>NC_045769.1:59662891-60277057 GCF_008692025.1 Phocoena sinus
ACATTTATAAAAAGATGATGATAATGATATTACAGAGGATATAACATAGGTGACTGTGACCAAAAAGAAAATAATGCTGGAAAAAAATTCTGCTTCAAAAATTAAAGGATTTTTTTTGTTGTTGCTGTTGTTCTGACCATATTGAATAGAATGTTCATTTTTAATCATTCCTTTGAAATTATGAAATTATTGTGAAAACTAACCCTTTCATATCTGGTGGGTTATATTTTTGTTTCAATACAGTAGTGAGTGTAAAAAGTTCATTACTAAAAAGGTTAGACCTTGAAAATTACAAAACTTTTAAAATACTTGCTATTAAAATATGTTAAGACCAGTTGAAATTTTAGTATGTATAAGTTAAGCACTTTCTAAAATTGTAGTAGAAAGTTCTGAAAGAAAATAATGATAAAATAGTTATCTGGAGATCATTTGCCACTTAGCCTTCTTCTTTTATGATGACAGCCTTAGAGTTTCCTCCTCCCTGAGCCCTCATATTCTCTCCCATTTCACACTCCTGCAAGACTGCCCTTGTCCCCATCCACGGCCCTTTTGTGCTCCTCTGTGATCAGAAGACCATTGCAGTGGAGTGCAGACTCCCACCTAGGCCAGCCCTTGCCTCTCTGCTGTGTTACTTTGTTACACTAAAGATAAGGGAGTTTTAAAACACACACACATAAATTTAACATTGGAAGTTACTTAATGTAGCACAAAAAGCAAGAAAAGAAATGATTTTAAAGGCAATTTGCTATACAGAGGAAAGGTTGTTTAAAGAGGATTTAGTTGAGTAATGAATACAGTTTAGAAGCTCTTTAGTGAGTATGTTGTTTTTGAGAATCAAATAGTGATATTCTTTTGCTAACATAAAAATTAGTAAACTTCAGCAGGGAAATAAGAATAAAATGAAGTGAAAAGTTGTTTTTTTATTTTTATTTTTTAAGAACTAAGTAAAACATAAATGAAACTCAGGTACAGGTGCAGTTAACCAAGTTTGCAGTGAAAATTCCTGTTATATTTCTATACTGGAAGAATGTAGAGATTAGTGGCTTGTTAGGGGTGTCAGCAGTATAAGAAAAAAGCCAATCTCTTGCTTTTGAGTCCTTTCCAAAGTAAATTGCACAGACTTCTTAAAGAAGTTTGGAATCTCATTAAAAAGCCTTTAAGATTGTGTAATTTTACTTTCTCTAATTTCTAATGTGATAATTGCATATTGTAGAACAGAACCATTAGTAAGAGAAAGGAATTAGTTTTGAGGTAACTGCCTTCATTAGGGGCTGAAATTTTAAATGCTAAAGATGTTTAATTTGGTTAGAAGTTCTGTAACATTCTATATATGTATACAAATTTGTATATCAACAAAAGTTGAGAATTCCAAGAACTTTTGCATATCGATAACTGGGTATATGCCTATTTCTTCATGTTTTACCTCCTTTAATATTAGTGATAGTTAATGTATTTTTAGGATAATAAGTGAACATTTTTTCACCTAGCTGTAGATCCATCTTAATCAGATTTTTAGTTAAGAGAAATTTGATTTGAAAAAAAGTCCGTGATAGCATTTTAGTTTAATTTTATCATATTACCTTCATAACTTCACTTTGGGCATGGCTCAGGTCAGAACCCCCCAAAAAGCACAAATGCTTTTATCGTTAACATATTTGTGTGAAGCTTCTGTTCACTTATAATCTGCCAGCCCCATTTGGAGAGTAAATTTTCTAACTCGTGATTAATCAGTTTTCCTGCATCAAAATCCAGATTGATGTTTATCTCTAGTTGTCTCTTAGTATTATTTTCTCAAAGCTCCTTTGTAACATCTCTGTCCCCTCTGATTCAAAGAGTCAGAGACAGAAAATCTCTTCATTTCCTGTCCCTTATATTTTTCTGATTAGTCTACACGTAATGGTCTTTTGTTACTTTGCCAGAGACTTCAGAAATGTTGGTTCTAACAGCACAGAACATTAGCTCGGAAAACTGATCTCATTTTGAGCTTGTAAAAATACACGATTGTGATAGAATAAAAGAGCTAGGCTTGACTTTTGAGTGACTTTGTCTCTGAACTAATTTGGGGCCTCATATAAAAACTGACAGTTCTTGGTTTGCCTTCATGGCCTGTGAATATCCTGAGACACTTGTAAATTAGTATCTCAGTGGAAAGCCCCATGATGCAATTAGGAGGTACAAAAAAGAGGGGACTCACTTGACCACCATCACCCCCCCGACCCCGCCCCACCCCACCCCGGGTAGCACTTACAGAGGTCTCAAACCACCTATCCGATCTGGTCCTTGGCTTTACATGTCTAGGGACTTGATTTTTTAAGCTCAGCTGATGCTGTATGTGACATTTTCCAAATTCTATGAGTCTAATTTATAAACTAGAATGCCAATTTCTTTTGTTTACAGTAAAAGATGTTCCAGATATATAAATAAGAAATGGTAGTGAAGGCCCATACTCAGGAGGCCAGGGTTTGACTCCTGACGACACCACTTCCTAGTTGTGTGACCTCAGTTAGGTAAGTTACCTGACTACTCTGAGCCTGTTTCTTCTGCTATAGAATGGGGATAATGGACTACCCTCATGGGGTTGTTGTGAGGATTAAGTGAATTTATATATGTATAAGCATACCTCAGAGATATTGCGGGTTCCAGACCACTGCAATAAAGCTAATATCTCAAGAAAGCGAGTCATACAAATTTTTCATTTCCCAGTGCATATAAAAGTTGTTGACATTATACTGTAGTCTATTAAGTGTGCAATAGCATTACGTCTGAAAAAGCAATGTACATACCTTAATTTAAAAATACTTTATTGCTAAAAAATGCTAACCATCATCTGGGCCTTCAGTAAGTTGTAATATTTTGCAATAGTAACATCAAAGATCACTCATTACAGATCACCATAATAAATATAATAACGAAAAAGTTTGATATATTGCAAGAATTACCAAAATGTGACACAGACACACAAAGTGAGCAAACGCTGTTGGAAAAATGGCACCGATAGATTTGCTCGACACAGGGTTGCCACAAACCTTCAATTTCTAAAAAACACAGTATCTGTAAAGCACAATAAAATGAGATATGCCCATAAAAAGCTAAAACTGCTTAGTAACTAGTAAGTACTTAGCCAATGTTAACAATTCTTTTAATTTATATTCTTTTAACGTATATTCGGAATGGTCCCTTCTAGCATCTGTGTCCATTCACGAGGCAAAACTATAGTATGAACAGTAAATTGCTTGGTGAATGTAAAATTAAAAGAGAGAAATGTAAATGTTCATTAGGAAATCACTTCCAGGACTTCTAGTGGTTGTCCCCAATTGAGGATACTTCTGTCTACTTGATCATTAGGTCATTTTATTAGTCCTGCGTCTGTATGGTCACAGTAAAAAGATGGGAACAAATAATTATGGTATTTCTTCTAAAGACACATAAAAATGCGAGATAATAGGGGGATTTACTCTTGTAGCGTCATAGACCTCCAAGCTGTAGGGTGTGCAACAAAGTTCTTAATGAAACATGAAAAAAACTCAAGTCACATGAGTTGGAATGCTCAGATCCAGCTGTTCCTTTGACTTATGCTTCCCAGCCCAGAGAGTGGTTTATTTTGATACCATTCCCGGGCAGCGCTTCTGTATCTGCTTTCTTATATGGATAGCAGAGTTGCTTTCACGCTTTGGCAAGCAACCAAGGAGGGCAGAACCTGTCATAAGGGGCCTGTGTATGTGGTTTGCATTTGAGGGCCCACAGAGTCCATCCAGTAAGGTCAGAGCAGTCTCTTGCCACAGGAGTTGGGGAGAGAAAGGTAAATAATGATATGTTCAGTTCTTGCACTCTCCTTCAGGTCTTCATGCAAATTGCATTTTTGCTGGTGAAATAAACCATCTTGGTTGCCTTAGAGTATAAGGAGTGGATCTCATCTTCAGTTAATTAAGTTTCAGTCACATTTTCCTAGTTGTCTTAATATTGTTTTATAAAATACTTTACTCTCCAGATCATGACTATAAACTATTTGTTTGAAAAAGGTTATTTGCCGATTATTTCATCCATCCTATGTTGATTTTACCCTGAGAAAATGACATTATACGAGAGTATGCTAGTTTTCTACCAGAATGCATTCTTCTTTCTTCATAGTTTAAATAGAGTATAGCTGGACACCTGGCTGTCCTGCTGCAGACTCTGTGCAGCTAGGTGTAGGTTCCATGACTAAGTTCTTGTCAGTGGAATGTGAATGAAGGCCTTAAAACCTTGAATATGTGCTCACCTCAGGAGCTACTTTCCTTCCAGGGAACCCCTTGTTAATAATGCAAACAAGGACATCACCTTAGGGCACAGCGGAGCAACAGTATAACAGAAAGCTGCATCTCTGAAGGACTCTGGCGAGCAGGGCGCCCAGGAACCTGACCGCTTCCCTTGGGACTGGTATGTGAAAGAGAAACTGCAGGGTTCTTTAAGCTACTGTATTTGAGCTACCATATTTCTGTTGTAGCAGCCTAGCTTTTTACCCTAGCAAATATAGACATTTTCTGTTCTTGTCTCCATTATACCTTCTTTGGAGTTTATAACTTCTGTGTTATGAGCACATCTTTTTTTTTTTTTTTTTTTTTTTTTTAATGCATTCATTTAATGCATCTATGCCTTTTGTTCACTGTTAATTAAATTACCATGATTAAGATACATTTCCCTCCTTGGGAGTAATTTTTTTTTTTTGCGGTATGCGGGCCTCTCACTGTTGTGGCCTCTCCCGTTGCGGAGCACAGGCTCCGGACGTGCAGGCCCAGAGGCCATGGCTCACGGGCCCAGGCGCTCCGCGGCATGTGGGATCTTCCCGGACCAGGGCACGAACCCGTGTCCCCTGCATCGGCAGGCGGACTCTCAATCACTGCGCCACCAGGGAAGCCCATGAGCACAGCTTTTATTGCATGGAAAGAGCTAATCCAATCTGGTTCAGGTACCACTTCCACTGCTTCCGCAAATTACTCCTCCTGTCTTACATTCTTCACACGTATAATGAAGATCATAGACTAAATGGCCTAGTATGAAAGGACTAAAGAGCATTCCAGATATACAATAGCCACACAATAAATGTAAATTCCATATTGTTCCCTTTAACATCACCCAAAAGTAAGCGCTCCTAATAGGCCCAATCCTTATGTATCACACTCAAGAAAACTATAGAGCATGTTTTTCTGGGGTTATTTAAATACCTGTGCTGTAGAAGAAATATTAATATTTTAACGTTGCTAAAGAATATTCCAAAAGAGGAAATAGTTGACTTGAGGGATAAATGTTGACATTTTGCTAATAACATGCCAGGACCTCATATAAATCATTGAATTCCGAGACTGAAAATGTCATTTCTTGCTTAACCTATCCTATAAATAAGAAGTAACTGAGGGGACCTCCCAGTGGTCTAGTGGCTAAGACTCCACGCTCCCAATGCAGGGGACCTGGGTTCGATCCCTGGTCAGGGAACTAGATCCCGCATGCTGCAACGAAGATCCCACGTGCTGCAACGAAGATCCCACGTGCTGCAACTAAGGCCCAGCACAGCCAAATAGATAAATAAATATTTAAAAAAAAGAAAAAAGTGAGCAGAAAGATTAAGATTAACCATAATGACAAGTCATAAAATAATAAACTGTTGCAAAGATTAATTTATAAAGTTATTATTTGGAAGTTGAAATTAATTTTCACACGGAAAATGGTTATCACATTTTCAGAGTAGCCACAAAATCCTATTCAACACAGTGTAACTGAAATACTGTAGGGGGTTTTGGACAGCCAAGGGAAAGGAAAGGGTAAGGAAATCCAAACATCTCAACTTGGCAATTGAGGCCATTGATGATCTGGCCACAGCCTATTTCTCTCTCATTATTCCTTTTTTTGGTAAAGGCACAAGGAAATTAAATCCCTTAACCAATTACACAGCTCATTATTTTCTCTGTCCAAAAAAAAAGATGATTGTTCATAATTTTTAAACCAGTACAGTAGAGCATTATTTGCATTGAATGACCCATTTTGGCCTTAATGAATAGAAACAAGTTTGGGAGGGTAGAATGAAAATCCCGCCAGCCTGAATCACATAAACGCAAAAGGTTTCAGCAATCCATGATTTTCCCGTTAATCCAGCCTAGGATATCCACGAGCGGTTTCTAAAAATAAATAAATGATTAGGGATGAGTAGAGATGAGAGAATACCTAACAGACCCTTGTGAAGCCTCTATTCACCTTACCCTCTTCTCCTTCAAATTATTGTTACCATGAGAATCATAAAGGAGTATTTATCCTAAATAAGTGAAGAATGTGGAAATTTAAAGAAAAAAAGGCAGTTTAAAAAGTATTCTACTTGGGACTTCCCTGGCGGTCCAGTGGTTAAGACTCAGCACTTCGACTGCAGGGGGCCCGGGTTCAATCCCTGGTCAGAGAACTAAGATCCTGCGTGCGCCGCACAGCAAAAAAACAAGTATGCTATTCAGTGAAAATGTGCTGTCCCTCTCTACTTGCTAAGGTGGAGGACATGCTCTATGCTTTTATTTGGGGAACAGTTACTCAGATGTACATATATGTAAATTTTCATCCAGCTGTACAGTCAAGACTTGAGTCCTTTACTGTATATAAGTTATACCTCAATTTTAAAAAGAAAAGAAATGCATCCCTCAATTAAATGATTGGTTGGTACAGCCCTTATGCCCAAAGTGCAATATTGAGTGTTCATAAAGTGCTTATATACTTATAATTTTTAAAGATGTTGGCTAGTGATAATATCAGTATATAAACCACAGACCAAAAAAGTTTGTTAATGCTTAAGATGGACACATTTCACAATTGAACAGGAGGTATTATTTCAGAAACTATGATAAAAGACTCATTCCCACAGATGAGAAGGTAAATGATTTTCTGTGGTCAAAAGAATTGAAATCCATATCAGCTGTAATAAGATTCAATTGTAATAGCAAAAACAATTGGAACAATTTAAATATTCATCAATATGGGAAAATGGTGAAATGAACTATAATACATCCATAGAAAAGACTACCTTCGGCCATTAAAAAGAATAAAGTACATCAATATGAGCAGCATAGAGAGATTTCTTATTCATTTTGCTTTGTGAAAAAGTAAGTTGCAGAACAGTATGCATAGTATTATGGTCACAGAGGAACCCTCAGTTAACTGTTTGGTGTGTATCCTTCCCAATAGTTATTGTTGTACTTACATATATGTATACCTCTACATATGTTTTTACATAAATGGGATTATAATCATTACGCAATGTTTTCACTTAAATAACTGAATTAAAGGCAATGTAAAAAATGCATCTAGAATTACATCGTATCTGAGAACTTTCATGTATTCCTTTAAGCTAAGACTTGAAGAATGAACAGTATGCAGCCATCAAAACAAGTAGGGTAGGGCTTCCCTGGTGGCACAGTGGTTGAGAGTCCGCCTGCCGATGCAGGGGACACGGGTTCGTGCCCCGGTCCGGGAAGATCCCCCATGCCACGGAGCGGCTGGGCCCGTGAGCCATGGCCGCTGAGCCTGCGCGTCCGGAGCCTGTGCTCCGCAACGGGAGAGGCCACAACAGTGAGAGGCCCGCGTACCACAAAAAAACAAAAACAAAACAAGTAGGGTACAAGATTCCCAGGCAGAAGGAACAGCAAATGCAGAGGTTGTGAGGCAGGAAAGGACCTGGTGTTTTGGAGGAACAGGAAGCTGGAGTGGCTAAAGTGTAATAAGTAAAAGGTTCTTGGTTATGCAGGACCTTGCATGCATGAGAAAGTTCTGGCATCTTATTCTGACTTAAATAGATAATCACTAAAGAGTTTTAAACAAGAGAGACATGCAATCTGATTCATATTTTTAAAAGTCACCTGGGACAGCTACATGTAAAAGAATGAAATTAGGACCCTCCCTAACACCATACACAAAAATAAACTCAAAATGGATTAAAGATCTGAATGTAAGGCCAGACACTATAAAACTCTTGAGGAAAACATAGGAAGAACACTCTTTGACATAAGTCACAGCAAGATCTTCTTTGACCCACCTCCTAGAGTAATGAAGATAAAAACAGAAATAAACAAATAGGACCTAATTAAACTTAAAAGCTTTTGCAAAGCAAAGGAAACCATAAGCAAGATGAAAAGACAACCCTCAAAATGGGAGAAAATATTTGCAAATGAAGCAACTGACAAAGGATTAATCTCCAAAATATACAAACAGCTCATGCAGCTCAATATCAAAAAAACAAACAACCCAATCCAAAAATGGGCAGGAGACCTAAATAGACATTTCTACAAAGAAGACATACGGATGGCTAACAAACACATGAAAAGATGTTCCACATCACTAATTATAAGAGAAATGCAAACCAAAACTACAATGAGGGGACTTCCCTGGTGATCCAGTGGTTAAGAATCTGCCTTCCAATGAAGAGGACATGGGTTCAATCGCTAGTCAGGGAACTAAGATCCCACATGCCATGGGGCGACTAAGCCTGTGTGCTGCAACTACTGAGCCTACGCGCTCTGGCCCACGCACCACAACTAGGGAGAAGCCCGCATGCCTCAACTAGAGAAGCCCGCACACCACAACGAGGAGCCACGCACCTCAATGAAAGATCCCACATGCCTCAGCGAGGATCCTGTGTGCTGCAACTAAGACCCAATGCAGCCAAAAAAATAAGGAAAATAAGTTTTTAAAATGTTAAAAAAAAATCAACCTAAAAATTACTAATAAGATGGTTTCCATTTTTTCTTTCATACTGTTTTCAAAATTTGAAGTGTATTTTACACTTCAAATGTGTCCAGCAGCCACATGTGCCTTAGTGGCTACTGTAGTGGATAGCACAGGTCTAGGGCTTTGCCCTTCCTCCTAAGGAATTTAGCCAAAACTCTCATCCCCACCTGATTTCAACAGAGCGCATAAAAACCCACTTTGCTCAGACCGGTTGTGTTTTCATTTAAGGCTGAATATAAAAAGTACATGATAAATCTTCATTCCTGCTTTTTTTTTTTTTTTTGAAGAAAAGAGGGTGAGGGGGCTCACTGACTGTAGAGGATACATGGGAGAGATCAGTTATAAGAGGTACCAATGAGGTTGACTCTAGACTTGAACTATGAAGAAATGGAGAGACGTAACTTGATTCGACCTGCTTACTGGAGGAAGAGTTCACAAGACGTACTGATGGAATGGATGAGAGGTGGGGAGGGAAGAATCAAGAATGACTCCTAGGTTTTTAGCCTGACCAGGTAGATGCATGATGGTGCCACTTCCTGAGATGGGAAAGACCTGGGGGAGGAGCAGGTACAGGATGTGTGGGACGCATGGGGATCAAGAATCTGTTTTGAATGTAGGTGACACTGCCCAACTTGAAGACTTACTATAAAGCTACCATGATCAAAACAGTGTGATATTGGTGAACGAATAGACAAATAGATGAATGAAACAGAATGGAGAGCACAGAATAAATACAGTCAACTGACCATTGACAAAGGAGCCAAGGCAATACAATGGAGCAAAGATTTTCAACAAATTTTCAAAAAAATGGTGCTGTAACAGGTGACGGCCACATACAAAAAATGGATCCCTACACAGAATTATACCCTTCACAAAAAGTAATTCAAAATGGATCACAGACCTAAATGTAACTATAAAAATGCTAGAAGATAACATAGGAGAAAATCTAGATCACCTTGGATACAGTGATGACTTTTTAGATACAACACCAAAGATAATCCATAAAAGAATTAATAAGCTGGACTTCATTAAAATTTAAAACTTATGCTCTGTAAAAGACACTGTCAAGAGAATGAGAAGACAAGCCACAGACTGGGAGAAAATATTTGCAGAAGACATATCTGATAAAGAACTGTTACCCAAAACATAAAAAGAACTCTTAAAACTCAACAATAAGAAAAACAGCCCAATTAAAAAATGTTTTAAAGGTAGGTTCAAGATGGGTAGATATGAAGTTGGCCACTAGCTACAAGTATCTGAAGCTCAGAGGAAAGTTTGAGGCAGCACACATATAAATTTAGAGTCATCACTATATGGATGACATTTAAAACCTGGGGACTAGAGTAGATCACCCAGATTACATAGAGTGTATAGAAAGAGAAGAGGAGAGGACCAAGAATGAGTCTGGTCAGAGGTCAAGGAAAGGAGTAGAGATCAGCAAAACAGACTCGCAGAAGCGACTAATGAGGTAGGAAGAAAACAAGGGGGTATGGTCAGAGCAGCCAGGAGAAGGCAGAGTTCCAAAAGAAAGCAAATGCTGCTGAGCAGTTGAAAAAAAATGCTGGTTGACAAGTTGTTTCATTTGAAAGCAAGTTTGAATTACTCTTTTGAGAAGTTTTTCCACAAAGGAGACAAGAGAAACGGGGTAGAGGCTGGAGGGTTTTTTTGGTTGGTTGGTTGTTGGTAGGTTTTTTCGTTTTGTTTTGTTTTTGTGTGATGGAAAATGCTAGAGCATGTCTGGGTGTTGATAGGTATGCTCCTGGAGAGGAGACTTTGAGGCTGATGAGGTAAGAGAGAAAGGAGAGGACAGAAGAAGTGTAGTTTTGAGAAGCTAAGGGGTGGGAGGGTTCCATCTGGAACCCAGGTGGAAGGACTGGCCTTTAGTAGATGCAGGAATGCTTCTTCCACTGGCAGAGAAGAGAAGACAGTGAGAACATGAGTAGAGATGTAGCTTGTTTTCCCAGTGATGTTTAAATCAAAGCCATAGCAGAGGGTATGTGAAGAGAGTAGGTTTGAAGGGTTAGTAGAAGCTTTTCCACAGCTCTCTTCAACTTGCCTTTTTGATTTTGTTTCTTTTTTTTTTTTAAACCAAGTTTCCATGGGCTAGCACAGAATCCTGGAAGCCTCCATTTATTAACCTTTTATTTATTGGATCATGAAGTGGAGGAGCACTTGGGGTTAGTATCAGCGGGGACAGTGTACCAGCTGAGTGTCAGTCCTGGGGGAATGGGTACCTTCTCACTCCTTGTGAGCCTGCCCTTTACCTTGTTCCAGGAAATAGAAAATACCAGCATTTAAGTTAATCTCTCATGAGGCTCTGCATTTTATCTTTCTATTTTTGTGGTAAAATTCCTCACTTCTTTCTCTTGTGAGGCCTGCCCAATCTGAGCAGTTTCTGTTTAGGGTAACTACCCTCTTCAAAAAAGTTTGTCTCAGTAGAGAATAGCAGTCGCAGCTGCTGCTACAGTGATATAAATAAGGGTGTGGGGAGTGTACAGTTCATAGCCTTTCATTTCAGTCCTTTGAAATCTCATGACAGTGCAGACCAGAGGGTACCCCTTGGACTTTTGTGACTCTTGCCTGAGTGGATTAACTAACCCTGTTTACTAATATCTTTCAGCCCCCTCTTGAAGACCCTCATCTTTAGAATCCACTGCTCTCGTTACTTTGAGCAAAGCCTCCAGTTTGCTGCTCTTCTGATCACAGCATGAGAGCAAGCATATTTGCTTTGGTCAAATTTTGTGTGTAAGTGATTTCAGCCATTTGGCTTATTGTATTTGTATCATTTGGGGGTGAATTCCAGGGACCTCAGGACATCATTCCTGTTTTTACTTGAAAATAGATGTAATGAAGAACTGTATTAGATTTGGCCAAGTTTTATTTCCGAGGAAGGAGCCTGTCTTGTGGTTTAACTCATCCAAAGGTACATCTGATGTCTGGTTTGACTAACATCTTTACTCAGTTTAAACGGTGTAACAAAGGAAAGATCTATTTCCTTTCTTATGCATGCCTTGAATAGTGATGCCCAGCTCAGGCATTGGGACCAAATCCTACCTTTTACCTGCTAATGCCTTCAAATCTCACAAACACCGTTGATTATTTACCTGTAACCATTTCTCATACCCAGCACACCCCCTTTTCCTTGCAACAAAATCTTTTTTTTTTAACATCTTTATTGGAGTATATTGCGTTACAGTGGTGTGTTGCAACAAAATCTTAATTTTGTTCAACAGACAGTAAGTGTGCCTAGCTCCAGGAAGTACATTATCATTGGTCTAAATTCACCATGTAATCTCGTTTCTCCTCTGCCAGGGTTAGGGATAGGCAGGTGATCCAGTTCTGGCCTGTGAAATGTAAAGAAGTCTGGGGAGGGGCTTGACAGAGCTTTGGGGGAAAAATTTCTCCCTGATAAAAAGAGGGAGGCAAGAAGACATTGTCACTCTCTTTTCTTTCCTGCTACCAGGGACTTGGGAAGAATTCCAGGGCCCTCTGTACATCATTCCTTTGTTATTTGAAAATCGATTTAATAAAGAACTGTGTTTCGAGTTGTGGAAAAGGAAAGCCAAGAGATGGGCAAAGAAGCATCCCTAACTGTTAGCCAATCTTGGTCAGCCTCCCTCCAGATTCTTGTTTTGTGCAAGAATTAAATGCTCTCATTGTTTAAGCCACTTTTATTTGAGTATTCTGTTACTTGCAGCTAAAAGCCTTCAGACACATCTGACTTCACAGAACTTACTATGCTTCACAGAGCATCTTTAACACTCTTTATCCTGACTGAACAAAAACAATTCCCCATCTTCTACTTGGCTGTTAAACCATGGTTCCTGAGTAGCTTATTAAATATAGTTGAAGATCCAAGAGTATTATAAAAAGCAAAGTGTTTTAATTCTTCTGATTTTTCTAATGTACTTTGGCCAAGTGGAATAATATAAATAAAATGATTTTTCATTAACTCGTCTATAGAAGAAAGAATGTCAGTATTCCCAAATAGCCATTTTAGAGTTTTCTTCTTTTTTTTCCTCAGTGTAATCACTATATATTTTTTTATTTTATTTTTACTGGTGTATAGTTGTTTTACAATGTTATGTTAGTTTCTACTGTACAGCAAGAGACAAATGGATAAAGAAGATGTGGTACATATATACAATGGAATATTTCTCAGCCATAGAAAGGAACAAAATTGGGTCATTTGTAGAGACGTGGATGGACCTAGAGACTATCACACAGAGTGAAGTAAGTCAGAAAGAGAAAAACAAATATCGTATATTAACGCATATATATGGAATCTAGAAAAATGGTACATATGAACCTGTTTGCAAGGCAGAAATAGAGACACAGACGTAGAGAACAAACGTATGGACACCAAGGGGAGAAAGGAGGGGTGGGATGAATTGGGAGATGGGGATTGACATATATACGCTAACTAATATGTATAAAATAGAGTTTTCTACTTTAAAGTGTTTTTCAGGCTTTCTGGTTCAGAATTTGAGTTCTTTTTATTTTTTTTATTTTGGCTGCATTGGGTCTTCATTGCTGCACGTGGGCTTTCTCTAGTTGTGGCGAGCGGGGGCTACTCTTTGTTGCGGTGTGCGGGCTCCTCATTGTGGTGGCTTCTCTTGTTGTGGAGCACAGGCTCTAGGCTCACAGGCTTCAGTAGTTGTGGCACACGGGCTCAGTAGCTGTGGCTTGTGGGCTCTAGAGTGCCAGCTCAGTAGTTGTGGCGCACAGGCTTAGTTGCTCCGTGGCATGTGGGATCTTCCCGGCCCAGGGATTGAACCCATGTCCCCTGCATTGGTAGGCAGATTCTTAACCACTGTGCCACCAGGGAAGCCAGAATTTGAGTTCTCAATTGAGCCAGCCTTTGTAAATTATTGGAAATCAACCATCAACAGCCTCTGCTATTGCCTAAGGCAGTCACTATGGGTTTATTATTATTATTATTATTGCTATAAAAGCTCACCTGTGTTATTAAAACCCAAAATATTCTTCATCCTTTATGACTTGGCATTTTTAACCTTATTTGTCCATAACTTTAGCACTTTATCCACTTTTTATTACTAGAGACTTAAATTTGTTCTGCATTTAATATTCTTATCACAGTTTTTCTCCTTTCCAATCATTCATATCTTTATACCTTTTGTCCCTGAAAATGTGGGAATATGGCCAAATCTCATTCTGGGGACGGCTGGGTCAAACCGAAGATGATGATACTGTCATTTATAATTAACTACCAAAAGTACATCTCCAGTTTACCAGGTTTTCTGTTTTCCATATCTTTACCTGAGAGTACCATTGAGGTGTTTGGGTTAAAACCAGCTCCAGGAAATTGACATTTTGTAATAAACAAAAACAGTCATAAACTAACATTTCTCAGAGCCTGAAACAAACCATGCAACAAGCCTGGAGGGAATAAGCACAGTCTTCTCTTCATTCCGAGTTTTAGCTTTTTTGTTGGCCAAGTCAGATTTAGTTACTGACAGTAGGTACAAGCTTCTTTTCTAACTAAATGAATTGGGGTGAAAGTGGAGGAGAGGGGAGGGAAGAGTGGCAAAACTACAGTGACCAAGTTAGGACATAAGTGCTTAGTAAACTCAGTGAAGAATTTGTAGGCCAATGCACATTTCCACAAGTGGTTTGTGGAACTTATTTTCAAATTCCATGTAGAGTGCTGACTGCATCAAGCAAGATGAATAATTTATCTCCTGCATCACTGGAGCAATGACTGTAAACTTGTTCATTAAATTCAACAAGCATGTATGAGCCAGGCTTGTGCCAGCTAGTAAGGACTATCACCCTTTTGAAACCTAGGCCCATGGAGGAGGGGTTTTAAGGTTGTCTTGACTGTACCCACAGGGTTTTAATTTATGGAGATGACTGAGAGGCTAATGCCATTGAAAGAAGATTGTGATTACTTATGTTTCCCAAGAGAAGGGAGCTTGCCATACCATGCAGGGCCTCATGGGGAAGCACCAGGTTTGGTCAGAAGGCAGAAGCAGCAAAGGGAAAACATGGCCCAGACTTTTATTGTTTTCCCCAGGGAAAGCAAAGCAAGGCAGGGAAAATAGCTTAGGATTGGCTAGTTTAAATAATGTTGGCAAGCTCTGGGCTATAGGGATGGTGTCTGGTTTTGTGCTACCTAGCTCTGGTGATTAGGGGAGAGGAATGTTGGGTTGGTGTGTGAGAGTTAAATAAAGGAGGTGGTTGGGAGTGTGGACTCATGATTGTTTAGAGGCCTTGTAATATGATTTTTGTGCGTCCACAAAAGCTAGCTCACAGGGGAGATGTCAACAATGGTGGCCATCAGTTTGGCCCTGTGAATAATGAATGCCAACTAGACAAATATAGAATCTAAGAAAACACAGAACAAAAATCCACATGATCAGGAAGTCTCAGTGCAAATCAATCCTCTTACATAAAAACATAATTTAGAAACTATACTACGTATGGACAAGCACATGGGAAACAAACCACATAGCTATTGCAGGTTTTAATTATAAAAATGTGCAGTAAAGAATTTGGCCTTGCCCAAAGAGAGGTCTGGCCTTTGCCCTCAGCTTACAGGATTAATCTGTGTCATACCTGATAAGACTGTCTTTGTGTAGGGCCCACGATGGCCACACTGGATTGTAGTGTGGGGACTGGACTCTCCAGAAAGACTAGCTGTAATTTAAGGTAGGGCTTAGGTCACACAGTATCAACCTACAGGCTGAGTTCAACCATGTGGGCACTCAATCATGCCTACATAGTGAAACCCCAATAAAAACTGGACACTGATGCTCAGATGAACTTCCCCAGTGGGCAGTACTCCATGCATACATGTAGATGCCAGGAGGGAAATGGATCCTAACTCCACAGGACAGGATGATGGAAGCTGCACATCTGGAACCCTCCCAGACTCTGCCCAACGCCTCTCTTCCTTTGATTTTAATGTCTCCTTTCCCAGTAATAAACCATAGCCATAAATATAAAACCTCTCAGTGAGTTCTGGAGCCCCTCTAGTGATTTATCAAACTTGAGGGTGGTCTTGGGAATCACTCCCCCCAAAACATGCAGTTGGTGTTAGAAGGGAAGGCAGTCTTGGGAACTGGGACCTCAAACTTTGCAGTTTGTCTAACTCCAGGCAAAAAGTATTAATGTACACACATGCATTGTACATAAAGAAATAAAATTTAAAAGTAAAGAAGGTATTAATTTAAAAAATGGAAGGTTTTCCTTCCCTCTCTAGCTTCACCAGTCCCAGTTCCCCACAGAATCCCACTTGAACTGTTTCTTTCTGGTTTATCTTTCTAGACATTTTCTGCACAAATATAAACATATATACATACTTTATTATTCTTTTAATCATAAATGAAATTGTGCTCTATAGACAATTCGGAAATTTCCTTTTATCCCTTCTATTTCACGAATAGTCTTTGTGTCAGCACATCTGGACCTACCCCTGTGCTTTTGGCTGTATGATGGCTGTACCATCATAAGAAGGGAAGCAACTGTCAGGGTTCCTGTGAGATCACATGATTTCACACATGTAGAGCTCTTAGAAGAGTACTAACACAAAACAAGCAAGCATTCCATATGTTATCATTTATTAGTTTATTCAGCCTGCCCTCTATTGGGTACATTGCTATTTCTAGCAATGTACCTATTTTCCCATTATTTCTAACAAGGCCAGAATGAATTTCCTTGAGCTTGTACTTATACATTCACATCTGGGATAAATTTCTAGGAATGGAATTGGTATGCCAAGGCTATATGCATTTAACATTTTGCTAGGTGTTGTCAAATTGCTGTCTAAAATGGTTGTACCAGTTTACATTCCAACCCCTGGCCTGTGATCTGCCTGATTCCCCTTACTTCCAATTACTGAGCATTATCCAACTTTTTAGTCTTTATCAACCTGATAGGCTTTAAAAAATTGCATCTCCTTTCAGTTTACTTTGCATTTCTTTAATTATTGTGAGGCTGGGTATCTTTTTCTTTTATATTTATGCATTTATGTTATATTTATAGTACTTTTTTCTTCCAGCTGCTTAATTCATGTGCTTTAATTTTCTATTTGATTTAAGCAAACTTCCCATGCCATTTGAAACTACTATTTTGAATAAGACTCAGGCAAAATGAAAAGATACCAAGATGCTTTCCCAGCCAGCATTCCACACCATCATGACTTCCACTATGGTTTTAAACTTCTTTAAATAAAAAAAAAAAAAAGCTAAGCTAAATGAAAAACAATATACTGGAAAGAAGTACTTATTACCAGTGGTTGATTGAAGGGCTTTTGCTTATTTGTTTATTCCTTTCAACTAAATAGAACTCATTCCCTTTAATTCAGCTTATATCCATTTCTCCAACATGGAAACCAACCCACCAAGAACTGAATCTTTTTATTTTTTAACTTAAGCCAACCTAATAAATAACTATTCTATTATTTCTCACCCAACATAAAAGGTGATAGAGAGCAAACTGGTAACAACTTTTGCGTGTATTGGTACATTTTTTGCACTTTTTATAAGAGTGAATTACTTTTCTAAAAACAGGTTGACTTGGAGGATGGTGGGGTAGAAGGACATGTGCTCACCTCCTCTTGCAAAAGCACTGAAATCACAACTAACTGCTGAACACCCATCGACAGGAAGACACTGGAACCCACAAAAAAGATACCTCGAAGACAAAGGAGAAGCTGCAATGAGACGGTAGGAGGGGCACAATCATGATAAAATCAAATCCCATACTTGAAGAGATAATAGCTGAAAACTTCCCTAACATGGGAAAGGAAGCAGTCAACCAAGTCCAAGAAGCGCAGAGTCCCAGGCTGGATAAACCCAAGGAGGAATATGCTGAGACACATAGTAATCAAATTAACAAAAGTTAAAGACAAAGAAAAAATATTAAAAGCAACAAGGGAAAAATGACAAATAACATACAAGGGAACTCCCATAAGGTTATCGGCTGATTTCTCAGCAGAAACTCTGCAAGCCAGAAGGGAGTGGCATGATATATTTAAAGTGAAGAAAGGGAAGAAACTACAACCAAGAATACTCTACCGAGAAAGGCTCTCATTCAGATTTGATGGAGAAATCAAAAGCTTTAGAGACAAGCAAAAGCTGAGAGAATTCAGCACCAGCAGACCAGATTTGCAACAAGTGCTAAAGGAACTCCTCTAGGCGGGAAAGAGACTAGCAACTTAAACAAACAAAACCAAAAAAACAAAAAACCTTGTACACATATAGACTGTTATATCAAAACCTCATGGGAACAGCAAACCCCAAAACTACAAAAGAAACACACAAAAGAAAAAGTAACCCAAACACAACACTAAAGATGATCATCAAATCACAAGAGAAGAGAACAAACAAGGAAGGGAAGAAAAAAGACCTACCAAAACAAAACCAAAACAATTAAGAAAATGACAATAAGAAGACAGATATCAGGTCCCTGGTGGCGCAGTGGTTGAGTGTCTGCCTGCTGATGCAGGGGACATGGGTTTGTGCCCCGGACCGGGAGGATCCCACATGCCGCAGAGCAGCTAGGCCCGTGAGCCATGGCCGCTGAGCCTGCGCGTCTGGAGCCTGTGCTCCGCAACAGGAGAGGCCACAACAGTGAGAGGCCCGCGTACTGCCAAAAAAAAAAAAAAAAGACAGATATCGGTAATTACCTTAATGTACATGGATTAAATGCACGAACCAAAAGACAGACTGGCAGAGTGGATACAAAAACAATGCTCGAATATATGCTGTGTACAAGAGCCCCACCTCAGACCCAGGGACACATACAGACTGAAAGTGAGGGTATGGAAGAAGCTATTCCATGCAAATGGAAATCAAAAGAAAGCTGGAGTAGCAATACTCATATCAGACAAAATAGATTTTAAAATAAAGACTGGTATAAGAGACAAAGAAGGACATTACATAATGATCAAGGGCTCAATCCAAGAAGAAGATACAACAATTGTAAATATATATGCACCCAACATAGGAGCACCTATAACAATAATAGTGGGGGACTTTAACACCCCACTTTTATCAATGGACAGATCATCCAGACAGAAAATCAATGAGGAAACACAGGCCTTAAATGACACATTAGACCAGATGAACTTAATTGATATTTATAGAGCATTCCATCCAAAAGCAGCAGAATACTTTCTTCTCAAGTGCACACAGAACATTCTCCAGGATTGACCACATGCTGGACCACAAGGCGAGCCTTGGTGAATTTAAGAAAAATAAATTTTTTCACATCTTTATTGGAGTATAAATGCTTTACACTGTTGTGTTAGTTTCTGCTGTACAACAAAGGGAATTAGTTATATGTATACATAAATCCCCGTATTCCCTCCCTCTTGAGCCTCCCTCCAACCCTCCCTATCCTGTCCCTCTAGGTGGTCACAGAGCATTGAGTTGAACTCCCTGTGCTATGCAGCAGCTTCCCACTAGCCATCCATTTTACATTTGGTAGTGTATATATGTCACTGCTACTCTCTCACTTCATCCCAGCTTCCCCTACCCCTCCTGTGCCCTCAGGTACATTCTCTACGTCTGCCTCTTTATTCTGTATGACAGATTCTAGGTCCATCCACCTCACGACAAATAACTCAATTTCGTTCCATTTATGGCCCAGTAATACTCCATTGTATATATGTGCCACGTCTTCTTTATCCATTCATCTGTTGATGGGCATTTAGGTTGCTTCCATGTCCTGGCTATTGTAAGTAGTGCTACAATGAGTATTGTGGTACATGTATCCTTTTGAATTATGGTTTTCTCAGGGTATATGCCCAGTAGTGGGATTGCTGGGTCATATGGTAGTTCTGTTTTTAGTTTTCAAGGAACCTCCATACTGTTCTCCATAGTGGCTGTATCAATTTACATTCCCACCAACAGTGCAAGAGGGTTCCCTTTTCACCACACCCTCTCCAGGATTTATTATTTCTAGATTTTTTGATGATGGCCATTCTGACTGGTGTGAGGTGACACATTGTGGTTTTGATTTACATTTCTCTAATGATTAGTGATGTTGAGCATCTTTTCATGTATCTGTTGGCAACCTGTATGTCTTCTTTGGAGAAATGTCTATTTAGGTCTTCCACCCATTTGGTGTTCGGTTGTTTGTATTTGTGATATTGAGCTGCATGTGTGGCTTGTATATGTTAGAGATTACTCCTTTGTCAGTTGCTTAATTTGCAAATTTTTTCTCCCATTCTGAGGGTTGTCTTTTCATCTTGTTTCTGGTTTCCTTTGCTGTGCAAAAGCTTTTAAGTTTCATTAGGTCCCATTTGTTTATTTTTGTTTTTATTTCCCTTACTCTAAGAGATAGGTGATAAAGGATCTTGCTGTGATTTATGTCATAGAGTGATGCCTGTGTTTTCCTCTAAGAGTTTTATAGTGTCTGGACTTACATTTAGGTCTTTAATCCATTTTGAGTTTATTGTTGTGTATGGTGTTAGGGAGTGTTCTAATTTCATTCTTTTACATGTATCTGTCCATTTTTCCCAGCACCACTTATTGAAGAGGCTGTCTTTTCTCCATTGTATATTCTTGCCTCTTTGTTAAAGATAAGGTGACCATAGGTGCATGGGTTTATCTCTGGACTTTCTATCCTGTTCCATTGACCTGTGTTTCTGTTTTTGTGCCAGTACCATACTGTTTTGATTACTATAGCTATGTAGTATAGTCTGAAGTTAGGGAGCCTGATTCCTCCAGCTCCATCTTTCTTTCTCAAGATTGTGTTGGCTATTTGGGGTCTCTTGTGTTTCCATACAAATTGTAAAATTTCTTGTTCTAGTTCTGTGAAAAATGCCATTGGTAATTTGATAGGGATGGCACTGAACCTATAGATTGCTTTGGTTAGTACAGTTATTTTCACAATATTGATTCTTCTAATCCAGGAGCATGGTATAACTCTCCATCTGTTTATGTTATCTTTGATTTCTTTCATCAGTGTTTTATAGTTTTCTGAGTACAGGTCTTTTGCCTCCTTAGGTAGGTTTATTCCTAGGTATTTTATTCTTTTTTTTTGTGATGGTAAATGGGATTGTTTCCTTACTTTCTCTTTCTGATCTTTCATTGTTAGTGTATAGGAATGCAAGAGATTTCTGTGCATTAATTTTGTATCCTGCAACTTTACTAAATTCATTGATAAGCTCTAGTAGTTTTCTGGTGGCATCTTTAGGATTCTCCGTGTGTAGTACCATGTCATCTGCAAACAGTGACAGTTTTACTTCTTCTTTTCCAATATGTATTCCTTTTATTTCTTTTTCTTCTCTGATTACCATGGTTAGGACTTCTAAAACTATGTTGAATAATAGTGGTGAGAGTGGACATCTTTGTCTTGGTTCTGATCTTAGAGGAAATGCTTTCAGTTTTTCACCATTGAGAATGATGTTTGCTGTGGGTTTGTCACATATGGGTTTTACTATGTTGAGGTAGGTTCCCTCTATGCCCACTTTCTGGAGAGCTTTTATCATAAATGGGTGTTGAATTTTGTCAAAAGTTTTTTCTGCAGCTATTGAGATGATCATATGGTTTTTATCCTTTAATTTAATATGGTGTATCACATTGATTGTTTTGCATATATTAAAGAATCCTTGCAACCCTGGGATAAATCCCACTTGATCATGCTGTATGATTTTTTTAATGTGTTGTTGGATTCTGTTTGCTAGTATTTTGTTGAGGATTTTTGCGTCCATATTCATCAGTGATATTGGTCTATAGTTTTTTTTTTTGTGATATCTTTGTCTGGTTTTGGTATCAGGGTGATGGTGGCCTCATAGAACAAGTTTGGGAGTGTTCCTCCCTCTGCAATTTTTTGGAAAAGCTTGAGAAGGATCAGTGTTAACTCTTCTCTAAATATTTGATAGAATTTGCTGGTGAAGCCATCTGATCCTGGACTTTTGTATGTTGGAAGATTTTTAATTACAGTTTCCATTTCATTACCTGTGATTGGTCTGTATATATTTTCTAATTCTTCCTGGTTCAATCTGGGAAAGTTGTACCTTTCCAAGAATTTGTCCATTTCTTCCAGGTTGTCCAATTTATTGGCATACAGTTTCTTGTAGTAGTCTTTTATGATCCTTTATATTTCTGCAGTGTCAGTTATAACTTCTCCTTTTTCATTTCTGATTTTATTGATCTCTTGATGAGTCTGGCTAAAGGTTTATCAATTTTGTTTACCTTCTCAAAGAACCAACTTTTAGTTTTATTGATCTTTGTTATTGTTTTCTTCATTTCTATTTCATTTATTTCTGCTATGATTTCTACTCTGATTTATTATTTCTTTTACTAACTTTGTGTTTTCATTGTTCTTATTTTTCTAGTTGCTTTAGGTTTACAGTTAGATTGTTTATTTGAGATTTTTCTTGTTTGTTGAGGTGAGCTTGAATTGCTATGAACTTCCCTCTTAGAACTGCTTTTGCTGCCTTCCATAGGTTTTGGATCACTGTGTTTTCATTGTCATTTATTTCTAGGTATTTTTTTAATTTCTTCTTTGATTTCTTCAGTGATTGCTTGGTTATCTCACAGTGCACTGTGTAGCCTCCACATGTTTGTGATTTTTACAGTTTTTTTCTGTAATTGATTTCTTTTTTCAGTATTCTTTTTTTCTGTTTGTTTAATTAAATTAAATTAAATTATTTTTTATACAGCAGGTTCTTATTTGCAATTGATTTCTAATCTCACAGCATTGTGATCAGAAAAGATGCTTGATAAGATTTCGATTTTCTTAAATTTTTAGGTTGATTTGTTGACCCAAAATGTGATCTGTTCTGGAGAACATTCCATGTGCACTTGAGAAGAAAGATTATTCTTCCGCTTTTGGGTGGAATGTCTTAAAAATATCAGTTAGATCTGTCTGGTCTATTGTGTCATTTAAAGCTTGTGTTTCTTTATTTTCTGTCTGGATGATCTGTCTATTGGTGTAAGTGGGGTGTTAAAGTCCCTACTATTATTGTGTTACTGTCGATTTCTCCTTTTATGGCTGTTAGCATTTGCCTTATGTATTGAGGTGCTCCTATGTTGGGTGCATAAATATTTATAAGTGTTACGTTTTCTTCTTGGATTGATCCCTTGATCATTATGTTGTGTCCTTCCTTATCTCTTGTAACATTCTTTATTTTAAAGTCTATTTTATCTGTTAGGAATATTGCTACTCCAACTTACTTGTGATTTCCATTTGCATGGAATATCTTTTTCCATCCCCTCACTTTCAGTCTGTATGTGTCCGTAGGTCTGAAGTGGGTTTCTTGTAGACAGCATATATAAGGGTATTGTTTTAGTATCCATTCTGCCAGTCTATGTCTTTTGGTGGGAGCATTTAATCCATTTACATTTAACAAAATTATCAATATGTATGTTACTATTACCATTTTCTTAATTGATTTGGGTTTGTTTTTGTGGGTCTTTTTCTTCTCTTGTGTTTCCCACTTAGAGACGTTCCTTTAGCATTTGTTTAAAGCTGGTTTGGTGATGCTGAATTCTTGTAGCTTTTGCTTGTCTGTAAAGCTTTTGATTTCTCTGTCAAATCTGAATGAGATCCTTGCTGGGTAGAGTAATCTTGATTATAGGTTTTTCCCTTTCATCACTTTAAATATGTCCTGCCAGTCCCTTCTGGCTTGCACAGTTTCTGCTGAAGGATCAGCTGTTAACCTTATGGGGATTCCCTTGTATGTTATTTGTTGCTTTTCCCTTGCTGCTTTTAATATTTTTTCTTTGCATTTAATTTTTGATAGTTTGATTAATATGTGGCTTGGTGGGTTTCTCTTTGGGTTTATCCTCTCTGCACTGCCTAGACTTGATTGACTATCTCCTTTCCCATATTAGGGAAGTTTTCAACTATAATCTCTTCAAATATTTTCTCAGACCCTTTCTTTTTCTCTTCTTTTTCTGGGACCCCTATAATTCGAATGTTGGTGCATTTAATGTTGTCCTAGAGATCTCTGAGACTGTCCTCAATTCTCTTCGTTCTTTTTTCTTTATTTTGCTCCTTGGCAGTTATTTCTACCATTTTATCTTCCAGCTCACTTATCGGTTCTTCTGCCTCAGTTATTCTGCTATTCATTCCGTCTAGGGTTTCTTTTTTGTTTGTTTGTTTGTTTGTTTTTTGCGGTACACAGGCCTCTCACTGTTGTGGCCTCTCCCGTTGCAGAGCACAGGCTCCGGACTCACAGGCTCAGCAGCCATGGCTCACGGGCCTAGCCGCTCCGCAGCATGTGGGATCATCCCAGACTAGGGCACGAACCCATGTCCCCTGCATCGACAGGTGGACTCTCAACCACTGCGCCACCAGGGAAGCCCTAGAGTATTTTTAATTTCAGTTATCGTGTTGGTCATCACTGTTTGCTCTTTAGTTCTTCTAGATCCTTGTTAAATGTATTCGTGTATTTTCTCTATTCTGTTTCCGAGATTTTGGATCATCTTTACTGTCATTACTCTGAATTCTTTTTCAGGTAGGTTGCCTATTTCATCTTCATTTATTTGTTCGTGTACGTTTTTACCTTCCTCCTTCATCTGCAACATTTTTTTGTTGTTTCATTTTTTTCTTTTTTGATGTGTGAGGCTGTATTCCTGTCTTACTGGTTGTAGAGCCGGGTTTTGGTGCTTAGATGAGGACCTCTGGGGGAACCTCACTTCGATTAATTTTCCCTGGGGTCTGAGGTTCTCTGTTAATCCAGTGGTTTGGACTTAGCACTCCCACCACAGGACTTAGCGCTCCCACCACAGGAGCTCGGGCCTGACCTCCGGCCTGGGAACCAAGACCCTGCAAGCTGCGTGGTGCAGCAAGCAAAAAAAAAAAAAAGAAAGAAAGAAAAAAAGGAGCAGTACAATAACAAAAAATTAAAAATAAAAATTAGAAAGGTAAAAAGTATAAAAGGGTAGTGGGGGGGGGAATAAGCCAAAAGGAGCAGAACAATAACAAAGTGTAAAGAATAAAATAAAATTAGAAAAATAAAAGGTTTATTAGAAAGAATAGAAAGTAAATGCATCAACAACGTAAAACAGAACCCCAACTTAAAGAAGAAGAAAAAAAACAGCCTTGGCTATGGGGGGGTCTTAGTTTAGGTGGCGGGGTGGAACTTAGGCAGGGTGGGGTTTAGGGTGGGGGTGGCCTAGGCGTGGGGGGGTGATGTTCAAACGTGGGGTGAGACCTCTGCTTAGGACCTGCACGGAAGGGGAGAGGCAGCACCTCCAAAGGAGGACCTCCAGAGTGTGGAGTTCCAGAGTTTGAAGGTAAGGCCCTGGGTGAGGGTGTGTGGGTGGGGTTTCGGCCCATCATAGTTGGAGGGGGTCTCAGATGGGGTCTCCAAGTGTAGAGGTGGGGCCCTGGGTGGGGGTGTAGGGGAGGGCTTGGGCTCTGTGCAGCAGGAGGGAGGCTCCAAGGGCAGAGTAGGCCTGGGAACCCAACAGTCTCCTCAATGCCTAAGTGGATAGGGAAGGTGCTGGCCATGTTCCCTTCTGTTCCTCTGCCCCCCTCCCAGGGTCAACCCCATCACCGCTGGACCGCTCACCATGGCTGGGTCCCACTGGGTGTAGGAACTCCTCCCCTCCCCCAGCCTCCTCTCAGGGGTGCCAGCCCTGTAGGTCCGGCCTTTACTTTTGCTCCCCCTTCCCTCCCTCCCACTGCCTCAGGACTCGCATGGCTGGAGGGGGCCTTGGTGGGCAGAGGATCAGGCCAGGGATCTCAGCAGGCTCCCAAGGGCCCAAGTGAGTAGGGGAAATGCTTGCCATGCTCCCTTTTGATCCTCTACCCTCAGAATGGTCCCCCGCTTTCCCCCTCTCGGCGTGGGATCCCTTCCCCTCCCCCAGCCGCCCCTCAGGGGCACTGGTCTCATCCCACCTCCACTTCTCCTCTCCCCTCACTCTCCCCCATGCCACATGTCCTACCTGTTTGCTGGGGGTTCCTCCCATCCCCTTAGGTGTCCATAGTCCCCCACTGCTGCCCAGTAGGTTCCCTAGTTGTGCGGAGACACGAATTCTGTGTCCTCCTAGTCCACCATCTTGACGCCGCCCCTCAATTTAAGAAAATTGAAATCATATCAAGCATCTTTTCTGATCACAATGCTATGAAATTAGAAATAAACTACAAGAAAAAAACTATAAAAAAAAACACTGTGGAGGCTAAACAATATGCTGCTAAACAACCAATGGATCACTGAGGAAATTGAAGAGGAAATAAAAAAATACCTGGAGGCAAATGACAATGAAAGCACAATGATCGAAAACCTATGGGATGCAGCAAAAGCAGTTCTAAGAGGGAAGTTTATAGCAATACAATCTAACCTCAGGATACAAGAAAAAATCTCAAATAACCTAACCTTACACCTAAAGCAACTAGAGAAAAAGAACAAACAAAACCTAAAGTTAGTAGAAGGATAGAAATCATAAAGATCAGAGCAGAAATAAATGAAATAGAGACAAAGAAAACAATAGCAAAGATCAATAAAACTAAAAGCTGGTTCTTTGAGAAGATAAAATTGATAAACCTTTAGCCAGATTCATCAAGAAAAAAAGGGAGAGGACTCAAATCAATAAAATTAGAAATGAAAAAGGAGAAGTTATAACTGACACCACAGAAATACAAAGGATCATGAGACTCTTACAAGAAACTGTATGCCAATAAAATGGACAACCTAGAAGAAATGGACAAATTCTTAGAAAGATGCAGTCTCCCAAGATTGAACCAGGAAGAAATAGAAAATATGAACAGACCAGTCACAAGCACTGAAATTGAAACTGATTAAAAGTCTTCCAACAAACAAAAGTCCAGGACCAGATGGCTTCACAGGTGAACTCTATCAAACCTTTAAAGAAGAGCTAACACCTATCCATCTGAAACTGTTCCAGAAAATTGCAGAGGAAATAAACTCCCAAACTCATTCTATGAGGCCACCATCACCCTGATACTAAAACCAGACAAAGATACCACAAAAAAAGAAAATTACAGGCCAATATCACTGATGAACATAAACACAGAAATCCTCAACAGAATACTAGCATTCGAAATCCAACAATACATTAAAAGGATCATACATCATGATCAAGTGGGATTTATCCCAGGGATGCAAGGATTTTTCAATATCCACAAATCAATCAGTGTGATACACTACATCAATAAATTGAAGAATAAAAACCATATTATCATCTCAGTAGATGCAGAAAATACTGTTGACAAGATTCAGCACCCATTTATGATAAAAACTCTCCAGAAAGTGGGCACAGAGGGAACATACCTCAACATAATAAAGGCCGTATGCAGTAAACCTACAGCTAATGTCATACTCAATGGTGAAAAGCTGAAAGCATTTCCTCTAATATCAGGAACAAGACAATGATGTCCATGCTTGCCACTTTTATTAAACATAGTTTTGGAAGTCCTAGCTACGGCAATCAGAGAAGAAAAGAAATAAAAGTAATACAAATTGGAAAAGAAGAAGTTAAACTGTCACTGTTTGAAGATGACATGATACTATACATAGAAGATCCTGAAGACACTACCAGAAAACTACTAGAGCTCATCAATGAATTTGGTAAAGTTGCAGGTTACAAAATTAATACACAAAAACCTGTTGCATTTCTATACAGTAACAAAGATCAGAAAGAGAAATTCAAGAACCAATCCCATTTACCATCACATCAAAAAGAATAAAATACCTAGGAACAAATCTATCTAAGGAGACAAAAGACATGTACTCCTAAAACTATAAGACGCTGATGAAAAAATTGAAGAAGACACAAACGGATGGAAAGATATACCATGTTCGCGGACTAGGAGAATCAACATTGTGAAAATGTACTACCCAAGGTAATCTACAGATTCAATGCAATCCCTATCAAATTACCAATGGCATTTTTCACAGAACTGGAACAAAACAAACTTAAAATTTGTATGGAGACACAAAAGACCCCGAATAGCCAAAGCAATCTTGAGAAAAAAGCCAGAGCTGGACGAATTGTGCTCCCTGACTTTATACTACAAAGCTATAGTCATCAAAACAGTATGGTACTGGCACAAAAATAGAAATATAGATCAGTGGAACAGGATAGATATCCCAGAAATAAACCCACGCACCTATTGTCAATTAATCTACAACAAAGGAGGCAAGACCACTCAATGGTAGAAAGGTGGCCTCTTCAACAAATGGTGCTGGGAAAACTGGACAGCTACATGTAAAAAAAATGGAATTAGATTATTCTTTAACACCATACACAAAAATAAGCTCAAAATGGATTAAAGACCTAAATGTGAGACCGGACACTATTAAACGCCTAGAGGAAAACATAAGCAGAACACTTCCTGACATAAATCGCAGCAGTATCTTTTTTTTTGATCTGTCTCCCAGAATAATGGAAATAGAAACAAAAATAAACAAATGGGACTAATTAAACTCAAAAGCTTTTGCACAGCAAAGGAAACCATAAACAAAAAACGAAAGACAACCCACAGATTGGGAGAAAATATTTGCAAATTATGTGACTGACAAATGGTTAGTCTCCAGAATTTGCAAACAGCTCATGAGGCTTAATACCATCAAAACAAACAACCCAATCAAAAAATGGGCAGAAGACCTAAATAGACATTTCTCCAAAGAAGACATACAGATGGCCAAGAGGCACATGAAAAGATGTTCAACTTTGCTAATTATTAGAGAAATGCAAATCAAAACTACAATGAGATATCACCTCACCCTAGTCAAAATGGCTATTATCAAAAAGTCCACAAACAGTAAATGCTGGAGAGGGTGTGGAGAGGAGGGAACTTTCCTACACTGTTGGTGGAAATGTAAATTGGTACAGCCACTACGGAGAACAGTATGGAGGTTCTTTTAAGAGCTAAAAATAGAGCTACCGTATGACCCTGCAATCCCACTCCTGGGCATAAAAACATGGTCTGAAAGGATACATGCACCCCAGTGTTCATTGCAGCACTGTTTACAGTAGCCAAAACGTGGAAGCACCCTAAATGTCCATTGACAGAGGAATGAATAAAGAAGACGTGGTACATATATACAATGGAATATTACTCAGCCATAAAAAAGAATGAAATAATGCCATTTGCAGCAGCATGGATGGACCTAGAGATTGTCATACTGAGTGAAGTAAGTCAGACAGAGAAAGAGAAATATCCTTTGATATCCCTTATACGCAGAATCTAAAAAGAAATGATACAAATGAACTTATTTACAAAACAGAAACAGACTCAAGACTTAGAGAACAAACTGTGGTTACCGGGGGGAAGGATGAGGGGAAGGGAGAGTTAGGGAGTTTGGGATTGACATGTACACACTGCTGTATTTAAAATGGATAACCAACAAGGACCTACTGTATAGCACAGGGAACTCTGCTCAATGTCATGTGGTAGCCTGGATGGGAGGGGAGTTTGGGGGAGAATAGATACATGTATATGTATGGCTGAGTCCCTTTGCTGTGCACCTGAAACTAACATTGTTAATTGTCTATACTCCAATATAAAATAAAAAGTTAAAAAAATAAAAACAGGTTGACTTGTATGTTCTAAAATATATTTTTTAATATATATTTATATTTATACTTATAAATACATATATATTTTTTGGCCACACGTAGCATGTGGGATCTTAGTTCCCCAACCAGTGATGGGACCAGGGCCCCCTGCAGTGAAACATGGAGTCTTAACCACTGGACTGCCAGGGAAGTCCCAAAAGATATAGTCTTGATTTTCAAGTGAATTTCACATTTTGCAAAGAACATTTGCATCAACTCCTCAGGAATTTGGTTTCTCCAAAAAGGAGAAACCCCCAAATATGGTCCTGCCTTTTGTCAAACCTCCTTTTCTTCCAAAACTGACCTCTTGAAAGCTTCCCAAATGGGGCTCCTTATTTTTCAACTGTACAATCTCATTCCCCTTCCTGCCCTCCATTTTTCAGAACTTGTAACAGTCAGTATATGATTATACCCATACTGGCTTCACATATTTTTATATACCCATATCTGTCTTTTCTCCCCTGCTAATTATAAAGCTTCTATAGATTAAGTACTCTGTTAGTTATAAGTTAGAATAACAAATTACCTCCAAATTTAGCAGCTTAAAACAACAATAAACATTTATTTTCTAGCATAGTTTCTGCAGGTCAGAAGTTCAGGAGCTGGGCTGCAGTCCCATTAGTAAAGGCTTGACTGGAGCTGGAGCATCTGCTTCCAAGATGGTGCACTCTCAGACTGGCAAATTGATGCTACAGAGTTTCTCACCACGTGGACTCCTCCATAGAGCTACTCAAGAGTCTTCATGACATGGCATCTGGCTTCCCCCAGTATGAGTGATCTAAGAAAGGACAAGGCAAAAGCCACAGAGGCTTTTATGACCTAGACTCAGAAGTCACACATTCATTTGCAAAATATCCTACTGGTTACACAGATCAGCCCTTTTTAGGGATGTGAATATGAAGAGGCAAGAATCATTTGTGGCCATCCTGAAGCCTGGCTACCATGGGGATCCTGTCCTTTATTCGTTCTTTATGTTGTGCCTCATAGGTCATAGATCTTGGCATTGGTATAATCATTTAACCCAATTATGCACAAATACTGTAATGAATCAGGAAACTGTTTCCTTTAATCAAAACTGATGACACATGTATAAAAGGACAAGTCCCAGGTCAGGTCTGCAAGGCAGAGATTGGCATGCAAGAATTTTATTGTGGAGAGCCCTCTGGATCCCCACACGCCCACTGTGGGGAGTGCCAGCTGAAGGATTGGGATCAGGGAGTTGTTGAACTACAACAAAGGCCTCAGCAAATGCCCAGGGGAGCTCTGGAGCTAGGATGGCCCTTCAGAGTATTTACACCATGGAAATGGGCAAAAGCTACAAGTCAGAGTTTTTAATCCCCGATCTGATCCTTGAGTCGGTTATTGACCATTTACCAGCACACAAGTGATCTACTGAATCCCTTTCTCTGAGGTCCAGAATGTATTATTTTAGAAAATTAAAATTCTGAGAAGTCCTACAAAAAGGAAAAGTATTTAACTTTGTGAAATGAGCATTTCCCAAACATATGACATGGATACAAATCTTAGGCACAGGCTCAAGTATACAAGAAGCTATTTAATTTCTGATTCTGAATCCCTTTCTTTCAGATTGATGAGAAAACAAAACATAACCTCCCTCCTTCCTGAAATTCCCTCACCACCCCTACCCTCTGGGGTTGTACACTGGTTCCAAGTGGCAGGAGAGGTGCCCTTGAGTGGTTCTGGTTCTCACTCACTGGTCCACCCAGGTACTGCTCAGATGCCCCACATCCCTGCCCACAGCCTGGCCAGGTCTGAGGTCTGAGCTAGTCCTTCTGTGACAAAGTAAAGGAATATCCTGTCCTATAGGCGGGAGGCACTTTCTCCAGCTCACCTGTCAGCACCACTTCCGTCGCCTCGGGCTGGTCTCCCCCATTCTCCAGGCTCCTGAAAGCCTCTGAGCTGCAAACCCTGGTCTCCGGGCTGTGCTGACCTTTTCCTTCGCCACCTCCCTGGGCTCTGTTGCACAACACCGCAGACACAGGATCCCTCCCTACCTCCTTCTCTTCGCGATTCCCCCTTCCAGTGCCCCGCGCCTCCACCCCCCACCCGGCCCCCCACCGCTCTCCCCTCTCCTCGTTCCTTCCCTCCTCCCTCCTTCTCTCCTCCCCAACTCAAATACTTTCCCGGCTGGGGAAATCCCTCCCTAGTCAACCAGTCTCTGCTTAAAAATCGGCTGAATTCTCCTAAGGATTTAGGTTTTAAATAACAAAAGTCATAAAGGCTGGCTGTTTTGTTTTCTATCCTAACAGAAGCCTCTTTTAAGGCACTGTACCCCCTATCTGTTTATATGGGTAAGAAAGTATGAAATTGGGGGAGGTGGGGTGAAGAAGTTCATGTCTGAAAATACCTTTCTCTCCATCACACCTCTTTGAACTTTGGAACATTTGAGGCAAAGTCTGCCAGCAGCTTCCCACGTGGCCTATTGAGTACCCTGCCGGGTGCCCAGCAAGTGCCATGGGATGGCCTCAGGGCTCACAGTCTGCAGACGGACACAGACAGTAGGGAAGGCTTTCACATCCGGACTCTGTCGGCCATTCTGGAGCGTAGGTGCAAAAGAGGAGGGAGGGTGGAGGCCAGGGAGTCCCAGTTGATCTGGAGGTACTGAGTCCCAGGACTGCAGAAGGCAAGTTAGGGGAGGTTGCTGTTCTTGGTGGCTTTTTGAAAACTTTCTTACAAGATTGCATCTTCGCCGCCGTTGCACTTGTGTTTACACCGGTACTGCTTTCTGAGGCACCGATGGCACTTTTGAAAAGGATGCTGATCCCCACAGAGCTCTGAAAGCATCTTAATATCCCTTGGAAAATTAACATATTGACTTAGAAGTGACACCAAAATGCAAAGACTCCACCAGACTAAAATAAACCTGGTTAAATGGGCATGATTTAATAGCAGGCCACTTCTACACTGTTTATTTCGCATAGCATTTATATTGGTGGCAACTATGATAGCAGGTCCTAGGGCCTCGATAAGATCAACAGATTACCAAGTGCTAATTGTTTCTGCCAGGTGTAAGTGAGGAGATAAATAGCTTATGGATTAAACAGCAGTGCCCGAGGGTACCATTCCCGGACTCCAGGCTCTTCTGCACCCTGGCAAAATAATTTCCTCTTACCCCATAATTAGACACTTTTACCTTTAAAAACTGCACTCATTAGTGAATATGTTATCCTTCCGCTGCCAAATTTAGAAGAGAAGAAAAAAGATAAAGGGGGAAAGTAGTCTAATAAGTTAAATGTCAATGACATTTCATCCTTTTGTCATCATTGAAATACAGACTATCTTGGATCATATCTGGTCATCTATGTAGTTTTTGCATAAGGAGCTACTTTTCCAGTGCTGAAGTGCGGCAGCCATCACTTCTGGTCCTCCGTGGCCGGGCACATTTCAGTGCCCGCTGGCCCACTGCAGCTGTTTGCTGCCATTTATGGTTCTGCCTCACATTCACTTACAAGTGTTATTATACCATCACACTTATTCAATGCCAGTTAACATGTCTTAACTTTATCACGAATGCAGTTGTTCCCTTCACAGCTTCCCATCTCAAGTGAGAATCGTATGGGTTGAATATCACTACCACATTATTTTACTAGAAATGCAGACACAGTGCAGACAGTGTGTCAGTTTTTGGTTTTTTTAAAAAATATATTTATTTATTTATTTTTGGCTGCTGCACGCGGGCTTTCTCTAGTTGCTGCAAGCTGGGGCTACTCTTCCTTGCGGTGCGCAGGCTTCTCATTGCGGTGGCTTCTCTTGTTGCAGAGCACGGGCTCTAGGTGCATGGGCTTCAGTAGTTGTGGTGCATCGGCTTAGTTGCTCCGTGGCATGTGAAATCTTCCTGGACCAGGGATCAAACTCGTGTCCCCTGCATTGGCAGGTGGATTCTTAACCACTGTACCACAAGGGAAGCCCTGAAAGGTTGTTTTTGTTTTTTTCCTTTCTTCTTCAGCCTCTGAACTTCTGATTGGAACAGTGTTACCTGGATAATGTTATTTTTCACTCTGCTTTAGTCATGGTATGTCAAATGTGTTGGATATTCTAAAGACAAAAATGTGTCCACTTCTTGTTATTTCATCCATCCATTTGTCCATACATTTACTTCATCATTTATTCTTTGCATGTTTACCAAACTCTTTTGTTTCAGACCCTGTGCGGGGCGCTAGATGAAAGACAAATGTGAGTCCGGCACATGTCTTTCTGCTGAGCTCAGAGGGAGAGGCCGAAATTGTAAATTCTGACTACAGTATAAAGCTGTGGGCAGGCCCCACCCAGCTTGGGCTTAGGCCAGAAGATTCCAATGAGGAGATGATAAAGCAAAGAGGAGCAGCAGAGAGCAGGAGCGGGGACTTGTAGGCCCCTCGCTGAGCTCCCCTCGGTAGCATGTAAGAGACCACTGTGTTTGGGGTATGAGTGCAGGCTCGGCCAGGAGGACCCTGCAAGGATGAAACACAGAGTTTACCAAGGTTCTCCCATTTTATTTCCCAGTAACCCTGTGATTCGGGTACTGCCCCAGCTGCTCCATAGTGGGGAGCAAGAGGGATCGAGGAAGAAATTCCAGCTGCCCCTGCTTACTGTGAGCTTGGAAAAAGGAACTTAACCTCACTGGCCTCCGTTTCTTCGTGTGTTAAATGGGGATCAAAACAGTTTCTACCTCTCAGGCTTGTGAGGCTGAAATGAATTTATACATGTAAAGCACTGAGAACAGTGCATAAGTTCAATAAATAATAACTATCATTACTAATCTCGCTGATTAAGTTTAGTGACTATAATTAAGTGACAAAAATCAGCCAGCTAAAAAGGGGTAGAGCTAGGGGTCAAACCACTTCCTTACCCACAACACGGCGTAGTGTACCATGGGACCGCATAGGTCAAGCCTGGGTGCAACCAAGGAAGGCTTTCTGTAGAAGTGGAATCCAACCTGAGTTTGAAAGAAGCGCCAAGAGTTTGCCAGTGGTGGAAGGCATTTCTGGGAGATGGAGCTGATTGTGTGAAGTCCCCCTGATTGTGTGAAAGCATGACTGGTATGTTGGGGGAACTGAGGTACCTGAGGTATGGGGGGCAGGGAGTGGGCAAAGCACACATGAATACCAGCTGAGGAGTTTGGTCTGGATCTTGAGGCCTTGCAGATTCTTTGTCTCATTTTTGGTGTTAGTTATGTGCTTATATGAAGAGTGGGAAAGAGTGAAAGAGAAACTTTAAAATATAGGTCATCTGTACTTAAAATTTACTTACTGTTTTTCTTTAAATGACTTGTTCTTTTAACTTCAATTTATTTTTCAAAGAAACTTTATATCACAGGCCATAAGTGGAAAGCTCAAAATTGCCAGATGTGTTTTGAAATTCAGATTTTTTTTCTGGATTCAGAAAGGTGATATAATGCATATACTTAACGTTAGTTAACACACCCCAGGGGGCAAAAGAATCAATGAATATTTCTGCAGAGAAATGTATGAATATTTACACTAAGATGAAGAACTATATATAGCTTGCCTTGACTCAACTTTGGCTCCAGGCTTACAACCTTTCGTTTTTTCAGAGTTTTTTGCATTTTAGAATGTGTATGAGTAGTATCACTTGCTGGAATGGAAGGTAACAGAAAATATATTCATTGCAAAGGAAACCGTGGTGATTCAAGTCCAGCTCACCCTCCCTGCTGTATGTGTTCACAGCCTCCCCCAGCAACGGTTAACAGTGCCCGGGAACTGGGTTTAGGGTAGACAGAAACTCTAAGTTGATATTTCTTTCAACTTTTCTAGAAAGTTGAAACTATTCTAAAATTAATTTTTTTAAAAGTCAACTTTCTCTTGAAATTGATAACTGAAAGAGAATAAAAAGCAGAATCACCTTCTCATTCAGTCATTTCTGTTTTTTTTCTTTTATTTTTCTTTTGATGTGGACCATTGTTTAAGATCTTTATTGAATTTGTTACCATATTGCTTGTTTATATTTTGTTTTTTTGGCCGGGAGGCATGTGGGATCTTATCTCCCTGACCAGGGATTGAGCAGGCACCCCTTGCACTGGAAGGTGAAGTCTTAACCCCCTGGACCGCCAGGGAAGTCCCCGTCATTTTCATTTTTTAATGCTCCCCCTCATTCCACCTAAAATCAACCCATGGATTTGCCAATCCCCAGGGCAGGCTCCCAGCCTTGGGAAACCCTGGCTGACTCTGGGCTGGGCCATGCTCTCTGAAGATCAGGCCAAGGGCTTGGGCTTTTTCTGTGGATGATGAGGTTTCATTAATGGTGTTTAAGTAGGTTTGGGGGTGCCTTTGAGAGCTTCACCTGGGAATGGGGTAGACAGTTTGGCTGAAGCGGGAGAAGCTGGGCAGGGGGAGGGAAAGGTTGGTGGTCATGAAGGGACAGATGTGGGACAGCTATGGGAGGACAGGAGGGTTCAAAGGGGTAGGGATCCACGCCCACTGGAGGTATTGGACAGGGCCAGGGTATGTAGAAGAGTGGTGTCAGAGGGCTGGTTGAGGCAGGATGCTGACTTTGAGGGGACAAAGGGACCTTACAGAAAATGTCCCTCATGGGACTGGAAGTCAGAGCGTAGAGCCAGAGATGCTAGTATGGATGCCATCCTTCTGCATAATGGGGCCCTGGAGCTGGAGGACATCTCCAGGAAAGAGAAAAAAACACTCCACTCCCCCAACCTCTTACATCCCCCACCTCCACACCCCAACTGCGATTTAAATTGAGGAGGAGACCCAGACTTCTTACAAATTAGGAAATAGGCAGAGGGGCCCTCATTGTAGGTGGAAAAGGAAGCTTGGTCCTTGGTTGTTAATCCATGATCTAATTGGAGAAAGATGGAGACCCTCCCCTAGAGGACACGATGCCCTAAGGACTGCCAAAGCAGGAGCTGTTTTACCAAAGGCCAAAGAACCAATACCAAAAAAAAATGAAAGATGCCACATGAAGACATCCTGGAGAAAGCAAGGAAACAGGGCTTGCCTCTACAGAGTCTGGGGGCCTGTTTGCACGCAGAGGACACCCATCCTGCCCGCCTGCCTATTTTGCCCCCAAACTCTCTCCTGCCCATCAGCCCCTTGTCTGAGCTACTCGACTCCAGGGACCCTGTGCCAAGCCAGTGCCATTCTGGGGCTTAACCCCGCTGCTGGAACAGGAGAGAAACTGGGGCCCCGGGGCCAGTTGCTGAGCTTGGATCTCAGCTAAGGGAAGAGCAGTGCTTAGCATAGGCCCCCTGCCCCTGGCCTGCCCCTACAGCCCTGGCCCCCCCAGGTGGGCTGACTGGCAGCCGGCTGTGGGGCCTGCCTGGGAAGCCGGTCAGCCTGACATCCCCAGCAGATGTCAGTCTGGGAACAGGAAGCAGCTTGTTTGGGGCTTCTAAAAATAAATAAATAAATAATAACCACAACCACAAGAACGGTCTTTTATTCCAGAGTTTAAAAAATGCTTTAATGACTAGAGCATTTAGCACATCGTGGGTTTTCATTGTTTTCAATTATGTGCAATTCTGAAAGAGAGAGCACAATTCTGAGCCTGAATGGAGAATGTGTGGGCTGTGGATTGGTGCTGTTTTAAACATTTGCTTTACTACTTTAAGAAGAAGAACTGTAAAATGGAAATAATTGATATAGTATTACAAGTAAATTACACTGTGGAATAGCATTAATATTGCAGTTGAAACCTAGAATTTGAAGTAAAGATGGAAATATTCATTTGTACATAGTTTTTGTTCTCAGAAAAATGATTTGGAATTAGGCAAGAAGCATCCTTCCCCGTGTGTGCCCTCGGTCTGCTCCTTGGCCCCCACCCCTGCCTGGGCCCACAGCAGGGCCCAGGCGCCCACCCACACTGGGACAGGAGACAGGAGTTCTTAGCCCTCTGGAGCGCTGGCACAGGGTGGGTTCTCTGTGCTTCCCCAGCAAGGGGGAATATTAATGCATTAAAGAAACGTGGGATTTAGAATGTAGAAATCCCTGCTGTCTTGGGTGGTGGGTAGTGCGTGGACCTAATGGTCTTAGGTGCTTGGGGACAGAGGCTGGATAAGGGGTTGGCGGCAGACGAGGTGACAGATGAGCTTTACTCTTCGGCAATCACTTTCTCTCTTCCCCTTCGGAGAAGAGGGCTGGGAGAAGGGCAACAGGGAAAGGTTAGAGTCCATAACTTCCTTCTGTTTGCCAATTCAAGTGTTGTGTTCCCCGCCACCATGGGTTGCAGGATCTTAGGTCCCCAGCCAGGGATTGAACCTGGGCTCTGGCATTAAAGCGCCAAGTCCTAACCACTGAACCACCAGGGACTTCCAATTCAAGTATTTTTAATTTTTATTTTATCTTATTTCTTTTCTGTATTGGGGAACTGTCCTCCTGCAAGTGTTTTTTTAAACTAATATAACACAGCTGAGCTCTGCTGGTTCTATTTTCTGAACCAAACATCTAGGCCCCCGTGGTCAGTGACAATAAAAGATCTTTGGAAACGCATCCTTTAGGGGCATCCCATCATCCTAGACCAGGGCCCACACGGCTCACAAGCCCCCACCACCCGTTTCCTGACCTGGCCCTTCCCACTCTGCCCAACTCTCTTGACCCTTTGTCCCTGAGAGCCCTCCGTGCAGGTCACTCTCCTTCCCCATCATCTATGCAGGCCACCAAGCTCACCGTTCCAGAGTGCACTGCCTCTGTGAAGTCTTCTGGGGAGCCCCTCACCCCCACTACTACGTACCCACGTGCTCCTGTCACAGCCAGCACTGACCTTTTAGTATTTATATGCCCCCATCCGCATTTGACCATGAGTTCCCTAAAGTAACTGGAGTCCTATTTGTATCCCTTGCTCATTACAGGGCATGGCGATAAATGGTTATTGAATTCATGAATGAATTGAATGAATGATTTGACAGGTTGGTAGGTGTGACTAGGCAGTATTATTTATTGAGTATTCCTGCAGGGTAGGCATGATCTCTCTTTTTACAAATAAGAAAACTGAGGGTCAGAAATGTTTAGTAACTTGCCCCAAGTTAACACAGCCAGGAAGGGACAGAGCAAGGATTAGAGCAAGTCTGTCTGACTCCTTAATCCACCTTTTCACCCACATGATGGAATGAGGATTCATTCAAAGAACATACACTGGGCACCACCAAGAGACCTTTGTAGTGCTTATCGGTTCCTTGGAATCTTCATAACAGCCTAGCAAATACCAAGGGTCTTCTTCGTAGAGATTTGCACTGAGTTCCTTGTAACCCCTCCTCTCCCCCACCCTGTCTCCCACCCCCATAACCTTTTATTTGGAAAAACTTTAAACCTGGAGAAAAGTTGAAAGAGTAGGACAATGAACATGAGTATACCCTTCATACTAGCAAATATATATATATATATACACTCATATATGTATTTACACATTAGCGGTTTAGGGTTTTTGTGTGTTTTGCTTGTTTTGCTAAACTGTTTGAAAATAATTTGCAGACTCCTAGATATTTTGGCATGCTTCTCTTAAGGAGAAAGATTCTCTTCCATAGTCACAACACCATTATCACACCCAATCAATTAACATATACTTAACAGTTAATATATAGTCTATACTCAAATTCTCTAACTGGTTCAGGAATGTCCCTTTATAGCTATTTTTGTTTTTTGATCCAGGATCTAACTGAGTTATCTTTTCTCTTTGCTCTTCTGTAACCTAAAACAGTTTGACTTTTTTTTTTCTTTTTCATGATACTGACATTTTGAAGTACAGAAAATTTTCTTGTAGAGTGTCCCACATTCTGGGTCTCTCTGTTTTTCCCTTGTATTTTTTCACCAAGAGTAGTACATAGTGTCATTGTGTATCTCCTGCTGTATTGTATCAGGAGGCATAGAATGTCAGTTTGTCCCATTATTGGTGATATTATTATGTTTGATTACTTGGAGTGATGGGCAGCCTCTAAGATGGTTCCCAATGGTTCCTACCTCTTGGTATTCACATCCTGTGTGTCCCCCTCACCTTGACTGTGATCTGGATTTAATGGCTCACTTCTAAAGACGAGACTATGGCAGGAGATATAGAATGTCCCTTCTGAAATTACGTTATAGAAAGACTGTGGTTTTCATTTGGGGAGCTCTCTGTTTGCATCACTTGCCCTGGGGGAAGTTAGCTGCTGTGTGTGTGTGTGTGTGTGTGTGTGTGTGTGTGTGTGTGTTTTGAGGTGGCCATATGGAGAGACCCACAGGAGTGATCTTGGAAGTGAATCTTCAGAGGGCTGCCACCTGAATGATATAATCGACTATCATAATTTCTTTCTGATAGCCAAACTGTCCCAAATTAGTAGAAGTTCCTTCAAGCTGAGGTCTGTATCCTTTTGACAGGTTTCCATCAGTCTCTGAGCAGTTTCTTACTTTCTGGCTCACTTTTTATTTTCCCTGCCCCAGACCTGGAATCAGCCATCTCACCAAGGTTTCTTTTAGTGGAGAATGGCATTCAGAAACCGGGCTCTGGTCCCTAGGTTTGCTCATTGTTACTAGGATATCGTTGCTTATAGACATTTTAGTGGACAGAGGTAGGAAATGCATTTTTTCTAAAATAAATGTCCTCCAATTCAAATCCAACTCTGTAGGGTTCTTCCTCACCTTCCCGTTCCAAATTTGTGTCTCTCTTCCTCCACAGGAGAAACCTGATTCAACAGCAGTATATTTAATCATTTGCTCTGTCCTACAACATACTCAAAACAGAATTACTATCCCAATACCATTTCCAACAAGAAGACTTTCAAGAAAAATTCAAGATTTTGCTGTTCTATTTGTTCTTAGAATGTATCCCACTAATAAAGGTATACAGAGGACAGTATTCACAAATCATTGAAATTGACTCTGTGTATGGGTGGGGCTCCATACTGATCTGATAGGCAGTTAGGTTTCTTTGTTTCTATTTGCATTTAGTTTCAGGATTTGCTTCTTCAAATCTTTTTTTTTTTTAATTTATTTGTTTTATTTATTTATTTTTGGCTGCGTTGGGTCTTTGTTGCTGCACACGGGCATTCTCTAGTTGCGGTGAGCAGGGGCTACTCTTCGTTGCGGTGCGCGGGCTTCCGTTGCAGTAGCTTCTCTTGTTGCAGAGCATGGGCTCTAGGCGCCCGGGCTTCAGGAGTTGTGGCTCGCAGGCTCTGGAACGCAGGCTCAGTAGTTGTGGTGCACGGACTTAGTTGCTCCACAGCATGTGGGATCTTCCTGGAGCAGGGCTCGGACCCGTGTCCCCTGCACTGGCAGGCGGATTCTTAACTGCTGCGCCACCAGGGAAGCCCTTCAAATCTTTTAAAATTTTATATTTTTTATAAAAGTTTATAAAACTTTTACATGGTTCAAAAGTCAAAACTCTCTATAGGTATACTCAGAAGTCTTCCTTCCATTTTTATTCCTTCCACTCCATTCCTATCCATCCACTGTAAGCAACCATTTTTATTAGTTTCTGATTTATTCTTCCTGTGTTTCTTTTTCTTATACAAAAAGTAACCTACTAAATCCACCCTCTAGCACCTTGATATTTTTACTTAATATATCTTAGAAGTCACCACATGTTAATTCATCGAAATATTTCTCTTTTTCAGCTTTATATTACTCCACTGTGTGAATTCATCATAGTTTATTCAGTTAGTATTTACCTAACAGATAAGCATTTAAGTTGCTTCTAATATTTTGTTATTATAAATAATGTCTCAGTGAATTTATAAATATATTGTTTTATATTTGGGGAAGTGTACTTTCAGGGTGAATTTCTGGAATTAGGATCGCTGGGTCAAAGGGTGAACGCATATGTAGTCCTCTAGATATTCCAGATTACCTCCATAGGGGCTGTACCATTTTGCAGTCCCACCAACCGTTATGAGAATCCCCTTTTTCTTACAGCCTCGACAACAGAGTGTATTACCAAACTTTTGAATTTTTGACAATTTGGCAAAGGCTAGTATCTTATTGTAGTTCAGGTATGCATCTGGATCATTACGAGTGAAACTGAACATCTTTTCATATTTTAAGGTCCATTTACATATTTTTTATGTGTGTGAACTGTCTATCCACATTTTTGCCCAATTTTCTATCAAGTCTTAGCCTTTTTTCCCCAATAGTTAAATGTTCCTTATACTCCTAATATTACAGACTAGCCTGTATCTATGATAAATGTTACAGAGCTTTTCTCTCAGTTTGCTTTTTTTTGTTTTTGCCATGCAGCAGGGTTTTAAAAAATGTTGAATTTATTAATATTTTCTTTTTTTGTATCTGGATATTTTACTTTTCATTAGAAAGCGTTTATTTGGGAGTTCGGCTGGGCTTGGACTGGGTTTCCGTGCATGTCGGTATTGTGTCCCCCTTTTGTGAGTCACCATGGTGAGACCTCTTTCCCCTTTTGCAGAGAAGATGGGGTCTGTGAGCCTAGACAGTCTGATTAGTTTTTCATCTGTTTCTCTCTCAGGAGTTCCACATCCCTCCTTTACCCGAGGAGCCTGGGTTGGGGATAGTCGCTTAGCTCTCATTGGGAGGGGTGGATGCTACGTGGGAGAGAAAGCTGCCTCACATTTTCTCTCTCAACTGGAGGAGCAGGTACCCATAGCTGCCCTTGGATTGCATGGGGTCTGAGTCAGAGAAAGACTTTTCCCACACCCAGGGTATAAATAAGTCCGCCGTATTTTCTTCTAATACTTGTGTGGTTTCAGCTTTTACATTTAGATTTCTGGTTCATTTGGCGTTTATCCTGGTGGTTGGTAAGAGGTATGGGTTCAATTTTCTGATCGACAAGGTGCCCCTGGAGAGCTGCGGGAGAGGGTGGCGGTGGCGGTGTGGGGAATAAGCGGCCATCCTTATGGTCTTGGCCACTAGGTGGCGCTCCGCTAGACTCTTTTCTGCGGGACTGTAGGAGGAAAGGATGTAAGTCTTCAGAAGAAACAAGAAATGACTGGTTAGGTTTCATTGGCCAAGAGGAAGCCTCTAGTGGGAAGTTCCCCTCCATCCACACAACCTTGACTTCTATAGGCAGCTCTGTGCTTCTTTCCTCATGTTAGAAATTATCATTTCCTCCAAGTCTCTGTTTCCCAGCAGGAAGGCTATGTGGGCCAAGAGTGTGTGTGCATAAAGATTACCTCCTCGGTATCTTCAGGCCCTGGGGTGAGGCAGTGGGCAGAGAGGTCACGATGGCCCCTGCCCTGACCTGTACTTCTCTAGTAGCCTGGGCCTGGGAGTGACAAGACCTTGGTTCCTGCCCAAAGCCACTGCCAACTGGCATTATTATCACAAGCATGCCGCTTAGCCTCCTATTCCTCAGTGTCCTCATCTGTAAAATGGGACAACAACGCCTTTCCTAGGATGTCAGTGCCAAGGATGTCAGTGGGATAAAATGATATAAGTGGAAATGGGTGTGCAAAGTAAAAAACACTGTACAAATGCATTTTTACTGTCATCATGGTTATATCTTATCATATATGGATTTATCCCTCTGGAAGATATTATGGTCAAAAGAATTTGTAGTGATAGGCTACTTTGATATATAAGGTGATTTTTCCACGTATCCTCTCTTGGAAGTGACACAGCCTTAAGGAGAAAATGGACAAGGTTAGCTTAAAAAGAACTGCCGAAGTAGAAACCCTAGAAGAGGTCCACGATGAGCTTTCCTAAGGGTCCCTAAACCCCCTGAAATTGTGTACAGAATTGCATACCTGTGTATTTTTCACAGCTTGTATCAGATTGATAAAGGAGTTCTTAGTCGAAAATTGGTTAAGAACCACCCGAAAAAAAAGGAGCCACGCTGGCCCCAGGGCCCTCTCCGCATTTGGCTCTGAAAGGACTGAACTGGTTCTAGCTCCTTCCTCAGCCCCAGATTGGATCTTATAGCTACTGGTCTCACTTCCAAGTGGAGCTGGTCTGGAGAGAAGGAGAAAAGAGATGTAGGAAGGGTCTACAAGAGGTCTGAAGTGTCTAGAAAGCAAGGATGAAACCCTAAGGCAGTGTGGGTCCAGGGACAGCTCAGCAAACAGGTCAGAAAACAATTTTGTCTTGCAAAACTTGTCGTGCCACAACGGTCTTCCCTCTGTTCCTGAAATGAGCCAAGGTCACGCCCATCTTGGGGCCTTCTGCAGAGGCATTTTTGATTACCTAGAATGTTCTGTTTGCCCTGGGTCTTCTCCTGACTGGCTGCTTCATATCATCCAGGTCTCAGCTGGAATATCAATTCCTCAGAAAAGTCCTACCCAGTCACACAATTCCCCCAGCCCAAATTATCTTCCAAGAGCAACCATCACCATGTGGGGTCATCTTTTTTATTTGCTTACTCGTTTGTTGTCGGCACTGCCGGCCCCCCACCCAGCAGAGGGAAAATGTGATCTGGGCAGAAACATATTATTCCCAGAGTCTGCAACAGTATCTGACATAGGGAAGCGCTCAGCACACACTTGATAGGTGAGTGGATAAGTGGATGCGTGCTGTATTAAAGAACCGTGTTCTCATTAGAAAGGGCTGCATCAGCATCTTGCTCTTTCTTCCTCTTCCTCTTTCCTTGGTGCCAATGTCAAAGTCATCCGGTCCTGCCTGTGTGCTCTACTTCTGAGAAATGCCTCACAGCTGTCTGTCTGTCCTCTCCTACTCCCCAATCCCCTGTAGCCACTGCTTGCGTACCCTCTCTCCCTGCGGCCAGACTTTCCTGAAACACAGGTGTCCCTGTCCCAGCTCTGCATCCTCCTTCCTTGCTACTATTCACCCCCCAACTCCTGCGATAGCCAACCTCCTCATGTATCCTCCTCGACATTTGGGGGGCTGTACTGAAGTGTCTTTCCCACAGTAACTCCAGGCTCTGCTTTTCTAGCCCACAGATCTTGCCTTTCTCATTAGTGGAGCCCAAGCATGGTGGTGTAGGCAGCACCTTGGTGATCCCTGGAGAAGACATAAGCATCTGCCTCTGAGGTGCACAGGGCTTCTGAAGGTAGCAGGATGGGTGGGTGGGTGAGAAGGGGCGGGAGCTGGGGCAATAGCCAGAGAGAGATTTCTGAGGATGTCTCAGAAGCAGACAGAGAAGGGCCCCCCACAGGGCAGGCCTAGGGCCCCTAGACAGCTCTTGGGGAGCCTGTGGGCAGAGATGCTGGAGCTGGCCTTCCACAAATCAGTGAAGCCCTTGGAAGGCCTGGAATGGAGCTGCACCCAGGTGACGAGATGGCCTTGTCCCTGCCTGTTTTGCAGCTATGGAGAGCCATCCAAGGGTGGGCAGGCGGTTGTGTAACACTTAAGAGGGGAGGAAGCAAACCAGTGAGACAGGAGATCTTGGCTTTGGTGACGGAACCAACACTGACCACAGCTGATGAGGTGGCCCTTCTCTCCATCTACAGCTGTTCCTTGCCCCTCAGAAGAGCCCACACCGGAACTGAGGTGGGAAAACTTTACATAAGGTAGCACTGTTTAGAGACCTTTCTTATGAAAGACACTCTGTTTCCTGTGAGTTACTGCCATGAAGAATATTTATTTTTAATATCAAGTGTCTAAATTCATCTACCCTCTAGAGATCATTTCATCTTGTACTGTGTGCTATCTCAGCAGAAAAAATGCTTTCCCCAAATGTGTCAGTTCTATTTTTAAAAAGGTTCAGTGACCTATTTCTGTTATTCTCACAGACACCGAAAGAACAGCAGTCTATTTAGGCTCAGCTCTATCACCGAAAAGTTACCCCTGCCAGGTGTTGCCTACAGAGGCACCATCTTGCTTTGCAGTAAAGAAGCATAAATAAATAAGAGGAGTATTGTCAGAGTGAGATCATGGGAGCATAAACACACACACACACACACACACACACACACACACACACACACACACTTCTCCATTTTTGAACAATGTGATGACGACTACAGTCCGACCTTAGCCAAACTCACATTAGGAGATTGCTTAAGAGTCAACCATTTACTGGACAAAGAACTTGAAAAGACAATTTACAAAAGAGGAACTACAGTTCATCAACTAACACACGGAAAAATGGTTAACTCCTCTAGTCATCAAGGAAATGAAAATACTTAATAATGCCACTTTCCAACATTAACCTACGGTGCGAGAAGTCAGGATAGCAGTTACCCTTGGCTGGGGTAGAGGAGGGTGAACGGGGCACAGCAGGGGCTTCTGGGCTTCTGGTAATGTTCAGTTTCGTGATCGGGGGTCTGGTTACTTAGGGGGTGTTCACTTTGTGAACATTCACTCATGATTTCTATACTTCTCTGAATGTATGATAAACCACACTATAAAGTTTACATAAGAAATAAGCTCACTTTCTACCTATTAAGTTAGCAGAAGAAAAAAAATTAGTGATAATAGCCATGCAGTTGAAGCCATCAGGTAGCTGGAATTTTTATGTATTGCTAGAGGCAGTGTACATTAATACAGTCCTCTCTGGGGAACAATTCAGCAATATGGATTTGAACTCTTAGGAATATTCATATTTGTCAACTCAATAATTCCACTTCTGAGATCTATCTTAAGAAACAATCCTAAGTGTCAAAAAAGGTTTAAATTGCAATACCACTGAAAATAACAAAAAAAACATGTATAATAGCAAAACATTAAAAGCAATTTAAATGTTTGACTATAGGGCAATGGTTAAGAAAACTTTGATAAATCCCGTGATGACATTTTATGTACCCTTACTGTAAACTGAAGTGAATAATGACAGAAGGAAACACAATACAGTAAGTAGGAAAAGCAGGATATGAAATAGTAGGCACAATTACAACTACATTTAAAAAAAAAAAAAAAACGGAACGACTCTTTGCAGAGAAAATCACCAGAAGATAAAAAAGTGAGCAATGCTTGTGTTTGGCTAACAGGTCCAGGTGGGATAAAATTTCTTTAATGTACTTTCCCATGTTATCCAAATTTTATTTAATGAGACTGTATTACTTTGGTAAAGGAGGGAATGTTTTAAAAGTCAGCCTTGTGCCTTCCACTCAGTTTCAGAAGGTGCTGCCCTCTGTTTCCCCCGGGTCCCCTACACCCCTGCCAGTCTGTGTTTAGGCGCCTAATGTCACCATTCTGGGTGGAATGGAACCAGCACTGAAAACTGTCACCTCTGGGGAGAGCATAAAGCCAACTGTCCTTTCTGTCCTGGCTGTTGAGGGCTTGTCTCTGATGACCCATGTATTCCCTAAGTTTATCACCAGGGCTACAAATGTGCCAAGGTCTTACTAAAACCCTTGAAATCTGGAGGAGCGGGGGCGGGGAAAGCATGGACTCAAAAAGATAAGAAGAAAAGTGCAAAATTAAAATTTACAGATTTTTATTGCAGTGGCTACTCTCCCCGAGAGTAGGGACCACTTTGTAAAGATCTTTCTTAACCTTGTGAATGCTCCAGAGTGTTGAGGATTAAATGTAAATGATGTCAGCTCCTTTCATCATTACCTTTGATTTCATAAAAATGTCATTAAATTTGAGATCAATTTGTAGGTTAAATTTCTCTCATATCCAAGAGTTTCGGACTATTCATGACCTTTGAGAGAAATTCACAGGTAATAAATGTTAAATTCTTTTTTTGGTAGCTATATAATTTTTAAAAGCAAAATGGTAAGGGATCTCTCAGCAACAGCAGTATATTTGTTTCCTGTGGGATAGACATGTATTTAAATGCCTGTTCTAGGACTTCGCTGGCGGTCCAGTGGTTAGGACTCTGCACTTCCACTGCAGGGGGCGTGGGTTTGATCCCTGGTTGGGGAACTAAGATCCCGCATGCCATGGGGCACGACCAAAAATAATAAGAATAATAAATGCCTGTTCCGAAGTAGGACAGAGTCTCCTCAGGCGAGAGTGACTAGGGCCTGGAGGCCTCCTTATTTCTTCCCTTAGGTAATGAGCAGTCGATTAAGAGGCCTTCCACCACACCCTTGCCCTGCTCCTAGATGAAACTTTGTTCAAGTCTGTTCCTGCTGAGCACGCCCTCTTAAGAGACGTCAGCCTGGACCCCGCAGACTAGATAGGCCCCCTCCTGCCCTCTCTCCTAAGTCCTGTGCTTCCTTCTGTCAAACCTCTTTCTTCTTTGAATTGTAATTATCTGCCCCTGACCTGGGAGATCCCTGAGAGTGGGGACCACTTTGTAAAGATCTTTCTTAGCCTTGTGAATACTCCAGAGAGTTGAGGATTAAATGAATGAATGACAGGATGGGAGAGAGGGAGTGGAAAAGACAGACAGGGATTGGAGAAGGTGGGGGGTTGGTGGTGTGGAGTTGGAGGCGAGGGCGGTCTGAAACAGGTTTGGATTGAGTGGACTGCGAGACAGGTGCTTGGTCCACAGGAATACTCCAGTCTGGAGGGCAGGCGAGGGGCTGGGATAGAGAAATCAGGTGGTGGCCACTAACATATATGGGGAGGGAGGGAATTGAAGCCACTGCTATGGTTGCGAAGAGGCCACGTAGGAAGTTTGGGCAGAGAGAGCCTGGGAAACCTCAGCACTCATGGGGTGGGCAGGAACGTGATAAAGAGAGCAGGAGCTGTGAAGTCTGAGTGGTTCCAGCAGAAAGAGGAAGAAAGCTGTAACAGGAGGCATGAAGCCCAGGCGGGAGGCCGGTTACAGCGCTGAGCACTCGTGTGGGTCGACTGTGTGCCAGGCCCCAGCCCTGTGTTTTGTGTGGATTATCTCAAGTGAGCTGCAGGACAATGTTAGGATAAACCCCTTTTTATAGATGTGTGAACTGAGGCACAGATAGGCTGAGTTGCCGAAAGATGTAGAGGAAGGAAGTGAAGACTCAGGGACTCCGCTCCTGACTCCATCACAACGCCAGATTACCTCCAAGTGCAAGTGGGGCTGGAAGAGTGTCCCTAGGAGAAGGTATTAGAAAGGCTCAGAGCAGTGTCTGTGATGAGGGCCCCGGCCAAACTGCAGGGGAACTGGTGAGTCAGCGATGGATCAAGGAGACAGCAAGTGACTGTATAATGAAGGGTGGCTTGCAATTTCACGAATGTATTTGTTATCAAGAAGCGATTGCCAGTTAATAACGTTTATAATTTTAATGTCTTTTAAAAATTATCTTAGCTGGTTTTGGGTGGTGTGTAGGGTTTGAGAGCTGCTTCTGCTGCCAAAAACATGGAGACTTTGTCCTGAGTCCCATGCTTAGTACTCCGATGTCCCAGCTTGAGCTAAAGAAGCCGCCCTGGGTTCCTGGCCACGGCGGCCTGCGCGCTGGTATTTTACGTCTCATCACCAGAGGATTAATTGATGACATCACTGTGGAACCTCCCAGTGTTGGCTCCGTGACTGATGAACGTGGGCCTCGGAGGTTCTTGGCCTACAGAGCAAATGGACGATATACTATGAAGGACCGCAGACAGCTTCCTGTTTACAATGGGAGGTTTAGGTTTCACAATCCTGGGCCGATCCAATGCAGCAAATGTTCCAAAACTCAATAGATTTCTTGTTCTATTCGTTGGATTTGTGTCCTATTGAGTTTTTCATGGCTAGAGTATTCATGAGAATGAAACTGCCGGGCTATCTGAATGTTAGCCTGCCTTTTGAGAAGAAATCAGTGGATAACGGATTTGCTCCTGTTAATGAAGTTTTAAAGGCTGTATCAATCCTCTAACATGAAATGTGGGAAAGAATGAAAAGCAGCAGAAAAAGAAGCATCTGTGAAAAGATAGGAAACATTAAAGCTTGGACTAGAATGCTTTCTGCGTATGGAAGAGATAAGCTTATCACAGTATTTTTGTCCTGCTGACCTATGGTGACATACTGACGATGTTAACTGGCATGTTCTTAGTTTTTTGTTTCTTAAAGAAAATATGCTCCATTTCTACAACTGTGCTACTAAATACAATGATCTTTCTTACAATGCCCTTAACGTTTTTTGGAGATGCCATTTCTGATTTTCAGAAATTAAGGTAAAATCAGGAAGCAGGATCCCATATGCTGAGAACCCTGGATGGCTGATCAACTTTACCTATGGTGCTTTGCCTTTAAACAGTGGGTGGTAGTACATGACTTCAGACGTGTATCTAAGACTGTTTCCTCAACAGTAAGAAAGGAGCAGAAATAAATAATTTTTTTCGAATTAAAAAAAAAATTACCTCTGAACATATCAGTGAAAACTGAAGCACCTCTCCATCGCTTTGCTGTCTCCTTCCTTAATGCAGAATTGGCCACAACAAACACTGCGGGCCTTTCTGTTAAATATTTGACATTATGGATTTTCCTACATTTCCTTTGTCTACAGACACTCTTCCAGAGCCATATGGCCTTCAGAACCACCTAGAAAGTGAAGAGGAAGCAGGGGCCCTCCATCCCTCCTGGAGACTGGGTAGCCCTGCCTGGGGGCCTTCGCACTAGATGTGCCCATTGCCTAGAACCCTCCCTTGTGGTGTCTCCCTAGCTAACTTCTCTCCTCCTTCGAGTCTTCCACCATCACAGTAAGACCTATTGTGACCATCCTGTAATACTGCAGCTGGCCCCCTGCCCCCAAACTGCAGGGGCTCCTATCTCCCTTTCCCTGCTCTATTTTGTTCTTTTTTTCCATAGCGACTGTCACTAGCAATTGTCCATAGCAACTGTCATAGCCACTAAGCAAGTAATACTACTTATGCATTATCTTTAGTGTTTGCTGCACATTTCCCCCCTGACTACTATATGGCAAGCTCCTTGAAGGCAGGCATCTTTATTTTGTCCTCTGACTTATTCCAGGTGCCTAGAGCACTTGTGGGCATCTAGCAGGCCCTCCATTCATATTTTTGGAATAAAAACAAGGGAGTTCTCCCAGGTGGCTGTGACTCCTTCATAAAACAGGAAGGGCTTTTGCCAAACCTTGGAAGATGGGCAGGCTTTCCATAGGAGAAACAGGGGAGACAACCAGGTAGGGGAGCAATATGAGCAAAAATGCTGGAAGATAGGAGGAAGGAAATCATTTGGGAAGCAGTGAGTAGACCGATTTGGTGGTACCCAGGGTGTGTGACATCAAATACCAGGATAAGAGGTGTGGATTTTCTTTCATAGACAATGGGAGGGAAGCGAAGGACTATGGAATGGGTTCTGAGCAGGACGGTACTTGATGCCAGTAATATTTTAGGAAGATGAATCTGGAGGTGGACTGCCTTTGGGTGGGAGTGGCCTCTTCCGGGAGATTTTCCTAGATCCCCACCCCCTGTGTCCCCCACCTCATGAGCCCTCTCCATCAGTCTGAGGATTTTCTGTGCCCCCATTTTCTTTGTGTTCTTACTGCTCCATACTAAGCAGGATCAGAATCTGAAGGTGTGTTGTACAATCTTAGATTTGGAGGGAGGCAGCTTTAGCTCTGCCTACTCTCCTTTCTCCAGGTGAAACTGGGGGAGCCATTACCCATGGCCTCTGGTTAGAAATGGCATGCGGCACTTGGAATCCTTCCTCCTGCTTCTCCATCTTCAAATTCATGCCATGGTCCCCAAGAGGGATGAGTGAAGGCTTTGAGATTTCCCTAAGCAACACTGAAATTCCAAAGGAGGAAAGGCACAGAAGACCTTTGCCCGGTACATCAAGAACGTGGACAAATTTAGAGCTGGAGCCTTGTGTTACAATTGCAAGTCAAACTCCAAGAGGGGTAACCAGCTTATTAGCGCAGGCACCTGGAAACTGACTTTTCTGCCATCTCTCCAAGCACACACACACACATGCATGCACGCACACACATGTGTGCACACTCTCACATACACACATCTACTGGGCCATAGAAAGATCAAGGCCAACTGCAAAGCACCCATTCCCCAAGACTCCTAATTTATACTGGGAACTAGCTGTAAAGTTCCTCCTGGCCCCCAGCCTTCCCTTGCAATGATAAAGAGCATGTCACATCACACTAAATGTGACACTTAATCAAAACCCATCTTCTTTAACAAATCCTTAACCTCCAGCACAGGAGAGTCACCAAGGCCAAGGGACGAGACAGGGAGCCGACTCAGGTGGCACACGCTTTGATCAAGATGATACAGATTTCCTTTTATTTCACTTTCATCAGAGTTGTAAAATTCCAGATCTGTCCCCTTTTTGATTTGACAACAGCACATCTCAGTAGAGGTTGACACCAGAAAAAGACCAGGACTTGTTCTCTCTTCAACTGGGAGTAGGCGATAATTTCTCTGAATCCTCTTCAGTAATGATCGCCAGAGCTTCTGATCTTCCCATAAGCAAGTTTTGCAGGGAATGTGGTTAAACTGAAGCGCAAACCTGGCTGGCATCTGGTTCCTTTCTTAAGTGGTATCTAAATACCCTTCATCTGTCGGCCCTGGAAAAGACCTCCTCTTCTCTGCTTCCTTCCCTCGGTCTTTTTTTCTGAGACTTAAATCCTCGAGTGAATTCTTTTGCCAGATTTCTGGGGCAGGAAATTTACTTCCCTGCCACTCAGTACGTTAGAAACTTCTGGGGTTCCAGCAACCGTTCATTTCTATAGCATGGCCCATGGCTTTTCTCATGACCTATGTGGGATTTTGTTTTTAAATTATTTAATCACTAGCTAGTTCCCAATAGAACGTATTTCCATCTGTTCAATAGACAGTTATTGAATCCTAATTATGGATGATGTAGGTGTTATGAAACAGAAAGATTTACTTCTGCTTCCAAGAAACTTTCCATCTTGAATTATGATGACATAATAGTAATAGTAATGGTAGCATGTGACAGGTGGCTACAAGAATTCCAAAGCACAGATCGTTCATGCATCCAGTAAGTATTAAGCATCTACCATGTGGCAGACCCTGTTCTAGACACTGGGATACTGCTCTGTACAAAATGGACAACATTCCTGCCTGCAAGGTGCTTATATTCTAGTTGGGGCTGGGCTGAAAATGGGGCAACATTTTCAACTTTTGTATATTTGGCTTTGAATGGCTTACAACTTTATCCATTGACCTTCCCCAATCACCTTTGGTAGACTGAACTTGGACTTTCATGTACCCACCAACAAGTGAAACGTCTGAGCTATTGCATGATGTCACACCAGCCCCGTTTGTGTAGTGTCAGTACCCTTATTATTCACTAAAAATGAGCAGAAATTTGAAAAACGAAAGTGCGTAAGTTCTCATGAACTTATTATAATTGAGACAAAGATGGAAACCACTAGAAAAGAAAAAAGGAAAATGAGAGAATCTATTTAAAATGTTGTAGGAATATCACATATTGAGTCTCACAAAGTAGAATTAGTAGAATTAGGATTTTTCAAACGTATTTTTTGTTTCTGTGAGAGTAGTCTTCCTTATAACATGTGTTAGCAACAGCTTGGGCAGGTTCTCGGCAACGGCACTCTCTAGGCACCACCTCTACACGGGCAGGCCTTTTTCCACTCAGGAGGGCTGGGTCTGGGGCGGGGACTGAGAAAGGACCAGGCATGGCCCGGCACCAGGAAAATGCACTTACCTTTTACTCAGGACTTAAAGGAAAATAGAATAGCCAGAATATTTCAGAGCAGGAGGAAAAAGATGGACTGCATTTCAGCCAGAAAGAGGAGATCAGAAACTAGCAAAGAATCATCTCCTTCCCAAGACCAGGTTAAGGCTAAAGATTGTAGACTAACCTGGAATGGGAAGGTAGAAGCTGGGAAGGTGGCAAGGGCCAGAGCTAGGAAGAGAATAAGTGTCACGCCTGCTTTGACTCTTCTAAGTAGAGGCCTCACCCCCTTTGCCCCTGGAGGAGAGGAGACGGGCAGAAGATTATTCCTGAATACAAGTCTGTGAGGGAGTCAGCGCTGGATGACAGTCAGCACACTGATGGGACAGTGTGGAATCTTGGGAGTGAGGGCAGCAAGAGCCATCTGAAGCTGGAACAACCAGAACTTTACTTTGTGGTTCCAGTGGCTTATGATCTGTGTCCTACTTCCCAAACTGCTCATGTAGTAATGCAGCACACATGGAGGGAAACCACAGCCCTAAAAGCCAGCAGGAGCTGGAGCGAAGGAGGCTGCATTTGTCCTGGGAGACAAGCTCCCTCCACTTCTGACCAGGCAGACGAGCTGGGAGGTATGCCACAACCCCTGGTCAAAGCTTATAAGGGTCATCTTCCACTGGCCCCTCTCTGTCATCTCCCCATTATACCTGAGACCTGACTCCTGGTTTCACCATCAGATTAAGAAACTTAGTGCAGAATTCAGCCACCATCAAGGTTGGTAAACAGGTGTTTGGTTCTGTGAGTTGTTGCGATAAAATAGTCTCTATTTTAAACTTTTTATTATAAGAAAATTTTCAACATACATAAAAGTACAAAGAATCTCAAGTTATACACCTTAAACTTACACAATGTAATACTTCAATTACACCTCAATTCTAAAAATTAATTTTAAAAATACAATTTAAAAAAACTCCTCTTCCACCATATGATAGACTACTATGCACCCATTAAAAACTTAAAAATCATTTTACTAAAAAAAAGACTCCCATATACCCATCATCTAAGTTTAAACATTAGCACCTTGCTATATGCTATAGACTGAATGTTTGTGTCCCATCCCAAGTCATGTGTTGAAACCTAATCCCCACTCTGATGATATTAGGAGCTGGGGCCTTTGGGAGGTGATTAGGTCATAAGGGTGGAGCCCTCATGAATGGGATTAGTGCCCTTATAAAAGAGAACCCAGAGAACTCCCTCACGTCTTCCACAATGTGAGGTTAAGTGAGAGGACAGTCATTTATAAACCAGGAAGAGGGCTCTCATCAGATACCAAATATGCCAGCACCTTGATCTTAGACTTTCAGCCTCCAGAACTATGAGATAAAAACATTTATATGAGATATAAATGTTTATAATCCACCCAGTCTATGGTATTTGCTACAGCAGTCAAAATGGACTAAAATGCCAATTTGCTTCATCAGTTTTTTCTTTCCTTAAGTATTTTAAAATAAATCCCAGACATTGTATTTCACCCCCTGAATATGCAGTATATGCTTTTGAAGAGATGAGGACATTTTCTTATGGAATAACCATAGCACCATTATCATACATATCAAAACTAACAATAAATTCTTAAATATTTTCTAATACCCAGTCCAAATTCAAGATCAGGCACATTCAAGGTGGTATGGCTGTAGACATACCCAATCCAAATGCAAATCTTCCTGATTATCCCCAAATGTCTTCTTATAATTGGTTTGTTTGAATCGGGATCCAAGCCAGGTGCACAGTTGCATTTGGTTGCTACGTCTCTTCTGTTGCTTTAATCTAGAGGATCATTCTGCGGCACTAACCAGTGGGTTGTTCTTATCACCCCTCCCTCTGTCCTAGGCTTCTGTGACTCTTTCCAAGTGTACTCTGAGGCACCTCTGGAGCAGTTCAGTTGACCAGACCAGAGTGACCACGATTTGAATGTATCAGCCCTGTCGTGGAACCAGAATCGCAGATTTTCAAATTTCCAGGTATGAGACCATGAGATTTGGGGAAATGTATGATGCAGTTTCTGTTCCTGGCTCCAGACAAGATACAGCTTCCACCTAGAGGAGGAAGCTGGAGGAGAGAGAGAGAAGAGGGACCCCAGGATAGAAGCAGAACTGAGGGGGGAGTGCTCCACACACTGAGGGTCCAGGCAGAGGGGCTCCCTCTGCGGCTTGTGCTGAGTGGCTAGGCAGCCACCCTCCTCGGGGTCCTCTGGTGAGCACTGCCCCTGACTCTCCTCTTGTGTGTTCAGTGGAAGGGATGCCCACCACTGCCGGGAGAACTTTGCAGTCAAAGGCCCACAACACAGGGAAGCTCCTTCATGGGGTTCGGGGCCCTGGCTACCTAGAGGGTTAGTGGCGCTTGGAAGGAAGCCCCTCACCCACCCCAAAACTGGCCAGTACTGAGTTGAGGTCATCCATGCAGCTGGGCCGGGTCACACAGGCCCTCTCCTACATCTTCGTACAGCTGCCTTGTCACTGGCATACTCTCGTGCTCCCTCTGAGAGTTCAGCCTTATGCTAGGCTGATTTCCCCTAGATGTGAAACTTTGATCCAAAGAATAGCATTTCTTACATGAGAGCAGGAAGTGCCTGGAGCCTGAGCTTTGTCCTCTAGTGCGGTATTGCAGCGTTAAGTGTGCCTCTGGACCTCTTGGACCAGAGCTAGACATGCTGGTGAACAGAGTGGAGAGGTGTGAGCCAACACCCAGATGACAGCTGTGCCCCGGGCCTAGGCCATTCCAGAGCACTGGGCTGCCTCTCTGCTCGTGTCTGCGTGGAAATGTTCCTGCTGAGCGCATCTGGGGGACATTCATATCTTCTTTGATGACCCACTTAGCGCTCTTTGGGCTCTTGTCTTCCCTTTATTGGCTTTGGTGACCACGGCGCTGGGAGCACTCTGCTCTCAGACAGGCTCCCCGGGGGACCCCAGACATTCTGACTGTAACCAGGACGGTGGGAACTTTGGGGGGATGCTGCTCTGCCGGCCCCCACATGTAGCACAGAGATCCTGGCAGCTGGAATCTGGTCTGCATCTGATCCATTTTATCTGCGAAGTATTCAGAAAATTTCTCCCCCAAAGAACATGCTGACTCTCTGAAGGAGGGAGTGCAGGGTGGGTCGCTTGTTTGAAGACATTCTCGGTTTTGATGAGGCTTGTGCAGAGACCCAAGATAAGCCTCAGAATGTGAGCCAAGCGGGTGGGGAAAAGGCTCTCTAGTGACACTCAGCATCTTCCCCTGCCTTCCATTTTACATGTTTACCAATTGTGAAAGCAAATCCAGCTGTTGGGAGGAATTGCTTCCAGATGACATTATGGGAAAGGAAAACACACTTTATAAAAAAGCTGCAGAATAAAAAGCAGAACATGTACGCTCTGTGGGCCAGGATTTCATATGGACTATTTCCTGATATTGTGCAATAAGCCAGCTCCTGGGTAATAATCAGAACAGTGCAAATGTTCCCTGTATGAGAGTAAGGAGACCAGAATTGGGATCAAACGTGGCAGAACTTGGGGAAAATCACTTGACCTCGCTGGGCCACCATATTTGTCTCCTTTTGGAGAACTGCTTCCCACCTTCACTGGGGATCTTGTGAAAGCCTCGGAAAATATTTTCTGTATGCTGAATAATGTAAGAGAAACTATGGGAAAGCAAGGACATTTTGCTTTTGAATACGGGATGGGTTTCTCAGCCCCCCAGCACAGAAATTTGCTGTGTTGGCTTTCTGAAAGATTTTAGAAGCTCTCTAATGAGCTGGAATTAAAGTGTCCCTTTACTAATTTGGTTTTACAGGTCACTGGATAAAACCTACTTAGAGTGGTTTGGAAGAGGATTAGGACATTTGCATCTCTTCCAAGTTGACTTTCCAGGCAGGGTCAGTCAGCAGCTGGAGACTCCCTTGGCTAGGGGCCAGAGCTCTTTTGTAAGCTGCAAGTTTGCAAGGGCTTGTTGAGCACACTATAACTCTATTATCCAAGGAACAGAAAGTTTGCAAGGAAATAAAAATGTAAATATATAAAAGCAAGACGTACGTTCCCAAGTTTGCCAGCCTAGAGAGAACGCCGGAAAGCCCAGCGCTGCAGTTACCCAGGGCAAAGGAATCAGCCAAGGCCCTTGAGTTACTCTTGTTCAACCCCTATTGGGGCAGAGTGGACCTCAGTAGTTAGACAATTGCCTTGAGCTCAGGAAGTCTCCTTAGACCAGCACTGTAGCCAATAGCCATGTGCGGCTGTTAGAATTAAATAAAATTTAAAATTGTTTTTCAGTCGCACCAGCCGCATTTCAAGGGCTCTGTAGCCACATGCAGCTTAGTAATTATGAACACTCACTCATTTACTCAACAAATATTTTCTTCACAGCAGTGAAGGAAGCATCCAAAATCTCTGCCCTCGTGGAGTTTCTGTTCTAAAGGGCAGGATAAACAGTGGACAATAAACATATCAGTTGTGGTCTCAGCAGGAAACAGATGATGCATTCAATTGAGTAACTGAGAAGAGTTTAATAAAGGGAGGATTTACCAAGATGTGGGCTGACTTCAAGGAAACCAGCAAGGAATGGTGCCGAACCCCAGAATTACCCACTGTGAGGAAGCACACCCACACCTAGGCTGGACGGGCCGAGTGGAGAGGCGATCACCAGAACCCAGTGAGAGCTGTGGGGAGGGGCTGTGACCTGGCCCAGAGAGGCCACAGGCGGGGAGTCCCCTGGGGCACAGAGCAGGGCGGGAAAAGGGTGGAGAGGGAATCTGAAGGGGCAAACGGAGTATCTAGTAAAGGCAACAGGTGCAAGAGGAAGAGGAGCAGGTAAGTGGGATGAATTATGGGTCAGGCCAGCCACGTAAAACAGATCGCCTGAAGCACAGGGTGTCCTTCATTTTCTCTCCCACCAGCCCTCCTTTCCTGTTTGCTTATGACTAATTGTGTCTCCTCCTCCACGTCCATCTATCATCTCTGTGGTTCTTCTGCCACTTGTCCCATCCTCTCTGTGGCACCGTCACAAGTCCTTGGAGCCAAACCAGGGCAGCTCTGCTGAACCTTCGGTGAATCTTCATGCTCTGTTTACCTTAGGAGCACAGGCAGGGCAATTTTTAAGTTTTCATTTTAAATAGGGTCTATTTTTTGAGAATAGTTTTAATTTTCCAGAAAAATTGAGAAAATAGCACAGAGAGTTCCCATATTATCCTCACCCCTGCCCCAACAACTACCCTTATTATTACTCTCTTCTGTTAGCATGGCACATTTGTTACAATTAATGAACCAATAATGATATATTATTAATTAAAGTCCATACTGTATTCTGATTTTCTTAGTTTTTGCCATCAACCCAAGCTGTCTCCATGCCCACTCTGTACTCCATAATCTGGCTACCTGTTTCCACACATCTTCCTCCAAGCTTTCAAAAGCTAATAGAGAAAATCCTGAAACTGGGTGAGTTGTTCCAGTCTGAGAAGAGAACATCTAGAAGCACTAACAGTCACAAAGCAACCTACAGGTGCAAGGGATTATCGACAGCCTCGACCCAGTCCTCAACCTCTGGGCACTCCCCTCCCTGAAGCCATCACATAGGGGTCCCTTCAGCCCTTCATCCAACTTCCCCTACTGTTAATACCTTACATATCATGATACACTTATCAAAACTGAGAAACTAGCATTGACAGGGGACTATTAACTAGACTTTGTTCAGATTTCACCAGTTTTCCTGCTAATATCTGACTTTTTCTGTTCTAAAATCAAATCCAGGATACCACGTAGGATTTACTTGTCCTGTCTCAATTTTCTCCAATCTGTGACAGCTTCTCAGACTTCCCTTGTCTTTCACGACCTTGACACTTTTGAAGAGCATTGGTCAGGAGTTTTGTAGAATGTCTTTCAATTTGGGCTTGGGTTTGATGTTTTCTCATGACTAGACTGGGGTTATGAATATTTGGGGAGAAGACCCCAAAGGGGAAGTGCCTTTCTCATGACATCATATCAGGGGGCTCATGATATGAGCATGATATATTACAGATGATATGAACCTTGGTCACTTAGTTAAGGCGGTATCTGCCAGATTTTGCCACTATAAAGTTACTAATTTTCTTTTCCATAACCTTGTTACCAGTATGTCACTAAATCCAGCCCACACTCAAGGGGAAAGAAATTAAGCTCCTTCTCTGGAGGAAGGAGTAGCAAACCTTTGTGGGTATATGTTAAACACACCACAGTAATTAATTAATATCTTTGGGTGCATGCGTTGAGGCTATACAAAGATCCTGTTTCTCCTTAAAGTTTCACCCACTACTTTTCACATTCCTCAGTGGATCCTGCCTACAGCAATTACTACTATGGGGCTTTAAAGGTAATTTCTGATTTCCCTCATTCCTTCCACATTTATAATTTGGAATCCTTCTGTAAGGACAGTTCGTCTCTTCTACTCATTTATTAATGAATTCAATCATTTATTTATACCACTATGGACTCATGGATCTTTATTTTTTCTTTGAGTTATAATCTAATAATATTATTATTAATTTTGTTGCTCAAATTGTTCCACTTTTGGACATTAGGAGCTCTTTCAGATTTGCTCTCGTGTCCTTTTGGCATGCCCTCATCCTTTTTTGTGTTTTGCTTTGTTTTAAGCGGTACTTTACTTTCTGTGTCCCACAGTCTCTTTGTATTTTCAGCCCCAGCTACTCCAGCTATGGAATCTGCCATTTTTCCAGAGGATGTTCCAGGGCATTTTAAATTTCCCTGCTGATATGCTAGTGGCTTTATTTAGGGCCTGCTGCTTTGCCAGGATCAGAATCCTTTCCTTACAGGCAACTCTCACAATGGTAAAGAGTCTGACAGAGTCATTGTCCCTACCCTGGCACGTAGTAGTTGGGCACACAACTATGTAATCCTCAGTGTTCTCTTCCATAAAATGGGGAATAATCGCACTTCCTTGTGGGGTTTGTGTGAGAATTAAACGAGAGAATGCATGTGAAGCTGTTCACTTGCCTGTCATAAGTATTCAATAAATATTTTTTTATGATAATGAAGATGCTGCTGCTTCTGGTAGGGGCAATCGGTTTTAAGGGCATGGACTCATGGCAGATGCCCAGCTATGTAACCTTAGTAAAACTCTCTGCACCTCAGTTTCTCATCTGTAAAATGGGGATAACAATAACCATCTCATAGAGTCTTTGTTGGATTAAATAATATACACAAAGCACTCAGAACTGGGCCTAGCCTATAGTAAGTACTTGTTAACTGTTAGCTTTTTTTTTTTTTTTTTTTCTTTTTTTGCTGTATGCGGCCCTCTCACTGTTGTGGCCTCTCCCACTGTGGAGCACAGGCTCCGGACGCGCAGGCTCAGCGGCCATGGCTCACGGGCCCAGCCGCTCCGCGGCATGTGGGATCTTCCCGGACCGGGGCACGAACCCGTGTCCCCCGCATCGGCAGGCGGACTCTCAACCACTGCGCCACCAGGGAAGCCCTAACTGTTAGCTATTATTGTTTTTGTAATTATTATTGAGTAAATCTCTGGTTCCTTTGGTGTTATCTTACCCATAATTGGTAGGCCAAGAATTATGGTAGAAAAATTAAACTATGTACAAACTATGAAATGTACAGGTAATAGGTGGTTAACATCATGCAGCTATAATCCTTAGAAGGAGTACAGCTAAATTTGAATTCATAACTATTTCAATCACAGTCATGTGCTGCTGCCATTTTCTCCTCTGAGGTGTTCACAAATGGCTGAGACGGAATTACTCAATTCACACTCATCTCGCGATGATGCATTTGGCCCAAATGGCGCGCGGCTTTGGGGAAACTTTGTGAATCCATCAGAGTTGAACATTAAAAAATGATAACTACGATCAGCCAATGCTGAGGGACCCATTTTGTGGAAAAAAGAAATGGAACCAACACAGTTAGTGACACAATAATTAGGACACACGGGAGACTGCTGACAATTTGGAGATATTTTCTTGGAGAAAATACCGAATTATTGAATGACTTGTTTTTGGGAGGGGGAAGATCTTTATTGATAAATAGGTTACAGTGAAATAGAGTGATAGTTTTTAGGAGACATTAGTAGATAATTAATTTGGCAATTTATTACTGCAGAGTGACAGTCGTGGCCCTCTCCTCTGAGCACGTGAAGTCAAATACCCAAAGGTACCTTCTGCTCTGTCTATGGGATACAGTGTCATGAAAACTCCTGCCCTCCTGCTGAAAACCCCAGTGAGTTTTCTCATCAAGAACTGTTAGGCTTTTCTCACTATTAGTGTTACACTGTAGCTGAAGCTCCGCTCAGGGAAGAGTGTGGAGGTGTGATGCTGTGAGGGAAGGCCCACTGGCTCAGGCTGGACACACAGGATTCCCTCCCCTTTCTCTCACCCGTCTCAGTCCCCCACTCCCATGCCCAGCCTCCCTCATACCCTCGGGGCACTCCTTGATGCCAGGTGAGTTATTCACTGGATGCATGTTCCCTCAACTACAGCCATTTGTGAACAACCCTCATGATTGTGCTTTATCCACAAACCATATGGATTATGATTTATTTACTATTTTTCTTTTAGTAACACATAATGCCCACGTTAGCCTCATCCTGACCAACAATATCTCTGGAGCCACAAGTCTCTCATGACAATGAGGTCAGTGACCTCAGCCAATGGCTAGGTGGGGTCTCCCCTCTCAATGAGGAAAAATCCACCATGGCCTGGCTGGGAACAGGAGCGGACTGCACAAGGGCCTAGAGGAGAAACCGGGCTCTCTTCATGGAGGCAGTTTTCTCTAAATAAGAAGACACTGGCAGCAAGCCCTTCTAACACGAACGGGCACATGTCTGTTCACCATTGACAAACATTAGGGTTCCTGAGGTCCAAGAGGGTGAAAGGCGAGGTGACTGAGAAGAGTGAGGGTGAAGGTTGTTGAATGCGTCAGGGGTCTGCAGGGTGGAGGCAGGCACGTCGGGCCTATAAAGCCATCTCGGGGCACTATGGTAGGAGCTCACTATATGAGGTGGTGGCCCCTAGAGTCTGTTCCCGTGATTCTGCACTGCACGACTCTCTGCTTTGGTTATTGCCCACTGTCAGGAAGATGGGCGTCTTTCTGGGTAAAGGCTTAAGGCTGACAAAGATGCCAAGCTGCAAACACTTGGATCCCATCAACATTAGCACAACTATTAGTAATAATGTTTTTTTTTTTTTTTTTTTTTTTTCTGGAGCATACCATACCAAAGGCTCTGAGGAATTCTGTAGTAAAACAACAAAGAAACAACGGGGTTTATTTGGCTTAACTGAATGTTTCCTAATCCTCACTATCTTGACACCCAATCTTTGATTCATAACATTCCCTCTTCTCACATGGTAAGCTTTTAAAAAATGATGGTGAAATACAAGTATCCCAGTTAAAGACAATTTTGCAAGAATTTTGTGACAGTCCCACAGGTCCCTGGAGTCTCCTCCAGGGTATTGCTAAAACAGTGTTGGGAAATATGGTTTTCACTGTGGTCTTGCTGGAAGTTGGGGTTAAGTTATCCTGTTTTCTTTTCTCCTTAGATTGGGCCATAAATCTCAGAAGATATAATAGCTTACATTTGTATGGAATTTTATAGTTTACATCATCACATACATTACCTCAGTTTCTCCTCACAACAACCTTGAGGGTAGGGATTATTATTCCATTTTATAGATGAAGAAATGGTCTCAAAGAGCTTCAGTAACTCATTCGAGGCCTAAAACTAGCCTGAGGCAATGCCAGGGCTTAAGTCAATCTTTTTACTTCAGATCTGGCGAACTTCCTGTATTTCTAATTTTTTTTTTTTTTTCCCTTGAGCACATCACTTTGTTTTTTGGTCACATCAGACTGCTGGCTCTAAATTCCTAGGATTTGGGGTTGTAATCCCCTCCCCCAATCTGAAATACTGTTTTCTAGTGAAGCCTTGAGGATCACCAGGGGAAGGCACTGACGATGGTTCTAGCACCTTGAAGGCCTGGAGGGCACCTGCAGGGACATCAAGGGGCTCAAACCCCCTTGAAGAGGCCCAGGACACAGGTGAGCTGGGCATACCTGGGCCTTTTGCTCCTTCACCTAAAATCTTTCCCACTCTCCACCATGCCTCAGGGGCCGAGAGCGTCCAAACATTTTCTCTAAGGAGCTGCAATGTTGCCTCTTACTTCCCTGACCCTAAGAGAGGAGCCATTCGCGTGAAAACTTGATTTACCGAAAGAGCCTCCTCGAAACACCTTTGCTCGCCTTTAACCCGTTTGGCGGGTGTCACTGGCTCAGTGTTTGCCGATTCCGGGTCCAGAAGCGCCGAGACACAGGCGGCCAGCGCGGCCAGGGCCTCAAGTGTCACGGCTTCTAGCTCCCTGGGGAGGGAAGGGGTCTTCACCTCCGCCGGGTGCCCAGTTCCCTGCAGGGCGCGGGGGAGGGAAGAAGGAAGGAGGGAAGAGAAGGAGGGGGAGGGGACATGGCAAAGAGAGAGGGAGGGGAGGGTAAGAAGGGAGAGGGAGGGTGTAAGAGTGGGAAGAGAGTGGGTGCTGGGAAAAAGGGAGAGCCGGAAAGGGAGGGGAGAGGTGGAGGCGGAGCGGAGGTGGGGGGAGGGAACGCGAGCCACGGGGGGGGCGGGGCTCGGGGCGGGGGTTCCTGGCCACGCCCTCCCGCCTGGGCCCCGGAATTCTGGCCGGGCCCGCGGAAGTCGTACGAGGTGGCTGGTGATCGCTTGCGTACGTCGAGGGGAGCGCCAACTCCTGTTTTCCGGACGTCCCCGGGCGGCCTGGGGGACAGCTGGGGCGTCGCGGCCCGGGGAAGGGAGCGGAAGTCAGCGTCGAAGCCGCGGAAGGAGGGGCGGCTGGCGGAGGGCCCGCAGCCCTTGAGGCCGGTTCAGCTGCACTAGTGACCGAACGCGGGTGTGAGGCTGGAGTGTGGCCGCGCGGTGCTTTCTGTAGAAGGCATTGGCCAAGAGCGCACCTAGCTTCAGGTGCTCGTCTGAATGGCGGGAGCCTGATGGCCCGGGGTTCAGTGTGACTCCTCCGATTCCCCAACCAGCCTCTCTCCAAGGGGCTCCCATATCTGAGAGTGAGGTCTGCATTTCTGTGGTCCTCATGTGGGAAACTGGCAGAAGAAGTGCGGGGGAAACTTCCAGGTTAAGGTGTGTGAATGCGAGCATGTACCGAGGTATGTGAGCCGGAGTGTGCATCCATGAAGAAGAATGTCTTTGTTCCAGGAACCCCTCTCCCCAAACTTACACCGAGTGGTGGGGTGAAAGCGAGGCAGTGTGTCCGAAATCAAAAAGCCAGGAGGTCCCCTGGGAAGCCGTCTTCCAGTAGGACCGAAGTGCTGAGCATCTTTGAAGAATGGTCCAGACACCTTGTCTTCCTTCCTGTCCTGCCCGTGGTGATCTCCTAGGAAGCCTATCATTGAATAGTCATGTTTATTGCATTTGTTTTCCTTTCTTGCCTAATTACTCTCTCTTCCCGACCCCAGGTAACAAGCTCATACTTTCGTTTCTGCTAACACTTAATTGGATGTCTCCCCTTATTGTTTGACTCCCCTGGGCTTTTGGACACCTCATAGAAGGCAGTGCTGAGTCCAGCTCTGGAGAAAGACTTTGATTGAATCTCATCTCCACCACTAACTAGCCCTATGCTTTGAGGCAAATCACTTAATCTCCCTACACTGCAGTTTCCACCGCTGTGAAATGGAGATAATAATAATACTCACCTTACCAGGTTGACTGGAGGATTCAATGAAATGATTCATGTAGAGTTTATCTAGTCTTATCTGTGAGAACCATGAGCCCCCTTTCTCCTAAGCTACCCTGGGTATCCCCTCTTATGCGCCCCATTATTTTGCCACCTAATCCATTAAGCAGGGGGTTGCTTGACATGTTTTCTTTGTGTACATATAGGTGGATTGTTTCCTCAACCTGCTTTTTAAGTTCTTTAAACATAATGTCATTTCTATGTATACTCTGACACCAATTTGATACATTTCACATAGCTTGTGTTCAATACATATGGATTGAATAATTAATAAAATTTATCTGATACCTAGAGGTTTTTCTAGAAAATTTGAAGTTACGAAAAAGGAAAGCTCTTCATGGGGCAGGGTAAATAGAAAAAAACTTAATAGATGAAGTTTATCTTGTTCATTATCTTGTTCATAAAAGGTATCAATTATAGTAATTTCAGTTATATAAAGAAAACTGTAAAAATGACAATTGGAAGTGAACATGACAAAGTATAGAGTTGATGCCTGCTGGAGTAGAATTATGAGTGGTTTCTTTTTCTCCTGCCTTATACTTTTTAGTCCTTTCCATGCTTTTCAGAGTATGTATTACTGTGTTACTTAGGAAAAGTACTTTATACAATTTAGGTTATAAAAATGATCATATTTTGGATACTTAGAGATGGAGGGAAAAAAATCCTGAGAATAAAGCAATAGTTTTCTTTTCTTCTTTTTCAGACTAGTGAATCTTTTCTGATTCGTGCTAGAAATCAACTGATTAGTTTTGAAGTATAAAGACATCTCCTTTTCAGTGACCAGAATACTTGTCTTGCCTATTTAGGCACTTCCTTTGAAGGATCAAGATCCAAGGCAGGGAATGAAAATCATAGAAGGGTTCATATTAAATCCAGAGTCAAGGCAAAATGGTCTTAATGGTTATTTCAACCAAGCTGTAGCAGTCTAGTGAATTTTGACCTTTCCAGTGATTTTCTTTTTTGGCTTAGAGATGCACCAGTGCTGTTCTGCTTGTATTACTATAACTTTTTTTTTTTTTAGTTAAAAATGCTTTATTGCTAAAAAAATGCTAACCATCATCTGAGCCTTCAGTGATCATAGTCTTTTGCAGTAGTAACATCAAAAATCACTGATCACAGATCACCATGACAAATATAATAAAAATGGAAAATTGTGAAATATTGCGAGAACTACCAAAATGGGACCCAGAGACATGAAGTGAGTGAGCAAATGCTGTTGGAAAACACTTTTTTTTTTTTAAATTTCAAATTTGCGATTTACTTCAAACAGAGTTACCTTCTGTTTTTATTGAAAATGAGGACAACAGCTTGATTTATTTGCACAGTTATTCTTTCATTCAACAAAAATTTACTAAGCATGTACCAAATGCCACACCCTGTGCTGGTGTTGGGAATATCTTCCAGGAGGTTAGGGTCTCATTGATGGACATGCATATATAAATAATGATGTTATAGAGAATTATCACAGGAGCTTTGATACGTCCATGAGTAGGCAAACTTACAGCAGCCAGTGGGACATGAAGGAGTAGCCCGTTGTAGTGGGGCAAGAGCACAGTGAGAAGGAGGAGACAGGAAAAGCTTCATAGAAAACTAGTTATCTGGGCCAATTACAAATCTTTAGCTTATAAGTGGGTAGTCCTTCCTGATGTGAAACTATTATTTTTTGCGTACTTTGCCCTAATTATGTTTTCTTATTATATTCTCTGATACATTAAGGGTATGCTTTGTGATTCCTTACTTGATAGGGACAGTGAGTTTATAATGGTCAAGTCCTATTCCACCATATTCCAAGGACTGGCCAAAATTTAAAAATATATAAGTCCTTTTATTAGATATGATTGAGGCTTAGAAAACACCTTAAACCTTAAACTTTTTATTTTTACTTAAAGTGTATACATTCATTCCCCAGTCTTTAGGTGTTGGGCTCACTGTGGGTCCTCTGATTAAACTTACTCATAGTTTTGTCTTGCGTTAGTTCCACTTTTTTTGTTTTTGTTTTTTGTTTTTTGTTTTTTGTTTTTTGTTTTTTTTTTTTTTGCGGTACGCGGGCCTCTCACTGTTGTGGCCTCTCCCGTTGCGGAGCACAGGTTCCAGACGCGCAGGCTCAGTGGCCATGGCTCACGGGCCCAGCCGCTCCGCGGCATGTGGGATCTTCCCGGACCGGGCACGAACCCCGTGTCCCTGCATCGGCAGGCAGACTCTCAACCACTGCACCACCAGGGAAGACCCCACTTTTTTTTTTTTAATAAATAAATAAATTTATTTATTTATTTTTGGGTGCATTGGGTCCTTGCTGCTGTGTGTGGGCTTTCTCTAGTTGTGGTGAGCGGGGGCTAATCTTCATTGCGGTGCGCAGGCTTTTCGTTGCAGTGGCTTCTCTTGTTGCGGAACGTGGGCTCTAGGCGCACGGGCTTCAGTTGTTGTGGCTCACAGGCTCTGGAGCACAGGCTGAGTAGTTGTGGCTCATGGACTCTAGAGCGCAGGCTCAGTAGTTGTGGCCCATGGGCTTAGTTGCTCTGTAGCATGTGGGATCTTCCCCGGCCAGGGCTCAAACCCATGTCCCCTGAATTGGCAGGCAGATTCTTAACCACTGTGCCACCAGGGAAGCCCTAGTCCCACTGTTGAGTCATTGTGTTTAGGATTTCCAACCTCTGTTTTTCTATAGTGGAGAGAGAAAATAAAGACCCTTGTAAAACAATTATAAGTGAGGAGTTTTTTAGGCTTTACAATTTCTTTCTTCATCTTTTACCGTTTTCTAGCTCACAACTAATTTGACATCAGTTTTTATTATTTATTTTTTAGTGACCTGCCTTTATAGAGTCTTTTCAGAAATCATTCAACTTCATTTTTATATCATTTTTCATGTCCACTTTATCTGTTTTGAGTTTTTTTTTTTGCACTCATTTCATTATTTTATGTAATAGACATAAACACATTTTAGAATAAATAACTGATTCCAAGGATGCAATTCAACTGTTCTGTAATGTTTCATTTAAAAAATGTTAGTCATGACCCAGTGAATTTATTTCAACCCAGTAAATTGATATGAAGACCTACAATTTGAAAAATACTGTTTTAAAGAGTAGTCACCTAGCATTCAGTGCACCTGGCATCAGTGGGGGTTAGAGAGGGATAGAGAGTGAAGGTTAATCCAGTTAGTTAGTTAAGCATTGTTTCATTAAGAGGGCTTCTACTATATTAAAATTTTGTTGGATTAAATTTCTGGGTCAACCACCAGGGTTTGGAAATCTCCTTGCACTCAAGTTTTGGATGTGTGGCTTGAGTTTTAAAGAAACCTGGCCTGGATCTAAAACTCTCAAGCTTAGAGTTAGTGCCAATGGCCCACAGAGTTCATGTTATATAGTTAACCAACCATGACTGAGCCATTTTAAGGCCATTTTTATTATATCCTTTTCTACGGATAGAACAAGGAAGTTAATTGATAAAATGTCTAAGCTAATATAAGAAAACAGTTTTCCTAGTTTGTGACAATATCTGGGCTTCTGAGAACGTCCATTTAAGTCCTGTATTCTTTCCAGGGACACAGCACTTGAAAGATATTTGATGGTACCAGAAAAGGATATGGCAAGCAAGAATATTTAAGTTGAAGTCAAGACCTTCCTTCTTGGTGGAGCTTCCCAGATAAAAAAGGTATTGGAGGCTATCCTGCCAGAGAGCATAGTAAAGACAGATGGGTATTTTCCTGGGTTGATAAATGTATTTACCCTGATCTGCAGGACTAGCTCTCAGAAGTTTACCCCTTTTCAAAATGCCTGTTGTTCACGGAAGATGTGGCCAGGGAAGGATGGACCATCTTTGGCAAAGTATCTGGGAATACCTGCCTGCAACTCAGGTACCTCTAACCCCTTTTAAATGAGGGCACACAGTGTGATGTTCTTCATTTTTGAGGATGTTAGGCCTGGAACCTTAGGTTTGGTGTGGAGATTGCTTGGAAATAGGGCTTGTAAGGGATATGCACTAGGCATATCTCCTGGCTTCACGAGCTGTTTTTCTAAATCCTGAGATGGAGCTCCCTCTTGTAGATATAGAGAGAACACAATAATATCAGAGAGAGAAGCCAGCCAGTTCTGCAAACTGGCCTAATGAGAGGTAATCACAGGTGTGCAGTCCCCAAAACTCATATTATCAATGCAACTAGAATGATGAGGTTCTCAGGGACTGATTCATGCTAGCCAGACTCACTGAAGTCTTTTGAACAGAATGCCAGTTCACAATGGGGAAATTCATCTCCAGTGATCAGGAGACTCCTGTTTGTTCTCCAGGACCCTCACTGCTAAATCCTGTGTACCTGGGGAACCAGAAAGTTGTTTGGTGATCTCAGAATCACATGAGAGAAGTGGATGGTCTTATGGGTTGAATTGTGTCCCCTCCAAATCCATATGTTGAAGTTCTAGCTCCTTGTACCTTGGAATGTGATCTTATTTGGAAATAGAGTCATTCATTGCAGATGTAATTGATTAAGATTAAGAGTAGGGTGGCCCATAATCCACTATAACTGGCATTCTTATAAATGGGGATGGCAGAAAACTTAAGTCGTTTTCAACGTAAAATATACTGTTATAGATGTAAGTTGTTATATGTAAGCCACATGGTAACCACAAAGCAAAAACCTATAGTAAATACGCAAAAGAGAAAGAGAACGGAATATAGGCATACCACTAAAGCAAGTCATCAAACGACAAAGGAAGAGAGCAAGAGAAGAAAGGAACAGATAGGGACTACAAAAACAGCCAGAAAACAATTAACAAAATGGCAATAAGCACATACCTATCAGTAATTACTTTAAATATCTATATAACTGGACTATATTCTCCAATCAAAAGACATAGAGTGACTGAATGGATTAAAAAAAAAAGACTGAGGGCTTCCCTGGTGGCGCAGTGGTTGAGAGTCTGCCTGCCAATGCAGGGAACACGGGTTTGTGCCCTGGTCCAGAAGGATCCCATGTGCCGCAGAGTGGCTGGGTCCGTGAGCCATGGCCGCTGAGCCTGCGCTTCTGGAGCCTGTGCTCCGCAATGGGAGAGGCCACAACAGTGAGAGGCCCACGTACCGCAAAAAAAAAAAAAGACCTATATGCTGTCTACAAAAGACTCACTTTAGATGTAAGGACACACAGACTGAAAGTGAAGGGATGGAATAGTCTGTGCAAATGGAAACCAAAAGAAAGCTGGAGTCGCTATACTTATATCAGACAAAATAGACTTTAAAACAAAGACTAAAAGAAAAAGAAGGGCATTACCTAATGATAAAAGAGTAAATCCAACAAGAATTTATAACACTTGTAAATATTTATGCACCAGCATAGGAGAACCTAAATATATATAGCAAATGTTAACAAATCTAAAAGGAGAAATAGATAGCAATACAATAATAGTAGGGAACTTTAATAACCCACTTAAATCAATGGATAGATCATCCAGACAAAAAATCAATAAGGCAACATTGGTATTAAATGACATGTTAGACCAAATGGACTTAACAGATATTTACAGAACATTCCATCCAAAAGCAACAGAATATATTCTTCTCATGTGCATATACATTCTTCTCTATCTATTTTTCAAGATAGAAAATGTGTTAGGTCACAGAATAAGTCAATAAATTTAAGAGGATTGAAATCATATCAAGCATCTTTTCTGACCACAATGGTATAAAACTAGAAATTGATTTTATGAAGAAAACTGGATAATTCACAAATATGTGGAGATTAAGCAACATGCTACTGAACAACAAATGGATCAAAGAAGAAATCTAAAGAATAATTTTAAAATCCCTGAGACAGATGAAAATTAGGAATGTAACATATCAAAATTTATAGGGAAGTTCATAGCAATAAATACCTACCTCAAGAAACAATAAAAGTCTCAAATAAACAACCTAATTTTACACCTCAAAGAACTAGAATAAGAAGAAAAAATGAAGCCCAAAGCTAGTAGTAGGAAGAAAGTAAGATTAGAGTGAAAATAAATAAGAGACTAAAAAAAAAAAGGAAAAAATAAAGTAGAAAAGATCAGTGAAACTAAGACCTGGTTCTTTGAAAAGATAAACAATGTTGACAAACCTTTAGCTAGACTCACCAAGAAAAAAAGAGAGAGGACTCAAATAAATAAAATCATAAATGAAAGAGGAGATGTTAAACTGGTGCCACAGAAATGCAAAGGATCATAAGAGACTACTATGAACAATTATACACTAACAAATTGGACAGCCTAGAAGAAATGGGTAAATTCCCAGAAACATACAACCTGCTAAGACTGAACCTTGATGAAATAAAAAGTCTGAACAGACCAATTACTGGTAAGGAGTAATCAAAATTCTCCCAACCAACAAAAGTCCAAGACTGGACAGCTTCATTGGTGAATTCTACCAAGCATTCAAAGAATTAATACCAATCCTTCTCAAATTCTTTCAAAAATAGAAGAGGAGGAACTCTTCCAAGCTCAACTTCCGAGGCCAGCATTACCCTGATACCAAAACCAGGATTAAGGATGCCACAAGAAAGGAAAATTACCGGCCAATATACTTGATGAACATAGATGCAAAAATCCTCAACAAAATATTAGCAAACTGAATTCAATAATACATTAAGAGGATCATACGCCATGATAAAGGAGGATTTATTCCAGGGATCCACAAATCAGTCAATGTGATACACCACATTAACACAATGAAGGATAGAAATCATATGATCATCCCATTGAAGGAAAGCATTTGACAAATTTCAACATTGTTTATGATAAAAACTCTCAACATAGTGGGTATAGAGGGAATGTACCTCAACATAGTAAAGGCCATATATGACAGGCCCACAGCTAACATCATACTTCATGGTGAAAAGCTGAAAGCTTCTCCTCTAAGATCAGGAACAAGACAAGTGTGTCCACTCTTGCCACTTTTTAGTCAACATAGTACTGGAAGTCCTAGCCAGAGCAATTAGACAAACAAAACAAAGCAAAACCCAAATTGGAAAGGAAGAAATAAAAATGTCACTATTTGCAGATGACATGATATTACATCTCTTCTTCTTGTTTATACGTTCTTTTTTCTGATAGGTCAATGCCATGTGTCATATCTCAATTTTCTTTGCCATACTCCGGGTATGTCTTACAGTACACCTGGGTTGCTCCTGCCAAGCATTTACACGTACTACCCAGGCTATTCTGTTTTAGTTAATGAAAGAATCAGCTGCAGGCTGCTGATTAAAAGAGACAAATGAATACACCAAAAAGAAAAGCAGATCTGTGACCCCTGCCTCTCAAAATTTTGATTTGTAAGTTTATGGTGGGACCCAAGGATACTCATGTTAAATAAGCATCATAGGTGCTGTTAACCTCACTGATTATCTGTTGATTTGTGCTAGATTCTTTCTTAGAGCATAATCTAAATTCCAGGTTCTGGAGACACCCAGCTTGGTCCAACCTTGGTAGGTTGTACTCGTAGCTTTAAGGACCTAGGCATTCCCCAGCTAAGAGTTCAGAAGAAGAGTGGGTATCCAAGCCAGTCCAATTTGTTCATTCATTCATTCAACAAATTTTTGAGCATCTGCTATGAACTAAATACTGTTCTAGGGTCTGGAGATACATCAATAATACAAATAGATACAAATCCCTTACATTCTAGCTGGGAGTAAACAGTCAACAAATCAATAAATACACTAGGTGAGCCGTGCTATAGACAAATACAAGCAGTGTAGAAGGATTGTGAATGCAGAGGGTCTGCGGGCATTACAGTTTTCAAAGGCGTGTCCTGGGTAGGCCTCACTGACAACATGACTTAGGTGGGCCATGTGGTTCTCCAGAAGAAGACTGTCCCAAGCAGAGGGGACAGCCAGTACAAAGTCCCCGGTCAGAAGCTGAGCACACCTGGCCTGTTAACAGAAACAGGAGGCCAGTGTGCCTGGAGTGGAGTACGAAAGGGAGGGAGGTGGCAGAGGCTGAGGTCAGAGGTTACAGGGGAGTCAGATCATGTCCTTACAGGGCATTGCAAGGCCATTGGCTTTTACTCCAGTGAGACGGGAATCAATTGGAAGATTCTGAGCCGTGACATGATCTGACTTATATTTTTAAAGTATCGTTCAGGCTGCGGTAGGAGGGACAGGAGCAGAAGCAAGGAGGACCAGTTAGGAGATGACTCCAGTAGTGCAGATGAAATGTTGATGATTGGCAATAGGGTAGTAGCAGCAGAGATGGTGAGAGGTGTTAGATGTTGGATAAAATTTGAAGGTAGAACCATTTTCTGACAGATTGGATGTGAACGTTGGAGAAGACAGATGTCAAGGAGGACTCTAAGCAGGGTGAACCTTACAATTCTTGCTTGGAATGCTGAACAGAAGCATGTCCAAATGAGGAAGCACATGGCAGGCATCCTATGCCCATGAGGAGAGTCAAACTGTGGGTGGCAGGGCAGAGCGGCAGAAAGAAATGGTCCTGAGGGCAGTGCTGATCCTGAAGCCTGGTCCACCTCTGCACTTCCAGTTACAAGAGCCAATGAGTCCTTTGTCACTTGCCTCCAAAATAGGCTTATTGCTACTCCCACCCAGACTCTAAGGTGTCTCTGAGATGTGCTATTTGCCTAAAGACACTTATCACAGTTCCACCAGAGCTAGTCTTCAGACCTCAGGGATGACTCCCAAAATATTCCTTCTCATGCCTCCCTATCTCACTGGTCTCTTGGCAAATTGTAAGCCCCTTAGTGTACTGTGTCAGGAGCAGGGCCAGACAGACCTGGCACGGCAGAAAATGTGAAATTATTAGCACAAGATCCCTGTTGTTGGTAGTAGTGGTGGTGCTAGTATCACCTGTATTTTACAAAATTGAGAGCAGAGATTAAGGGATTTACTGTGGATCAGAAAGTCTTCTATTTCAAATCTAAGATGGGTTTGTCTGATTAACCAATTACAATCCATCTATCACATAGAAGAGAGTAGAGCTTTTCAGGAGGAGATCATCTGGCTGGTTGCTTCACTGACTGGCAGTATACTGGTACAGATACCACAGATGTGATCCTCAGCCTTACATATCAAATAACTACCGGGCCCCTTCACTCTGGGTGATTAGGCTGGAAAGGATTAATTCATATAGCCCAACTTACAAGAAACGGACGTATAGACCAGCTTGTCAGATTATTTAAAATAGGAAATATTTCTCAAACTTGAGAACTTGTAGACTCTTGAATATATCCCACTTTGAGAAGCATTGTATTCGTACTTACATCATGAGACTTTATGTGATCACTTGATCAAAACAGTCAGAAATGCAAATCTAGTCTGAACATTGGCATTATTCTATGAAAAGGTGGCAATCCAGGTGATGCTTGTGTTAAAATTTTTATATTATCTTTAAAATGAAAACACAAAATTTTAAAATTATTCTAAAGAATTCCTGGACCTCTAAGAATATGATTGAAGACTCCAATATGAAAAATAATGCAATAGAAGAAAGGCTTTGTTTGAAAACGGGAGCTAGTTATGTATACAGGATGCTCTAAAGCAAGTCCACTCAGGAAACCAGATTGCAGATCAGAAGGCAGATTGGTGGGTGTAGAATAAGAACAGAGGGAGTTGGCTGTTCTCAGGCAACACAGTCCTCAGACAAGGGTAGCTGGTTATCCTAACCTGCATTTGCTCTACAAATATTTTTGTTTTAAGACTCTACCAGTCATGGAGAACAGAGCTCCATCTTTCTTGCCTTATGATAGAGAAGGCAAGAACAAATTATTGCTCACTAACTTTCCTTTTCCTAGACTTCATCATGAATCCATGAACCCTCCCTGCCAATGCATCATTTCTAGGTAAATAGGAATTGTGCTCTTCTCCTGACAAGGAAGGGACTTGGACCAGATTAGGGAACTCCAGAGACCACGCTCTTTCCAATTAGCACGTAGCTAGTTTTTGTCATTCAACTAAAATTATGAGGGTCGCTTATATTCTATAGGAGACGGTAAAAACAACTTTTAACTCTCTTCCAATTTTGTCTACAGCAGACTCTGAGAAATCCATCATTCTTCTCAAATGACTTCTCCCCGTGTTGTCTGCCTACTCCTATTTTAAATCTGCCTTTGACCAACCTTCCCCTTTCCCACCTCCAGCCTCAGCTGAGTCAGTGCTAGGAAGTAGGGAGCGCCCACCGCCCATTGCCACGTACTCTCTCCTGGCTCCCGCACTGGATTGGACTGGAGCCAGGTTCAGCGCTGGGCTGCCTCCAAGCAGGCTGAGAGAATGCATCCTGTTCCTGGGCAGCGATTCCAGGGGCAACATTGAATCCTCGGAGCCGTGCAAGGGCATGTAATCCCTTAGGCCACTTGGCAAATGCCTATTTGTTCTCTAGTATTGTCAGAACGGGGAGGGGGTGTGGAGGGAGCGCCTGGCCAGTTTGGAAATGAGAGGGCCCTTAGGGAGCACGCGCTGAACCCCAGGGAGCCTTGATCCGAGCATGAGGTCCTTGCTGAGCCCCCTTACCTGGTCTGCCACACCACTCGGAGCAGATGCCTACACAGGCACCACCAGTGCCCTCCAGCGCCTTTCAGTCCAGCCACTGCTGACTTTCTCTACCCTACCCTATTTCTCAGGAATGTATGCCGTTCATCTTCTTCCCGCAGTCTGGAATGTTCATCCCTTTTAGCTCCTCCTCGCTAAATCCTCCGCACCATTCATTCATTCATTCATTTCTTTTCCTTTCCAGTTTTATTGAGATGTACTTGGCATACAGTGTAAGGTTAAGGTGTACAGCATAATGATTTGACTTATATACATCATGAAATGATCACCACAATAAGTTTAGTGAACATCCATCATCTCATATAGATACAAAATAAGGCAAAAATGTTTTTCCTTGTGATGAGAACTCAGGATTTACTCTCTTGCCAACTTTCATATATGTTAATTATATTTATCATGTTGTACGTTATATCCCTACTACTTATAACTGGAAGTTTGTACCTTTTGACCACCTTCATCCAGTTCTCCCTCACTCTACCCCCTGCCTCTGTGGTAACCACGGATCTGATCTCTTTTTCTATGAGTTTGTTTGTTTGTTTTTGAAGTATGTTGACCTACAGTGTTAGTTCCTGGTGCACAACATAATGATTTAATATTTCTATATATTATGAAAATGATCATCACTCCTCCCCACCCTTCAAAAGCCACAGCTGTAATGAGCCCTCTAGAAGGCCTTCTATGATCTACAACCAGAAAGGATCTCTTCTTTTTTTGTCAACAGCCATACCCATTTTCCTGGACCTATCCTAAAACATAGACAAAGTTCTGGTTTGTATTGTAGCTACTAAGATACATTTCTTATCTATTCTACCAGGAAATAAGGTAGGACATGGGGGCATGTGTGACTGCCTTTGCTTTTCTCATAAGGTTCCTCACATTGTAGTTACTTAATATTTGTTGAATGAATAATAAATCGGAAGCATTGTGCACATGGTGCACAAATTACAGAAGACAGGATCCTTTGCAAGTTTCCCTTCAGAAGCTGGCCCTAAGCAGGGCTTTCCTGGATTCTCCTCTAATCTCCCCCCACACCTGCAGCTACAGGGGCCTATTGCAGGGGGAGGGTAGCCTCCAGGTCCTTGATCCAGCAGTAAGCCAGCATCCCTTCTGACTGGTCAGTGCCTAGGCCATACCAGTTGTAAAATATTTTGAATATCACCGCTGCATCTAAGACAGGCAGCACTCAACCAAATGACATAGAAGAGAGAGTGTATTCAAGTGCATGTTATAGCAGTAAGACATTTCCATTGTGTGTGAGGCACAGGCTCGGTGTGTTGAGGGAGGCACTAGAGGGTAGGGGAGTTGGGTGTTGCTAGAAGCTGGAAAGCAGGGAATAATTGTACTTTTCGTTAATTACTTGTGTAACCTTGGGCAATAGAGCACCTCTGCAGTCTGGAGACCTGAGTTCTGGTGCTGACACCTGCGCTTGGATCTTGGGCAGATCACTTGACCTTGTCACAGTCAATTCATCTACACAATAGGGGGATGGTTGAGGTTATAGTAAGATACAGGGTTGTTCGATGCATGTAGAAAGTCATGAATGGAACCTCAAGAATGGATAGGTCAAGGGGATAGTGCTTGAGCTTTCCTGTTGAGCCTTCCTGTGGAAGAATCTATTTCCTGCCTGTGCTTTAACAGGAAGTATTTATTGGTTCTAGACCAAGTCTTGGAATTGAACATCTGGCAAAAGATGGAGAAAATAAACAGGGGTATTCAAACATCAGTCTGATAATGTGCCTAATAGTCTGAAGTTTTTTTGCTTGAAGCAGGAAGTGTTTCTCATCAGGTCAAATCACAATTAAACCATGCTTTCTTTTCTCTGTAAAGTTCTTTTAAGTTCTTTGTTATTTCTCCTCTGAAAGGGCTCACAACACATTGCCAGATGTGACCAGTGAGCATGGAGTAGGTTATGTAAATGTCTGGTATAGTTTAGTTTATTATCATTGTTTTTATTACTTGGTAAAAAGAAAAGTCACTTGTTGGTTATATTTTCCTGTGCAAATAGAATTGCTTAACAGAAGAAAAGGAAATAGAGCAACTGTTACTAAATGACCCAAAAGCAGAAGTTGAGTTCCTTTCACATGAGCATTCAAAAATGTTTCAGCCACGCACTCTGGTCTTGGCAGCCCAGAATCGGGGAAGACCTGAGCTGTGTTGGGCAAGGTCAGAGTGAAGATTTATACACCAGCAGAGGAATGCGGGCAGGAGGCAGGCATGTGGAGGTACTGGGGGTGAATCTTTGAGCAGAACCACTTAGTAGCCGTGAACACCACTCACAAACCCAGTTATAATCATGTAACAGAAACACATGTTGTGAATTTGCTAATTTCTCAGACACATTATGTTTCAGAATTCTTGAAAGTACCCCAGGGGAGCTCTCTCTAAACTGGTTTCATTCAAGGTCAACACCTTGGCTAGCTGACCAGTAAGATAATTTTCTAGATGTGGGAGCCATTTGAAATATGAAAGTCTTGAAAAGAAGCATATTACAATAGATTAGAATCTGGAAGAGAGATTACAAATTTAACAATATGCACTTAAACGTGAATTGTTATCATTGGTTAGACAGATATCAAATTTATTCAACCCATAATTCTCAACCTCTTTTTTTCCCCATAAAAGCCATAAATGTAGTACGAAGTGGGAAATAAAGGCTGCTGGGTGATCGGTAAGACAGCTGATTGTTTCTCTAGCAAAGGAAATTTTTGTAATTTGTTCATATGCTGCTGCATTAATGCTAAAACTTGCTGTCGGCTACTGATTATTCCCTACAAAAATTTGGTTTCTGTTTTTAATCTTGGTAAGAGAGCAGTTGTTATTGTAGTCTTCAGAGGAAGACTGGTACCTGAGAGAGAGCCCCACTGACAGGTGGGGCCAGTGTTTTAACGAGGGGAGTTTTGTTACACAGAAAGATTTTGGAGATGGTATTTTAACACAGTTTCCCTTGGAAGATTAAGTTTTCTAATTGCTTTTGTTGTTAAAATGCAAGTGTATAATAGATGTGTCTGATTAGTTTCATAATAAGAAGGCCTGTCTCCAATTCTCCTTATACCAAATATAAGCTAATGTTTTATTTTTGCCTTAAATTTGAAGAAAGACTTTAAATTTAAGTATTATAACTAACGGACAACACGGACAGTTATCACTTTCAGGTCGCTTATCAATATCACCTTCTCAATGAAGCCAACTTTGACCACCTTATTTAAAATTGTAATACCACCCGCAACCATCATACGCTTTCTTTTCTCCATGGTATTTATCACTTTCCAATCTACTAATTTACTTTTTTATTATATTTATTGCTTATCATTTTTCTCCTTCTACTAGAAGGTAACCTTCATGAAGGCAGGATTACCCATGTTGTTTACTGATATATTTTTAGCGCCATAAACAGTACCTGGCATATGTGTGTGTGTGTGTGTGTATGTGTGTGTGTGTATATATATATATATATATATAAAATATATATAGCAGGCACACAGCAAATGTTTGTTGAATGATTGATGGACATCTATATATCTGTACTTTCAAAACGTCTTCTGTTCAGAGAATACTACTAATATCTAAGAACCCTAAGGTGCATTTCTTAAAGGCACAGCCCCTGTGGGTGCATGTGATCAAAGTGTAGTCAGAGAACTGATGTTGGACACAAGTGTTTGATGCTCCAGTTGCTCTTTGAGCGTTTACCAGAAGCAGCTGAGTGCCAAGTCTGCATAGGCCATAAGGACAAATCTCTCTCAATGACTAGAAAGTCAAGACAGTATGTATTTGTGAAGTGTTCATTTCTATGTACCCAGTGCTGAATCCACTGTGAGGTTCTCCTGAAAGGAGAAGGCCCCATCCTTGTTCTCAACAAGCTGGCCATCTGGCTGGGGAATTTTCTGTAGAAATGGCCACCTATGGTTCCTAACTCTTATTAGCAAGAGGATCCACCTAATTTAAACCAAAGAACTGCTTGAATTTGAGGACTTAAAAACTCAAGTCAATGAAGATCATTAAAAGTACATGTAGGGCTTCCCTGGTGGCGCAGTGATTGAGAGTCCGCCTGCCGATGCAGGGGGATGCGGGTTCGTGCCCCGGTACGGGAAGATCCCACATGCTGCGGAGTGGCTGGGTCCGTGAGCCATGGCCGCTGAGCCTGCGCGTCCGGAGCCTGTGCTCCGCAACGGGAGAGGCCACATCAGTGAGAGGCCCGCGTACCGAGGAAAAAAAAAAAAAAAAGTACATGTAACCATTTGCTTAGACCAGTAGCCAATTCCTTTGACCTGGTATCCAAAGATTTTTAAAGGTAATTGTTTGTACAGTGAGGCTTAGCTGAATATTTTCAAAGTATCTCCGTATCAGAGTGCCCTGGAGATGAAGAGAGATTGTATGTTTCCCTGCAGTCCTCTGCTTGCTGTAAACACCTCCGTCTCTTGTCTAACTAAGACACAAGTTTGTGCTTGCCTCTTACCCTAGCTCACCAATCAGAGCCCCCAGGTCCTCCTGAGTGAGTCCCCCAGTGTTCCTTGTCTGCTGGTCTCACTGTCTCTGGTCCCTCTACCTCCAGTCCCTCCTGCTCACTAGAGCCAGATGAATCCTTCTAAATCATGGCTTTCACCTTATCGGGTCCCCCTTTAGGAATTAATTTTACAACATGCATAGGACTAAATCCAAACTCCTCACACTACAGTTTTCTCCCATCAGATAGTTCCACCTGGCTTAGATGACCTCAGCTCCCTGCCACAGTGAATACTGTGCTCCAATCTGGTCTCTTTGTTCTTTCCCCTTCCACTTTCTCAGTTTCCCTTTCCCAGCCCTTGCTCTCCATCCTTGGACCCGTCTCTTTGTCTTTATTTGTACTGTTTCTCATTCATTCATTCTTTAAATAGATATTGAGCATATACCATATATGAAGCAGTGTTTTGTGTCCTGGGGATACAAACTCAGCGATTTGGATTATGCTGTCTTCCCTTCTTCCTTAATCCAAGGCAATCCAAACCATACACTGCCCTCAAGCGCCAATTCAAGCTTCACCTTCCTAAAGGTTTCCTGATTCACCCCTCCGGACAATGGTAGGCAGCTGAGTATAATGGTAAAGAGAAAGGGCTTGGGAATCAGATAAATCTGGATTGGAATTTTTTGTCTGCCACCCAATATCTATTGACTATTAGGCAAGTTACTCAACCTTTCTAAGCCTCCTATTACCTCATCTATAAAATGGGAATCATAGTCCCTCATGGGTTTGTTTTGAGAGTAAAGAGAGATAGTAGTCAATGGTGATGTTGCTGTTATCTTTCTCTTCTCTGAAACTTTATAGCAGATAAATGATGCTTGGTCACTTAAGAATGAGTGAATATTACTTGTAGTGTTTTTGTGTTTCATGAAACTCCTTCCTCATTCAGCAGCACTTAACAAGTGCACAGTGAATGTATGTACAGTAAGAGGACACTTGGCCGTCTCATTGTCTCTCTCCTATTACGTCCCCAATTCCTCAGGGACACTGGCTTCTGGCTGTCCTTCCTATACCACCTCCTTGTCAAGATGAACCCTTTCCGTGGACTGAAAGCCATCAAGATAGAAATGGAGATGCCTCTATTTGATCTGGGGCTAATGGGAGAGGGAAACGTTTACAAACTGAAGGGTGCCTGAATTTCCAACTAGTGTTAAGTGACCATAGCAGAGTGTAACTCATGGCTGCAAGTTGCTCTGTCAAAGATGGAATTAAAGGTAAATTTGAAGTTTCACAACATAGTTCTCTCTATTATGGGTGCCGCTGTGCATTAAAATTGTCTGTGTGAGGCTCGTTGGGGTGGGCAGAGATTCAGTCACTGCTAATGCCTTAAGGAAATGGGGTGGTGAGAATTAGGGTTATTCATCCCAACTGGGGCAAGAAAGAGAACCAGGAAATGTGTTTTTCAGTCTTGACATCTTGCCAGCTGGAGCTAGAGGGAAATGTTTTTTTGAACTCATCGAGCAGCCTACTCACAAATCACAGAGATAGCTGCGCTCAACAAGAATAGAGAGAATTTTTATGTGGTCTAGTTAAAGATGTGCACCACCCATTCAGAGCTGTGCAGAGCACCCCTTAAGGACCCTTGGAACCAGACCACATCACTGGTAGAAGCCCACTTTAGCAAATGCTATGATAACTGGTTTTACGCAATGAGGCTATTTACGCATCCTCAGTAACAGTTTGGACTAGTATAAGAAAAATACAGTATAGCAGGTGTGCCCGCCAAATTCTGCATATTTAGCCATCAACTGATAACTAAGATACTATCTAGTAGGTATAATATTTAGGTGTGGTTAAGTAGTCTTAAAAAGAATAAATATTCTAAACGGTTATAAATCAACTTTGCAGTTTTCAAAATAACTTTCTTATGATCTCAACTGGTTCTTATGACAACTTTGGGACAAGGGCAGCACAGATAATTATAACCATTTTACAGGTGAAGAAAGAGAGAGGTTAAATGATTGTCCAAGGTTACAAAGCCTCTAAGTAGCAGAACTAGGATAAGACTCCTCATAAGCATTATTATTTTTGTTATTATTATCACGCTGGTTATTATATCGACTCCCTGATACACTTCTCTGTCTTTTCTGCTCTCTTTCCTATACACAGAGATTTCTGGAATGCACGTGCCCCTGAGCTGCTCTGTCTCCTCTGGGCTGGGGAGTAGGGTGTCCCTGACTGGGTTCTTGGCTTTTACAGGGGCAGATGGGGCTGGAAGCCTGGCCTGGCCCGGCTGGCTGGGTTTCTGATTTTGCCTGGGGCCAGGCCTGAGTGGGATGGTTAGAACTGGAGCCCTTTTTACATTTCATGTTTTTCTGGTTTCTAAAAACAAAACAGGGTAAGAAACCCCTCCAGCAGGAGTGCTTGTTCCAGGCAGGGTGTTCCTGCCAGTCTCCTCCTGTAGGAGGACCTGCCTTTGGGCATTCCTATTCCCTTTCCTTGGTATGTGATCACTCTGATAAGTTTTAAAGATACATCACATTCAGTGTCCAGGTCTGACTGTTAGATTAGAATGCAAATACAGTAGGTTACATGGTTTCATTTCATTAAAAAAACACTATTCTTGAAGTTGGGAGGTACACGTGTTTACTAATATTATGCTGAAGCTCTAAGAAGGCACCATCCCCCAGCCCCAGAGGAGTCAGCTGGACGGCTTGAGTCTGGAAGGAGTGGTGGTGGCCAGCACAGGCTGACACGTGCTGGTCTGGTGGGGCACAGCTCAGCCTGGCCTCTGGAGGTTCTTTATCTGAAAGAGAGATCACTCACTCTCATTTGGTCATTGCTTGCACTTCTTTGGAGGAAAAAAAAAAAAAAAGAAAGAAACACACCCAGAATTTGAAGTAATGGAACTTCATTAAGTTGGAAGCACCAAGGTCGTGTAAACGGGGAGGGTTTTAATTGAACAAGAAAATGTAAACCCCTGCTCCTTCCTAGCTGGAACCCATCCGTGTTGCACATCTGCATTAGTCCTGCTGCCCGTGCTTTTCACGATTGTTTCTGAGGGCAAGGACCTGAGTTTTGGATGCTCACTAATCAGAACCGTGCCAGGGGAAACCCAGAAACATTTAGCAACTCTACCCAGAGAATGCAAATAGTCACCCGCTCCGGTTCAGTCCCCTTCACACGGCCTGGACACGGTTGACTCCAGAGGCTGCAGGGGAAGGCATGGCTTTGAAAGTCTCTTTCATAGCGGGTAAGCTCATGCTTTCCCACATAAACCCTGAGACAGCTGGGGAGAGAGAGATTGGAAGAAAGACAGGGAGAGGCAGGGAGACCTTGTCTGTATAGAAGAAGCCAAGAGCACAACAGCAGCCATCAACGTGCCAGAGGGAGGCTGGCAGAGAGCCAAGAATCTCTGAGCGAGAGCTGAGCATCAGGGCAGGCCCCTCTCCCAGCACCGTTCCAACCAGGAGAATCAGACAGTGCCCACCAGTTGCCTCAGCAACGGGGGGGGGGGGGGGGGGGGGGGGGGTGGTTGGAAGCCCCGGGGGTTTGTTAGAACTCTGGGCTCCAAGGAGGGGCCTCCTTATTCTTTCGAAACTGTGTGGTGAGCAGCTGGAGGGTCTGAAGTGGCCGTCATGTTTGGGGGCTTCTGGAGCCACTTTCCCCAGGCCAGCTGAGTCCTGTGACCAGGAGTGGGCTGAGTCACGGCAGCAGCTGTGTGTCTCTCCAGCTACGATCTGCATGTAAAATCATACTCGTTATTGTATCCTAACCTTTTCAGCATAGATGTGACTTAATTTTTAAATTGCCCTTTTGCTGGCTGGGGATTGTATTCTTTTCCCAAGTCTCTGCATCACAGTTCCTGAGTCTCCGGTGTTCTCCATAACTTAGTTTTCCCCCTCTCCTACCCAGGCAAGAAAGAAACTGAGAATTATGACTCCTAAAGTATCTCATCCTCCAAGTCCTAAGAGAATCAGACCCTGGGGAGAGGAGGTGACCTCATGTACACCAGCTGTGTGCCGTCACATCCAGGGGGGCCCGGAGGACCACCAAGGCCAGCCTCCCCCCTGCCCTGGCACCTCCTCTCTTTTCAACCCCTTTCCCTTTGAAAACTAAACTGCATTCCCTAGGCTGTGGTACTCTATTTCCTGGCTCCCAGAAATCTTTGGTGTGAGAACAGGCAGAGGAATCTCCTGGGGTGTATTTGGAAGGAAGGGAGTAAGCTCAGGGTTGGATAGCTTCCACGAGCTAAATCTTAACACTGCTGCACAATGGAATCATCTGGGAGCTGTTAAAAAATTGAGACTCTCAGGCCCAGGCCCAGATTCAGTGCATCAGACTTGCACGAAGTTTTTGTTTGTCTGTTTTCTGTTTTGTTTTTTGTTTGACAAAGGTACTTTTTGTAACCATTCCCAGGTGATTCTGAGATGCAACCAGGGTTGAGAACCACTGATGTAAAGGTGAATAGCCTGGGCATGAACACAGTCAAGGTTCCTGTGTGCTACATAATGGGTACAAACCTTATTTGTCTGCAGGAAGTCCCTCAGTCTGGGCCAGTCAGGCAGCTGTACTCGCTGGTGAAGACTTCTTTCTTTCTCTCTTTATCTACCAGATGCCTCCTCTAACTTGTTCTAAGCTTGAGGGAGGTGGTCCTGGGTAAAAAGAACCCAGTTCTGTGGCACCATTATAGTAAGGGAGCTTTCGGAAAGTTAGCAGAGGAGGAATACAACTTCAGAGCACTGAGGGGAGAGGGAGTGGTTTGCTGATTTTTTCTTTACATCTAAAATAAAACCCAGAGGAGGGGTGGGCAAAGACAGAAGGAGGGAAGAAGCAGAAGTGAAACAGAAGATAGAGTCATGAACGAAAATGAGAGAATCCAGGAAGATTACCACCCCTACCCCTCACCCGCCCCCATACCTGTTCTTAGAGAATCTGAGAAGGTGGGGCTTTTGACTCTAATAATTAAAATTGCAAATGGCCTTCCTTGAAATCTGTCCTAAAATTCTGAATAGCTTTAGCTCTGGCAGCTGCCTTGGGACAGTTATTTCAGTGTCCCAGAGGAAAGATATTTTGGGGTTTAGTCCTTGCCAGAAATAAGAAGCCAAGGGAAAAGGAGAAACATTACAGAATTTCCAAAAATATTTTGATAGCAAGGCAAAACTTTGTGGAGGCTTAAAGAAAAGTTAGAGTACACTCATTTCAAGAATGCCTACTGGCTTTGTATTTTGGCTAGTAGATTAATTATGTTATCCTATGTTGTCATCTGGGGAAGGGCAAATTCACAGATACACATGTGGGAGTGTGTGTGTAAACGTGTGTATGCCATATGCCTGTGTGCACTTATTTATACATTTTTACTGTTATGATTTGTGTATATGAAATAGATAAGTTCTATTTAAGTTTTAAAATAACATATAAAAGAACTTTTCCTATTTGGAAAAGTGAGGGAGGTGACATCAGGTTCTAAGTCTGGCAGGAAAATGAAATAGGGAAGGCTTCAGTTAGTGATGTAAAGTTGGACTACACATCTCAAGAAACCAAATATGACCTACCTACCTATGGTCCTCAGGGCAGATGTGGGCCAGTGCTGCCTGGGCCATATGTGGGGACCTTTGGTGGGCCTGCTGGGAAGTAATGTGCTCCAAATAAAGCTTGATGTTTTCCTCCTCCAGCCCTCTTCCCTCTACCTACTCCTGCTTCTCCTGCATTGCCTAAGCAAAGTCACTTCTTTCCAGTGCATCCCGGTGTTAGTGGTTAAAGGATTTTGTTCCTTCCCAGTGGCCCAGCAGTAAGGCTATTTTGTGGGTTCTTATTTTTAATGGATTTAAGCTATTAGTTGTTCTGTAGTATTTTATTTCTTATAATGTGCTCATTTTCTCTACAAGTACCCAAGGGCTGTGTTGCACGGGGTGCAATTTTAAAAATAAAATAATTATGCCCTGGAGGTTGGCAGATTTGGGCTTAAGAATTACTGCATTGTAAGGGCATCCCTCAGTCATGTGCAGGCTCATAAATATCTGCCCATCAGTCGGCTTGTCTGGGCAGCCAGATCTGTAGAATCAGTTTGCGATCAAAAGTACTAAAAATGGCAAAGCTTTGTTTATCTCAGCAAAGAAGGCCTTCGTGCAATTTGGGAGCAGGTAACAAACGTTTCTATGGTGTAAAATGAAAGTAGAGGATCTGATGAGACAAGATTTTCCTGCAGTCAAAAGTGTGAGCCCTTTTGTTTTTGTTTTTTAAAATATTTATTTATTTGGTTGCATGGGGTGTTAGTTGCAGCAGGCGGGCTCCTTAGTTGCGGCATGTGGGCTCCTTAGTTGCAGCAGGCGGGCTACTTAGTTGCAGCTCCAGGGCTCCTTAGTTGTGGCTCGCTGGCTTCTTAGTTGCAAGCACATGGGCCCCTTAGTTGTGGCAGGCGGGCTCCTTAGTTGCGGCAGGCGGGCTCCTTAGTTGCGGCATGCAAACTCTTGCATGTGGGATCTAGTTCCCCTACCAGGGATCAAACCTGGGCCCCCCCTGTGTTGGGAACGCAGAGTCTTATCTGCTGCGCCACCAGGGAAGTCCCATGTGAGCCCTTTTGAAGGATGGGCAGCTAATACTGATTCTTACTCTGCTCCGGCACTCAGCAATTGAGTAAATAATATCTTATCTGCTCCCTGAAGTGTATATTAGAAAATTCACCCCAGTGGCTCTTTTTTTAAAAAAACTTTTCCTGACAAGGGAAAGAAATTGTATTTTTCATTTAAAAAAGAAAGAAAAGTAATTTTTATTCGAATGATTATACCTGTAGGAATTTGTTTTGTTTCTTTGAATTTTAAAATTTTGACGTTGGTAACATGCAACCATCGCCCCTGCCCCCACCCCCAAACAGAGTGTCAAGTTCATATTGTTGCTAAATTTAAGATTGAATTTAATTAGGAAAATTTTCAAGTTGAACGTTAATTGACAATGATAATTAAAATCTTATAGTTCTTTACAGTTTATAAAAAGCATTCATATGCTTGCTCATTTAATTTTTGCAACATAGAGAGTAAGATGAGGCAGGTTTTACTCTCTCTACTTTATGGCTGGAGAGGTCAAGTCTCAGGAAAGTTAAGGATCTTGTCCCAAGTCATAAAGCTGTCATATGAGGAATGCAAGTCTTCTGATCCCAACCCCATGCTCTTCTTTAACTGCTAACTGATTAGTCTGGTAAGGACTGTTAAAAACTAATGAATTATGTATATGTGCCTTGAATCATATGGTTTCTTATTAATGTTTTAAATTTTGTGAGGGTTCTTTAAAAGAAAATCTCAGCGGGTGGGCAAGCTCAAGCTCCCTATGGCTTCAGCTCCCTCTGTCCCATGGTCAGGTTTGTTGGCTCAAGCAACTGTTTTTCCTCATCCCAATATTGAATGAGATCTAGAAATATTCTCTTTCCTCTTAGCGGAGTCCAGCCCAGCTGTGACAACATTGGACCCTTTCAAAATTGGCTCACCCTAGTAAACTGAGAAAACAATTATAAAAACACATACATGGATTAGTTTATGGAACACAGATTTTTAAATTCTAACTTACCTACAGTCTGGCCAATAGCTGCATTAGCTTTCAGGACAGACACCCAACTCCAGGTCCTGGGTCTTGCTTTCATCCTGTCTGGGGTGCTGGAGAGGATGTGATGCCAAGGTACTCAAACACATAAGCTAGGGTGGAGTTCAGGTCTAACAAAATAGTCAGTCCTCCCTAGTATTATTCTTCAAGTGTGAGCTGTCTCTGAGTCTGTCCTGCTCCACCTCTGTTCTATAGTCACTTTTGGCTCTTTTGGCCTGTTTGATCCCAAGAATTATGTTATTTATCATATGATAGAAAAGCACTAGACTGGGAGGAAGGGGCCAAGGGATAAGACCAGGTCCCCGTGTGTGACACTGGCAAGTCACTTTGCCTTTCTGGGTCTCAGTTTCCACATCTGAGAAGTATGTGGGTTAGACTGGATATCTGTCGTATTTTCCCCAACCTTTGTCCTGGAAGTGTCTCTCAGTAATCACAGATTTCCACTGGTCAGGCTGAGGTGCTGAGGGAAAACGGCATGTTTAAATGTGCATATGGGAGAGGGTCAAGTTGCACCTGGGACCCAGAAATGTAGAGACCCTGCTTCTCTAAAGACTTAGGGAGCTGAATACAAACTCATTTGGGGTCCAGAGATGCAAATGACAGAGACAAGCAAGATAATGACCCCTAGACCTAGAGAAGATGCAAAACTACTGCAAGGATTGACGGATGATGCCCAGATAGGACTCTTTGCTGCTGGGATGTAAACTTCACAAGGGCAGGGATTTTCGTTCTGTTTAATGATGGATCTCATACCTAGGCACTCAATATATGCTATTGAATGACAAATGAATACTTTAAACTTGTGATAAGCTAAATAAGCAATGTGAGAGTATCTAATTTATCGAAATGCATTCACCCCAAAATACCCCCTGTGCCCTAGGGCCGATCTCTGGATAATTCTGAATCACTAGCTAAGCTACTATTCATGTAGCCACTAATTGGCTTGGCCTTTCCTCCTTCTACTTGCACTTTCTCTGGTGTGACCCTTGCCTGTGGAATGGTTGGTCTGACATTTCTGGCTCTGCCCATCATCAGTTAATAAACTTCCCCAGAATAATCATACTGTATCAATTCAGTCATTAAGCTGAAATGGTTAGCAAGATCACACAATCCTCCAGACTTTGATTGTGGAGAACTAAGGGTATGGTAACGTGTGGGTGGATATGTAAGTAAGTAAATATTAAACTGAGACCAAGAGGAGAAAAAGAGGAGAGAGCTGCCCTGTCTTTGCGTGTGCCTCTGTCTGATACTCAGGGATGTGCTCAGAGCAGTTGAAAAATTCTCCGCTTGGCTTGTGTTCCACTCTGAAAACAGATTTAACTTCGTAAAACAATTTCATTAACATCATTGCACATATAATAATGGCAGTCAGGGTTTTTTGAACACAAGAAAAGCTCGACACAAATAGAGAACAATCCAAATAGGGTAACAGGGCTAGGAAAAACCTGGCAGCTCTTGCAAAACCTGCATGGAGCCAGGGCCAAAGCTCTGAACTGCTGTCCAGCCATACCTCCTCTGAGGCAGGGCTGTTTCTGGTTCACACTCTTCTTCCTCAGGCAGGTTCAGGCTGTTCTCTTTCATTTATCTCCTCTTTATAATTCAGTTCCACAACCTGATGAGTTTGCTCTTCTGCTTAGTTCCTGTTAAGAGTTGCTTTTTTCTTTTTTACCAACCTCTGTTCCATCTGAGTCTGTGTCTTCTTATGAAAGATTTCCTCTTGGGTGTGTTGGCCAAGGCACTGAACTCATTGGTTAGCCCCGTGTGTTCCTCCCAAGAGGTATGTGGGTTTACCTAGTTTGAGTTATACATGATCCTTGCCCTCTAAGCAATTTGCAACCAAGTAAACAGATAAAGCAGGTAAATATTGGATAAGGTGTAAAGAAGTAAATCAATTAACCACGACAATATAAATTACAAGGAATACATTCAAAATGCATAATTTACAAGAAAATAGGTTAGTTGCTTTTAGTAGAGAGAGTAAAAAAGTCTGGCAGATAGGATGGATTTGTGATCTGTTCACTCCCTCATCCAGTAATAACTAAGTAAATATGCTATGTTGGACACGGTAACAGAAAGAAGATGAGTAAGACATGATACCTACTCTCAAAGGTTATAGTCTGTAGAAGAGACATGATGTGTGCACATGCCTATCTAGAATACAAGGGGGAAAGTGTTCAGTGTTTCGAGAGGTACACCAACAAGGCTCAGGCAAGGGAGCAACACTTTTTGGCTGGGGAGGAGGTGCGGGTATTTGAGGTGGGCTTGAAGCATAGGTGGGATTTCATATTTTCAATGTTTCACCAGGTCACTGATGCCTCAAGGTAAAAATAAGTCACGGTAACTGAAAAAACAGTATTTTTCTGGCTTTGGTCCAAATCTACTATAGTGGCGTTCTAAACCTTACCCAGTCTGCCTGCCCCAGTATTCTTTGGCACTTGCCAGTTCTTAACCATTTGAGAATCATATCCTCTTTTCAGCATCTGTGCAACTTATAGAACCTATTTCCAGAGAAATAAACATACATACCCAGTTAGTTGCATGCAGTTTTCAAGAGTTCATGGACCCTTGCAGCCTATTCTTGGACTCCCAGGAGTCCACGGTCTCCAGTTTAAGAATTCCTGATGCAGGGCTTCCCTGGTGGCGCAGTGGTTGAGAGTCCACCTGCCGATGCAGGGGACACAGGTTCGTGCCCCGGTCCGGGAAGATCCCGCATGCCGCGGAGCGGCTGGGCCCGTGAGCCATGGCCGCTGAGCCTGTGCGTCTGGAGCCTGTGCTCCGCAACGGGAGAGGCCACATCAGTGAGAGGCCCGCGTACCGCAAAAAAAAAAAAAAAAAAAAAAAAAAAGAATTCCTGATGCAGACAGTCCCTGAAGTGTGGAAGCCATCAGTGTTCGGAGCTACGCAGCAGGGTCCTGCTGTCGATGCATCGGGAGCTGTCACATACGGAAGCCACGCTGTATTCTCTGGGGTCCTCAGTGCTCCTGGTGCAGGTTGCCCTGTGTAACTCCGAGGGCCAATTTTGGTTCCAAAGCAGTGCTCCTTGCTAGTGTGAACCCATGTGTACACACACGCACGCACACACACACACTATCAGAATGGGGAATGCATTTGTGCAGGGTGTACACATTTTTAAAAGTGTCCCTGGTGATTCTGATACCTGTGATGTGTCCCTCCACGCTTACTGCCTTAGGATGCTATTATCTGTGAGCCTCCTGCATCCCTTGTGCTGAGAAACTCCTGCCTGGCAAGTGCATCAGACATGCCTAGACAGATCTGAATCCTGGCTCTGAGCCCAGCTTAGGCTCAAGCTGGGACATCCCTCCACTCCCCTTCCATGCTGAATTAATATTGCAGCTGGATGGCAAAATAAGGTCACCGACAAGGAAACTCTAGAAAGCAGGCAGTTTACAAGTGTTAAAATATTTATCACAACTTCCTTGAACAGGAGCTGGGCTGGAACCTTTTAGAATCAGGGATGTGACCTGGGGTTGTTGGCTGAATGTTCTGCAGCTTGAGAATTAGACTGCCTTCTGGGAGTAGTGAGTAGGTTGGGGTGAAAACCACATCCCCTTTTCTATTTTTAATACCACTGAACATCAGTGTGGTATCTCCCTCACGACCAAGGCTGGATTACCTGATGGGCAGAGTAAGCATGTGCTTCAGGCACCAGCAGTGCCCTGTCCCAGTTCCTACTCCCACTTTAATCAAAGCTACATGGCTCTTTCCCCATCAGGACCCCCTTCTCAACTGGAAAGGGCAAATCAAGCAGAACTTTACCCTGGGGGTATAACGGTACCTCTTTATTCTGGAGGGCAATCTGTATCTCTGAAGACTTGAGGACAAACACCTAGTTCATATACTCCAGTACTTCGCAGGAATTTCTACGTTTCTAACAGTTACTCACAAACACCCACTCTATCTGAGTGTTGGGTCAGGCACTTCAGAAAGGAACCATTGGCTTCCCTGGTGGCGCAGTGGTTGAGAGTCCGCCTGCCGATGCAGGGGACACGGGTTCGTGCCCCGGTCCGGGAAGATCCCACATGCTGTGGAGCAGCTGGGCCCGTGAGCCATGGCCGCTGAGCCTGTGCGTCCTGAGCCTGTGCTCCGTAATGGGAGAGGCCACAACAGTGAGAGGCCCGCGTACCACCAAAAAAAAAAAAAAAAAAAGAAAGGAACCATTTATGGTGAGTTTGTGGTAGGGAGATATTCTGGGGAATGTGTGAGGAGGAGGCCTTCCTGAGACCCCTTGATTCACAACAGAAAAGCAACTATGTCTACTGTCTTGTGAACCAGGCCTTCTTCTTGCCTTATGTTTTTCTTTTCTATTTGTTTTTTCTTGGCTGAAATTTAATGTAAAACTTTTGCTGTCTTAAATGTTTTCATTAAAAAAAAAAAGGGAGGGGGAGAAGAAGGCTTTTAAATCTTTCTGGTTCTTTCTAATAACTTTCAGTTCTGACATTTGCCTTGAAATTGCCATGACTTTAGGCAAGAGGAAGGGGAAGCAGGAAGAGAACTCCTGGCCTCCCTGAGCCTGACTTCGGAGCCCAGGCTCTCCTCCCTATGCAGAAGGAGCCAGGAGCCCCAGGGAAGGACTTGAAGGCGGGGGTGCTCACAAACAGTGGGCTGGGGAGCCTTACTCTGCACAACAGTAAAGCTTCTAAAACAGATGATTTTGAGGTTTGGGAGCTGATTTGTCTTAAGAGGTGGGCTTTTTTTTAAATTTTATTTTAACTGAGAGTTACTACTATCTTTGGAATTTATTTCCTTGGAGGTTGGTGGCAGCCTGAATTTGGCAGTGTTCAGGGCAGTGTGCTTTTGAATTTGCTTTCATTTCTTTTTTCTTTTTTTCCTCTCCTAAAGCTTGGGATTGTGAGGACTCAGGGCATTGCTTCATTAGGAAAGGGAACATGTCAACCTGTGCTGAAACTGCTGTGCTACAGGATGCCTAGACTCGCATGATGTGCCCTGAATAGGGACAGGCAGGATTCAGGACTGAGCTCAATATTAAAACCAAACCAAAACCAAACCCAAAACCAAAAACAACTATCAAAGGCAGAAAACAAATGAGAACATTTCACGCCTCTGAATTTCAAAATTAAAAGACAAGTTAAAGACTGGGAAAAGTGTGTTTGAAACATATATAAGAGAAGTTTAATGTCATTTGAAAGTGCACCTTCAGGACTTCCCTGATGGTCCAGTGGTTAGGACTCTGCGCTTCCACTGAAGGGGGCACAGGTTCGATCCCTGGTCAGGGAGCTAAGATCCTGCATGCTGCGTGGTGTGGCCCCCACCACCCAAAAAGTGCACTTTCAAATCAAGAAGGAAATGGCGAATACCTCGACAAAGGGTATAATAATATAATAATGCACAGTATAAGGAATACAAATGGTACTAACTGTATAAAAATGCTCACCCTCACTAGTAATCAAAGAATTTCAACTTAAACAAAAAGCCATGTTTTTGATTATCAAATTGGCAAAGATTAAAAATAAAAACAGAAACTGAGGTGGTGAGTATGTGAGAAATGGGTACTTACTTTTATAAGTAGCTAGTGAGTGTATAAATTGGAGGGCAATTTGGCAGTGCATATCAGAAATCTTAAAATTGTGTGTACCCTTTGATACAGCAAATCCAATTAAAGGAATTTAACTTTAGGGAACTCCCTGTCAGTCCAGTGATTAGGATTCTGCGCTTCCACGAGTTAGATCCCTGGTCAGGGAACTAAGATCCCACAAGCTGCATGGCGCAGCCAAAAAAGAAAAGGAATTTAACTTTAAGGAATTATCATGGATCTGTGTAACTATTTAGCTACAAGGATGTTAAATAATATACCTATACTATGAAATACGCAGGTATTAAAATGATGTCATAGGTATTTAATTATATAAAAGGATATTCATAATATGTCAAATTTTAAAAGTTAATTAAAATTAGCATATAACGGGACTTCCCTGATGGTGCAGTGGTTAAGAATCCGCCTGCCAATGCAGGGGACACGGGTTCGAGCCCCGGTCCGGGAAGATCCACATGCCGCAGAGCAACTAAGCCCGTGCGCCACAACTACTGAGCCTGCGCTCTAGAGTCTGTGGTCAACAACTACTGAGCCCACGTGCCACAACTACTGAAGCACACGTGCCTAGAGCCTGTGCTACACAACAAGAGAAGTCACTGCAATGACAAGTCCGTGCACTGCAATGAAGAGTAGCCCCCGCTCACTGCAACTAGAGAGAGCCTGCATGAAGCAATGAAGACCCAACACAGCGAAAAATAAATAATTTTAAAAATTAGCATATAACAGTATAATCCAATTTTTACAAAAGAAAATCTGATGGACAGAGAAAAAGACTAAAAGGATGGGAAAGAAAGTTAACAGTTATAACCAGTGGTTTTTCTAGGGTAGTGGAATTGCATTTAATTTTTCTTCATTTTCATCATCTCTGTTTTATAAATTTTCTACAGAGAATATATTTTCTTTTCATAAATAGAAAAATAAACCTTCATAGCATTATATATTTAGCCAAATGGTGGTATATTTTTATTCCCTGAGGATGGTGCCAGTGGAAGAAGCCTTATGGCTTCAAAGGTAACTTGGGCAATGAGCTCTATCATTTTCAAATTTTAAATAAGAATTTTTTGAATTTGAAGCAATTTGATTTTGCTCTTTGTGGAATAGTAATGTGAGGACTCTCTCTAGAATTAAAAATTCACTCTGACTCTTAGTCAAGTGATTTAATCCCCTTTTAAAATTAAAATCATGTTCTGAGGAAATTAAAGTCCACAAGGACTAACGTAACCATGAAAATAAGCACTGACATTTGCAGAGTTTAAAAATAAATTAGGGCCCCAAAGCCCATTACACCAGTCTAAACATGAGAAAAACCCAAATTGAGAGTGGCATTCTACAAAATACAATTGCTCCTCAAAAGAGTCCAGGTTGTGAGAAGCAAGGAAAGACTGAGAAACTGTCACAGGTCAGAGGACACGAAGACAGGACAACTAAACACAACGTGGTATCCTGAGTTAGATCCAGGAACAGAAGAACATTAGTGGAAAAACAGGTAAAATCCAAATAAAGTCTGGAGTTTAGTTGGTAGTAACTCACCAATGCTGTTTTCTTAGTTTTGACGAATGTACCAGGGTAATATAAGATGTTAACATTGTACGGTGACTAACCATCCTGGTTTGCCTGGGAGAGGGACTTTCTACATATGAAATATACACTGCTCATCTTTTTATTATCTTGCCATTTGTGTTTTCAGAGATACTTGTTTGCAGGTGGCCTTTTAAATGTATTCACTTTTAGTATACATTAAATAGACTTTTAAAAGTTTGTACTTCTTTCATTCCATTGCTTTATCCATGGATTTTACTTACTTTTGAAATATTCATTTCTAAGCCTTTGTTCATATGCTCTCATCTCCTCTCAAAAAAGTTTCCATGATTGGGCTTCCCTGGTGGCGCAGTGGTTGAGAGTCCGCCTGCCGATGCAGGGGACGCGGGTTCGTGCCCCGGTCTGGGAGGATCCCACATGCCGCGGAGCGGCTGGGCCCGTGAGCCATGGCCGCTGAGCCTGCGCGTCCGGAGCCTGTCCTCCGCAACGGGAGAGGCCACAACAGTGAGAGGCCCGCGTAACGCATAAAAAAAAAAAAAAAAAAAAAAAAAAAAAAAAGTTTCCATGATTGGTTGAACCCCTTTATGCACAGGTCCCTATACTGTTCTTATAGAGTCTTTCACTCCAGTATTTTACTAGATTTTTAAAAGTGAAGATTCTATTTACTTTTTTTCTTCCCATTTAAAAAAATCAAGGTAAAATTTACATACAATAAAACATCCTTTTCAGGCACAATTCTATGGATTTTGGACTATACTAGATTTTTTACAATTGTAATTCAAATATTCTCTTCTTGATTCTTAATAGATGTTTGAATTCATCAATCAAGATAAAGATGACTTGAAATACTTACGGACTATGTCTATACCAGTTATAATAAATAAAAACTTCATTAAATTATTGTTCATTTCCTAAATTTTCCTTTTCTCCTGAAGATTCAGAATTATTAAGTTTAAATTTCATGGAGGACAAGACATTGGTAAATTCTGTAGGAAATCAATGATTGAAAGTATCAGAAAGTTATGATTTAATTTAAAAAGTCAGCATGAATTCACATCTTATCTGCCTCAGTTATGTGAAATAACCTCTGGGTCTAACAACAAATATCAGCTGAGGGAAGCCATGAACCAATTACTTGGGATAAAGCACCATGAAAAGAATACTATACAAACAACTAATCTGGAAGTTAGAGAAGTAAGGTGTAAGGATGAACTACTTAAGTAGATTAAACATTGACTTTGATTTCAAAGTGTGGAATAGTTTGGAATGGATGGATTACAAAGCTCTAGTGATCAATATTAGGACCAATTTTTTTCATTTTATATGTCAATGACTTAGAAGAAGGAACATGCAGTTTTGTATGTTATACAAAACGAGAGGGAGGGACAGTCAATACAAAGAAGGAATGAAAAGACTTGAGTAGACTAGGAACAGAAGCAGATAAGTGGCTTATTCAATTCAAGGTGGAGGAAATATGAAGAAGAAAGATCATCTCGTAGTAATATGAAATCACAATGTTCAAAATAGAGTAAAAGAATGAAAACTCATTAGGTGAGTAAATAAGCATGCTAGAAATAAAATAATTCAAATGCTATGAGTAAGAAAGGAATATTAACTATAGAGTTTAAATATTAATATTCTAAGTAAAAACATTGTGTATTTTTAATGTAGTAGACTAAAATAATAACTCACTGGACTATATATAATTAGAGCAAATAATTATGCTTTGGGAATTCCCTGGCGGTCCAGTGGTTAGGACTCCGAGCTTTCACTGCCAAGGACCCAGGTTCAATCCCTGGTCCGGGAACTAAGATCCCACAAGACACGTGGTGCGGCCCAAAACAAGAAAATAGTGACATTTGCTGTCAGGGATGAGAGAACACTTGTATTCTGGGTAGTCTATCAATACCAGAAATATCTTATTAGGTGGTAGAGTCACCTAATTTATTATTTATTATGCTTTATAATTTACATATATATTGCACATATTTTATATATATCAAACGGTATATAATAAAGACATTTAAAGATTTCCTTACAAGTTTGTGATGATTTGTTCAGCTGGTGAATGCTAGTTTTGTGGCCCCTTTACAATCAGCAGGTCATATCACTAGCAGTTTCTCCATGAAAATAAGATGTCTGAGACTTTCATCTGAACAGAATACAAATTCGTGGTGTATTGAAATCAATGAACCATTTAATAGATATTTGTTCATTATTTTCTCTTTGCTCAACAAATGTTTCCTGAACTTATATCAAACATGTCTCTTTTGATAAAGCATAAAAATCTAACATTTTCTTTTAATATTTGAAATTCAAATAAGTTAATGTCATAGCTTTAAAAAAAAAAGTCCCAGTGGGACAAATGAAGAGTTGTTTTCTTTTCAAATCATACTCCTCTCCTTCCTTGAGAATCACCACTTACAAGTCACAGAAAAAGGGTGAGACATCATGCTGGGGCACAAAACATGTAGGATTGAAACAGTGGTGACAACGTGGTCATGAATTAAGCATAATATTAAGGGTACATACTCTATGTGTCTTGGAAAATTAAAAGCAAGGGAATTACTAATTGCTGGAAGTAATGGCTTTATGGAAGAGGTTAAGAATTGAACTGAGGCTTAAAAGCTTGTTTGAATTTGTAAGAGCACAGGGGAGAGGGCAGGACAAGCCTGGTGGTAGAGTGAGTAAAGGTTCAGGGGTAGGAGTGATTACACACATAGGGCAGTGAGGGGTTTGTATGCATTAGATCATGAGAATCACTAACATTTTTTTTTTTTTTTTTTTTTGCAGTTCGCGCGCCTCTCACTGTTGCGGCCTCTCCCGTTGCGGAGCACAGGCTCCGGACGCGCAGGCTCAGTGGCCATGGCTCACGGGCCCAGCCGCTCCGCGGCATGTGGGATCTTCCCGGACCGGGGCACGAACCCGTGTCCCCTGCATCGGCAGGCGGACTCTCAACCACTGCGCCACCAGGGAAGCCCTCACTAACATTTTTGAGGCAATGGAAGGTTAATTTGGTGGCAGATGCAGAAAAGAAGGGCGCAGGAAAGTCTGGAGTACCATCTAGAGCTACAGAAGTCCAGACAGGGCAAAGCACCCTTTGATCTCTTTCAGAAGGAGCTGTCTAACCCTCAGTGATTTCTGAATTTGGAAGATACTCCTTTAGCAATGTATGTAGTGGACTTTAGACTTTGTTATTTCTCTTCTGTTTTATCTGGATTTGTGTATGTTTATCTTTTGTCTCTTAAATGGATTATCTGCTTCTTGGCAGTAGAGACCAAGCAGTATCTTATGGAATAGGGTTCAATAAATTTTGTGGTTTCAGAGGGTAGCTGAGAGAGATTCTGCAGGAAAACTTGTTAGCACCTCGTAACTGGCTGCCAGTGAGAGAAGAAAGAGAGAAATGTGTCAAAGGCAATTTCATGTATGGGCATCTGAGAAAACGAGAACCTTGCTGTCAGAGATAGGAAAGTCACAAGGGAGAGGGGAGCTGGTTCTGTAGAAAGTTATCAGTTTAGCTTTGAACATTCTGAGTTTGAGGTGAAAGTGAGACATTCCAGAGGAATTTACAGTGCTTGAGGTTATGGAACTGGAACTCAGGTGACAGGAGACAATTACAGAGATTTGGGATTGAATTTAGAGATGGCTAAAGTTGCAGGAATGGTCGAGCTTCCAGGGGATGAGCTTGTAAAGAAAAGCTCAGGGAATCAAAACCTGAGTCTGGAGTAATGTTCATCATTTAGGAGCTGGAAGGAGGGAAAGAAACACTAAACCTGCACTGTCCAGTATGGTGGTCACTAGCCACATGTGGCCATCTAAATTTAAATTAATTAAAATTAAATACAATTAAAAACTCAGTTCCTGGGTCACAATAGCCACATTTCAAATGCTCACTAGCCACGTGTGATTAGTGGCTACTGTAATGGACAGTGCAAACAAAATGTTCCTCTCATCATAGTTTTATTGGACAGCATTGCAAAGATATAGAGAAATACTCATTTGAGAGAAAACCAGAAAGCCTATGACCTTTCAAGGGAGGAGAAAGTTTAAGGACGAAACGTTTACAGTGTCAAATGCCAAAAAAGAATGAAAATCTGCGTAGGGACAATCCATGGGTTTGGCAATAAGGAAGTCATTGGAGACCTTTAAGAGCAATTGCAGGTAGCATGGTAGGGACAGAAACTGATGTAGCATTGCATTAGGAAGGCAGTAGGTAGAGAGCAAGTTATTGAGACCTTGGGCAAGCAAAGGAAAGAAAGAAGACAATAATTAAAGAAAACTGCAGAGTCACATGGAGGGGTTTTAAAGATGGGAGACTTGTTCATGTTTGGAGAATGGACAGAGGCCTATGAAGATGTTAAGGGCTTTGTCTGGGAAAAACTCCTGGTTTCTCTTTTTACTGTCACAGTCATAATCCTCAGAACACTTCACTTCTAGTCACCAAATGTGTGTTTTCTTAAAAAAACATATATTTATTTATTTATTGGCTGTGTCGGGTCTTAGTTGCAGCACACAGGATCTTCATTGAGGCATGCGGGATCTTTCGTCGCAGTGCGTGGGCTCCTTGTTGCAGCACTTGGGCTTCTCTCTAGTTGTGGCCTGCGGGTTTTTCTCTTCTCTAGTTGTGGTGCACGGGCTCCAGGGTGCGTGGGCTCTGTAGTTGTGGCGCGTGGGTTCCAGAGCACGTGGGCTCTGTAGTTTGCGGCACACAGCCTCTCTAGCTGAGGTGCCCGAGCTCAGTAGTTGTGGTGCACGGGCTTAGTTGCCTCTTGGCATGTGGGATCTTGATTCCCTGACCAGGGATCGAACCTGCATCCCCTGCATTGGAAGGCGGATTCTTTACCACTGGACCACCAGGGAAGTCCCCAAATGTGTGTTTTTAATCCCGCACTAACCAGTTCTCCAACTGGTTAGTGGAGATGTCCTACACTGTCCTACAATTCAGCTGGATGTCCTACAATTCAGTTCTGACACTGTCTGGAATTAGGGTCAGATCTCACAGGTTAAAGGCTCAGCCCCACAAGCCTGTCCCCACTTCAGACACCAGTTGCAAGTCTTAGATTGTTCCCAGTACTTCTGACCGACCAGCGATAAGTTGGGGTCCCTACAACATCATATTTGGGTTTGATGATTTGCTTGAATGTCTCACAGAACTCAGGAAGACACATTTACCGTAAGGGATATAGATGAGCAGACAGATGAAAAATAGGTATGGTGAGGTTTGGGGAAGGGGTTAGGAGCTTCCATGCCCTCTCCTGACATGCCACCTTCCTAGCATCTAGCAATCTGGACTCCATACTGTAGGGATTTTTATGGAGGCGTCATCACATAGGCACGACCGATTATTGACTCATTTTCCAGCCCCTCTCCAGAGGATAGGGGGTGGGGCTGAAAATTCCAAGTTTCTAATCGTGGCTTGGTCTTTATAGTGATTGGCCCCCATCCAGGAGCCCACTTGAAGTCAGCTCATTAGAACAAAAGATACTCCTATCATCCAGGAAATTCCAAGGGATTTAGGAGCTCTGTGTCAAGATCCAGGGTCAAAGCCAAATATTTGAACAAAAGATCCTCCTAGAGCTACTATCACTTAGGAAATCACAAGAGTGACAGGAGCTGTGTGCCAGGAACAGGGCTGGGGGTGTGGGGAGGGGGCAGAGAGCAATACATGTATTTTCTGTTATTTCGCAGGCACCCAAATCCCTGCCCTGCATTTGCTTCTCTTTCTAGCTGTGAGTTCAAGTTTACAATAGTCTGTAAACTTGGATAGCTCATGAATATCCTGCTAGCACCTCCAACTCAACACATCTGAAATCAAACTCATCATTGTCTGTCCCATACGCATTCCATTTTTTATATTCTTTATTCCCAGCTCATCTTTCCAGTTACTAAAGCTGGAAAACTTAGTCATATGTGAATCATTCTCTCCCTCCCCTCCACTCCTTCAGTCAGTCAGCTGCCTGGGCATGCTTATTTTTAATACCTCTGCCATAGACTCATGTATTAATTTATTCTTTTTGTTTGTTTGTTTAAAATAATGATTATGAAATATTTCAGGCAAACAGGGCAGTAATAGAGAAAAATATCATAATGATAGTATACTCAGCCTAGCTTAAGAAAAACTTGAAATATGAAATCCGTTCAGATCCCATCCTTCTCTCCATACCAAGGGTAATCAACATTTAAAATTTAGTATTTATCATTCCCATGCAAGATTTATAGTTTTACTCCACATGTATCATATATAGTATAGAATATAAGTCGGTATGTTTTTAAACTTTATATAAATGGTGGTATACTGTTTATTCTACTATAACTTTTTTTCACTCACTATTATTTTTGAGATTTATCCATGATGAATCATCTTTCATTTATTTTAAATGTTATTTAATGAATATACCATAATTTATTAACCATTGTGCATTTTACTGTATATAATGTGTATATATATATACACCCATATTTCTATATATAATAAATATATGTGTGTGTATAATTGCTTTTATTTTTTTACTCGACTCTAGAGTTGAAATGGAGTGATGACATGGTGCAGCATTTCAGCCATTTTTTGGGTAATTGGAAAAATTCTATTCCTCAAGGCAGGTAAAAACTCTTTTCAATATTTTCTACAGTTCTATCCAGCTTGCTCTCTGCCACCTCATTCTTTATTTTTTCCTCTTTCTCTTACCTCATCTAACTAGGCCTTGGGCATTGTTGGCTCTTTTTGAGAATAGTTGGTAGATCTGTCTGGCTTATAGAATTAAAGGATAGAAAAATGGAATTCCCTGGCAGTCCAGTGGTTAGGACTCGGCACCTCGGCCGTGGCCCGGGGTTTGATCCCTGGTCAGGGAACTAAGATCCCACAAGCCACACCGTGTGGCCAAAAACAAACAAACAAACAAAAAATTCCATTATAAGATAGAGATTTAATCATGAAATAAATTTGAATACACTTCATGTTGAAGGTTATTGTTCATCATTGAGAGACACCACAACTTAATGGCATCAGGTTTATTTATTTTTACGTATTATTAAAGTATATATATATACTTTTTTATAATAATCTTTTTTAAAAAAATAAATTTATTTATTTTTGGCTGCATTGGGTCTTCGTTGCTGCGCATGGGCTTTCTCTAGTTGCGGCGAGCAGGGGATACTCTTCGTTGCGGTGTGCGGGCTTCTCATTGTGGTGGCTTCTCTTGTTGTAGACCACGGGCTCTTAGGCACGTGGGCTCAGTAGTTGTGATTTGCGGGTTCTAGAGCACAGGCTCAGTAGTTGTGGCGCGCGGGCTTAGTTGCTCCGCGGCATGTGGAATCTTCCCAGACCAGGGATCAAATCCGTGTCTCTTGCATTGGCAGGCGGATTCTTAACCACTGTACCACCAGGGAAGTCCCTTAAGTATATTTTTAAGTGTTAATATTTTTAAGTAAAGCTACCTCATAAGTTTGCTAACTTATAACCAAGAGAATTTCTAGCATTTTTATATTATTCTAAGAAAGATAATTCACAAGATACTTTCTAGCACTTTATATTCTTCTAAGACAGATTATTAACAAGGTAGAAATGCATAATCCACCTTTTCTTAGAAAATTGCAACAACTCAGAAATATGGCAGTAGACTAAGCTTCCTGGACTGACATGAATATGACTTCAGAAGTGTTACGGATACTTAGAAAATTTAGAATACCAGGGACATCAATAGCCTGAATGAAAAGAATGGGATTTCTTGAATTGTAAAAATATCAGTCCTTTTGTACCATGGTGATATCATTGGTGTGGAGCTTGAATGAAAATAAGGGTCTAACTCACTTGGGAAAGTTGATCTTGAAAGAGGTGAACTATTATAAAGTCAAAGAAATTTTATCATACAGTATGTATTGGTTAATTGTAATTTTTTAATTCATCATTCATTTTCCCACAAGATAATTATCTTGACAGTCTTTCTGCTTAGTATTAAACATCCACAACATGTTCAGTATTGGTTAGAGCATTCAAAATATATGACCCCTAACACAAGGAGTTCACATTCTAAGAAGACTTGCTTTAAAAATCATCTTCCTGGGCTTCCCTGGTGGCGCAGTGGTTGGGGGTCTGCTTGCCGATGCAGGAGGCGTGGGTTCGAGCCCCGGTCCGGGAGGATCCCACGTGCCGCGGAGCGGCTGGGCCCGTGGGCCATGGCCGCTGGGCCTGCGCGTCCAGAGCCTGTGCTCCGCAACGGGAGAAGGCTGCGGCAGTGAGAGGCCCTAGTACTGAAAAAATAAAATAAAATGATCTTCTTTATAAATATGTATGTTTGATCTACTTTATTGTGTTTATCTTTTCTCTTTTCTTTATTTTTTACATAATGGGTAAGTGAGTCTTTTCAGTTGATCATTTAAGAAGACTTGATATGTTGATTGGTGAGACTGACGCGTGGGTTTGAAGCCTGACTCTGCCATTTATTTGAAAATGACACTGAGCAAGTCTGAAAACCTTGCTAGCCTCAGTTTCCTTATCTATACAATGATGAACCTATGATACTTACCTATTAGCGCTGTGAGGATTAAAGATGCAAAGGAGTTGGCACATAGCAAAAGCTCAAAAAGCTCTCCTTTTTGGTAGACTAAGTAAAAATAAGACAGGAGACACGGCTTTTATATATATATATATATATATATATTTTTTTTTTTTTTTTGCGGTACGCGGGCCTCTCACTGTTGCAGCCTCTCCCGTTGCGGACGCGCAGGCTCAGCGGCCATGGCTCACGGGCCCAGCTGCTCCACAGCATGTGGGATCTTCCCGGTCCGGGGCAAGAACCCGTGTCCCCTGCATCGGCAGGCAGCCTCTCAACCACTGCGCCACCAGGGAAGCCCTTTTGAGGTATATTTTTGAGAAAGTAGGGAAGATATGAAATATGAAGGAGGTTAAGTACACCTAGTCAATGTCAACTAGAATGCTTCTGAAATATGATAGTGATTACATAAGTAGAACAAACTTGAAGATTCTTGAAATCCAGTGTACACAAGCTGAGGAGATTCAGAGGTGGGTAAAAGGAGGGTCACAATAATAGCAACAAATTTTATGTTAAATAGACATTGACTTAGGTGGAACTATACAAAATTGCCACCTTTTTAGACAAAAAATGGGTGAATATTGGCAATTTAATATTGTTCACTTAATAGATGTTCAGAAGGGAAGAAAGGCAGTAGAAGCTGTGAAGGAAAGGGCAGAGCCCTTTAGCTGTGGTGCAGTTAACCAGGGCTGTCGCTGTTTTTAATACAGAATGGCTAGGCTCCTGCAGATGTGAATCAAGTATTATTTAGTGCCCTCTTCTCTTTGTAGAGAAAAAGGGGATTGAAGATGCATGAAGATGTCATGCCAGTGGGTCTGTAGGTCTTTGAGGCCCTTTGACATTCATCATGGTTTCCAAAGGATTTAACTTACAAAAACACAAATAAGTTTTAAAAAAATAAGTGAGGAAATTGAGAAAAAGGGAAAATAAAGTGACATTCAGATCTCCTGCTGTGATGTAAACAGTGACCAGCATAGAGCTTCCTCAAATCATCTTTGGAAAGGAGAAAGTATAAATAATATCCAGCACAGCGCTTCCCTTCTTGATAAGCAACTGCAATTTCTGAGTTCCTATGTAATGTAGCAGTAAGTGCCATTGAGAGGCCGTCTTCTACCGAAAAACAAGTATCTTTTAATTAACACAAATTGTATTTCAAGATTTGACTACAGTACTGGAATAGCTAAGAAAAGATGTTCTTTCCAGAGACTACCTTCATTTCCAGTCTTCTTAAGATATTCCATGACAATAACTCTTTTCAGTGTGGTCTGAGCAGGTCCTCTGAATCTGATTATGTAGTAGTGATACTTTTGGTATATGTGTCTCTTAAAAGCATTGCATTAAAAGCAGAATAGTTAGCTCTGGTAGGTTATTATTTCTTCAGTTAGATTAGATGAACTGTTTTTGCATCTTGTCAGAATGGTATATGGACCAAAAATGTTTGAAAATGATTTTTTCATTTCCATTTGTCAATTGGTATCAGTGAGGAAATGAACTGAATTTCTGTGGCCAAGTACTTTGCTCTCTATGGGTGGCTAGACTAAGACTTTGTGAAAGGGGCATGGAGGTAGTATGCTTAGACTCATAAAACACATCCCCACTCCTAGAAAAACACCTGAAAATGTCTGAAGTATCTCTTCTAGGGAAAGAGCTATTCTCTATCCACTACATCCATGTAAGTAGAAAGAGTGACAATACTGTGACTTCCCTCCCTCTCTCCCACACCACTTGTTTTCACTTGTCCTCCCCTGAAGCCTCCCATCCCTCTTTTTCTTCTTCAAAAATCAGCTTATTCTATAACACTTTAATTTTCCTTTAGAATTTAAGTGTAAAATGGTACAGGGAGGGTTTATACAATTTACTTTAAAAAGTGATTCTTCTACTTATGAGACAAAAGTTCTCACTGTTAGAAGACATCAACTTCATTCTTAGATTTAGAATTTCAAGTCTTGTTTTTGCATGTTTGTGGTTTTTAGGTCATTTCCCTGGAAATTCCATCTTTTGTACAATTAAGTGCCCATTAACCATGCAATGTTTCTGATCCTATGAGAAGATGAAAATATAAAAACTGAGATGCAAGCTCTGTCTCTCATAAAACAATTCTTAAATTCTTTTCAGTTAGCGCACACAAAATCTAGTTCAAGTGCTTGGGCTTTACAACTCCAGCCCCCAGCACAACTTTATTTACGAAACAAATATAATAATCACAGTTGGAACACTAATTCTTGGAGTCAGATTTCTAACAAAAAGCGTATGGTGGACAGCATTTCTACCTCTTGAGCTTAACCTCTCTCTTGGCAATTAGATCTAAAGGTAATAGGCAGAGATGTCTCTTAGTTGGCAACACACACACACAAAACTTGAGTATTTCTCCCACCCAGGATGACATCAAGATGTCAAGGATGCCAAAGAGCAAAGGAGTGTTAACCTAATCCAGTAAGCGAAACGGGATTTTTAATTAAAGTGTAACTAAAATGTTCCAAGAAAAAAAAAACTTCGCTGAGATTCACTATTTAAAAAATGCTGGCAATTATTGATGGGCTTTTTCAGATATTTTACTCGTTACCAAGACGATTAAGAAGCAGGGAGTAATTTATGTTTGTGCAACAAAATGGTTATGTGGCCAAAAAAACCATTTTTTTTAAAGGATTGTGTCCCTTTGAATATACGCACTACGTATTAAATGAAATATATTTGTCTGCTTTGGTGCCACTGGCCAGAATGAAAGCTCTCCTATCTGTGAGGTGAATTGAGATTTCTTTTCTGCTTAAAATGCCTGCTTCCAGGGTACGTAAAAGTGGGAGACTGGTTGGGAAACCAAGGGCTAAGGGGGATGGGAACGAGATGGCTCAGACTGAATCTAAGAGCTGAACGTGTGCGAGAGAAAATCCTCCTCCAGCCTCGGAGGGGGTGTCTCCCCCAGTACCAGCTCCCTCCTCCCGGGCTCGCGGGGCGGGCCCGGTTTGCTCAGTAGCAGCAGCGGTCGCAGCAGCAGCCCCGGGGCTGAGCGGCGACGGCCTCCTGGCAGCGCAAGGAAGCAGAGGCTCCGAGAGCGCCCTGGGGAGATCCGGCTGCCGCCGGGATGGAGGGAGCGTCGAGTGGAGCCGGATCCTCCGGGGACGGATTTCCTCCCCAGCTCAGCCCCCCTACAGCTTGCTGGGGCCTGCTCCGAGCGCCTGCAAGGTGGAAGAGGCCTTCGCCTCGGCCTGGCAGCGGCAGCCGGCGAACTAGGCGGCCACAGCGGGGTAACAGGCGAGCGGTAGCCGCTCTCGGGAACCTTCGCCGCCACGACCGCTCATTGTCTCTCCCCTTCCACCCGGGGGGCAAACAGGAAGCGCGCCGCCTGGCCGAGTGACGGACGGGCATCCGGGCCAATGAGCACTGCCTACGAAGAGCGTGGTGGCGAATGAGCGCGGGGAAGAGGGGCGGAACTTCCGGGCGGGCTGTCACCCTCTTCCCCCCTTTTGGGCTGGAGGCTCCACCTTTTGTGTTTCCCGCACAGTCAATCAAAATAGGAAAAAAAATCCCCGGACCGCTCCGGCCGTGTCCGCCGCCGCTTCCCGCATCCTCTCCCGCCGCCGCCGCCTTCGCTCCTCACCATGTGTAAGGCGGCGGGGAGCCCCGCCTGAGGTGCTCTAAACACACTATGACCGGTACGTAAAGCCGAGAGAGAGCAACCCTTGCTGCTGCCGCCGCCGCCGCTACCGCCGACCACAGCCAGCCGGGGGCCACCGCCGCCGGCTCCCGGCCCCCTGTGTGCGACCGAGTGTCTGTGAGAGGCAGAAAGCCGCAATCCCCTCCGCCTCCCTCCCCTCCCCGCCAGCTACCGTCCACCCCTCAAGCCCCAGCAACGCAGTGTCCCCGCCGGGCCCGGGGCTGGCGGTCCGGGCCGCCGGGAGCGTATCCCCCTGTGTGCGGGCGCGGGCGGCGGGCGAGCGTGTGAGTGACTGACGGTGCGAGAGGAGCGAGCGCGAGTGAGAGCGAGCGGCGCGAAGGGAAAGGGGAGGAGAGGAGAGGGGGCAGGGGCAGCGCGGGGAGGAGGAGGAGGAGGGAAAGAGGAGGAGGAGGGTTACAGGCAGCGGCGGGCGGGGGCAGCAGCAGGAGGGGAGGAGGGAGCAGCCGCCGCCGCCGCCGGGGGGCGGGTGGGGGAGGGGAAGGGGACTCGGTCCGGGCTTTCGGAGTAATTTCGCCTCGGCCCGCGGGCCCCCTCCCTCCTCCACCCGCCTTCCTCCCCACCCCCACCCCCCCCGCGCTGTGCCTGCAGCTCCCGAAAAGCCCGTGAAACAAGAGGAAATGGCTGCCTTGGACGTGGACAGCGGCGGCGGCGGCCACGGCGAGTATCTGCAGCAGCAGCAGCACGGAAACGGCGCGGTGGCGGCGGCGGCGGCCCAGGTGAGGAGCGGCTTAGTCCCGGCCCGGCTCCCCCCTCGCGCCGCTTTCTCCTCCCCTCGCCTCTCCCCTCCCTCCGCGCTTCTCTCCTCCCCTCCCCCCGCCCCGGGAGCTGCCCGCCCGAGGCGCCAACGCTCCGACCCCGCCCGCGCTCCCCCGCCCGCCGTCTTTTTGTGTGTGTGTGTGTGAGTGTGTGTGTGTGAGTGAGAGAGTGTGAGTGTGTGTGAGCTTGCGCCCTCCCGGGGCTGGGTTCCGGGCGGAAGGTGGAGGCCCGGCGCGCGGCCCGCCGCCCGCCTTCCCGCGGACGGTGGAGCCCGTGTGCGTGCGAGCCGCAGGGCGCGAGCCGGAGGCGAGGAGGAGGAGGAGGAGAGCGCGGGCTGGCGCTCGCCCGGGTGCAGCCTGCGAGGCCCGAGTCGCACTTCCTGTGCGAGCGCGGCCCGGCCCTAACCGCCACCCCCTCCCCCTGTCTCCCTCTCTGAACCCGCCCATCGGGGGTAGGACACTCAGCCGTCACCGCTCGCTCTGCTGGCCGCTACCTGCAGCAAGATAGGGCCACCATCGCCGGGCGACGACGAGGAGGAGGCGGCCGCCGCAGCCGGGGCCCCCGCCGCCGCCGGAGCGGTAAGTCTCGCGCGCGGCCCGCCCCCGCCGAGGCCCTGCGCCCGCCATCCCGGGCCCGCGGCGCGCCCGCCATCCCGCCCGAAAGGCCTCCCCGGCGCCCGCGCCTTCCCGGAGAGGGACGGTCGCGCGGCCGGGGTGCCCTTTCCTGCTCTTTCGCATGCTTGTTCGGATTAGAAGCCAGACCAAGCTTTCTCTACATTGTCACTGCGGCACCTCCATCCAAATTCACTACAAAATGAAGTCTGAGAGGGTGGGGGTAGAGGACTCCAAAATGGATGTTAGAGCAATTCATATCAGTGCTGAAAACTCCTTCGCCGAGCGCTACGGAAATTTCAGGCACAGCCTATCGGCCATAGATAGTATCAGCTACGGAGGCAGTGTCTTCAGTTTCTAGTATTTTTTGAACTCGGGGCTTTTCCTGCTGGAAGTTACTAGATCTTACTGATTTAAGTGTTAAATCGTTTTTTTACAAAAAGGAACGATGGTTTACTCTTTGAATTACTCTTGTATACAAGAATGAACACTTGAATACTTTTTGAGTGCTTTTTTGATGGCCATTCTAAATTGTCGAATTTTAGTTTTTGCAGACTACTTAAATTTACAGTAATTTTTCATAAATGAAGTTTAAGTGACCGTTGAAATCGGCAAAGTTACGTAGTACTTTGGCTCTTGAAATTGAATAGGTATACCAGTGTTAGAAACAAAAGTACGTGTATGGAATTATATCAATATTTACATTAATGCTAATGCATACCATACTTAGTTGAATTTGGTTGGCAAAGCTATATTTTCATTTTATTGTGATTGCCAGTCTGATAAGATGTGGTGGGATTCTCTTTATAGGATTTTTAGTTTGTCGGGGGCATGGGGAGGAGCTGGCCAGTGTTACAGGAGGGCTTCATACCAATTAGCTATAAACTGTTTCTAAGATTTTTGTGAATTTTATATTCGTTTGAATCTTTGTTGTTGCGTTAGTTTAACATGTAGATGTGTTCACTTATTAAAATAATTGAAACTTCTCCCATCATTTTTGCGTGTTTTTTTTTTTTTTTGCGTGTTTCTTTTTTAATGTGGATTATGGGAATCGGTTTGTGTCATGATATTTTGAATTGTAACTGTGGACAAAAAAGTTTGATATTTGGTATAGTCTGCAGGAAATTCTTAGTATTCCAAGGCATAAAAAGTGAAGCTAATGTTAAGCTATATTAAATATTGTATTTTTAATTTTTAGTGTTTGAAATTATACTGTAGAGGGATGTGAGTAGATTTAATGACTTAAAAGTATGACTTTAGGTTTTGTCCTTTTGTAAGCAGATTAAAATGTAAAGGCTTAAAATCATGTATGTGAGAGGCATTGTTACTTTTTAAACAAATTTATGGACCTCTTTTATGAACTATATCTTGTTAGGCCCACAGTGCCACACACACACACAAAAAGTTTATCTTAAAAACCATTGCATGAGTAAAATTGCAAAGCAGATTGCTTCTACTTATCTTTTTTAATCTTTCAAATAGAACAAAAAACTTTTTGTAACTGCAACTTACCAAGTTTTTAGATATCAGTTCAGTGATTGGGGGAGGAGAGAAGTGAAGGAGGAAGTTACAGGTAAAAAATATGTATATGTACATGAGTCTCACCCAAAGAATAGAATACTGTCTACAACCTTACCCTGCTGTGGCCATATACTTGTAGGGAAGTTGTTTCCATGCCTCTTCAGCTCTTCTGAACTGCCAAATCTCTACTGACATTACATTTCCTGCCAGATGAACATGAACCAGAATCAGTCTGAGCATTTTTTCTTTGTATGTTTGGTACCTGTGCATAACATTTTTCACTGAGTAAAAATTAGTAAGACTGCTTGAGTATGTTTGCCTTAGCGAATGGGAAAATTATTTTTCCAGTTCAAAGATGAATTTTAGACATGGACATCTCAGAAAATGAAAGAATTTAAGTGATTTCATAGTAGTTTTACCCACTTAAAAATGTGCTTGGATAATGTTACTTTATTCACATTGCTGGGAATTATGAGAGGTTTAGGGAGAGATTTTTTGGAGCTGTGCTTTTTAAAAATTTTATTTTGGGTTTACTTCATATTTACACAAAAGTTGCAAAGATAGAACTGAGAGGTACCTTTTACCTTTCACCCAGCTTCCTCTAATGTTAATATAACCATGGTACATTTGTCAAAACTAGGAGATTAACAATGATACAGTGTTATTAGCTGAACTATAGACTTTATTCTGATATCACCATTTTTTCACTAATGCCCATTTTCTGTTTCAGAATCCAGTTCAGGATACCACATTGCATATAGTATTATTGTGTTTAAGACCAAGGGGAAATATACACATAAAATGCAACTTTATACCAGTTTAGTTTGGCATTTTAAAAAAATTTTTATTTATTATTTTTGGCTGCGTTGGGTCTTTGTTGCTGCGCGCAGGCTTTCTCTAGCTGCGGCGAGCAGGGGCCACTCTTCGTTGCGGTGCGAGGCCTTCTCATTGCGGTGGCTTCTCTTGTTGTGGAGCATGGGCTCTAGGCGTGTGGGCTTCAGTAGTTGTGGCACGTGGGCTCAGTAGTTGTGGCTCACGGGCTCCAGAGTGCAGGCTCAGTAGCTGTGGCGCACAGGCTTAGGAGCTCCGCGGTATGTGGGAGCTTCCTGGACCAGGGCTCGAACCCATGTTCCCTGCATTGGCAGGCGGATTCCCAACCACTGCACCACCAGGGAAGCCCTAGTTTGGTATTTTAAGATTAAAAGGGCATTGAAAAGCCAATAGCTGTACTGCAGATTTGCTTTACATATTTTCAATTTAGAATTTGTTAGAGTATGTTATGTGTTCATCCTGGATCCTGGCCAAGAGTGTTTGGTTACCCTCAGTACAGAGCTGAATAGGTCTAATCACAAAGCAGTCTCACCTGTAATGTCCCACAGCGTGGACTCTCAAAATTGGTTTGATGGCAAGACTCTTTTATACTTATTAAGAGTTGTGTAGTTTTAGTAATAGATCAAGGTATAGAAAAAGTAGACCTTGGGCCTCCCTGGTGGCGCAGTGGTTAAGAATCCACCTGCCAATGCAGGGGACACGGGTTCGAGCCCTGGTCCGGGAAGATCCCACATGCCGCGGAGCAACTGAGCCCGTGAGCCACAGCTGCTGAGCCCGCGTGCCACAGCTACTGAAGCCCGCATGCCTAGAGCCCATGAGCCACAACCAGAGAGGCCACTGCGACGAGAGGCCTGCGCACCGCAACAAAGAGTAGCCCCCACTCAATGCAACTAGAGAAAGCCTGCGCACAGCAACGAAGACCCAATGCAGCCAAAAATAAAATAAATAAATTTATAGAAAAAAGAAAAGAAAAAGTAGACCTTTATGAGATATTAACTTGTCCAGTCTACATTTGTGTGAACCACTAATTTATTTCGTTTGTAATTCAGTGTAATAAATTGAACAAGTAAATATTATGAAAAACATTGCCTGAATTTCAGTTTAACTTGTAAATTTAGTGTTCATTTACTACGTAGATGTTGGTGAACTACAAAGTGAATAATAGCTTATTTCAAAAAAAGGTTATTTTGGCTGTTATTTCAAATAAGACTTACACTGTCATTGTAAGGAATTCATTAGGTAATTGTTTTTGTATCTGCAGTCTGTGTTCTTTACGGTTCCTTTGAAGATTTTAAGAAACTTTAGTACTTGCCTAAGAGTGGTTCTTAAGTTTGTTTTCACCTTAGCTTCACACTTGTTTCCAGTTATATTCTTTCCTTGCCCATTTCTGGCTTTCATAAAGCCATTAACTGAGAGGTTAATAATCCTTTCTAAATGTGATGTAACAAGTTGGTATGAAGTTTATTTTTTTCCTTTACACAGGTGTTATGGAGAAGGTATCCTTGGGTGGTGTGTGTGTGTGTGTCCCCATTTTATGCCTGGTTGTAGTGGAGAATGCCCTTGTAATGAATTTGCTATAGCAGTGTCCCAGGGCTACTCTTGGATGTGGTCTTATTTACCATGTGATTATGTGTTTGTATACAGAGGGAAACTCGGATTACCTTCAGTTACAACCTTTTACAGTAATGCCAGTGTCCATGTTAATAGGTGTTTTGTTTGTCAAGGATATTAGAATTACTGAGAGAAACACTGGTGGATTTTTCTTTTAATGTCTAGGCTTAATGAAGAGGGTTATCTTGAATCCAAACCAAATACTAATTCTTGCTTGGGATATGTGTTTTTATGTCTCCCTCCCTTTGTAGAGTTTCCAGTAGCCTAACATCACACATTTAAAAAAAAACTAATTAATTAATTTATGGCTGTGTTGGGTGTTCGTTGCTGTGTGTGGGCTTTCTCCAGTTGCGGTGAGCAGGGGCTACTGTTTGTTGTGGTGCGTGGGCTTCTCATTGCGGTGGCTTCTCTTGTTTTGGAGCAAGGGCTCTAGGCACGCGGGTTTCAGTAGTTGTGGCTCATGGGCTCTAGAGCGCAGGCTCAGTAGTTGTGGCGCACGAGCTTAGTTGCTCCATGTCATGTGGGATCTTCCTGGACCAGGGCTTGAACCTGTGTCCCCTGCATTGGCAGGCAGATTCTTAACCACTGTGCCACTGGGGAAGCCCCATCACACATTCTTACAACTGTTTTTTGGTCTCAGATTCTAATTTACCTATTTTTTTGGTATGCTGCTGATGAAATTTCTCTTACAAATGAATGGTTTTAGTAGGCTTTGTAGTTTTGAAATATTGGGGGGTTATTCATTGTGGAATTGGTTTAAAATTGGTGTAGAGTTTTTCATTGAAGACTGTAATATCTCAAGGTCGGTTTTATTCATTTTTCCTATCATTTCCTTTGCAATAATTTTAAAATAAAATACTTTTATTCATTCAATAAGTATTTATTGATCATTATGCTAAGCACAATTAGATGTTTTTCAAATCTGTCTTCATAATCTTAGTTATCATAAGGATAATATAGGATTATATAGTGCTTTACAGTTTATGAAACTTAACACTTTCTTTAGGATCTTATGACCCTGCAAGGTAATATTTTTCCCATAAGGTCCTGCTGTAAATCACACATGATTCCACAGTTCTAGCTAGGCTAGAACCCAGTTATGAATTTTTCCCTTTCTAGTGCAATGTACTCCCTTCTAAGCATTTATAGTCTTAGCTTATATTATGAAAGTCTAGTATTCTTGTTTCAGTGTTCATAAATAGTTTTTATATATGCTTTTAACCTTAGGTTTACTCAAAAAAGTTCAAGTACATCATTTTGTCCTAGGTTTGGGGATTTCCCTTCAATTAATGGCCTGCATTGTTGGGAAAAGTGGTACTGTAGTTTATTTTTATTTAGCTTCTGGAGAAGGGGGTACTAGTATTTATTCAGACTTGTCATTTGAGTAGTTGTATGTATTTTCAAGGAATTTCTTGAACTAGAAAGCTGTTCACTTATGGTTGAATATCTGCTCTTATTAAGATTTTGTTAAAAAAAATACTCAGATGCCATAAATTTGACATTTTATTTTAAGGATGAAGAAGAGACAAAATGCCAGTACAGTTGTCTCTCTATATCTGTGGGTTCTGCATCCTTGGAGGTCTGCCTATAGTATACATTTTATGTAAGGGAATTGAGCATGGGGGATTTTGGTATCTGCAGGGTCCTGGAACCAATACCCTGGGGATACCTACGAATGCATTGTAAAATTAATTTGTATGTAAGATACTATATTCTTTGGTATAAGTTGAAAAATTGTATATTTAATGCCGGTCAGAAAAAATTCAAGGTTGGTTCTCCAAAGGTGAACAATAACCTTAAGAAGATAAGAATTGGATTTGAAGCACTATACTTTAGTGTAGATTTCAGTATAAAGGATAGATTTAAATATCTTTAGTTTATTTAAAATGCCAAGCGACTGGGCTTCCCTGGTGGCGCAGTGGTTAAGAGTCCGCCTGCCGATGCAGGGGACACGGGTTCATGCCCTGGTCCGGGAAGACCCCACATGCTGTGGAGCGGCTGGGCCTGTGAGCCATGGCCGCTGGGCCTGCGCATCAGGAGCCTGTGCTCTGCAACGGGAGAGGCCACAACAGTGAGAGGCCCACATACCGCAAAAAAAAAAAAAAAAGCCAAGAGACTGAAGTGAAACATGAATTGTTACTCTAATATAGGGAAAGATTACTTAAGCTTGTAATTTTTATACCAGGTAGAATTTGAAGAATGTAAGCTACTTTTAAAGTCTGGTGCTTCATTTTAACAATTTAAGTTTGATAAGTTTAAATGTTTGTGTTTAAAAGATAGATCACTATTTTAGTTCAGGCCTGGACATTTGTACTGGGTCCTACGGTTTCTCTGCCTTTATTGTCTTCAGCCTTTCAGTCTCCTTCACTAGGTCTTAGTTTATCTTTATAAAGCACAGATCTGATTGCGCCACTCACTTGCCTCAAAACCTTTTATAGCTTTCATTCACTATCTGTAGGATAAAGTCCAAACTCCTTAGTAGGACCTGTGAAACCATTTACTACAGGCCCTGATAAAAATGTCTAGTCCTGTTCCCCATTACTCTTTTCTATGAATATGAATGTTTTCTGGATCCTCTCGAACTCCAAACTACACATTATTTTTTTAGAGTCTCTTAAAAGTCTGTGACTTTATTTCTATACCTTGTTAATGCCTGTATTTCTGCTTCCTAACCACACACAGTGAAATCTTAAATTTTATCCACAATTACTTAAAAATCTCTTATGTGAAATCATTTTTTTTTTTCATTTTTCTATGTTCCCCCAAAATGTTCTGATTATATGCCTAGTGTACACCACTATTCACATAGTAGTAGCTTGTATGTGTATGTCTGCTTGGATAGATTGTGAACCACTTGAAGATGAGCTTGTATATCTCATGGGCTTACTCATCCTTATTTCATCTTGGCAGATAGCCTCAAATGTCTTGAATGGAGTCATTACACTGTGGTTCATCTATTGAAATATATACTCTTCAACTGTGTGTGTACATGAAAATTAGGTAGTGAGTCTCCTTAAATTTTTAGGTTCATCTGGTTGTACAATATTTGTATTAAATTTTGTGGAATGGTTTATGTTGAGAGAACAGTATTTGTCTTAACCTTTTTTTTATGGTCACAAGACCCCCCTTTGAGAATATGAAGAAACTCTAGATACCATTGCCCCCACCCCCACCCCAGGCCCTCTATCAAAAAGTTGGTATGCTATTTTAGAGGATTTGAAGATCCCTTGAATCCCAGGCATGGATCCTAGGTTGAGAATTCTGGGCTATATGCTCATGTTCTCATTGTCTAGTGGTGTGTGGAGTTACGGGAAATCATATACAGATCTAGAAGGAAATGGGTTAGGGATGGCATTATTTTGATGGTGATTAATTCATATAGGGTCTCATTCCCCACATCTTTACCCCTGGTCTTAGTGGGAGACAAGTATGGTATAGTATTTAAGAGCCTGGCTTCTGGAGTTAGACTGGCTTAGTTTTAAATCCTGTTTTGGCCATTTGATGGCTGTGTGATTTTGTCTGTCAATTTTGTCATCTGTGATATGGGGATGGTCATAATACCTCATAGGATAGTTGTAAGCAACAGGTGATATAATCTTATAAATCCCTATCATGGTTCTTGGCATATAAAAGTGGTTTTTGGCATATAAAAGAACGGTTCAAATGTTAGGTGTTACTGTTATTATTCCTTAAAAAATTTACCCTTTGAATGTCAATGTCAAAAAAAAAATTGACATTGATTTGTTGGGTTTTATTGCTTTCTGCTTTCCTCCATTGGTATTTTTCTAGTCTTGTCTAATCCATAAAATATGGAGATGATATCTGAGATTCTAGCAGGTCACAGAATACAAAATGTATATGTCTAGCATTCTTCTGCAAACTTAGGTAGAAATAGTAGGTAAAGCAACAGTCTATATCCTCCAGCTTTTAGATTCTAGAAAAACCTTTCAGATGGGCTGACTTTACAGTGGTGGTCACAGGGCAATAATCTTTCCTCATTAAAAATTTTTAAGGTCTCATATTTTTTTAGTAGTTCATGGGAAAAAGAATTTGATGGCTCACTAAAGGAATCGCCCTCACCCTGAGTTTACTCTGGAGTACCTTAATACATGCCATGAAAGAGTAGCTTTAATTGTTTGATTTAAGGTTGATAGCAGTAATATACAAATCTTAACTTTTTCTAACTCAGGGAACTGATGACACTGCTCTGATATTTCTTTTTTGTATGCGTATGTAATGTACCTGATTTAGTGGTATGTTTTTAGTGAGTTTTATACCTTTTGAACTCTTTTCAGTGAGGTATGTTTGGTTTGAGCTGTCCGTAATCTTTTCTCTAGCTACTTCTACTTTTATTTATTTATTTTTAACTGTAGATCATAGGTGAGGGATTAGAAAATCAGTTGGTAGTCATAAAACAAATAATACTCTAATTGAACTTTTTGCCTGCTCAAATAGCATGGCTTATCTTTGCAATAACTAACAAAATTGGAAATGATGATTATTGTAGTTTATATAGTACTTCTGTATTTGAGCTGTGTTGTGTTACTAAGAGAACTTTTATTTTCAGGAGGTAGGGTTTATATCAGTTTTTTGAGGATTGGATTAAATGTACCACAAATACATATCACATAACATTTTTTGTTTTCTTTACCCAGACAGGTGATTTGGCTTCTGCACAGTTAGGAGGAGCACCAAACCGATGGGAGGTTTTGTCAGCCACACCTACAACTATAAAAGATGAAGCTGGTAATCTAGTACAGATTCCAAGTGCTGCTACTTCCAGTGGGCAGTATGTCCTTCCCCTTCAGAATTTGCAGAATCAGCAAATATTTTCAGTTGCACCAGGATCAGATTCATCAAATGGTACAGTGTCCAATGTTCAGTATCAAGTAATACCACAGATTCAGTCATCAGATGGTCAGCAGGTTCAGATTGGTTTCACAGGCTCTTCAGATAATGGGGGTATAAATCAAGAAAGTGGTCAAATTCAGATCATTCCTGGCTCTAATCAAACCTTGCTTGCCTCTGGAACACCTCCTGCTAATATCCAGAATCTCATACCACAGACTGGTCAAGTCCAGGTTCAGGGAGTTGCAATTGGTGGTTCATCCTTTCCTGGCCAAACCCAAGTAGTTGCTAATGTGCCTCTTGGTCTTCCAGGAAATATTACCTTTGTACCAATCAATAGTGTCGATCTAGATTCTTTGGGACTCTCGGGCAGTTCTCAGACAATGACCGCAGGCATTAATGCTGATGGACATTTGATAAACACAGGACAAGCTATGGATAGTTCAGACAATTCAGAAAGGACTGGTGAGCGGGTTTCTCCTGATATTAATGAAACTAATACTGAGACAGATTTATTTGTGCCAACATCCTCTTCATCACAGTTGCCTGTTACTATAGATAGTACAGGTATATTACAACAAAATACAAATAGCTTGACTACTACTAGTGGGCAAGTCCATTCTTCAGATCTTCAGGGAAATTATATCCAGTCGCCTGTTTCTGAAGAGACACAGGCTCAGAATATTCAGGTTTCTACAGCACAGCCTGTTGTACAACATCTACAACTTCAAGAGTCTCAGCAGCCAACCAGTCAAGCCCAAATTGTGCAAGGTATTACACCACAGACAATCCATGGTGTGCAAGCCAGTGGTCAGAATATATCACAACAGGCTTTGCAAAATCTTCAGTTGCAGCTGAATCCTGGAACCTTTTTAATTCAGGCACAGACAGTGACCCCTTCTGGACAGATAACTTGGCAAACATTTCAAGTACAAGGGGTTCAGAACTTGCAGAATTTGCAAATACAGAATACTGCTGCCCAACAGATAACTTTGACGCCTGTTCAGACACTCACGCTTGGTCAAGTTGCAGCAGGTGGAGCCTTGACTTCAACTCCAGTTAGTCTAAGCACTGGTCAGTTGCCAAATCTACAGACAGTTACAGTAAACTCTATAGATTCTACTGGTATACAACTACACCCCGGAGAGAATGCTGACAGTCCTGCAGGTGAGTTTTCCAAGTCATGTCATGCTATAGATAAGTTCAGTGAGGTGTTCATCAGTATCTGGCTGTCTTTAAAGGTGATGATACATTTCCCTGTGTCTTTGTGAAAAGTCAACACCAAAATGTGTTTCAAATTGTTCTTCATTGAAAGATTGTAGTTTTTGAAGTCAAAGATTCATTTCTCTGTTATGCCAATTACATTTGTTGTTTTTCATCACTTAGTTTTGTACATTTTTTCACGTTTGGTACTCTCAAGCATCACAGAATTTTTATTTGGCATGTAAGGTGTCTTGGCTGTTCTTGGTGTGATGTAAATTAAATGTTCTATGCATTTTATTTGGTTGGGCAATCAGGTTGGTATAGTGAAAACATGGTACTGGGAGTAGGTACTGTTTATGCTGTCTCACCCATTAGCTAGCCTGTGTGGTTTTGGCTAAGTTACTTTTTCTCTTGCAAACTCAGTTTTCTCAGCATGTAAAATGCAGCGGTTGGCCTAGGTAACTATATCTAGGGTACCTTCTAGACCTAAAATTCTTCAGTTCTGTGATAGTTTATTCTTAAAAGTGTGAAGTACTTAAACCTAGGTGTGTTAGATATGTTATTATTGATAGTATGGGTAAAAATTTCGGAAGTCTACTCTTTGTTGTGTAAGAATTAAGTAGTACATAATTACTTAATAATAAAAATATAAATCTCTTTTAAAAGATAGTATCCTCATTACCTTTGTGCTGTTATTTATTTAGATAGTGTTTTATTGAATCCTTTGTTGTACACTAAATTCTTACTTTTACTCTTTTACGTCATTGTTTGGGTTTTTGTGGAGATTGTGCTGTTATAACCTTCCACTGAGTCAGTGATTCTAAACTCTTAAATTGGGACACTTGGATTTAATTTTTTGAAGTAATGGTATTTTTTCTTTTGAGGAATTTGTGATATATACTTAGAAAATAGGAATTGTCTGTGCTTAGAAAGCCTTTAATTGCATTTGAGCCTTCTGAAGCTATGGTTTAGAGCAGCATTCTCAAAGTGTGGTCTGTGGATCTCTGAGGATCCCTGAGACCCTGTCAGAGGTCCTTGATATCAAACTACTTTTAATAATAATAGTACAATTTATTTGCCTTTTTTCTTGTATAGACATTTTCACTGATGGTGGCTAAAACTGCTGTGTTTTAGCGCAAATCAAAGCTGTGATGCTAAACTGTACTAGTAGTTGTATTCTTTATGACCATCCACTTGCAGTTAAAGAAAAATGCTAGCTAGCTTCACTGAGCAATGACCTTGATGAACAAGTCAAAAGAGTTATTTTTACTAAACCTTGACCCTTGAATGCTGCATGTCCTTTTTAAAATGATAGCTTTATTGAAATATAATTCACATACTATAAAACTCGCCCTTTAAAATATATAGTTTAGTGGTTTTTAATATAGGCACAGACTGGTGTACCCATCACCACTCTCTAATTTTAGAACATTTTCAGCACCTCCCCCAAACCCCTTACCCATTAGCAGTCACTCCACATTCCCTGCCCCATCCCCTGAGCCCCCAGCAACCACTAATCTACTTTCTGTCTCTTTAGATTTGCCTATTATATCTTATCAGTAGAATCATACAGTATGTGGCTCTCTGTGTCTGACTTTTAATTTACCATAATACTTTTAGGGTTCATCTGTCTTGTAGCCTTTAAATGTACTTTGTTCTTTTTTGTGGTTGAATAATATTCCATGTACGGATATACCACATTTTATTCCTTTATCCATTGATGGACAACATTTCCATTTTTTAGCTATTAAGAATAATGCTGCTGTGAACATTTGTGTACAGTTTTTTGGTGTGGACATGTTTTTGTTTCTTTTGGGTATATACTTAGCAGTGGAATTGCTGGATTGTATGTTTAACATTTTGAGGAACTGCCAAACTGTTTTTCCAAAGTGACTACCATTTTACATTCTCACCAGCAGAAGGGTTCCGGTTTTTCTATATCCCCACCAACATTTATCATTGTCCTCCTTTTTGATTTTAGATATACTAAGAATAGGTGTGAAGTGGTATCTCATTGTGTTTCTGATTTGTAGTTCCTGCTGCATGTCTTCGTAATATTCTTTATGACAAAATGGGAAGTATACTTTAATAAAGCACTTCTGCTGCATACCAAAATAAGATGATTATCTTTGAAAAAATATATATTGTTTTCAATTGAGCAATTGTATGAGTTGCAAGCTGAACTAGGTGCTATTTTTTGGAAACACATTTTACTTGAAAGACTGACAAACTATGGTTATTGAAAGACTCATGTACTTAAGTGACAGATATTTTCTAAAAAGTATAATGAATTAAGTGAGCCTGTCCCTAAAAGGAAAAAAACTTGACTGTTTGCTACCAATGATAAAATTTGGGCTTTCCAGTGAAAATTAGAATTTTGGAAAACTTGAATCTACTACTATGAACTTGGTAACTTGTTAATAATTACATACTTTTATGATGAAATGGACAGTGATATTAATATTAATAGCATTTTGGGGGATACTATATTATAATGAAATATGCCATCATTTGGAAGATCTTTATGATAACTGAGTGAACCAGTAGTTTTCAGATGATCAATTCATGTTACAAAATCCTGCATGGGTAAAAGATCCATCTGTTCAGAGTTCAAGATAGGCCAACAACAAGCATGTGGAAAGTTTACCAATATAGTTTCAGATTCTACATTACAACTGACCTTTAAGAAATTTAGCACTTGTCAGATTTGGTATAGTGTCCAAGAAGAATAACCACAATTGGCTGAAAGACTATCAGATTACTTCTTTTTCCAGCCACATATCTTTGTGAAACTAGATATTCTTCATATGCTTCAGCCCAAACCATGTATTGCAACACACTGCAAAAGCAAATATGAAACTCCAGTTGTTTTCTTTTAACCTAGATATTAAAGAGATTTGCAAAAATGTGAAACATGACCTCTCTCCTCATTAAACTTTTATGTATGTTTTTGGAAAATAGTTGTTTTTCATAAAACCTTAATTTGTGTTAACATTTAATGGATTTATTGTTTTCAAATGAATCAAAACAGTAAAAATTTCTCTTCTAATTCCTAATACAGTAAATATCAAAATAAATACCCTACATTAACAAAAGCTTTTTGGGGACCTCAGTAATATTTAAGAGTTTAGAAGGAGTCCTGAGACCAAAAAGTTTGAGAATATTGGTAGATGACAGACTTCTGAAGACATAGGAGATAGTTTTTAGAAACCAGTTTTTAAAGCTTCCACAAAGTTAAAGTTACGGAGATCTATACATGTTAGAAAAACACCTCTAGAGAATTTATTTGTAATTTTGTGGATTTATGTTGGTCATGAAATTAGATTGATATAAAGCACTAAGTGCTCAGTACAATAATTTATTTCCAAAATACTATCAAAATAGCAACAGTGTTTGAATTAAATACAAAATCGAATTTTTAGGATGATAATTTAGTTTATTGTATGTTGGCAAGGAAGGGTAAAATAAGCACTCCAGAAGGCCATTAAATTTGAATTTTTTTTCCGAATTTTAAAGGAATGGGGAAAGAACTTGAGAAAATAAAAGTTAAAGAGAATCAGAATAAAAATGCTGCATAGTACATAACAGCATATTTAGAAATAAAAACCAGGAAGTTGTAATTTGGGGTTAATTTGGTAATAGGAAAACTATCCCTTGGTGTACTTACTGTCTTTTTAATTGGCAAGAAGGAAGAAATTATTTTAGGATGTGTTTTCTTACATGAAAAATCAGTAAAAAAAACTTTATCGGTGTTAGAGCATAGTATGCACAGATGAACTGCTTAAAATTTTGACACCATTGGTTTGCATTTTGCTTTTTGGTGAGTATGGAAGCAATGTAACACATTTCCCAAATAAATGAGACCACACCGTTTTTTTTACCAGGACTCTGCAGTTTCTTTGACCTTTTTTCTAAGCTCCCCTTTCACAAAAATGACCTCTATTCCAACCTGTTTTAAGAAGTGAATCTGATTCAGGATCTCTCCTCATGAGGGGTATGTTTAGTGCCTCTTATCCCTTAGAAACCAAACCCCCATCTTCCTTGGAACATAGAGCTCATTGGGCCCCAAGCTGCAGCCCCACTCACTCCCTTTATTTCTTTTCCTTGCCCACTGAGAAATGCATGCTGTTTTTGAAATTTAATTTTTACTCTACCATTTGCTGTGTATTTGAAGCTAGGCGATCTTTCTGACATCTTTTCGAGTGAGAAAATTTCTCCCAAATTCAAGCCAAGACTTAGCCAGTTTCTCAAATTTTAGTTCTCTACCCGATTTTGGCTTATCCTCTAAGATTGGGTATATTTAAAGCTTGGTGTCATGCACATTTTAAAATATTGTCATAACTATACTGCTTGTACAGGTTTTTTTTATCCTGTTTAATTTTTAGTTACTTTTTTTGGTAGGGTGACCATACCTGTTAGGTATTTAGGTCAGGAATTATATTCTATTTAATTTTCTATTAATATAGTTATAAAGACCCCACATGAGAAAGAGCTGTCAAATTCACTGCCTAAAACCAGGGCCTGGCCTAGGATTCCTTTTTGTAGAGGCGAGCTTAAAAAAAAAAAAAAAAGTTTGTTGCTGTCTGTTACTCTAAGGTACAGCTTAAATGAGGCTGTACACTTACAGAAGTGAGAGGAGGACATGGGGAAATAGGAGGACATCAAAAATCTTGTGATCAGATTCTGAACCAGTCTGAACCATTGGGCGATTAATTTGGTGTCTAGATTTATGACATCTCCAGTATTAGCTCTGAAGCCAATAAAAGACCTAGGTCTACATTAGGGCCAGACAGACTTGGTGGAAACACTTGGAAAAATGCCAGGCATGGAGGTATAATGCAGAGAGAAAAATTATACTCAGTATAAGCCTGAAAACCAAAATTGCAAAATACATGATGAAGGGAGAAATCTATGAAAGATAGCCAGTAAAATTAACAATCAAGAGATGAATTCATGTCCAATTAAAGAAAGATAATTTAAAAATCTGTGGAAGACTTTAAAATCAGTATGTTTATACCTGTCAGTGAGATAAAAGGAAGCTGTAGCATCTTTAGAAAAGAAGTTGTGAAACAAAAAAGGTAGATGTGTAAAAGAAACAACCAGAAATCCTAGAAAGGAGAAGCATATTTCATTGATTCAAAGACACGAATTGTTTAACGTTTTAACATTTCTTCTGAGATCTGAGTATATCTTACCGACCATGGCATGTCAGTGTTTAATTTACAGTGCTTTTTCTTTTTTTACTAGTAGTGGTATGTCTTGATAGCATTGTTTAGATGAAATAGAAAAATTTGACGGGACAAACAGGAGAACCTTTAGACTGGACATAGAAAAAAAATGAGTGAATAGTAATATACTTAGAAATTTACCCAGAATATAGTTTAGAGATAATGAACAGGTAGAGACTTGAAAGATTGATAGTCACCAACATAAGATTTTCAGAAAAAGAGAATAGAGTGAATGGCAAGAGAAGCAGTGTTGGATGAGATAATGGCTGAGAATTTTCTGGTGTTGGAGATACATAGTTTACAGATGAAAATTTTGCTTCAAGTATTAAGAAAGATAAACAAAAATAAGTCCACCCCTGTCTTAAACTAAAATTTTGGAGAAAGATAATCTTAAATTTTAACAGAAAAGTCAGATTGCTAACAAATTACAGACCTACAAATTTCTCATCAGCCACACACATACCAGAAGATCATGTAGTAGTATCTTTATAGCACTGAGAGAAAGTAACCAGCAGGCAAGAATTCTGTATGCAATTAAAAATCCTACTTAAGAGTTAGAATATAATGAAGATATTTAAAATAATCAAGGACTGAAAGTTTATTATTCAAAGACCCTTATGAAACTAACTACTGAAGTGTTAAGTAGAAAAATGGATCCAGAGGAAATGAGGACATAGTAGTGATTACAGTGGGTAAAAAATTAATAATTTAACTGACCGTAAAACACTAGTAACTTTAAGTTACAGAAAATTTCAGAGATACACCAAAGCAGATAAATGTATGATGAACCTTAAGGTAACCACCTCGCAGCTTCAACAGTTATCAACATTCTGCCTTTCTTCTTTCCTCTTTTCCCACTATTTGAAATTTTACTCTTGCTGGAGTATTTTAAAGTAAATTCCAGAGAGTGTATAACTTTACCCAGTAATACTAATGGAGTGATTTGCACGGTGTGGTCTAGGAGTCCCAGACCCTTTTCATAGGTGTCTGTGAGGTCCAAGTTATTTTCATAATAATACCAAGATGCTATTTGCTTATTTCATTTTTGCCTCACAAGTGGTGTACAGTGGAGTTTTTCAGAGGCTGTATGATATGTGATAACACAGCAGATTGAACACAGAAGCAGATATAAAGATGTAGCTGTTTTTTTTTTTTTTTAAATTGAAGTATTGTTGATTTACAATGTTGTGTTAGTTTCAGGTGTACAGCAAAGCAGTAAAGTTATATATATGTATATATCTATTCTTTTTCAGATTTTTTTCCATTATAGGTTATTATAAGATATTGAATATAGTTCCCTGTGCTATACAGTAGGTCCTTGTTACCTGTTTTATATAGAGTAGTGTGTATCTGTTAATTCCAAACTCCTAATTTATTCCTTCCCTCTCCGTCCCCATTTTGTAACCATAAGTTTGTTTTCTATGTCTGTGATTACATTTCTGTTTTGTAAATGTTAATTTGTATCAGTGATAGCATATATTTGTCTGTGTCTGACTTATTTAACTTAGTATGATCTAGCTATTTTCTAAGAAGCCAGATATTAAAGATATTTGCAAAAATGTCAAACTATTCTAATTTTTAAAAATATATATTTTTCATGTTACTTACGTTAACATTTATGAGTTTGTTACTTTGAAATTAATAAATCAACCTTTAAAATGTTCCCAGTTTTGATTCCTAATATGGAAAATATTGATATATAAGCAGAGGACAATTGAAATCTTCATTCAAATTTTTTAAAAATGGATTTTTTCCATTTTTTAAACAACATAATTTACATACAGTAAAATTCCTTCTAAAATTTTAGTGCACCATTCTGCACTTTCAGTAACTGAACACAGTTGTATAATCACCACCATAATTAAGATATAGTATCATTTTACCACCTCTCTCCATTCCCATATGCAACTTCATAGTCAGCCATTCTCCTTTACTCTTCTTCTCTGGCAAATAGGTGTTACTCACATAAACAAAAACTCTTTGAAGTCCTCAGTAATTTTTAAAACTTAAAGTGATTCTGATATCAAGAAGTTTGAAAACTGCTGCGCTAATGAATAAGGATTTTAAGAAACATAACCAAAGTACCATTATTTACAATACCTTAAATTTATAGTTATCCTTTAATATTATTTAATAGCCTTGTAATGTTTAGTTTTCCCCAAATGATTAAAAAATACCTTTTTAGAATTGATCAAGTTAAGATTCATACAAGCACTGTGTCTTTTATTGGTTCATGTGCCTCCAAGTCTCAGCTTTTCAAATAATGGTTTTAGCAGCTTTTCATTGTTGTAACTTGGATTCATTATTTCATTAAGATTTGCAAAATGGTGATTTTTCTAATTTTCTCAGTCCTTTTGTGTTAAGCTGTGATTTTTTTCCTGAAAAGATCCTTCCCTTGCTAGCTATTTGGTTACCCCCGAAGCACAGTTTGTACAAGAAAGGCAGGATAAGCTATTAAATCCATTCCTTTTATTTATCTGTTTTCAGAATGAGTTGGTGTCTTAGCTGCCATCAGAGGTTCTCTCTCTTCCTTTTTTTTTTCCTTTGGTGTATCATGGTGAACTCATTTTTTACCAGTTGTATTTTAATACATGGTATTCATTATTCTTGGAAATTAATATTTATATTGTTAAGAAATGGAATACTAAGCCTAAAAAAGAAATAGCGGTGTGGGACTTGTGGGGATTGGTTCCTGGGTAGAGGTTCTTGTCATTTTTAGGAGGATCAGCTTTATAGAAAATAGTTTTAGCCATTTTACATCAATTTATAATTTGGATATAAGTAATTAAGAGAACAAAAGTGTGATTTTATATATATATATTTTTAAATTAAGACTTTTTTTAGAGCAGTTTTAGGTTCACAGCAACATTGAAGAGGAGGTACAGAGATTTTCCATCTACCTTCTGCCCCTACACATGCGTAGCGTCCCCCATCATGACGTCTCTCACCATAGTGATACATTTGTTAAAACTGATGAACCTACGTTAATACATCATAATTACACAAAGTCCATAGTTTACATAATGGTTCACTCTTGGTGTTGTACATTATTTGAGTTTGGACAAGTGTATAATAACATATCCATCATTATGGTATAGTAAGAGTATTTTTACTACCCTGGAGACCCTCTGTGTTCTGTCTATTCCAAAAGTGCAATTTTTAACTTCTAAACTGGGGCAGGAGGTAGAAAATTATCAATCCAACAGAAAATAGGAAAGGAGAAGAAGTATAGCAAAGAAAAAGACTAATATCAGATGTAGAAATTCAGGACAGTCCTGAGAAGAAAAAAAAATTAGTAATCCTACAACCAATAAAGTTGGTAAATTGCCTGTATAATCTTCTTGTCTTTTTTTTTGTGCATATTGCATACTGTGTCTTTACACTTTGGGGTCACTTTAAAATTGAGGTCATATACACAACTTTATCTTTTTTTTTCCAAATAATATATTGTGTGCATTTCCCAGATCATTAGTTTTCCACAACATGATTATTTAGTTTCATTACTAAGTATTTTGGTGCGGATATTTCATGATTTAACTAATCCTCTCTTGTTAGGTGTTTAGGTTATTTTTCATTTTTTTCCCATTACATAGAAATCTTTGCTCACACTTCTGATTATTTCCTTATGCAGAAGAATTTAAGGCTTTTATATATACTGCAGAAACGCTCTTTCACCCCCATTGTATGTGAGGATGGGGTTTTTTGTACTGGGATGTCATTTTATCAAATGGCAGAGTTTTGGGGTAGTAAAAATAGACTCTAATACATTCATTTATTATTGGGGAACTTGAATATTTTTGCATGTTTATTGTCTATTTGTGTTTAGTCATTATCCTTTCATGTTTTTTGCTTGTTTTTCCCTCACTACTGATTTGTAAGACATTTTTAAAAGACATCTTTATGTTAAGGACATCAGTCTTTTGTCACACACCACAGATATTTTCTCCATTTGTTTGCCATTAAGTTTGTTTAGTGGTGAGTTTTAGTACATGTAAGTTCTTACTAGACTTTTTTTTTTGAGTAAAATAATTTAGAAACTTTGAACCATAGTTTTTGAACTCAGTTTGTATTGATTTACAAGTCATCTGATGCAATTCAAGAATTTGTGCAAGAAGTTGGGAATTTCAAATTATAATACCTATGCCTAGAAAAATATCTAGAGTACACTGTGTGTCTTTTAAAATAAATCATTTTAATGTATGTTTTCGGTCACACTTGTTATTTTCTTAGTATCCTGTGGAAAATTAGTGTTCACAGATCCATGAGTAATCCCTTGACAGTGATACTTCTAGAGGTCTCAAATATCTTAGGTATAATATTCAATAGTAGTATTATTATATGGTATATATAGTAACATTGGAATATATAATAACAGTATTGTGTATCTCTGTTATTTAAACCATGGAATCTTAGAGAGGTCAACTAGTTTAACTCATCAGATGCATCTTCAACAAATGGCTGCTTGGTGTCTGTTTTTAAATACATTTCTCTTTTCTGAAATAGCTAATTTATGATTAAACAAATTTACCTCATAATGTAATAGTAATAATGCAGATTAGAATTCCTGATGGACACAACAGAATGGAAAGCACATAATTAATGTGTGGTTTTCATTAGTATGCCTTCTTTGATACATTGTTCTGTAGTTCCATATTATTTTTAATTAGGAGAATAACTTTATTAAAGCTAGTCTTTAAACTACTTTGTCCATTTTAGTGGTTCTTGGGGACAGATTTTGTATCCAACTTTATTTTATGTGAGGGTACTTGACATGTGACACTTCATAAATCTCATAAATTCTCCTCTGATGAACGGTACTGGCAACTAAGATTAGGGAAGTCAGTCATCATTCATTCAGTCCACAAATATTTGAGTCTATACTACAGTTTTCCAGGTAATGTTTTTTAGGTTCTTTGCAACAGTAAAAGAGAAAAAGTCCCCGCTCTCATAAATTTTGTGTTTTAGTGGATGAAGACAAATAAGCAAACACGGTAATTTTACATGACTAGTGTTTGAAGAAAATAAAGTTAGGGTTATGGAATAGTAGGGAATAGGGAAAACCATGGAGCTTGGTTGTTATTTTAGGTAGGGTGGTTAGGAAATAACCTTATAATGAGGTGAAAAAGAAGTTCAGATCTGAACATTGAGGAGCCTGTCTTACTGACATCTGGAGGAAAAGTAATGAGCAAAGGTGGCTGGGATTTAGTGAATGGGTGGAGTCAGAATATGAGATTGGAACTAGGCAGGGATAATAAAAGCCATGGTAAGGAACTTGGGTTTTTTTTTTTTTTTTAATATGAAAACATTGGAGGTTTTTATGTTTTAAGAAGATCAGTCTGGCAGATCCCTGTGGCAGGTGGTGATGGGGGTTGGGGGTTGGAATAACAAGAGTAAGGATAAGGCTAGTGCAGTAATACAGGCAAAAGGAGACAGTGAGTCTGGCTAGGCCTAGTAGTAAGGAAAGCCTGGAGAAGGGAGGGGTGAAGGGAGAAGTAAGACTTGTTGTGGCTTTGTTAAATTTGAAATGTCTATTAGATAGCCAAGTGGATGGTTCAAGTAAACAGTTGTATATCAGAATCTGGAGCTCAGGTCGAGCAAGAGATAAACTTTTGGGAGGCTTTAATGTAGATAGAAGTGACCAGATGAAAAAATTTGGGTCATAGCTTTTTTGGCTGTATGGTAGAATCTCACAGGAAACTTTTTTGTTTGTTTCAATTGAATTTTATTCAATTTTTTATATAGCAGGTTCTTATTAGTTATCTGTTTTATACATGTTAGTATATATATGTCAATCCCAGTCTCCCAATTCATACCACCACCACCACCACAACCACCCCCCGCCACTTTCCCCCCTTGGTGTCTATACGTTTGTTCTCTACATCAGTATCTCTATTTTGCCTTGCAAACCGGTCCATCTGTACCATTTTTCTAGGTTCCACATATATGTATTAGTATGATATTCGTTTTTCTGATTTATTTCACTCTGTATGACAGTCTCTAGATCCATCCACGTCTCTACAAATGACCCAATTTCGTTCCTTTTTATGGTTGAGTAATATTCCATTGTATATATGTACCAGATCTTCTTTTTTTTTTCTTTTCTTTTTCTGCGGTACGCGGGCCTCTCACTGTTGTGGCCTCTCCCGTTGCGGAGCACAGGCTTAGGACGCATGGGCTCAGCGGCCATGGCTCACGGGCCCAGCTGCTCTGTGGCACGTGGGATCTTCCCGGACCGGGGCACGAACCCGTGTCCCCTGCATCGGCAGGTGGACTCTCAACCACTGTGCCACCAGGGAAGCCCCCACATCTTCTTTATCTATTCGTCTGTTGATGGGCATTTAGGTTGCTTCCATTACCTGGCTGTTGTAAATAGTGCTGCAATGAACATTGGGGGTGCATGTGTCTTTTTGAATTATGGTTTTCTCTGGGTATATGCCCAGTAGTGGGATTGCTGGATCATATGGTAATTCTATTTTTAATTTTTTAAGGAACCTCCATACTGTTCTCCATAGTGGCTGTATCAATTTACATTCCCACCAACACTACAAGAGGGTTCCCTTTTCTCCACACTGTCTCCAGCATTTGTTGTTTGTAGATTTTCTGATGATGCCCATTCTAACTGGTGTGAGGTGATAGCTCATTGTAGTTTTGATTTGCATTTCTCTAATAATTAGTGATGTTGAGTAGCTTTTCATGTGCTTCTTGGCTATCTGTATGTCTTCTTTGGAGAAATGTCTATTTAGGTCTTCTGCCCATTTTTGGATTGGGTTGTTTTTTTTTTTTAATATTGAGCTGCATGAGCTGTTTATATATTTTGGAGATTAATCCTTTGTCCATTGATTCGTTTGCAAATATTTTCTCCCATTTTGAGGACTGTCTTTTCATCTTGTTTATGGTTTCCTTTGCTGTGCAAAGGCTTTGAAGTTTCATTAGGTCCCCTTTGTTTATTTTTGTTTTTATTTCCATTACTCTAGGAGGTTGGTCAAAAAAGATCTTGCTGTGATGTATGTCAAAGAGTGTTCTTCCTATGTTTTCCTCTAAGAGTTTTATAGTGTCCAGTCTTACATTTAGGTCTCAAATCCATTTTGAGTTTATTTCTGTGTATGGTGTTAGGGAGTGTTCTAATTTCATTCTTTTACATGTAGCTGTCCAGTTTTCCCAGCACCGCTTATTGACGAGATTGTCTTTTCTCCATTGTATATCCTTGCCTTCTTTGTCATAGATTAGTTGACCATAGGTGCGTGGGTTTATCTCTGGGCTTTCTATCTTGTTCCATTGATCTGTGTTTCTGTTTTTGTACCAGTACCATATTGTCTTGATTACTATAGCTTTGTAGTACAGTCTGAAGTCAGGGAGTCTGATTCCTCCAGCTCTGTTTTTTTCCCTCAAGACTGCTTTGGCTATTCGGGGTCTTTTGTGTCTCCATACAGATTTTTAAGATTTTCTGTTCTAGTTCTGTAAAAAATGCCATTGGTAATTTGATAGGGATTGCATTGAATCTGTAGATTGCTTTGGGTAGTATAGTCATTTTCACAATATTGATTCTTCCAATCCAAGAACATGGTATATCTCTCCTTCTGTTGGTATAATCTTTAATTTCTTTCATCAGTGTCTTATAGTTTTCTGCATACAGCTCTTTTGTCTCCCTAGGTAGGTTTATTCCTAGGTATTTTATTCTTTTTGTTGCAATGGTAGATGGGAGTGTTTCCTTAATTTCTCTTTCAGATTTTTCATCATTCGTGTATAAATGCAAGAGATTTCTGTGAATTAATTTTGTATCCTGCAACTCTACCAAATTCATTGACTAGCTGTAGTAGTTTTCTGGTGGTATCTTTAGGATTCCCTATGTATGGTGTCATGTCATCTGCAAACAGTGACAGTTTTACTTCTTTTCCAATTTGTATTCCTTTTCTTTTTCTTCTTCGATTGCCGTGGCTAGGACTTCCAAAACTGTGTTGAATAATAGTGGTGAGAGTGGACATCCTTGTCTTGTTCCTGATCTTAGAGGAAATGCTTTCAGTTTTTCACCATTGAGAATGATGTTTGCTGTGGGTTTGTCATATATGGCCTTTATTATGTTGAGGTAGGTTCCCTCTTTCTTTTTCTTTTTTTTTTTCTTTTTTTTTTTTTTTTGCGCTACATGGTCCTCTCACTGTTCCGGCCTCTCCTGTTGCGGAGCACAGGCTCCGGACGCGCAGGCTCAGTGGCCATGGCTTACGGGCCCAGCCACTCCGCGGCATGTGGGATCTTCCTGGACCGGGGCACAAACCCCTGTCCCCTGCATCGGCAGGCAGACTCTCAACCACTGTGCCACCAGGGAAGCCCGAGGTAGGTTCCCTCTGTGCCCACTTTCTGTAGAGTTTTTATCATAAATGGGTGTTGAATTTTGTCAAAAGCTTTTTCTGCATCTATTGAGATGATCATATGGTTTTTATTCTTCAATTTGTTAATATGGTATATCACATTGATTTGCGTATATTGAAGAATCCTTGCATCCCTGGGATAAATCCCACTTGATCATGGTGTATGATCCTTTTACTGTGCTGTTGGATTCTGTTTGCTAGTCTTTTGTTGAGGATTTTTGCATCTATATTCATCAGTGATATTGGTCTGTAATTTTCTTCCTTTGTAGTATCTTCCTCTGGTTTTGGTATCAGGGTGATTTGATGGTGGCCTCATAGAATGAGTTTGGGAGTGTTCCTTCCTCTGCAGTTTTTTGGAAGAGTTTGAGAAGGATGGGTGTTAGCTCTTCTCTAAATGTTTGATAGAATTCACCAGTGAAGCCATCTAGTCCTGGACTTTTGTTTGTTGGAAGATTTTTAATCACTGTTTCAATTTCATTACTTGTGATTGGTCTGTTTATATTTTCTATTTGTTCCTGGTTCAACACTTCCTTTGTAGTATCTTCCTCTGGTTTTGGTATCAGGGTGATTTGATGGTGGCCTCATAGAATGAGTTTGGGAGTGTTCCTTCCTCTGCAGTTTTTTGGAAGAGTTTGAGAAGGATGGGTGTTAGCTCTTCTCTAAATGTTTGATAGAATTCACCAGTGAAGCCATCTAGTCCTGGACTTCTGTTTGTTGGAAGATTTTTAATCACTGTTTCAATTTCATTACTTGTGATTGGTCTGTTTATATTTTCTATTTGTTCCTGGTTCAGTGTTGGAAAGTTATACCTTTCTACAGATCTGTCCATTTCTGCCAGGTTGTCCATTTTATGGGCATAGAGTTGCTTGTAGTAGTCTCTTAGGATGCTTTGTATTTCTGCTGTGTCTGTTGTAACTCCTCCTTTTTCACTTCTAATTTTATTGATTTGAGTCCTCTCCCTCATTTTCTTGATGAATCTGGCTAATGATTTATCAATTTTGTTTACCTTCTCAAAGAACCAGATTTTAGTTTCCTTTGTTATTTTCTTTGTTTCGAATTCATTTATTTGTGCTCTGATCTTTATGATTTCTTTCCTTTTACTAACTTCGGCGTTTTTTTGTCCTTCTTTCTCTAGTTCCTTTAGGTGTAAGGTTAGATTGTATATTTGAGATTTTTTTTGTTCTTGAGGTAGGCTTGTATAGCTATAAACTTCCCTCTTAGAACTGCTTTTGCTGCATCCTATAGGTTTTGGATGGTCGTGTTTTCATTGTCATTTGTCTCTGGGTATTTTTTGATCTCCTCTTTGATTTTTTCAGTGATCTCTTGGTTATTTAGTAACATATTGTTTAGCCTCCATGTGTTTGTGGCTTTTACGTGTTTTTTTTTTCCCCTGTAATTCTTTTCTAATCTCACAGAGTTGTGGTCAGAAAAGATGCTTGATATGACTTCAGTTTTCTTACATTTACTGAGGCTTGATTTGTGACCCAAGATGTGATCTATCCTGGAGAACGTTCTGTGCGCACTTGAGAAGTGTAATCTGCTGTTTTTGGATGGAATGTCCTATAAATATCAATTAGATCTATCTGGTCTGTTGTGTCATTTAAAGCTTGTGTTTCCTTATTTATTTTCATTTTGGATGATATGTCCATTGGTGTAAGTGAGGTGTTAAAAGTCCCCCACTATTATTGTGTTACTGTCGATTTCCTCTTTTATAGCTGTTAGCAGTTGCCTTATGTATTGAGGTGCTCCTATGTTGGGTGCATATATATTTATAATTGTTATATCTTTTTCTTGGATTGATCCCTTGATCATTATGTAGTGTCCATCCTTGTCTCTTGTAACATTCTTTATTTTAAAGTCTATTTTATCTAATATATGAGTATTGCTACTCCAGCTTTCTTTTGATTTCCATTTGCATGGAATATCTTTTTCCATTCCCTCACTTTCAGTCTGTATGTGTCCCTAGGTCTGAAGTGGGTGTCTTGTAGACAGCATATATATGGGTCTTGTATTCATTCAGTGAGCCTGTGTCTTTTGGTTGGAGCATTTAATCCATTCACGTTTAAGGTAATTATCAATATGTATGTTCCTATGATCATTTTCTTAATTGTTTTGGGTTTGTTTTTGTAGGTCTTTTTCTTCTCTTGTGTTTCCCACTTAGAGAAGTTCCTTTAGCATTTGTTGTAGAGCTGGTTTGGTGGTGCTGAATTCTCTTAGCTTTTGCTTATCTGTAAAAGTTTTGATTTCTCCATGGAATCTGAATGAGATTCTTGCTGGGTAGAGTAATTTTGGTTGTAGGTTCTTCCCTTTCGTCACTTCAAATATGTCATGCCATTCCCTTCTGGCTTGTAGAGTTTTTGTTGAGAAATCAGCTCTTAACCTTATGGGAGTTCCCTTGTATGTTATTTGTCATTTTTCCCTTGCTGCTTTCAATATTATTCTTTGTCTTTAATTTTTATTGATTTGATTACTATGTGTCTTGGCTTGTTTCTCCTTGGGTTTATCCTGCCTTAGATTCTCTGTGCTTCCTGGACTTGGGTGGGTTTTTTCTTTCCCATGTTAGGGAAGTTTTCGACTATAATCTCTTCATATGTTTTCTCTGGTCCTTTATCTCTCTCTTCTCCTTCTGGGACCCCTGTAATGCAAATGTTTTTGCATTTAATGTTGTCCCAGAGGTCTCTTAGGCTGTCTTTATTTCTTTTCATCCTTTTTCCTTTATTCTGTTCTGCTGCAGTGAATTCCACCATTCTGTCTTCCAGGTCACTTATCCGTTCTTCTGCCTCAGTTATTCTGCTATTGATTCCTTCTAGTGTATTTTTCATTTCAGTTGTCGTATTGTTCATTGCTGTTTGTTTGTTCTTTAATTCTTCTAGGTGTTTTTTCTTTAATTCTTCTAGGTCTTTGTTAAACATTTCTTATGTCTTCTTAGTCTTTGCCTCCATTCTTTTTCCGAGGTCCTGGATCATCTTCACTATCATTCTAAATTCTTTTTCTGGAAGGTTGCATATCTCCATTTAGCTTTTCTGGGGTTTTATGTGTTGTTCCTTCATCTGGTACATAGTCCTCTGGCTTTTCATTTTGTCTGTGTTTCTGTGAATGTGGTTTTCCTTCCACAGGCTGCAGAATTGTAGTTCTTGCTTCTGCTGTCTGCTGTCTCTCACAGGGAACTTTTTAAAAATGCCAACAATTTGTGTTGAGCATCCTCCCAATTCTAATTTAATTGCTGCATTAGGCCTAGCAAAGATGTATTTTAAAAGCCCCCAAGAGATTTTGAAGTACAACTGGTTTGAAAATTAGTAACTTAATACAGAAAGAATATAGATAAAGTAGAGATTGGAAAATAGTATCTTGAGCCTCAGATTATTTTCCTTGATTTTTCAAATGCAGTGTCTAGCGCAGAATCAGAGGTAGTTGGGCGTATGAGGAGATGACATGCCATGAGTGAGAACCAGCAGAAACATCAGACAATAGAAGTAAGACTTACTGGGACCACATATGGATTTAAAAAATTGTTTTACTATGGTCTGGAAGGAAAAAGCCAAGGTTGAAAATTTTTAACAGAGTTGGGGATTGTTATGAAATGACATGGCAGATTTGTAAAAGGACCAAATACAAATTCAGGAACTGAAACTTAAAATGACCAAAATTGAGGGAAATCCTTGGCTTATTCTGAGGATATTTTCAACGTTTAGAGGGCAAGAAATAGAGGAGCAACCAGTAAAGGAAATGGAAGGCGCATCCAGCAGAGAGAAATATCCTGGAAGCCAAGTGAATGAACCACTTCAAGGAAGAGTTCTCAACTTTTCAGATATTGTGGAGGGTACATAAGATGGTAAAGAATGGGAATCCGGTTGTTGTGGTTTCAGTGGAGTGTTGGGGAGAAAAGTCTGAATAGAGTGATTTAAAAGGAGATGAAGGGAAGAGGGAGTAGCAACAGTAATTACAGACAAATAATTTAAGGGTTTTTTTCTGTTAAGAAGAGGAATGTTGAAATAAGACATGGTAATTGGAGGTAAGCTTGAGGTCAGGGTGGGTTTTTCTGGGAATGTCTCAAAAAAAAGGAAGAAATTGATGATGCAGGAAGAAGGTATAATGGAGGAAAGTTATTAAGAAGGCAAGCAAGATGAAATACAGGACACAGGTATAGAGGTTGGCCACAGAGAAGAGTGGGAATAATCATGTTTTAATGGGAAGGGCATGGGATAGGGCTTTGTGGGTACAGATGTGTTGGTAGGAAGATAAGGTCATTCTTGTCAGGTTGCTTCTAATTTCCTTTTGTTATAAGAAGCTGAGATGGGTGAGGAGGACAGGTTTTAGAAATTTAAGAAGGAAAAAGGCATGAAATGGTCATCTGAGACAATTGCAAAGTGAAATTATTGGTGAGACAATTGCAGGTGTTACTGGGTGCTCAGTTGAATAATTAGTACAATTGTGTTTTTTCTCCAGTTACCTTTAGTTGCTTGCATGCAGGTGCAGGGTTAACTCAGATTTCTGTTTCCTGGTAGAAAGTTCCAAGTCCTTTTGGTTTTATCTCTGCCATGTTTTTGTGATCTGTTCTTCCTTTCCATTCTCATTTTATTAGTCTGGCTTTTACTGTTCTCCTAGGCTGTTGTTATAATAATTTGTTTTCCATGCCTCTAATCTTTCCTCTTTATAGTGCATTTAAAATTCTTTTTCGAAAAATTTTTTCTTGAATAATAAGTAATACCTGCACAAGGCATACATTCAGAAAATATATTAAAGGGTAATCATTAAAGAGTTATTAGTCTCTTTCCCTCCTTATCCTAACCCCCCAGTTTCTCTCCCTAGAGATAGCCATTGTTACCAGTTTTTTGGGTTTTTTTTAACTGTATGGAATATCTCTGGTGGAAGGATACATTTACAAACACCAGCATACCTATGTATTCTCTATCATTCCCTGATATTGTACCATTCTTCTGCATAAAAAATTTTTATGTTGGATCTCTTAATATTACAAGTAGAGAGCTATCTCATTCTTAGCAGTGACAGTAACAGTGTTCTATTGAACAAGTATCTTGTCATTTAGTAAGATCCTTATTGGTGGGTATTTATTTTCTGTCTTACTTCAAATTATACTGCAGTGAATATCCTTATACACATTTTTTTTTTCACTTACGGAAAATATGTGTATCTAAAGAATAGATATATATCTAGAGATTATATACATCTTTAATTTTGGAAGATACTGGAAGTTGTTCCAGTATATCCTTTACATCAGTGAACACAGGTCATGTTGTTGCCTTCTTTAAAATCTTCACTGGCTCTTCCATTGCCTCTATTTATTTTTTATTTCATTTGTATTGAGGTATAATTGACATGTAAAATTGTATTCCATTGCCTTTAAATTGAGGTTTATTTACCACTATGTATAGAGTTCCTGCTGTGTCCAGTGCTGGGCATACAAAGGTGAATAAGATACTTCTTGCACCAGAATTGTTGATAATCTAAAGATTAGACTGGGTATTCTCAGTCTCCACGTTACTGATATTTTTGACCTGATAATTCTTTGTTGTGGAGACTGTCCTTTCCATTGTAGGATGTTTAGCAGCATCCCTCACTAGATGCCAGTCGCACCCCCTAATCCTTCATTCATGACACTAAAAAAAGGGCTTTAGACATGGCCAAATGTCCACTGGAGGGCAAAATTTCCCCCCTTTTCCTTGAGAACCATTGGGTTAGGCAGTCAGGTAGAAGATTCTGATGTAATGTGGTAAATGGTACACTAACATTGAACCACAGTTGGGAACAGGGAGGAGTAGAGGAGTAACCTTTGAGTGGACATCTTCCAAGGCTTAGCTCAGATACTACCTCATCCCATAGCCTTTCCTGACTCCTGCCTCCTTTATTTTTAATAGCATGTTTGTGTATTGCAGTTAACATGTTGGTCTTCTTTTGGAAATCAGCAATTATTTCTTATTCATCCTTTGATCTCTGCTTTTTTTTTTTTTTATTTTTTTTATTTTTTTTATTTTTTTTTTTGATCTCTGCTTTTTTTGAGAGTGAATGAATGAAATGTCAGTAATAGGTACAGGATAAACATAGGTTTGTGTGGTAACACATAATGTAAATTTTACCTGCTTGCTTCTGAAATGATTAACTTTGTTCAGTTGTGTGAGATTCCTGGTACTTGTTTATTTTATACTGCTTCCAATTGTGTAATTGTGTTAAATGTGTAGCTTTTTAAAGACTCTTGGCATTGAGAATTATGTTTCAGAAAGCAATCTATAAATCTGTGGGGGGAAAAAACAAGAGAAGCAAAAGGAATTTAGATTTAGTCTTGTCTGCATATGAGGAAATTTAGAAGAATTAAAGTTCAGAGAAGTCTTAGATCAAAGAGGGTTCCAGCTGTCAGGGAAGATTTTATGGAAAAGAGAGAACTTCAGTAGAGGAATATAGATTTGTATAGGTAGAAAGATGAGGGGAAGGTATGTTCTAACAAGGCAAAAAGCCGTATAAGTGAGAATAGAGACAGTCTATCCAGAAGACAGTTTAATAGCCCAGCATTTCCCAAAAAATGGCTTGTAAGATATTAATGGATATTATTAAATAGGTTATGAAAAATTCTCATTAGCTTATTAAAGTCTGAGAAATCCTGTGGAAAATAAACCTGTTTAAGGAAAGGAAGCAGCATCCTTTTTCATTTTTAGACTATACATCTCTGGAGATAAGTATTTCATTGGGTTAATTGTGAGAAACGCTTTGGGAAATGCAGTAACAGCATAAATAGAAGGCTTTGATGTTGTCTGGGGACCAGAGACTGATAGGACATGTTTGGGTAAGAGTAGACAGCGCTAAGTACTATTGGTGAGGATTTTAATATTTTTAACGTAGGCCCTTGAAGGTTTTTGAACAAATGAATAACATGAATAAATCAACTCTTTGTACTTTAAGAATATATTGGAATGGGAAGAAACTGGCACTGTAGATGATAGGAAGCTATTTCAATTATACAGGGATAAGTAAGGAAGTAAAAATGCTCGACATTTCAAAAGATAAATCTACAGGATTTTGTGATAAGCTATCTGGAATAAAAGATGAGTCCTTTAGGGCTTCCCTGGTGGCGCAGTGGTTGAGAGTCCGCCTGCCGATGCAGGGGACACGGGTTCATGCCCCGGTCCGGGAGGATCCCACATGCTGCGGAGCGGCTGGGCCAGTGAGCCATGGCCACTGAGCCTGCGCGTCCGGAGCCTGTGCTCCGCAACGGGAGAGGCCACAACAGTGAGAGGCCCGTGTACCACAAACAAACAAAAAAGATGAGTCCATTATTTTAAAAAGATCATACCATGGGCAGAGTTCGGAAGGGAAACTGATCTGGGGGAAGTAAAGGGATACCAGTTTTAATGGATTGAATTTGTGGTGCTAGGTTGCAATGACTATTGGTGGTAGAGATAGAGGACTGAACTCAAGACAGAGGACTGGAATTCTGTGGAAGAGAGGTGATAACATGAAGTCATAAGTAGGTAAACTGAATGAGAAAGTTATAAGTAGGTAAACTGAATGAGAAAGTTATAAAAAAGATTTGGGCGAGATTTTTGGGGATGGGGACTATAAATTAATTAGGTACTCTGTTAGCATTAATGAAAATGTGTATATTTGGTACCATTTCTAAGATATTCTTTTAGGATTATAAAGTTTTAGTGGGTAGTAGATTTCTTTGGGTAGCAGAAAAACAGGTATTTCTCTTTGATGTCTGGCATCAGAAAGTTTAGTTTGGATTCAGTATAGTTTTTGGTTTGTTTGTTTGTTTGGGGTTTGTCTTTGTCTTACTATTTTCTCTCAGAAAGTCATCTACATTGATTGCTTATTAGTTCGAGATATTATCAGTTATTCTTTATTTAAGAGTTTATTTTACCCTGATTCATAATTAAGTTAGAATACCCGGCTTCAAAACAAGGATTTTATAGGGCGGTATTAATGGTTATATGAAACCAATCCCCATATATACCAGCACACATGTATTCCATAAGCAAAATTTGCTGATTTATTTACATTAGTCCCTCCTTGTGATGCTTTTTTTAAATTAATTTTGGCTGCGTTGGGTCTTCGTTGCTGTGAGCAGGCTTTCTCTAGTTGTGGCGAGCAGGGGCTACTCTTGTTGCGGAGCATGGGCTCTAGGCACGCGGGCTTCAGTAGTTGTGGCCCGTGGGCTCTAGAGCACAGGCTCAGTAGTTGTGGCACATAGGCTTAGTTGCTCCGTGGCACGTGGGATCTTCCCGGACCAGGGCTCGAACCCATGTCCCCTGCATTGGCAGGTGGATTCTTAACCACTGTGCCGTCAAGAAAGTCCATGATGCTGTTTTATTGCCTACCACTTATACCTCACTGAGATACCCTTTAATACCTAAAACTTCATGTAATCCAGCCAGTATCTTGGGTCCTCTAATAGGGTAAAATTCTTTCTTTGGATGCTTAAGTGAAGGTGGAATAGAGTGTAAGAGTTTATTTTTTAGAAGAAAGGGGTTTCAGCCTTAGACCTGTGAAAGTAGAACTTTAGGCTCTGAAGTAATACCTTTATTTTGGATGAATAAATAGGCAATTGTTTTTTTTTGCGGTACGCGGGCCTCTCACTGTTGTGGCCTCTCCCGTTGCGGAGCACAGACTCCAGACGTGCAGGCTCAGCGGCCGTGGCTCACGGGCCTAGCCACTCTGCAGCATGTGGGATCTTCCCAGACCGGGGCATGAACCCGTGTCCCCCTGCATCGGCAGGTGAACTCTCAACCACTGCGCCACCAGCGAAGCCCAGGCAATTGGTTTTTATGTTACAGTGTTAAATGGCAGAATGTTAACTTCTAAAGGGATAAGGAAATCTTTTAGAAAAAAGTAGTAGAAGTATCTTTAGTTTTAATTAATGTTATTTTCCTCTCTTTTGTCCACTTTTGAGGAATAAATGTGGCCTTTCCTCTGCCATTTAATTTTTCTTCAGACTTGTTTCAGTGGCAGTAGTCCCTTGGAAAGGCTTGATAAGAGAAGTTAAAGAGGATTTGAAGTACTTGTTTGCCAAAATGAAGTAAAAGGAATAGTATTTGAGCTCTAGTCACACCTTTTCAATTACTTTTACTGACTCGTCAGAAACTTTATTGAAAAAGTTACGTTTCATAGCAAAGAAAGTGCATTTGTCCTAGAGTTCTAACTAGCTAGTAGTAGCTTACTACTTCATTGCTTTATTTGCTTTTTGAAGTAGGTGTCTATTGGGAAAAAAGGAAAATTTAAAAGATATAGTTCTTTGAAGACATAATTTGGAAATTTTTAATTGCAGTTTAAAAATTGGGTGTGATAGTCATTAGAGCTATCTACCTGTATTTCCGGAATTCTTTCCGGGCACAACCAAGTTGGATGCAGCTATGTAGCTTGCTTTGGCCAGTGAACTATGTATGCTCTACTGACTGTTCTGCCAGCCTGATCTGTAAGTGAGGAAAGCATACAGAACATTCTTGGCTACGATGGACATGAATAAAAAGTAAGTCTTCGTTTTAAGCCACTGAGATTTCAGGGGCTGTTAGCTACTGCAATTTTATTTTGCCCTGCACGGTCTAATATGGTAGCCATTTGTTCCATGATGCTGTTAATAAGCACTTGAAATGTGGCTAGACTGAATTGAGATGTGATTAAGTATAAAAATATAAACTGGATTTTAAAGATTTGGTATGAACAAAATGTAAAATAACTCAATAATTTCTACATTGCTTGCAGGTTGAAATGTAATTATTTTGGGTGTATTGGGTTAAATGAAATATATTAATTTCACTGTTTCTTTTTACCTTTTAAATGTGGCTACTAGAAACTTTACAATTGCATATGTGACTTGAATTATATTTCTATTGGGCAGCATTTATGTAACCTATCCTGACTAAAATCAAAGTTGGTACAAGCAGTAGGGTACTCTAACAGAACCCCTCAAATGTTGCATTGGTCAAGGGTCAGGTAGCAAGGAAACTGATATTAGAGGCTGGGAAGATGCAATGCAGAGAAGCATTTGGTAAAACTTGCCTGCAATAACTTGGAAGGCCAGTAATGTACCTAATGCATTTATAGCTTTAGGGACGAGGCTGGAAAACAAATTGTATTTTAGCTGCTGTTGGCTCCATTTGACAAGATGGAAGAAAAAAAATGAGCTAGAACATGATTGGCTAGTTTGCAAGTGGGAATGAAGAGCAATAAAGAGAGTCCAGAAATTTGGGGAATTGTAGGATTGGAAGAAGCAATTGTTTCTCACTGTCAGTCAGTAAGAGATGAAGCTAAGAAGCCTTTTGAGCAGATAATTAAAACTTTTCTGGCAATCAGGGTTATGACCATCACTCTCATTGTTAAAAAGTCCTAAGGTGATTCAGAGTAAAGGTCTACTTAAGGGGGTGGTGCCTTTCTGTTGGGTTAGGGAAAAGAGACTTTTTTTAAAAGGTATGGATTTCCTACTAAAGCCAGGTAGTTCCAGGGCACCCACAATTAAGTAGAGAGAAATAGATAGCACACAGTCTCTTGGGGCAAGAAAGCAAAGAAATGTAGAAAGTCTAAAAGACATATCTAGAAAAAAAGCTATGGTTCTAGACATTGGCACTTGGAAATGGCTAGAACAGATAAGAAGCCTCTTAAGTTTTTCAGGGAGTTGTACAGCCCAAGAAACCAGCATGGAAAGTGTGAAGAAAGTGTGATTGCATGAGTTGGTCACCACCCCCTAACCTTCTACCAGCAGGCTGAAAATTCCTCTTAGCTAAGGATGCACACTCCCTGTGTTCACTTCACTTGTGGTGGAGGAGGATAGCAGGCAAGAAAAAAAATCTGGAAGGTAGAGCCAAAAGGCTCAGAGAATACTAGACTGAGAAACTCCTCCCAGTGATCAGTCAGAGAATTCTCTCCCCCAGAACAGAGAGCACTTACACTATCTGTTCAGCGGGGTATGTGAATTGCTGTGAACTATTGACTATTTTATCTCCTGTTTCTCATCTTTTGAACAGGAGTGTTTTTTATGGTTATACTTAGCTTTTTCTGTCATTGTGTATTGTGTCTGTGAAGGGAGGTAGGTAACTTGATTTAGTAAACAGGTCTTTGTGAACAAGGGCCACGTCTGGACCTGAGAACTTTGAGCTTGGTGCTATAACTAGGTGGAATTTTTGGGTTATCTTCTGCATGAAAGGGGACAGGTGTATCCAAATGTGGGAGGAAAAGTAAATTGAATATTTGATCAGCACAGGGACTTGGGAATCATGCTTCTTCATAAATAGACCACTTCTCTTCTAAGCACATGATAGGATTGCCCTTTCATGTCATTATTGAAATCAGGCATGGCTATCTGACTTACTGTGGCCAATAAAATGTGAATGAAAGTTTAAGAGCAGGATGTGATTTACCACATTACCTTTTACCTTCCTTGGCAAGACAATCTTGGAAGCATGTGTCAAGTGGAGGGACTGTGATAAGCAGATCTCTCCTGCCAACCAGAGTTGGACATGTAAAATTAATGAGAAATAAACTTTTGTTATGTCAAGCCACTGAGATTTGGGGATTGTTTGTTACTGTACCACCACCTCACTAGTTCCGATTGATGTGTTAGGTTATAATTTTAGTCACAGTAGGTGCTCAATAAATGTTTGAATTGAATACATTGAAATTTGAGGGCAGAAGAAAATGTACAAATTCTGAAACTGCCAAAATACAGCTTTTTGGCTTATATTCCTTATAATAGCCAAGCACACACATGGACTAAGTGCCCTCTTTTATGGCAGAGAGATTGTAGAAGACACAGGAAAAATTAGAGAACAATGAAACTTGTAACATTTTAACTAGAAATAATTGTTCAAAGCTATACGTAGCATCATTATGGTTTACTGGATCATTTAAAGCATTGTTTCCTCTTTCTGGTGGTAAAAGCTCAAATTAAGATTGTTGAATCTATAGAAAGTGTAGTGAATAATCCTTAGAAAAAGTAATATGCATTTTAAACACAGGATTGAGGAAATCAAGGGACTGTTTTGTTTAAAGGGAATATTTTTTTAAATGAGGTGAGTAGGGGAAAAACCCTAAACCATTATCTTTTTTTAACCCTAGTGTCAGTGGCAGCAACATCAGTTTTAGTTCAGTGCTAGAGCAGAACCTAACCTCAAATGAAGCCTTAGGTAGAACTCCAGTGTATAACACTAATCTTATGGGGTTGCTCTGATTTATATGAGGATCTGAGACTTTATACATAGTCATCTGTTCTGCTGACACCTGTAGTGTCTTTTAAGAAACTATAGTTTGAAAATCCCTTTGCTGGAGCAGGTATAGCCACTGTGGCCATCTTCATTTTTTTTTTAACATTAAAAAAAATAAATTTATTTGTTTGTTTGGGTTGCGTTGGGTCTTTGTTGCTGCACGGGCTTTCTCTAGTTGCGGTGAGTGGGGGCTACTCTTCCTTGCGGTGTGCGGGCTTCTCATTGTGGTGGCTTCTCTTGTTGCAGAGCACAGGCTCTAGGTGCATGGGCTTCAGTAGTTGTGGCTCGCGGGGCTCTAGAGCGCCGGCTCAGTAGTTGTGGCACACAGGCTTAGTTGCTCTGTGGCATGTGGGATCTTTCCAGACCAGGGGTCAAACCCATGTCCCCTGCATTGGCAGGCAGATTCTTAACCACTGTGCCACCAGGGAAGTCCCCATCTTCATTGTTTTCAGTTTGGGTTTCTTAGGAAAAGCTTTAGGTTCTTTCTGTAGACCTAATTTATCCAATATTTATACACAGTTTTAACAATCCTGGCTGATTTCCAAGTTTAAAACTGGTTTGGAAGATAAACATTAGAATGGACAATGGATGTGTAGCCTGAGAGATGGAGGAAGGAAGAGTTGGGAAGAAGGCAAAAAAAAAAAAAAACCCAAAAAACCCACAAGTAGGTACAAGAAATAAAAGCCAGAATTCTGTTTATGTTTTTAGTACAATGTTCTAGGGCTTGTTTACTACCATAAATTATTTTTAATAATTTGAGTCATTAGACTGAGCTTCCCACTAAAGAAGGTAGGTAAATGTATAATTAATTCTGGAGACATTTCCATTCAAAATATGGTAACCTGTAGTTATCTGGTAAACTACCATCCTAAACAACTCATGCCCTGAAGGTTTAAAATTTTAGATGTTTTCTATGTATTTTTAAAGTGATATACAAATAATTAAACATTGAAGTAGTAGATCATACTCTTTTCTTTTTTTTTTTTTTTTTTTTTTTTTTTTGAGACTTCCCACAACTGGCTTTAATTTCAAAAAAACTGGTTGGGGTCTTTTCCCACATCAGGGAAAGAGTATACCAAGCTCTGGCTCCAGGGATTCAGCACTGGGCCTGGTCCAATCACATTCTAGCCACAAGGGCCAATTCCAGACTACCCCCATCAGCCAGAGACCAGAATACGGAGGTGAAGTTGCCCAGGACTGGATTCTTTCTCTCCAAAGCCCCTCTCTAGGGAAGCCAGCTGTGTCTTTCAAAGGAGAGTTGGTCCAGCCACCAGGCTCAGTTTGGACACCAGATCAACATCCCAGCTCTGGGGGAGTCAGCACCCTGGCCCTGGTGGCCGCTCCAGTGCCTGTGTGCCCACTAACACGTCCATGAGGTAGTCCAGTTCGGCCTCATCCAGCTCTGGAGCTTCTTCCTTGCCTGGCCTATCCTCAGGGCTGGATTTGTGGCCCTCAGAGGCTGGTGCCCAAAGTTCACTGTCATACATGGATGTGTCAGTGTCCTCAAACAGGCCCTCAAGCCCATCGACCAGCAGACATCCAGTGGCTGGGCCGAGCAGGTCCAAGGCACCCAAGCTGGGTGGGGCTCCCCCAATGGGGTGGCCTGGTGGCCCCTCATCTACCAGGGGCTGGGGAGCCTGGCTCAGGCCCTCAATATGGCTGAGGTCCTCCAGAAGGCTGGCCATGGAGGCTGAGAGGGAGGCATCAGAGCTGGCCAGCAGGTTGTCAGCTATGCCTGGGGCTGTAGGCAGGCTGGGCATAGGTGACAGGGCAGCTGTGGGTGCCATGCACGCCTGAATTCGCCACAGTGTGTTCACTACCAGCACCAGGTGCTGCAGGTCCGGTTCACTCTGCCGCAGGCTGTGGTGGAGCTTGAGCACCGAAAGGTCAAAGAGGGAACGGGAGGCCACGGCTGGGGGTGCGTGTGCCACTGCTGGGTGGCCAGGATCCAGCCACCAGGTGTCGACTGCCAGGGCTTCTTTCCCCTCCTCCTCCTCCTCTTGCTTTCGCTTCAGGCCCTTGCTCAGCATCATCCAGCTCACCAGCTGCCAATCAGAACGAAGAGGGAGCCACCCGCAGCCAATCAGGAAGCGGTGGCGGCAGCACTGCTCGCCTGGTCCCCTTCAGCAACTGGTGCCTGAGTTGAGAGACAAGACGCACTTCTCCATACTCTTTTCCAACGTTTAATTTTTTAAAGAGTTTTGTTTGTTTGTTTTTGGCTGCGTTGGGTCTTCCTTGCTGTGCATGGGCTTTCTCTAGTTGCGGTGAGCAGGGTCTTCTCTTGTTGTGGAGCACGGGCTCTAGGCGCACGGGCTTCAGTAGTTGTGGCTCGCAGGCTCTAGAGCGCAGGCTCAGTAGTTGTGGCGCACGGGTTTAGTTGCTCCACGGCATGTGGGATCTTCCCGGACCAGGGCTCGAACCCGTGTCCCTGCATTAGCAGGTTGATTCTCAACCACTGTGCCACCAGGGAAGTCCTTTTAAAGAGTTTTTAATAATTAAAACTTACAAAAGAAACCCAGGTTATATAAATTTGAGATGAGCATATAGTATACTATATGCTATTGCCATTGTATTTCAACAAATTATGATAATACATAGTATTCAAACAGTATTATCTGTTCTTCCATAGCTATTTTTTAAAATAGTGTTTTAACAGATGACTGCAAACCAGTTTTTTTTTTTTTTGACTGTGCTGCGAGGCTTGCAGGATATTAGTTCCCCAACCAGGGATTGAACTTGGGCCCCTGGCAGTGAAAGCGCCGAGTCCTAACCACTGACCCTCCAGGTAATTCCTGACTGCAAACCAGTTTGGAAGAGAATTTTCTTGCAACATGAAATTAGAATGGATTAGTAGTAGAATTAATGTAGAGCTATATTTTGCACCCTTGGTGAGTAACATAAACATAGCTTTGTGAACATGGGAGAAGATATGTTTATCTACCGGATGGATGATATAAAAACTGAGAATAGGATTGTGAGAGGTGAGGTTAAAAAACAAAATCATGTATAACTTACTACATTTTTGTATATTTCCCCTCTTGGCCTTCCTAAGAAGACTTAAAAAAAAAAAATTGGTCCTGAATTGCTTAGGCTGAGGAGGTGTTCTGCTTATTCCAATGATGATTAGGTGCTAGGGGGAGGTAAGCTACTGTAGGGATCCAAATTATATTGTGGTCACGGTTTGTTTTGAACGAAGAGCAAAATTATATCTTCCAGTTTAAATACTAGTATTATTCATAACATGTGACTTCTGGTTATCATCTTGTCTCTAAAAATTGAATCTACTCTTAGTATGAATGTTTGGTACTGTTAGGATTTGAATAGTGAGAGTTGTGAGAGCTGCTGGTAACAAATCACTTTCTTATTGTTTCTTAGGGGGCAATCAGGGCTTTTTGAGAACTATCTTTTTGGTATTATTTTAACCTGGGGGAGTGTTGGAGGAAAACAGCTTTTACTTTTTAAAAAACTTTGGAATAGTTTTAAAGTAGTCTTTATAAATCTGAAATTAGAGAGGAAAACTAATCTCTGCAGCTAACGGAGGAAGGGATGAATCTTAGCAAAGAGTACTGTTTGCAGTAATATCTTATATTGATGTGTATCCTTCATAGATAATTTGAACTTCTTATCTGTGACACTGAAGATTTTATCTGTAAGATTCCTAACATAAGTCATCTCTGGGAGTGGGAAGTAATGGGAGATTTTCCCAGATTTTTAAAAATTATAGTAAAAAACACATAACATTAAATTTACCATTTTAAGTGTATAGTTCAGTAGTGTTAAATATATTCACACTGCTGTGCAACAGGCTGTAGAACTTTACATAATGAAAAACTGAAAATCTGTATCCATTCCCCTTCTTTCCTCCTCCTAGCCCTTGGCAACCACCATTCTACATTGTTTCTATGATTTTGTCTACTTTTGATACTTCATATTAGTAGACTCATACAGCATTTGTCCTTTTGTGATTGGCTTATTTCACTTAGTGTAATGTTCTCAAGGTTCATCCATGTTGTAGCACATGACAAGATTTCCTTTTTAAGGCTGCACAATATTTCATTGTATGTATATACATTTTCTTTATCGTCCCCAGATTTTTTAAGTCACACTGGTTTGAACAAACTACAATTAAAACTACATATTCATATGTAAGGAGGCTAGACTACTATTCCTGGGAACTAGCCCTGGGAGGGAACTGATTTTTTTTTTTTTTTTGTGGTACGCGGGCCTCTCACCAATGCGGCCTCTCCCACCGCGGAGCACAGGCTCTGGACGCGCAGGCCCAGTGGCCATGGCTCACGGGCCCAGCCGCTCCACGGCATGTGGGATCTTCCCGGACAGGGGCACGAACCCATGTCTCCTGCATAAGCAGGCGGACTCTCAACCACTGCGCCACCAGGGAAGCCCCCTGTTTTTTTAATTGAACTATAGTTGATTCACAGTGTTGTGTTAATTTCTGCTGTACAGCAAAGTGATTGTTACACATATATATACATTCTTTTAAAAATTATTTTCCATTATGGTGTATTACAGGATATTGAATACCGTTTCCTGTGCTATACAGCAGGACCTTGTTGTTTATCCATTCTGTATATAATACATCTGCTAACCCCAGACTCCCAATCCATCCCTCCCCCGTACCCCCTCCCTCTCGGCAATCACAAGTCTGTTGTCTAAGGACATGGATTCTTTGAATAAGATGTTGTCGGGCCCTTGACATCTGCCGTCCATTGTGGTCTACTCTACATTGTGCTCTACCTCAGAGGTCTCAGACTTTGCAAAGTTACACACAGGTAATGTTTCCCATCCCAGTTTTCCCCAAATTATTATAGTGACCACCGTAGGGTTGCCAGTATTTGGATGGAGGGGCGGTGCTAGGTACGGACATTTTCAAAAGCGAGGGAACTGATTTTTGCAATGTTTATAATACGGTTTTGCATAATTCTTTGTCTTATGTCCTGGCTCCACCACTTTTTAGCTGTGTCACTTCAGGCAAATAACTTAACCTCTTTGTTTTCTCATCTAGAAAGTTGGGAGAAAAGTATGACTAAAACCTTAGGGTAGTTGGGAGTACGAAGTAAGTCAGTGTATGTTAAGTGCTTTAATAGTGTCCAACAAGTAGTAAATCTTATATGTTATCGTCATCATAGAGTAGAACACTGTTCCTTTTTTTTTCACACCTTTATTGGAGTATAAATGCTTTACAATGCTGTGTTAGTTGCTGCTGTACAACAGAGTGAATCAGCTATATGTATACATATATCCCCATATTCCCTCCATCTTAAGCCTCCCTATCCCATCCCTCTAGGTTGTCACAAAGCATCAAGTTGATCTCCTTGTGCTTGAAGCATCTTCCCACTAGCCATCCATTCTACATTTGGTAGTGTATATATGTCAGTGCTACTCTCTCACTTCATCCCAGCTTCCTCCCCCCGCCACCGTGGCCTCAAGTCCGTTCCCTCAAGTCCGTTCTCTACATCTGCGTCTTTATTCCTGCCTTGCCACTAGGTTCACGAGTACAGCTTTTAAAAATTCCATATATATGCATTAGCATATGGTATTGAACACTTCCTTTAACAGTAACTTATTTAGTACTTCAGATTAAAGTGAAGTTAGTATTTCACTGTTCACAGTGTATTAATTGCAGGTCATAGTCTCTCATATATTTGTGGTATGTCTGTAAAATGAGGTCTTCTGTAAGGCATATTAGAAAATCAGTCATTTCCAGTTATGTTTATATCTACGTGTGTGTATCTTACAAAAGCTTGTATTGTTTAGATTTACTAGGAAGAATACTCTTATTAATGTATAATCTCCAGTTGGGTAGAAAAGGTTTGAAAATAATCTGGGAAACTGCTGTAAAAAAAAAAATAGAAGGGGGTTGGATTTGAAAAAGATTAGTAGAGATGAAATAAAAGATTAAATTTAAGTGGGGGAGGGGGAAGGGAGCAGTCATAGAAGAGTAATGATCCAAATCTAAGGAGATAGGGTTTATGGGAAAGAGATTGCTTCATGTTAAAGCAGAGATTTTATATATATATAAAGTTTATATTTGTTAAAGAAAATGTGGTTTTAAAACCTTCCCCTAAAGTGTTAACTTCTTTTTTTTTTTTTTTTTTTTTGGCGGTACGCGGGCCTCTCACTGTTGTGGCCTCTCCCGTTGCGGAGCACAGGCTCCAGACGCGCAGGCTCAGCGGCCATGGTTCATGGGCCCAGCTGCTCCGTGGCATGTGGGATCTTCCCGGACCGGGGCACGAACCCGTGTCCCCTGCATTGGCAGGCAGACTCTCAACCACTGCGCCACCAGGGAAGCCCGTGTTAACTTCTTTTGATCAGATTAGTGACCTTATATTTTTAGGAATCCATGTCTATAGTTTAGAACTATCCCATTGAAAGAAAAACTAGAAAAAAAGACTTGGTAGCTCTGAAATGTCCATAGGAATCTAAATAGTTATGAACGTGAAAGTGTAATTAAATGATATACAAGATCTTGTAGGATTATCCTGTAATTCTGTTTAGGTGATTTTTATAGCAGGTGAAACTGATTAAAGAAAAAATGTAAGGAAAATAAACTTTCAGAATCAAATGAAGTAATTTCATCAGTACTTTAAAAATTGAAGGCAGAGAACATGAAAGCCTTTGATAAGAACAACAAAATCCTAATGATACGCTATTGATAAAGGATAATGTCTCATTTTATCAATAGTACTGTAATTCATATTTATCTAGTATTATTTAAATTAAATATGCATGTTTCAGACTTGATAAACCAGTAAATAATTTATCTTAAATATTCAATTAGCTCTATTGACAAATAAGTAGCAAATAGTCTCAGGAGGAAGCATTTAACATTTTCTTGTAATATTTTTAATAGAAATCTAAACATACTCTTGAGTTATTAATGCTTAACTAATATTGATTATACAGATTGCCATTGGTGCCTTCACTAATTCCGTGTCATTTGTGTTTGTGTTACATATGATAAGCCTGCTCACTTACCCACTTTATGTTGCTTTAGCATGCTGCTGCATGTTGCTGTTTATATGTACTTGGATATGCTTGGATTAAATGGAATTGTATTTTTTGGTTTTAACTGAATGTCCTTCAGAGTGGACAAGTGGCTTTAATATTCATGTAAAGAAACCATGGATTGAATAGAAAAGAAATGCAAGTATCATTGAAAATGGTAGAGTTTCCATCTGCTATTGATAACACTGAATCTTACCTAAATATTGTTGTGACATTATCTAATATTGAGCTATCGCAGTTAACAATACATTTGTTTATCTTATATAACTATTTGTGTTTTATAATGTTTAATAATCAGTTAGAATAGTATTACTTGTATATACTTAATAAACACATTTACGGGGTGCATGTTCACAACTTTACTAATAGTGTCGAGCAATCAAGAAGATTTGGAGACCACTGGCTTCATCCTCTTCCTAATCCACAAAAACAGCCAAACTCTTTGAAGTCATCAGTGCTATATAGTGGTGTCTGTGGGAAGTTGGATCCATCTACACCCTCACCACCACACTTCCGTACGCCAGTCTCTACTTTTTTGGTATTCCTCTACTTAAAGTGTATTAATGACATGTTAAAATAATACCTTTCTGTTATTTTGTGTTTGTCCATTGGCTATACAAGAAAATTAGTCTTATCTTTGTAACCATACTGTGTTGTGTGTGTGTGTGTATTTTTTCATCATTTAAAGTCTCTGTTTCTCTCTCTTTTCCTTTAGCTCTTACCGAGGTGTGCAGGAAATTGGAAAAAAATTTTTTTCGTTTATATATCCCTTTCACAAACTTGTTTTGTTGGGGTAGGCCTTGAAAACAACTATAACTATGGCACAAAGATACTGTCAGTCATATACCAGGCCAGATGAAGTGGACATTTAAGCATTTTGAGGTAGAGAATAGATATAATCAAAAACCAGTGCTGTGAGTTTATAAAGTTCTTAAATGTATACTCAAATGTCCTTGAGAATTTGTTTCCATTGCTTACATTTTTTTCTTGCGTTTAAAACTTGTTATTCCTTAAGTACCAAAAGTCAAGTTTAAATAAGCATGTTCATTTTTATATTACTATATTATATATAATAATATATAAAATATATTATTTTATATTACTAGTTCATTTTTATAAATGATATTACATATCATTTTTATATTACATTTATATCATATAGGTAGTGCTACTGAAAATAAAGGTGAGTTTACACTATTTCAGGTAGTGTTATGTGTTAAATCTACCCTTGTGGGCTAGTTTAGGACCTTCAGTGCTCTTTTTATAATGCTTACTTTCCCTGCAGAACTCTTGGAAAGACTTGTATATACTTGTTTCTAGTTCATTTCCTTCCATTTTCTTGAATGTACTCTGGGCAGGGTTGTATTCTCACTTCTCTATTGGAACAGCTCTTGTCAAGCTATTACCACCACATTGTTACATCCAAAAGTCATTTCCCAATCCTCATTTCACTTGACTGACAAGCATTTGACACCTTTGATTATTTTCTTTTCTTTTTTTTTTTTTTGCGGTACATGGGCCTCTCACTGTTGCGGCCTCTCCCATTGCGGAGCACGGGCTCCGGACGCGCAGGCTCAGCGGCCATGGCTCACGGGCCTAGCCGCTCCGCGGCATGTGGGATCCTCCCCGACCAGGGCACGAACCTGTGTCCCCTGCATCGGCAGGCGGACTCTCAACCACTGCGCTACCAGGGAAGCCCCTGATTATTTTCTTCTTGAAATGATTTCTTCACTTGGCTTTTGGATACCAGCTTCCTCCTGTCTCACTGGCTTTTTTTCTTTCTTTTTTTTTTTTTAATCTCTGCTTGTCAGCTTTGATGTGCCTAGGGTTTCTTCCTATAAATATATATATATACTCCATTCCAGGTGACTCTCAGTAACCAACTGTAAATGTTGATGATGCCCAAATTTATATCTGTGGGCCATACATCTGTTTGAACTCCAGATCTGTCAGCTGCCTAATCAACATGATCATTTGGGTATTTCATAGGTACTTCAAAACTTTCATATCCAAAAATGGACCCCTGAATGGCACCCCTCTCCCATAATTTTTTCTACCCCCACTCTACTCTGTTTCAGTTAATGGCAACTCCATCTTTTTAGTTGCTCAGGACTAAAACCTTGGAGTTATATTTAACTCCTTGTTCTCACACCTCACATAAAACCCTGTTAGCAAATGTCTTTGACTCTACCTACAAAGTATTTCCTGATTCTGACCATTCCTTACCACTTCCTCATTAACAACTAGTTTTACGCCACTATATCACCCCTCTACTCTCAGTGGCTTCACTCACTGAATAAAATGTAAACTTTTTTTTTTTTTTTTGCGGTTTGCGGGCCTCTCACTGCTGTGGCCTCTCCCGCTGCAGAGCACAGGCTCCGGACGCGCAGGCCCAGTGGCCATGGCTCACGGGCCCAGCCGCTCCGCAGCATGTGGGATCCTCCCAGACCGGGGCACAAACCCACGTCCCCGGCATCGGCAGGTGGACTCTCAACCACTGCGCCACCAGCGAAGCCCTAAAATGTAAACTTTTAGTGGCCTACAAGGTAGTACACAATGTATAACATCATGTATAATCTTATCCCACCTTTACATTTTTATCTCTGCTATCTTGTCACTTACTACTCTTCTTTCACATTCATTTCTTTCTAGCCACACAGGCCTCCTTGCATTTCTCTGAACACACCAAGCATACATCCACCTTGCTCTTCCTTCTACCTGGAATACTTTCCCCCACCTTCTTGCTCCTTTGCCTCCTTCAGGGTCAAATGTCACCGTATTAGCAAAGCCTTTTCTGGCCACTTATTTAAAACAGCAAGTACTTCTCTCCTTTCACTTTCTGTCTATCCTTACCTCACTTTATTCCCATAACAGTTCACCACCACACAAAATGCTGTGTACAGTTGACCCTTGAACATGGGTTTGAACTGCTCAAATCCATTTACATGCAGTTTTTTCAATAGTAAATACAACAGTATTACACGATCTGCAGTTGGTTGAATAGGCAGATTATATACGGAAGGAGAACTATAAGTTACACAATGGCACTCCTAACTCTGCATTGTTCAAGGGTCAGCCATATTTACTCGATTATTTGTTCTGTCTTTTCCCACTAAAAAGGAAACTTGATAAAGACATGAGCTTAACTGTTGTTAACTTTTATCCTTAGAACCTAGAACGGTGACTGGCATATTGTAATCACTCACATATTTGTAGAGAATAACATTATGTCCTAAACTTCAAATTGACTTAATTTTTGGAGCACAGTCATCTTTTTTTTTCTTTTGATTATGACTTTATTCTTTTACAATAAAATCCCTTAGACATTTTTTTTTCTTTTTCTCTTTTTTCCCTTTAATTCTTTGTCCCATAGCACAGTGTCTGATATCCAGTAGATTCTTAATAATTACTTACTGAATATAGAAGTGTATTGTTATGCGTTTAAGACACTGGAAATTCAAATGAGAAATAAAATGTGATTAATTTCTTGGTCTTGCTACTGCGTTATCTTAACGAGGGGTTTATTAATTTTGTATGGACTAGTGCTTAAGAGTGCAGGCTCCGAAATTCAAATGCCTGGGTTCAGATCCAGTGCAATACTTTGCTGGGAGCCCAGTCATCTTAAGGTTTTGTTTGTTTATTTATGTTTTTGTTTTTAATTCCAGTGGTGGGAGAAGGGGCTAGTTGGTTATACAGGAACTAGAGATGAAACCACAACAAACATTGATTGACTGTCTTTAACAAATTCCCTAAGTAATCTCCTATAGATTACTTTAAATTTTTTTATTTAGAATGATCTTTCAAAGTATAATATACACTCAGAAAAATGTACAAATCATAGGTGTGTAACGATGATTTTTTATAAAACAAACACATAGGAAAAATTACCACCTGGATCAAGAAATAAGATATTGCCAGCAGTTCCTCAATCTCCCTGTACCCAGTCATTACGCCTCGTAAAGGTAGGCAGTCACTGTATAGTAGTGTTTCCTGTTGCTTTGAGCTTTATTTAAATGGTATATCTGTCTCTCTATAGATATAGGTATTATATGTAAGAGAGAGTGTGTATGTGCCTTCTTTTGTTTAAAATTATGTCTGTGGTGTTCCTGTTGCATGTAAGTTGTTAATTTTCATTGTTTTAACATATTCCACTGTATGAATGAATATATTACGATTTTTCTATTCCAACACTAGTGGATATATGAGTTACTTCCAGTTTAGGATGCATTTCTGTACTTTTGGTGTCACGTGTATATGCCTTTCCGTTGGAGTGAAATTGCTTCCGTTATAGGGTATACAAAGGTTCATCTTTAAAAGATACAGTCAAAAGATTTCCAAAGTTGTTATACTGATTTACACACCCACCAGCAGTGTGGGAGAGTTTCAGTTGCTCTATTACTTTGCTAACAGGTGGCCTGTTAAAAAGTTTTAGCCATCTTGGTGGATGTGTAGGATACTTCACTATGATTTTAATTTTAATTTTCCTGATATCTAATAATATTGAGTACCTTTTCATACTTCTGTGGGCCATTTTGATGGGTATCACTTCCCCTTCTCCTGAGCTTTATAAACAGTAGATTTCTGAGAATAACTAGATACCATGCAGGACACTAATGCAGCATGGTAAAAAATATTTTGCTATTATCTACACTAAGATATAGAGGAAGATACAAACTTGACTGCCTAGTACTGAAGACCTGTTTTTTTGGGTTTTTTTGCGGTACGCGGGCCTCTCCCTGCTGTGGCCTCTCCCGTTGCGGAGCACAGGCTCTGGACGTGCAGGCTCAGCAGCCATGGCTCATGGGCCCAGCCGCTCTGCGGCATGTGGGATCTTCCCAGAACGGGCACGAACCCGTGTCCCCTGCATCGGCAGCGGACTCTCAACCACTGCGCCACCAGGGAAGCCCTGAAGACCTGTTTTTAAAGGTGTCTGTATTAAGTTGATAATGCAGGTTGCCAAAGAGGAATTATTTAAGATTTACTAGATGGGTGAAATTTATGATTAAGATTCTAAAATACCCCAGATGTGTATGAGCAAGAAAAATGATTAAAAATTGGGTATAACACTTCTTGGGCAAATAATTTATTGTCTTTAATGAGCACTTTGTGGTCCTGTCCATATGAACTCTTTTTTTGTTTTTAGTAAGTGATGCTAGAAAATTAAGTATCCATTTGAGATAAAATTAAATTTTAAAAATCTTCTCTATATGTATTATTTGCAGATAGAAGGAGCATAGAGAAGTAGAGGACAGAGTTTTCCAGGTAGATTATTACCTAGATTGGAAGTTCTTCCTTAAGGAAGGGTTTGTTCATTTAGTCAGATTGTATTTTCTGAGCACTTTTGAGTGAAGCATTTATTATCTAAAGGGATGTATGAGCCAGTAAGTAGAACTAATTCTACCATAAGCACGTATAAGGGAGATGACATTTGAACTAATATTGAAGGATAAGTAGATGTTAGTTACATGAAAAAGGAAAAGAGGTAGAAAACAGTCCAGGCAAGAGAGGCATATACTTATGGGTGTGACATTAAGAAAGGACATGGGTTCTGACAGTAATGAGAATTTCAGTATTTTAATACTGAAGTTGGAAGAGCAGTTGTGGCCAGATTGAGAAGGTTCTTGAGTACCAAGTTAACAAGTTAGTACTTAATACTGTAGAAAATAGAGAATTAGTGCAGGTAATGAATCAGGAAAGTGATACCATTAGATTTTGTATTTAGGAAGAAGATTCTGGAAGCTCTGTAGAAGTTGGATTGGCAGAAGCGAGACATGAGAGGCTGGGAATGGACTGACAGGACTCACCTGAAATTGATGGTTTGAGCCATTAGGTGGCTTGCAATTATCAATAAAGGGGGAAGCAGGAGAAGGTTTGGTGAGTGGACAAGATGTGTTCAGTTTGGACATGTTATGTTCTGTGTGCCTGTGTTTTATTGGAATTCAATAGGAAAGAGAACTAAGTTATAAGTATCCATGGCCATGACACACTCTTTAAAGATATTTTGTAGGTTCCAGTAAGAGAATTAGCAATAGGAGTAGGAATGACCTGTAATATCGTTATCCCCTCAGTCAGGTTGTATTTCATTCTTGCCCTCTCTCATCAGTTACTTTATTTGTTCTCTACGATTTCTTTAAATCTTCTCTCTCTCTAGACTCCTTTATCTGCTCTTAATATTATTCTGTCGTCCCTTTTCCTTGTTGTCTTGTCACAAATAATGTAAGATGAGTAGCTTTAAAAACATCTGACAAAATTCCTCGTTTTATGGACTTAAAATTTATCTAACTCTGGATATGTGCTATCCATATGCTGTCTTTTATTTAACTTGTAAAAAAGCTAATACTATGTGGTATTTGTGCGCATATTTAAATGTCTTGTCATAATGATGCAGGTGGACACCTGATTATAAAGGAACAGAGGTCAGTACTCATTTATGTTGTGTGTTTGGATGAATTTTATACGTATCTAATTCTTCATCCTTTCACTGAGGAAATAGAAACCATTTCCCCTTAATTCCTAGGCATCAAATTCTCTCTGCCTCTGGGGTCTAGCACAGTTCATGGCACATAGTGGCTAATCACTTATTGAATGAATGAATGTGCCTGTATCTTTTCTTCCCTCATGTAATAGAGGAGGTGGCTGTGCTCCAGCAGTTAAGCCTGTAAGTGCTATGGCTCATCATCTCCTCCTGACTTCTTAGGGACTTTATTCTTGTGTTTTCAGTCTCTCCCTCTATAGTGGATCTTTCTCATGAACATTTACACATGTTCAAGTCTTCCCTGTCTTCAAACATAGAACAAAACATTTCTTCCCCCAGACTGTTTTTTGGTCCCCTTTAGCCTGTAGTGTCATGTTTCTGTCTCCCTCTCAAGCCAGACATATCTGTACTTGTTATTAAACACTTTTTCACTTCTTGCCCATTTTCTTAGTTTCCTTCTTGAATTTTCTGCAGTATTTGATGTTGACCACTTTTCCTTTCTTTAATGTAGCACATTTTTCTGGGTACGCCTTTCCTTCACAGGTTCATCCTCTTCTGCCTGTTCCTTAAATGTCTGCATTCCTCATAGGCTACTTTCTCTTCTCATTCTACTCATAGTCCTTGAATGATCTAACCTACTACTTTGGATGCACTCCATCTGTGTAGATCCAGCTTTTTTACTGTTTTGTCTCACAAGCTGTTCAGACTCTGTGACCAGCAACCTTGAATTAACTGTCCTTCTTTACCTCCACCTGAACCTTCTCCAGTGTTTCCTATTGCAGTGAATGGCACCACCATCTACCCTGTTGCCCAGGCCAGAGTGCCCTCTCTTTCCATTTCCCCCCTTGATTCTTAGTTGTAGTTTTTCTGATAAAATAAATTAATTTTAAACTGTTAGAGGCATTTTTCTTGGTTGCACATTCTAGTTTTCATTAGTATAAATTCAGGAGCTATTAGGGCACATTTGATTTCTTTAGGCTATTTTTGGCTCCAATTATTAGTGACTGGTATAAATCTAAAATAAATGTCCATTAAGATTTTTAGTTTACATAAATCAAAATTAAAATGTGTAGGAATTTATGTTTTATCAAAGATGATTATATTCAGTGTTTGTTCTAAATCATGTATTGTGGGGGTTTTTGTTTTTATTTTTTGGGGGGGAATAGTTGCTTTACAATGTTGTGTTAGTTTCTGCTGTACAATGAAGTGAATCAGCTATATGTATATATATATCCCCTCCCTCTTGGACCTCCCTCACCCCGCCCCCAATCACGCCCATCTAGGTCACCACAGGGCACCGAGCTGAGCTCCCTGCGCTATACAGCGGTTCCCATTAGCTGTCTGTTTTACACATGGTAATGTGTATGTATATGTCAGTCCCGATCTCCCAGTTCATCCCACCCTCCCTTACCGCTCACCCACCATGTCCACACGTTTGTTCTCTATGTCTGCATCTCTATTCCTGACCTGCAAATAGGTTCATCTGTACCGTTTTTCTAGATTGCACATATATGTGTTAATATACAGTATTTGTTTTTCTCTTTCTGACTTAACTTCATTCTGTATGACAGACTAGGTCCCTCCACACCTCTACAAATGATCCAGTTTTGTTCCTTTTTATGGCTGAGTAATATTCCATTGTATATATGTGCTGCATCTTCTTTATCCATTCGTCTGTCGATGGGCATTTAGGTTGCTTCCATGTCCTGACTATTGTAAATAGTGCTGCAGTGAACATTGGGGTGCCTGTGTCTTTTTGAATTATGGTTTTCTCTGGGTATATGCCCAGTAGTGGGATTGCTAGGTCATATGGTAGTTCTATTTTTAGTTTTTTAAGGAACCTCCATACTGTTCTCCATAGTGCTGTATCAGTTTACATTCCCACCAAACAGTGCAAGAGAGTTCCCTTTTCTCCACACCCTGTCCAGTATTTATTGTTTGTAGAGTTTTTGATGATGGCCATTCTGACCAGTTTTGATCTGCATTTCTCTAATAATTAGTGATGTTGAGCATCTTTTCTTGTGCCTCTTGGCCACCTGTATGTCTTTGGAGAAATGTCTATTTAGGTTTTCTGCCCTTTTTTTTTGCGTTACGCGGACCTCGCACTGCTGTGGCCTCTCCCTCTGCGGAGCACAGGCTCCAGACGCAGGCCCAGTGGCCATGGCTCACGGGCCCAGCCGCCCCGCGGCATGCGGGATCCCCCCGGAGCGGGGCACGAACCTGCGTCCCCTGCATCGGCAGGCGGACTCTCAACCACTCTGCCACCAGGGAAGCCCTCTGCCCATTTTTTGATTGGGTTGTTTGTTTTTTTGATATTGAGTGCATGAGCTGTTTGTATATTATGGAGACTAATCCCTTGTCGGTTGCTTCATTTGCAAAACATTTTCTCCCATTCTGAGGGGTGTCTTTTCGTCTCGTTTATGGTTTTCTTTGCTGTGCAAAAGCTTTTAAGTTTCGTTAGGTCCCATTTGTTTATTTCTGTTTTTATTTTCAGTACTCTAGGAGGTGAGCCAAAGAAGATCTTGCTGTGATTTATGTTAAAGATTGTTTTTCCTATGTTTTCCTCTAAGAGTTTTATAGTGTTTGGTCTTATATTTAGGTCTTTAATCCATTTTGAGTTTATTTTTGTTTATGGTGTTAGGGAGTGTTCTAATTTCATTCTTTTACAAGTAGCTGTCCAGTTTTCCCAGTGCCACTTATTGAAGAGACTGTCTTTTCTCCATTGTATATTCTTGCCTTCTTTGTCATAGATGAGTTGACCATAGGTGTGTGGGTTTATCTCTGGGCTTTCTATCTTGTTCCATTGATCTATATTTCTGTTTTTGTGCCAGTACCATACTGTCTTGATTACTGTACCTTTGTAGTATAGTCTGAAGTCAGGGAGCCTGATTCCTCCAGCTCCGTTTTTCTTTCTCAAGATTGTTTTGGCTCCTCGGGGTCTTTTGTGTTGCCATACAAATTGTAAAAATATGGAATGCTTCATGAATTTGTGTGTCATCCTTACACAGGGGCCATGCTAATTTTTTCTCTATCTTTCCAATTTTAGTATATGTGCTGCCAAAGCTAGCACTCATGTATTGTTTTCTTTTTTTTTCTTTTAATTAGTTTTCTGAGTTGAAAAAACTTCTTAGTTTCACATAGGAAATGATGTTATATCATTATCGATACAAAGAAAGATGTTTGGCTGTGCTGACAGAACAATGTCATATCCTGCCATATCCACTCTCCTCACCACTGCATGCTCATTTTGTTTCCCAGTCTGCTTTATAATAAAGCTCATTGAAAATAGAAACTCTCTCATACTTATGCACCTCCTTCCACAATGATATTGTGGCTGTGGCCATTATAGATTTTTAGTAAGGATTGACTTTAAAACTTAAGTTTATGAGTAATAATTTCATTGTACCTACAGATAGGCATAATTTCATTCCCATAGGACCTACATTTTGCATTCCCATAGTATCTACAAATATGCATAATTGATACAGGCTGTAAAAAAGAGGTTTAACAGGCATTAGAATTTGTTCTATTCTGAGTTGACCATTGATTTAGTGACTATTTGAACAATTATAACTGAAGTTTCAGATTGTTTTATGACTCAGCTTGCTCAAAAGAAATTGGCTTTCTTAATGAATTTTTAAAAGCAAGCTCTCATGGTGGCTTTATTCTCTTTTTGGCTTAATCTCTGATATTTAGAATAAAATAGATTGTTTTAAAAGAATAATCCACAACAAGGAGCAATGATTATGCTCCACAAACAGATGATTTTTTACTTTTACATAGTATTTATTCATTCTACCTTAGAGAGGCTCAGATCTCATGCTATCTTTTTGGGCCAGTGGGCTGCTTCTCATCTGTATTTGTTTTCTTCTTTAGATATTAGGATCAAGGAAGAAGAACCTGATCCTGAAGAGTGGCAGCTCAGTGGTGATTCTACATTGAATACCAATGACCTAACACATTTAAGAGTACAGGTGGTAGATGAAGAAGGGGACCAACAACATCAAGAAGGAAAAAGACTTCGAAGGGTAGCTTGCACCTGTCCCAACTGTAAAGAAGGTGGTGGGAGGTATGCACACACGAAACATACTTTTCTTTTTAGACTGTTAATATCATCACCCTAATTTTTGAAATGCTGCATGCCATGTCACTTAACTAAGGGAAATTATTCATTACATGATCATCTTGTGTGTTTGTCTGTATGAGTGTGGCAGAAAAAGTTAGAGAACAAAATATATGAAATCAAATTTTCAGTTCTAAATGCCTGTTTTAAAAAAACTAAAATTACTTAGTTTACTTAAAAAAAAAAAAGTATAGTAAGATGCCATTTAACAGGCCCATATTGGATATTAGTCTGTTTGCAAACCAGCAGTGGATTTGCCTAAATACTGATTAAAAAGCTGATTCTTCTGTACAGTAGAAACTAACACAACATTGTAAAGCAACTATACTCCAATAAAAATAAATCTTTAAAAAAAGTTGATTCTTAGCTTGAGAATAGCAGTTATATAATATAAAATAAGTTCAGAAATTGTTAATAAAGCATAAGTATTTTCCATTTTCAGTAGAAATGAGTAATAAGCCTTAATGATGGAATTTTTTAAAAAGTGGAACTGTAATATTTCCATTCAGTGTTTTCAGAAATAAACATTAAGAAATAATAACATGACAGGAATAAACTCAAAACAGATCAGTAATTATATTAAATGTGGATGGATTAAGCTTCATAATTGAGAGATTGACTCTCAGATCATATTTAAAAGACATAAAGCCCAGCCTTATATTGATTATAAGGAACATCTCAAATTGGTGCAGGAATGTTGAAAATAAAGGAATGGAAAAGACTTATTAGGCAAATGTTAACAAAAAGGAAACTTGGACATGGTAAGATTAAGGTGAAAATATCAAATGGATAGATAGGGATATATTTCTTTTTTTTTTTTTTTTTTTTTCGTTACGCAGGCCTCTCACTGTTGTGGCCTCTCCTGTTGCGGAGCACAGGCTCCGGACACGCAGGCTCAGCAGCCATGGCTCACGGGCCCAGCCGCTCCGCAGCATGTGGGATCTTCCCAGACTGGGGCACGAACCCGTGTCCCCTGCATTGGCAGGTGGACTCTCAACCACTGCGCCACCAGGGAAGCCCAGGGATATATTTCTTAATAATATGAAGTTTTCACTAAGAAGATTTAATAGCCATGGTACCTTTTCCCCACAGCTTTGAAATACATAGAGCAAAAACTGATAGAACTCTAAAGACATTATAACCATATCCTCTAGTCATAGTGAAAGACCTTAATATAACTCTCTCAGAAATGAACTATTTAAATAGACCAGAAAAAAAAAAAAACCCTGTTAATGCAGTTAATGAACTTGACCTAGTAGAGCCTCTCTGCCTTTTGAGTTGATTTGTACATTGGCCAGCCCATTCACAATGATAGTAATGACTAGTAACTGTTAATACTGAGAGCTTACTGTGTTCTAGATGGTCTTGTAAGTGAGGCATGGAGAAGCTGAATGATTCTTTACAGCATACACAGCTGGGATTTGGACCCAGTTTCTTATCAAGGCCTTAACCACTGCACTGTACTGCCTCCCAGGTGAATTTGCTTCTTCTCCATCTGATCCTTAGGCATTTGTATTTCCTACTGATAATTTATTCACTTGTTTGAAGTTTTACTTATTCTTTGAAATGTTTTGGTCAATTTAAATAAGTTAGTGTGGAATTCTGGTTAGACAACTTTTCTGAAATTTACTCTCATTTTTACGGGAACTTTCAAGATAAATTTTCATGAAAGTCAAATCTAACTGAGGGTCAAGGCCTTGCCTGTGTTTTGCTTATTCTTTTCTTTAAATTGAAAATTTTTTAAAATTATTTTTATTAAATTAACACATGCTCATAAAAATTCAGAAAAATAGAGGAGTTTTAAAAGAATACCAAACTTCTACCCTACTTCAAGATGACTATTGTAACATTTTTGTATATATCCTTCCAGACTTTACTCTCACTGTTTTATGTGTCTTTCTTTTGAAAATTTTTGTGATCATATTTCCAAGTGTACATAGAGTTTGTATCAGTTTTTTATGACTGTATAGTATTCAATGGTATGGATGTGTAAGAATTTAACAACTTTTGGGAGTTTATTGTTGAAATTCTAATTCTTACACATATATCTTTGCACATCTGATTATTTCATCATTATAAGTTGGCAGTGGTGGAATTGTTTTATCAAAGGGAATTGTCTGCTAGAAAGGTTGTATCAATTTATACTCCCATCAGTGGTGTATGAGAGTATGTTTTCCCACACCCTTGCCAACAATGGATTTTATAATTTTTAAAAACCTTTTAAAGTGTGAGAGATGAAAAGTAATTCCTCACTATTGTTTTATTCAGTATATTTTTGTTACTTTATTTGAACATTTTTTGTTGTGTTATTTTACCATGTCAAAATTCCTTTCGTGAATTATTTCTTTGTCTTTTGTGACTGTTAATTTGTCTGTCATATGTGCACATATTTTTTTTCCAATTTTACATTGTCTTTCAACTTTGTCAGTGGTTTGCAAAATGCATTTATTTACACAAGTAAAGAAAGTTCTCACTTAAAGCTTGCAAACCTTTTTTTAAGTACAAAATTTTTAGTTGAGATGCATTATTATCATGCTATTAAAAGTCTTCCTTAAACTGAGGATTATAAAAATACTCATATTTTTCCAGAACTTTTGTGAGTTCATTTTTTAATAACTTATTCTAACAATTAAAATTGAAGTTCTTAAGAAAAACAACTGTTGTTTCTTAGAGCTCATTTGAACAAAATTCAACTAATATACTCATGATAGGCACAATTGTATCATTGACAGTTGCTGCATCTCATTAATAGAAGCATAACATATAGTAAATCCTGTTCTGCAAAGGTGAGGTAGGTGGCACTTTATACATTTTAGAATATTAGCCTTTCCGCAACAGTATTCTTTTAAAAAAATAATAGTACGTATAAAGTGGCATCTTTAGAGAACTAAATTTTATTTTTTTACCTTTTTGAGCAAGGTGTAAAATATAATTAAATATTTAAAAACTGTATTCATTTGGGCATTTAGCCAATATTTATTAAGCAGAACCAGACTTCAGAAACTTTATACTCTAGTGGAAGAGACAATTTTATAAAGTAAAATAAATTCTAAAGGCGTTATTGTTATATAGGTTTTGTGTGGTTTAGACAACCTCAATCCAGTTTTTAAAAATTTAAGTTAATTTGTAAAATCTGTTTTCTTCCCTGTTAGCCTTTCAGTTTGTGTTCCGTTTCTCCTGTCCCAAGCAAAAGACTCGATTTACTTAACTTTTCTTAATCCCTCTACTCAGAATTTAGCTTTATTTATTGTGTCACTCTGTCTTTGCATTATTAAAATTTTGGGAGCAAGTTTAAGCAGTCAAGAAAATGAACTTAAAATTGTTAGTTTTGTAAGATCATGTAATAGGTATTAGTGGTGTAACTATATAAATCAAGGGGAAAATTTACGGTAATCTTTTACTACTTGAAGTTTGTTGATAAATTCACTTCAGTTCTCTTCCTTCACATCACATGCCATAAATCCATATCTGGCATATCTAGATCTTGAGTAAAAAAAAATTTTTTAAACAAAAACTTGGACCTCGGTATTGGACTTTTTCCCTTATATTGTATATTTTCGTGTGCCCCGTCTCCATTTTTTTTCTTAGTTGCCTGTCCCATTTTCAGACGAGTATGTCTTGTTACCTTATAATTCAGTTGATGAAAACATCTTTCCCTGGATTTTTGGTTCTTTGGGAACTCATATTTGTTGCTGTAATTTGTTACAGTCTTGTGCTTTGTTCGTGCTCTCAAAGCTAAATTTTGCTAAGTTAGTAAAATAGCACTTTTGAATTTATAAAAGCACATTGATTCACCTGAGTGGTAGGATTAGAAGAGAGGCAAGAAGTTATGAGTGTAGAGTGAACTGAATTGGGTTCTCTGTGAAATTGCTATGGTGAACACAATATGTAAAATCGGTTTGTACACCAATAGCCACAGACATTGCTCTTTTTCTTAGGGCCATTTAAGAATAAAACAAATTTTAAAAGCTAAATTAAATGGAAATATTATTGGCTTTGGTTAAGACTTTGGCATTGCAGGTGAGCCAGCAAAACCTGTTTCACTCAACTCAGCTCTTTGAAGAGAGTTGTAGAAATTGGGGGTGGACTGGAGCAGAAACTAGAATTGTGTTAGATTATGACATCCTTGCCCTTGAGACAACAGCATGACTCCTCCTTGTCTTTACTTATGCTATTCCTCTGCCTGGAATGCCTTCCCTCCTTTCTATCTAAATCCTACCCACCTCCTCCACGAAGCCTTCTCTAACTACTGGAGCCCACATTGATGTCTCCCTGTTCAGAACACCTATGGCATCTAACAGCCAGCACTGCACCGTTTAGCACTGTTTGTCCTATGGCAATTTCACATGCTACTGAGTGTGAGTACATTAAAATATAAATGTGGGGAAATATGCATTTTTCCAGTAAAATTTGAAAAACGATAGGTATATTATATACAGGAGGATTTGCAGGCTTATGGAAGGTTTACAGGCTATACCTAGACTGTGAGATTGTGGGAGGAGGGGAAGTTGGGGGAGGGTCTTAAATGTACCTTTTTGTAATCTCAGAGAAACTGCAAAGTTTATATAATATGATTTTGACAGTTGATGAGTCTAAAATGTCATTTTTTTTATAAACTCATTTGTTTTTATTCAGTAACTAGCCTTTTTCTTTTTTTTTTGAGGTTGAGTAATAACATTTTCTATAGTGTTTAATATGATTTGAATATCAGTTCTGGAATCAAAAACGGTTTCTTCTTGCTTAGGCTAAGATACCTGTGTTCACCCATCTAATAAGCACATATCTTCTAAACCCTGTTCTTGGTATCAGATACTGAAATGGAACATGTCAAATTTTGCAATGTGGAGAAACTGCATTTTATTATTTCTCTGATTTATAATTTTGGGTATCTTTGCATGGTTAATAGGGAATTTTAACTGTAAAGATAATTTTAATTTATTTCATGTAGTTCTAGGGGTCTAAGACAATAGCTTTGTCTAGATTTTTTTCTCTGATTTTCTCCAAGTCAGTGTATATTCAGGGTGTGGCCATACAAATATGTGAATAAATAATGCTTATATCATCTTAATTTAAAGTCTTCTTAAGGTGCCTTAATTGTACCTATGATTAGTTATGCATTTATTGTTGGTTTATTTACTTTTTAAATTAGCTGACATCATGACTTTGAATAGGCCATTTAGTTTCTGGTACAACTAATTTAATCGGATTGGGCTTATGCATAGAATTTGGGAATGGTTCTGACCGAATAATAAATAACTTTACGATACCCTTTATGTATGAAATGTTCTTTTAAATTATATATTTCTTGAGCATATTTACATTTGGAGAACACTCACATTAGTTGTGGAGTAAAATGAATATGTAAAACTTATTAATTTTTCTTTAAATTGATTTTAAATGGTCTTGGTTTCTGACTGACCTCACAGTGATAATGTCTTCTATTTGAAATTCAACATGGGGAGTATGATATGAGTGATAATGTCCATTTGAATATTTTCATATAAGTATATATTATTCTGTGTGTGTTTTTTAGAGGTACCAATCTTGGGAAAAAGAAGCAACACATTTGTCATATACCAGGATGTGGTAAAGTCTATGGGAAGACCTCACATCTGAGAGCTCATCTGCGTTGGCATTCTGGGGAGCGCCCTTTTATTTGTAACTGGATGTTCTGTGGTAAAAGATTTACTCGAAGTGATGAATTACAGAGGCACAGAAGAACACATACAGGTTACTAATATTTACTTTTAACAGATAAAAATTAACTGTAAGGCTACATACTACCTTGAAATTTTTTTTTAAGCATACCTTACTGAACTGAATCTTTTAAAATATGACCAATTACATCATATTTCTATCTTCAGTAACACCAATTTAAAAACACTAATTCCAAACAAGTCAGTATGGCTTATTTTATAAAATAATGTTTTATTTTATGCAGACTTTGGTTAGCTTTTGTTTTCATATTATTCAGTGTCTTAAGCCACATTTATCTCATCATTGTTAATTATGTTAAAGTTTTAAATTAGTTGTGTGCTTTTACTCTTGATCATTATCTTCTTCTTCCTCCTTAACACTGTAATAAATAATAATTCCTTTTCCTCTGATAAATTCAGGCATTTCACCCTTTCTCGTTTTAATATATGTGAGGTAAGCAAAAGATATTTCACTGAGGAATAACCAAGGCATTGCTGATGTGAAGACTCTTTCATTTAATTGTTTTAACACAGTGTTGTGTGGTTGTTACATGAAATGGACCTAGGAATGACCCAAATTGAATTCTAACTTATAACATATACAGATATTTTTCTTCTACTGCCATGTAATGATCAAGGTGTTCATCAGTCTATGCTCAATACTGAAGAATTGAAAAATATATAATGCATTTACAAAGTTTAGAGAGCTTAGAAGAAAGAACTATGGTGAAACGGTGGACGATACGGATTTTGAAGTCTCTTAGATCTAAATATATAAAATAACCCATGAAGTATGTAGTATTATGTTACATACGCTACTCGTTTTAATTTCTGTCTCATCAGGTAGGTAGACAGATGAGCTTAACCTGTTTGAAACTGCAACGGACAATATAAGAAAGTAGATAAAGTGTGCTTGGAGGCAGAGATCATTATTGTTGGGATAGTAAGGCATTTTTGAGCATGGCCCTATAATAGAATTTTCCTCAGTGGAATTTGATCAGCAGGATATAAAAAGAAATAATGTAAAAGGGAAAAAAGGTCTCTGATCCAATAAGTGTAGGAAACACTGTGTTAAAGAGGGTTACTGTACAAGTACTTTCAAGGAATGCCTCTTAGGACCTTTAATAGAATGTTAATGAGCACTGTACATCTCCCAAGTCGTGGGAGGTAGTGGCAACCTCTCATTGTGCCATTTTGCCATGGAGTATGTTTCAGGACTAATGTTCCAAGAGAAGCTTTGGGAAATACCTTCCCAGAAGAATAGAATAGTATATGAATAGAAGAAGTGAGAGATCATTTGTTACGAGTGAAGATGAGATTTTATTTAACACATTTCTGTTACGTAGGATTGAACCACGTTACAGAAGTTAGGTAATGGAGTTAGGTAATGGAGAGTCTGAACTGTTTAGTTATCTGCAGGTTACTCTTGCATTCCCATACCACTTAGTACAGTGGTGAAGTTTTGTACTGTAATAAAATTTGGTATTTAAGGAAGATTTGTCTGGCATTGATTTGTTGGATTGGAAAGGGAGAGACTAGTGTGCCATTGTAACATAGTTCAGGCATGAGTTCTGATGAGGACCTACTGAGAGGAGAGGTGCTGGAACAAGAGATACTAAGAAAGACATTTTGAAGAAAATAAATTAAGAAAATACTGGATTTGTTTATTGATTGAGTTCTCCTTAGATTCCTTGTAGGTTGGCCTTTTGCCTTATCTTCTACTAATTGTCTTACATAGTAGGTCTTCAACAGTAATAGAAGTTCTGTCTGTCTTTTGTATTTAAAAAAAGTATTTATGCTGGGAAATAAATTTAGGCATCATAGAGTCTTATTGACTTTTAACATCATGATTTATTAGGCTTGCTCTTGATTATTCCAGCTGAAATCAGGTCATCTGGCCATCTCCATTATTCTTGGGACTACTCAGTCTTTATTAGACTTCAAGCTTGTGTCTTGGCTTTAATCTAGAAGTACTCTGTAGTTACTTAAATTCGCATTTAAGAGTTGAAGGTTGAGTATCAGGGATCTGACATGTTAATAATACCTTAAATATAGCTTAAAACAGTGTATTTTTCTTTAGAGAAGTATGCTACAGATAGTCGTTTTTTAGCTGGTATTTTGTAACAGATGTTTCAAAACTATTAGCATAGTTGAGGTATCAAATTCTTACCTGAATATCAGTGTATAATAAGTTTGAAGATTGCTTTTCATCCAGAAATAAAGGTGACAGATTTATTCTGAGGAAAAGTATTCTATGAGAGAAATTTTGCAGGGACAGCTCATGAAACTAATATAGTTCTAATTGAACTCTGCTCCCTGTCCCTAACTGTCAGTGTTGGCTTATTTTCTTTCTCAGGGAATGATGAGTCTATTAATGTTAAATTTAAAAGACTAAGTAACTTAATTTCTTCAACAGGTGAGAAGAAATTTGTTTGTCCAGAATGTTCAAAACGCTTTATGAGAAGTGATCACCTTGCCAAACATATTAAAACACATCAGAATAAAAAAGGTATTCACTCTAGCAGTACAGTGCTGGCATCTGTGGAAGCTGCACGAGATGATACTTTGATTACTGCAGGAGGAACAACACTTATCCTTGCAAATATTCAACAAGGTTCTGTTTCAGGGATAGGAACTGTTAATACTTCCACCACCAGCAATCAAGATATCCTTACCAACACTGAAATACCTTTACAGCTTGTCACAGTTTCTGGAAATGAGACAATGGAGTAAATATTACACAAATACTTATTCATCGTGGTTATTTTTATACAGTAGTGAGAAGAACATTGTTCCTAAGTTCTTAGATATCTTTTTATTGATGTGCAAAAATTTTTGGATTGACAGTAACTTGGTTATACATGACACTGAAATGCCTTACTTTGTATGATACTCCATAGTATATTAAAAATGGTAAAATTGCATGGGTTTTGTAGGTACTTTTGGAATCTAGAAGAAATGAAATTTTACCAAGTTATATAAAGAGAAAATTGAATTTAACAATGCGAATGGTAGTCTTAACCAAATGCATCAATCCTGTGTGGTTTAGTGTAAAAATGAGAACATGTTGGTATTTATCTATTGTAAGATAAAAAAAAAGTTGGTGGGTGAAAGAAATCATGTTATGATAAAAAAATTTTTTGTAATTTTCTTGATGACTGGAATTTTTATTATGCATAACTGACAAATCAAGTTTCCAAGCAAATGTTACATAGTGTAGGCTTTACTTAGCTTATCAATTTGTCATTTTGAAGCTAATTATTTTAATTAGGTTAACTATGTACAATATTTTAAGCATTACTCTTGTAAGATTTTGAAAACTACATTTTAACATGGAACTCTAGGGATAGTCACCTTTTAAATCCTGTTGAAAAGCCATGTTTAAGATTTAATTTGCCAAAATAATGTCTTGTTAATATTCTTTCAATAACGAAGTTGGGCAATATAACCAATGTTTAAAAAAGTTTAAAATGTATAGGTTGAGGCATTTGGGTGGTAAGAAAATGTTATAGTGAATTATCCCTTTTCTTGAGTATTGGAGGACCAAAAAAATAAGGTGTTATTGCGTCTTAGCAGTGATTTTTTTTTTTTTTTTTTTAATCCAATCTTGTTTCCAAAAACCACATGTCTGCCAGGGCCTTAAAAGCCATCATGTAAATTACCAGTAAAGTATAACATATGCAAACATAACAAAATCACTTCCATAGTGACGATACTCCAACCATATGGATATTAGTCATAGAGAACTAGAGGTTTTATGATATTTTTTTAAGTCCTTTTTGTTTGTTTGTTTTGTTTTTGGTCTAGGTAGTCAGTCTGCACTTAAATATCAACCATTTTCCTTTTTTGCTTTTTCCCTTAAAATTTATATGTATCCAGTACATTTAATTGAGAAATGTATGTTTTTTATTATGCTGTATTTTCTTTTTATTTTTTAATTATTGTTTATATTTTCAATTATTAAAAAATGTACAAAATAAAGTTTCATTGCTGGTCTTGTAAGAGCTATACAATTTTCCAAAATGTATACCTATAACTGCAGCAGTTCACTTATTTCAAAAATTTGGGATTCTGTTCATTTGTTATTCTTAAGACCACCTCAAATTTAAAGGCTACCTTATTGTACGTTTAAAGTGTATTATAACAGTGTGGTAGTTAATAAAACACTATTTTTTTTTTCTTTTGAGTTTGTTGTATTCCTATGCATTTAAAATAATGGCAGTGGTACGGGGTAAAAAGATCAGTGTGGTTTATTTTTCTTAGCATTTTATTTGCAGATTCTTGATTTCAGATGCTGAGATTATTGTAAACAGGTATATTTACTTAAAAAGGGAAGAGTAGAGGCTCTAGCAGATTACTGTTTTTTTTGCCTAAAAATGAACTTATTAAATAGAACTTTTGAAAAAAATCTTTTAGCCCACATTGATTCATTAGAATTTTATCAATCCATTTTGCAAACCTTATTTTTCCTTTGTTTGTTTCCACCGTTAAAGCAATGCAGGATATTGATTTATCAAAAACTTGAGTTTACATGAAGATTCTTGAAAATGATAGCATAAGACAAGCTTTGGTAACCATGGCAAGAGTTATTTGAAAGGGTTATGTTTTTGAATTTATATATGTCTAATCATAAAGGCAGGGTAAGAGGGAAGGAAAAATTAACAGGATATTAATACGACTATTTTAGATATTTTAAAATAAAAAATCCAGTTACTTCCTACATGTATACAGTGGGGTTAAAGATTTCCATTGTCTGTTTTCCAGGCCCAATCTGATACTGTCAGTAATATCTTTGAACGCATAGGACAATGCTAGATACACATAAAAACACAAAGTTTTTCTCATGTGAGACTTAAGCTTGTGACGTGAAATAGGAAGTATTACTTGGAATCATAGAAATTAATGAATGTACATTTATTTTGAAGTTACATGGTTAGAATTTGAATCTTCAAACTCCTGTAAATAATTTCTAGAATTTAAAAAATTAGGTTGTGTGAAGAGGATTATGTGAGGAGGTTGCTCACTTGAGCAAAAACACCTATTAAGTAAGGAAATTAAAACACTTTTTAGAGTGCAAGAGTAGAGCTGTTTTTAATATTGAAAATTTATAGTAAGCTTATAGAGAGTTTTTGATCCATGAGTTTCCAAGCAAATTTTATCAGTTCTTAGAACGTGATTGCAATGAAGATAGTAAGTAGTCTTAAATATTATTTAAATAAGTTTTTAGAGTTTTTTGAGTGCCCACCTGGAATATACCTGTGAATTTTGGATCTTTACCTAACAAAGAAATGAAAGTTATTGTTCAACCTCAACCAAGGTGATTTTAAATACTTCTTGATTTTTATTGAAAAAATGTTGAATATACTCTGGAAACTTAATATTTGAAGAATTACCCTGAAGTAATTTTTTTCTAGTTATAAAATCTATTAGTATTGTGTATGGGTATAATATTTCTTAGTGTAAGTATATTCTTCAATAAGGTGTTTTTGGCAATTGCTTTATTTTTGTAAAGGCTAGAGTTAGTGCATATTCAGTATATTTACATACAGATAATTCCTGTTTATCAGAACATACTCATCTAGTGGACTAGGTGTCTATACTCTATACCTCAAAGAAAATAAACACTTAAGAAAATTTTATTTTCTGTTGAGACTTAATGCCTTTGAAAAGTAATTAAATTACTTTATTAAATTAAAAGTAATTATTAAATTACTTTAATAAAGTTTTAAAGACATACACCTATTGCAAAAGGTCGGGTGCCCTGTAAGTAACTTTGGGCAAAATAATGAAGATGCTTAAGTTATTTTCGAATAGTGAAAACGCTTAAATAGTAAAACTACATGTACATGTAATTTGAAAGCATGTCAAACATATTTCATAGAAAATAGTTCTTAGCCAGTATTGTTCATCAGAAAACGCTGGGACCATTAAAAAATGTCCACAGGCCTAGCTTCGTTCTTGACCTAAATCTACATTTCTGGAGATGGAGAATATACACACGTGACTCGTGAGTGCCGGTGGGTTTGAACTGTGGGGTGTCTGCTTAAACGCGGCTGTTTTTCAGGAGTAAATACTGCAGTGCTGTACAGTCTGGTTGGTTGAGTTAACAGATGTGGATGAATCAGGCATAGTGAGGGCCATATATGTGGATTAACCCCCTTGTTTTTCAGGGGTCAACTGTATGTATTTTTAACAGCTCCTCAAGTGGCTCTGATAAACACTCCTGGGTTAGAATCACTCTAAATAGAGCAAGCATCCCTTTAGTATCTTAATTGTAGTAAGGATCCTATTACTGACTTACTCATGATTCCCAAGGTTTTGTTCTATTAAAATTTTTATTGTATTCAATATTGTTTGAAATGTGGGGTTATTAATAATAACATTTGGTTTTAAAATATTGTTGGTCATGCTCCCCTAGTAGACGATTTGGTTTTCAGTTTTAATTATGTTAAGTAGAAAAGAATTGTTTTCAGTGTAAGAGAACAATTTGTTTTACTAAACAGTATTTTTAAAACTTTTTGCCATGAGTGAGCAGTAAGTCTTTTGTAGTCTGATAATCAGCACAGAACAAAATTGGTCAATATCTTGGGAACAAGGTTTGATACTTTAGTGAAATCATGTTTTTTATTTAGTGTTGGAGACACAAAGATAATACTGACTTGGCCCCTTGTCTTGTTCAGGCAGATTTGTGTATAATCAAATATATTGTGGTAAATACATGCTAGTGGCAGATAAAAAGCGCTCTAGAAACTTAAAAGAGGGAGAATTCTGCATGGAGAAATTGGGAAATTCAGGCAGAGGAGATGGCTCTAGCAAAGGAACAGTGCGATTTTGCTATGGATGATAGGGGAAATTGTGAGAGATGGAGTGGGGACGCTTTGGAGGAGGGGCTGTCAAATTGAGAAGGGGATCAGATTTTAATCTTTACCAGTGGTTCCTAATCTTTTTGGGATCATAGGTCTTCATTGTAGTCTAATGTTAAAACTGTTCAAACACTACATGGGGATTCATTTGAGCAAAGGCCTGAACCTTGGAAAATAGCCACGTTAAAGGAACTGGTGGAGAAAGAGGAGTCCTCAAGGAGACTGACATAGAAACTGAGTGTCAAGATGGTGATGAACATCAAATGCAGTAGAGAGGTCAAGTTAGATGAAAACAGAAAAGATTTTGGCAATAAGGAGTTGCCAACTGATCTTTGTTAGCAGTCGATGGGTCAAAAACTGAGGACACAGGAAAAGAGGCTATGGAGACAGGAAGCATAGGATATTCTAAATTAAGTCGTGAAGAGAAGAAAGATGGAAAAAAATAAAGAAAGATGGGCAGGTGTGTGGCTCAGTCAGGATTAAGAAAATTGTTGGAAAAATTTCTGATTATATAAGTGATACTTACATTGATAAATATTAAGAAAATAAGAGTATGAAGGAATTTAAATAACCTCTGAGCTACTCAGAGATAACTATTATTTCCTTTGAAAATGCATATCAAAGTTGGAGTTGAAATTTAGAAAAAGCTGCATGATTTGCTGTCATGTAACATGATTTATATCGGTTTTTTAAGTTATATATTTTAAGATATATGATGTGCTGAAAAAGGAGTCTATTGCCTTTAGCCTTCCTCTCCCCACCCCCCAGCTTTTTAACAGCCTTGCTTCTCTCCTAAATCCATATTAAGCTATATACTATATGGTGTGATATTGGGTAGGTTTCTTATCTTCTTAAAACCTCATTTTCATCATCCATAAAAAGGGGATAACTAACAATAGTATCCCTCATAGGATTGTTGTGAGGATTAAAATGTAAGCATTTAGCATAGTTCCTGGCTTACAGTAGGGACTCAATAAATGATATCTTCCCCTGTCCCCTGCACGTTTATTAACTGGAGATTTCACTTTTCCGTAGTGAAGGGACCAGTGTTTTGGGGTGTCCATTGTTTAAATACGGTTCATGCGTTGATTTTCACCTTCAGAATGAGGGGGAGTTTTCAAAGCAGAAATCTGAAAAGAGAGCTATAGAATCTAAACTGATAGTGGACAATGTGTCTGAAGTGACTGCCTCATCAGAAAGGATGGAATAAGAAGAAAAGAAGGAAACAGAAATTACACCCTGATAGAGAATTCTAGTTTAACATTTTTAGGAACAAGCCAAAGAATCTTTAGGTTCATTTTGATTGAAAGGTAACATTTACAGTTTAGTGGTCCCAACCTTAAAATTAGAAGAGGTCATCAAAGAAATGCAGCTTATTTCTCCAAAAAATGTCTAAGCCTCCAATTAACAGGCAACAGTGAAATAACAGGAAATGTTAGGGTAGATACTTTTTAGGATATCTGCCCAACTTATGTCCCATTTTCTGAATATTACTTCCTGCCACCTTCAGGGGCGAGCTGTTTAGGTAATTGGACAAGGAGTGGACATCTGGTCAAATTTGAGCCAATTAGATGATTTCTCCCAGGGGTTCGGAGTCGGAAAACTGATGTCTTGGGAAGTTGCATTTGGAACCTGCGTGTGAAGCAGAAAGAGAATAAATCAAAGATGAGAGACCATACAATCCCAGAAGAAAAAGATGAAGAGAACGGCTGCCTTGCTTCCTGATAACTTTGGTTTTTGTTCCAATGTTTTGTGCCTGTGCATTTCCTGTTCCTGGGTTCCATGAGATACCCTCAAAACCTCCCAGAGACTCCCCACTTCTATCTTCAGGTTTTTCTTAAGTTTGAGAGGCTGTTACTTGCTACCAAATAGTGCCAACTAAAACATCTTTGAGATACAATTCCTTCTTGAATAAAATACACTGGTTGAAATGGTTGATGACTTGGTGCTGTAGAAATTACCAACGAAAAGTCATGGTTAGTGCCAGATCAGTTAGGTTTAGATGAGGGAAAACTCAGCATAGAGCCTGAATGAGTCAGAAAGGGTGAGCTTTGGAGGACCAATAAGGTGTGCCCAGGAGAACTGACTAAAAGGCCTAGAAGTCCATCTACAGTCTGAGGATACTTATCAGAGGGCTGTGTCTATGTTGGTGTCTGTGTTTGGTCTTAACGGAGCACTGACTTTTTGCCAGCATTAGCTTTATGGTTAGTATCTTCCACCACATGGTCTTTATATTTTCATGATGTCTTCTGACTCAGGTGCAGTTTGGTTCACTTTTAATTGTGTGTACCCAATTACTTAGCTTCCTCTCATCCAAATCCTTTAAGAATTCTTAGTTAATTGCATCTTTCCCATTTTTACTGTTGGTAACTTTGTGTGGCTTTTTCATCTTGAATCATTTAGTAAAGGTGAAAACTTTTCACAGTATAACATAGTGCATAGATTTTGGACTTGGGCACACGTGGGTTTATGTCCTGGCTCTGCTGCTTAGCAGCTGTGTGACCATGGACTCTACCTTTCCACCCTGGGCCTCAGTTTTTTAAAATGTAAAATGGGGGTAATAGTAGCATCATCTTCATAAGGGTGATGGAGGAGATTAAATAGGTTAGTGCATGTAAACCACTTCCCACAGTGCCTGGCACATAGTTAAGTATTAGTAAATGTTAGCCTTAGAGAAATCAATAATCTTCCTACACTTGGAAATAATTATCCCCATCTTGTATTAATGTGTTCATTCACTTAGATCCCCCTAGTTTTCTGTCAGCAGACATTAACAAAATTGCTAGTATTCATATTGTGCCTTTTTGATGAAGCATTTCAAATATATAGAAAAAATATAGAAAACAATATAATACCTGTGTATCCGCCATCCAGCTTTTACAGTCTTAATCATTTTACACATATTTGCTTGTTTCTTTTAAAGAGAGACGATTATAGCTATAGTTGAAATCTACATAGTCCTGTCTCATTCCATTTCTTTCCTTTCACACGCAGGGGTAACTGCTGGTCTGAATTTGATGTTTATCAGAATGATACCATGAATGGTTTTAAATGCTTACTATATGTGTGCATATATAGGGTTGTTTTCATGTTTTTGAATCTTTATATAAATGGTATCATACTGTACATAATCTTTGGGCACTTGTTTTTGCACTCATGTTTTTGAGATGTATCCATGTTAACACATGTTCCTCTAAACTATTCATTTTAAATGCTGTAGTTCTTTGAGTATATCACAGTTTATCCATTTTCTTGTTGATGCACATTTCAGTTCTTTCCAATTTTTGTCTATTATAAACAATGCTGCAATGAAATACTTGACATGTTTCCTTGTGCATGTGTGTGAGTGTTTCTCTGAGGTATGTATCTAGAACTTCAGTCACTGGTCAATAAGATATTCTTATCTTCAAATTTACCAGATATCGCCAAATTGATCTCCACGGTGTATATGCCAAATTCCACTGCTAGTAACAGTACATAGGAGTTCACATTCCCACACTCTCCCCAAATCCTTGGACTTGGCAGATATTTCTTTCCAATGAAAAAACCAATGCAATTTTATTTTGGAGTCTGACAAAGTGCTTTAAAATTCATCTGGGAGAAAAACAAGCAGGTGTAAAAAGTTAGAAAGGAATCAGAAAAACAAAGCCGTGTATATATAAAGATATTGATACCAGTAGGCATAACCAAACAATGTTAACTATAGCAGAAACAATGCATGTTTTTCTTACTGGTTCCACCATTTAACTCTCATTCAACCCATGCCTTGGTGTGGTACTCCCCACAGCCTCTCACTATAGGGGTTTCTTCACACAGTATACAGCCCTCTTGGATTGAATATTGGAAAGAAGGCTCAGGCCTAGCTAGCTGTTTTCCATGATGTTCACTTTTCCCAGGGGCTGGGAGTATAGTCTGTGCTGTGGCCTCTTGCCCTGTTTTCTCCCAATTCTTCCCCCTCCATCTCCACCCATATTCCAGCTCAAGTAGTCATAGATCAGCCCATCAGCTGCAGAAACCCACTTCAAACTGGGGAAATCCTTTCTTGCAGAGACCCCAGTGTTGCCACTTAAATATATATTTATATATATATCTTAAATATTTTATATATATATTATATATATATATCTCCATCCCTACATGAATGATATGAAATAATTCATGATTCTGATTTCTCTGTATTCTGGTGAGGTTGAGCATATTTTTGTTATGGTTGTAACCCATGTTTCCTCTGAAAGGAATTATCTATTTGAATTCTTTGCCCATTTGCTTTTATGGTTATTTTTATTTTACATTGATTTTTAAGCATTCTTAATATTCCAGATACATATTATTTTAGATATATATGGGCAGATAATATCTTCTCCCAATTTGGCTTATCTTTTAACTTTGTTTATGGTGTTTTGTATGTGTGGTAGTGTTCTACAAAAGTTTTATTGAATCTATGTCTTGTAGCTTTTCTGTCTTTCTCAAATTCCCTGGTGTCATAAAAGTATTTTTCTCTAAAAATTTTCTTATTTTGTCTTTCAGTTTGGCTTATTAATCCACTTTGAGATGATTTTTGTTCATGGTGTGAAGTTCCTAACACTTTCCATGTGGATTACCAGTTGTCTCAGCACAGCTTATTGAATGGCCCAACTTTCCCCCACTAATTGTAATGCTACCTCTCATTTATCAAGTTTCCATTTGCGTGTGGGTCTATTCCTTGATTTCTTTCTGCCTTTCCTGTGCTGAGACCATACAATCAATACCATGGGTTTCACTTTTTTTTTTCAATTGGAGCATAATCGCTTTACAACGTGTTTCTGCTGTAGAACAAAGTGAATCAGCTATATGTATGCATATATCCCCCCACCTTGAGCTTCCCTCCCACCCCACACCCCACCCAATGCCAGCCCTCTAGGTCATCACAGAGCAGAGGGCTGAGCTCCCTGTGCTATACAGCAGCTTCCCACTAGCTATCTATTTTACACCTAGTAGTGTATATATGTCAGCGCTACTCTCAACTCGTCCCACCCTCCCCTTCCCCCTGTGTCCACAGCATGGCTTTCACATCTTGATGTCTGGTAGCGCAGGTCTCCTCTGCCCACCCCTTACCTGTCCTTCAAAATAGTTCTGACTGTTCCTACCCACGGACCTTCTTTATCTCCACTTATTCAAATCCACTTTAATGTCCTTTATTGTTTTCTCTTTGAAAGGTCTTAACACATTTTTACATTTATTCCTATGTAATTTTTTTTTCTGGGGAATAGGCTTTTTTTAAGTTAATTTGTAAATTGATCAGTGTTGGTCTTTATAAATGCTATTGATTTTTATAAATCGATTTTGTCTATTCTACATACTTTTTTTGCTAGTTCTAATAGTTTGCCTATAGATTCTGTAAGATTTTCTATGTAGACAAATGGGCCTCAAATAAGAAAAGGTTTGTCTCCATTTCCAATTCTGATACCTTTATTTAAACAAAAAGTATCTTACTGCATTGGCAGCTTAATATTAGCTAGAAGTGGTGGTAACAGACATCTCTGTCCTGTTTCTGACTACCATTTACCTTTCTTTCCCACACGTAACCCTGTTTGAGTCTTCTGATACATACTCGGCACTTGGGATAAAAAAATTATCAATCCATAGTTCCTGTCCTGAAGGATATAGTTGGAGAGGCTGATGACATTCTGACTATAATTACCTTTCTGACTTAAATTAAAAAATTCTACCTGGTTTCTCTAGTTTCATGTACTCTTTCCATTATAGCAACATATTCCTTCTATTTCAAAGTTAGGGGAAGATTAACTTTTTTTTTTTTTTTTTTTTTTAATACACATGATCCTCTAAGAGCTACAGCATAAACCTGCTAACTGTCCACAGATGTGACATCTGGAACATCATACACCAAGCATGCAAGAGCCTGATGTGGGCCCTGTGTCTGCTTGGCACGGGGTTATATACATGAGGGCGCCTAATAAAGCTTCTGTGACATTCAAAGAAAGAACATAGCGGCTGACTTGCTCAGGCTCTACTGTTGAGCTCAAGGCTTACTTGATAGGCCGAGTTTCGGGGTAGGAAAAAAAACAAAGTAAGAAAAGTTGCTAATGGGGTCTGTCTTTCTGGCCAAAGTCTTTTCAAATCTATTCTACTACTGGAGACAGTCAGCCCTGAAGTGGAAACTGGAGACTACAAGGCAGCAACATATGCGCACAACGAACTTTCTCATCACAGTGGGTGAAGAAGGAAAAAAATAATAATCCCACCCTGTAAAATCATTGCTCTGATGACAAGGTGGAAGGGGCAGTAGGTGTAAACACCACCCAGAAAGCCCAGGGGCTTGTCGTATCTGGCTTCTCTCTGCTGGCCTGCTTCCTTCTTCAACTGGTAAAAAGATAAAGGGACAGCTTTTGAGATGTTTTTTGTGTCCCAAAATGTAAGATAGGGACACAGGGAGGAGAGGCTTGGAGAAAGGAAGTGAGCAGTTAAGAGCCGCTGACGTGGAGGCACGTGCAGGAGAATCATGGGGCAGGGCTTAGCCTTCAGCCCTGGTGCTGGGCATGCTCTTAACCATCTAGACGGAAAGAACCTCCGAATTTATTCACAGGAGCCAACTTCTTGCTGCTGGTACAGAGTTTTAACATTATCTGAAGATGGCTCTTGGGATTCTGCCCCAGAGTCTTTGTTCCTGAGGCTCTCCCTCACAACTTGAAAGCTGCTGGGGAGCAAGCTGCAAACTTTTATTCCTCTGGTTTTGCTTTGCAAGGGCAGAGAACACTGTCCCTTTGCAGTCATAAAACTAGCAGGATCCCGGGGTGGCTACTATCAAGTTGCCAGACAGGCCTCCGGCTGCAGAAGGGCCTTGTTCGTGCTTATCACGGATCTCTAAGAATCAGCAGTGCCAGGTTGCTAGCTCCTTTATCTTTGGCCAAGTTTCTTCTGCCTTCATTTCTCTCTTGCCAGATGGACAGGCAGCGAACGTGAGTGAAGTCAGCTTCTTGAAAGAGTGGTCCACACTCTCTACCTACCTTCCTTTCACTCTTCTCAGTTTCCTCTCAGTTTCTTCTGCCCCATCACTCCACTGACAACGCTCTTGACAAGTCTTTAATGACCTCCATGTCACTAAATCCTGTGACACAAACATTCACACCCTGCTTGACAAGAGTGTTCGGGTCAGTTGGCTATTCTCCCCTTCTTGATACAGTCGCTTTCCTTGGCATCCACGGTCCTCCTGGGTTTCCTTCTGCTGCTTTCCACGTCTCCTCTTCTTTGCTGGCTTTTCTTCTCTTTCTACCTGACACTTAAATGTTAGGTGTTCTCCAGGCTTGATCCTGAGCTGATTTCTCTTCTCACATTACACTCTTACTGGATGACCTCATTCATTCTGGGGATTTCCTTTTACTTCAGACATGGACAACTCCCAGAGTTCTGTCTCTACTCCTCACTTGAGTTGCAGCTAAGATATTGAACTATCTGTTTAGGCTCTTGTTGGCAGTTTTGAAGGTACCTCAAACTTTATGTATTCAAAACTCAGTTTCTGCGTGTCTTCCCCTAAACTTGGACTTTCAGGATTTATCTGAATGACTAGCGTCATCATATGCACCTAGATGCTCATGCCAGAAAAGTGAAAGTTAACCTGGACATCCCCCATATCGGTCCCGTTGATATTCCAGGTGTCTCAAAGGCATGGATCGCTCTACATCTCCTCCACCAGTATCCTGGCCAACAGCCATCATTTTTGCCTGGATTATGACAATATCCCCTAATTTGGGCTTCCCATAACCACTCTTCTTGAACCCCTACTAATCTACTCTCCAAGTAGCAGCCCAGAATGATTTTTTAAAAAAATATATCGGTCTCATTAAAACTCTTTATTGGCACTTCAAATAGCATCCTGAGTCTTTGCCGTGGCCTGGTTGGTCCTCCTCAGATGAGTCTGTACCTCACTTGCTGTGCTCCAGCCACAATCCATCTCTCACTTCCTCAGATACCTCGTGTTCCTGCCGGCTTGCCTCTGGGATCGTGTATTCTGTCAGGGATGCATTATGACTTCTGTGGGCTCTAGGCACTTTTGCCTTTAAGGGCTCCTTCATAAGTAATAATAAAAAACCATATATTTTATGACTACATTGGTACCAAGATGAATATAATCCAGGTTGGACTTTTTTTATTTTTTCTATCGAGATTAAAATCACATAACATAACCATTTAAAAATGTCCAATTCAGTGGCATTTAATATAGTCACAATGTTGTACAACAACCCCCTCTGTCTAGTTCCAAACCATTACTGCAAAGAGAAACTCTGTACCCATTAAGCAGTTACTCTCCTCCCAGTCTCTGAGAACCACTCTTCTGCTTTCTGTCTCCATGGATTTACTTGTTCTGGATATTTCATATAAGTGGAATCATACAATACACGGCCACTTGTATCTGGCTTCTTTCACTTGGCATAATGTCTTGGAGGTTCATCTATGTTGTAGCATGTATCAGTACTTGATTCTTTTTCACAGCTGAATAATATTCCATTGTATGGATTTACCACCTTTTGTTTATCCTTTTTTTTTTTTTTTTTTGTTTATCCTTTTGTCCACTGATGGGCGTTTGGGTTGTTAACCTTTTTGCTATTGTGAATAGTGCTGCTGCGAACATTTGTGTGCAAGTATTTTTTTTTTTTTTTTTTTTTTTTTTGGTGTGTGTGCAAGTATTTATTTGAATGCCTGTTTCAACTTTTGGGGGGCGGTATATACCTAGGAGCATAATTGCTGGGTTCATTATTCTCCTGATTTTAAAAGAAATTGAAAACATTTTCGTGGACCCCTAAACATATTGTGAGCCTAGGCACTACTGTGCCTGCCGTGCCTGGCGTTAATTGCACCCTGAATTCTTTTCCTTCTGTCTGAGACGCTTCTATTGCATCTTTGCTGCACCAGGAGAGGGGCAGCTCCAGTTTGTGAAATGTCCACTGGGAAGACCTCCTGTGCCTTGTAGAGCAGATGGGGCTCACTGAGTAGGGTAGAGAGTGGATTTATTCTCAGCTTCCATTCCAGTGAGAAATGTGAATTGATGGCAATGGTCAGTCTGAGCTCAAAGCAGAGAACTGCTCTGCATATCTGTATCATCAGCTCACCTTCTGGCTCCCTCAGCTGGAGACTATCCAGGTCCCCAGCTCCTGGCACCAGGGTCCTCTTACTTTCACCCTATTTCACTACTTCCCCTTGGGGAACCTGACCTTAACAAAAGAAAAAATGACCAATCTCTCTAGTCCGGAGGATGGCACTGATGGTGTTAGATAGTAAAATATAACCATGTTATACTGCCCTAAATATTTTTTTCAAGACCTTGTGCTTTTTGGAAAGTCTCAGGTAAAATTGGAACTTTATGAAGAAAGAAATTCCAAGTACCAATAGAATAATGTATAACAGAGAGTGTGGTGATTTCCCTAGCATTATATCATATCTCCTCTGGCATTTTTGCAGCAACCTGCTGGCAGCAGAAGGGGGTGGGCAGGGATAGCCATGTTTTGTTAAAATACATCTTTCTCTTTTTATGTTAACCTCCAGGTTCTTTGTTTTCCTTCTCTGGACTTCTTTTTCTTACATGTTAGTTCAGCAAAAGACGGAAAGGGGGCTGGTACCGGGTTTTTGTCGGAGGGGATGAAGTATCTGAATTTACCAGCTTTACCGTTTAGAGTTATCTCTGTCTTTCTCACTATTTGTCTGCATACCAGGTGGTTAAGAGGAAGAGCCTGGACAGATCTACCATCGTTTCATGTTCTTTGCATCCATACTTCCTTGTGCTGACATTTGTAACAAGAGGCAATTTTAGTCAGGAAAAGTCCCTATCCAGTTTTTTTTTAAGTCAAACCCACAATATTTTCCATTCCCCCTTTTAATTACATTTGCTCTGTGGTTTGGGAAAGCAGACCACATTGCTTGCTGCCTAAATTATTTTCTAACTACCAAATTGCTCCGTCCCTGAACACATACCCAAATCATATCCTACATGTTTTCAGGCAAGCTGGCTTTTAGGACATTGAATTATATATATCCTTTATTATGATACATAATTACAGCATCAGTGTCTGTACACCTTTGGTACAAATACATGTTAATGACTTTTTTTCCTGTTTCAAAAATCTTAAAGCAGTACTTAGGCATTAAGAGGTACTGTCAACAGAGTAAATATTGAACAGAAGATTGTGGGCAGGGAGACTCCAGAGAAATCAAAGTTTCTGTAGATTAACCTAATAACTTTACTCTTGCCATGATACCTCTTAATATATTTTGACAGTTAGTAACTGGTGCATTTCCCTTCCTCCCTTTGAATTATTTTTGTGAAACCAAATGGGTCATCATGAATAATAAGATTATTATGACTAAAGATTACTCTGTAATCTTTTATTTTATTTTATTTTATTTATTTATTTTTTTTTTGCGGTACGCGGGCCTCTCACTGTTGTGGCCTCTCCCACTGCGGAGCACAGGCTCCGGACGCTCAGGCTCAGCGGCCATGGCTCACGGGCCCAGCCGCTCCGCGGCATGTGGGATCTTCCCGGACCGGGGCACGAACCCGTGTCCCCTGCATCGGCAGGCGGACTCTCAACCACTGCGCCACCAGGGAAGCCCAGTAATCTTTTATTTTATCACATCAAAAGTAGCTCCTCTTGGAGATGTTTAAATAGTATTTGTCAGTACTGAGCAAATGTTTCACCATGACGGAGAATTGCCTCTGCTTTTGTCAAGAGCTCGAGATGATGAAAAACACCATGGTAATACAGAATGGCTAGTGGGTCTGGGAAACCTAAGAACATAGGCCAAGATTATTATGGATTAAAAAGAAAAATGCAAAGAGGAGAAAGAGTAAAAAAGGGCTGGGGACCCCAGATGACCACGGGTCCAAAGTGAGCCTCAGCTTCTGCTATTGGCCAGAGAAAAAGCTGTAGAAAAAAGTTTGGGCAAAACTAGAATGAACATTTGCTGGTTATCTTCATCAGGTAAGATACTCTAAGGCCAGACAAGATTTTCTCTGAGCCTCTTGGCGCTGCTCAAAAGAAATAATGAGCTGATTGGCCACTTCTTCCTTGTCAAAATATGATAGAAGCAACCCTGCAAACTAACGTCCTGAAAGCGTCGGGAGAGATAACTTACAGGGCACAGGGATCTCCCTAACGTTGATTCTAGTTGTTGTTGTTTTTTCCAGTAAATAACGTAGCAGAAACGAGAGAAGATAGAAATGTTTCATTTTTGATTTCCATTGAATAGGATTCTTATAAAACGGAAGCTTCCTCCGCTGTCCTTCTCTGACGACCCTGATGATAGATCAGTGCCCACAATGTTTCCAGTACAGCCTTGGCTCCAGCAGCTCTGTCATTGAAAGTAATTTGATAACTGCCGCGATGTTCTTTCCTGGGCTACAGTCCTCTGCCTTCTGTCACCTCCCAAACAAGCCTGAATGTCAGGAGAGTGACTGGGGGACATTGCCCTGGGTGTACCATTGACGTGGAAGGCAATGAGGTCCCTCGTCACTTTCCCCAAAATGGGAGAAGATTGTGCCACCAGGAAGTGTCAACATGCTCTTGTCCCTCCATGGGTGAAAAAAGGCTTGAAAATGATCTTGATGCAGGGCTCCCACTGCCAAGTATTTGCACCAACCAGAGAAAGGCACTCGGGGCAGATGCAGCCCCTCTAGGACTCAGGGCTTGGCAAGGGGACTTGGCTAGATTTCAGTCCCTACTTGCACTCTTGTCCAGATTCTGTCCTTCATAACGGTGCGTGGTGGCTCTGATCCAATACGCCCCTTAACCAAGGCTGATACGATTCCTGCAAATGGCAGCTTCAGACAGGAAACTTAGCGGATTGTTCTTGGCACTGTGCCACTCTTCTTTCTCTATTCCTCTTCTCTCTGCATCTCTCTCTTCTCTCCACCTGGGTCCTGCTACCTGGCCCCCCAAAGTCAGCACACAATCCAGGTCTCTCCTCTTAGACTTCTAATCTGGTTAATAAATCGATGCTAAGTTGCTAATGGTTAATAATATATTACTCTTCCAGATGCAAACTTGGATGAATATTTATAGATTGGGCCACAGCATTTACATTTTAGTAGAGACCTGCCAGACCTCAACCCAAAAGGAGAAACTCTATGAAATGGCTTCTAGACTCTGTTTACTTCCAAAAGGTCACTTACCCAAGATTTGGGCAGCTGCCACCTTGTGGCCAGGACTGCCCCATGAGATTGGAGGGGCCAGTAGGCCTTCTGGAGTTGCTGCCCTCAGATTTCAAGATCATTGTCTTATGTTACTAATCAAATGGCTATAGCTTTAAGCTTCTACACAGTAGGAAAACTTTGAGATTCAGTCTGTTTTTGTAAGATTGGAAAGCCACAGAAAACTTAAGTAAGATGTAGAGTTTCGGGAGTTTCTTTTAAAAGATGTAGAGTTATCCATTGCTATTTAGTCTTGGGCTGTGAATTTATTCTAAATCTTTCCTTCAGGCCGGACTTCTTTGGGGTTTTACTTGCTCTGGTCTTCAGCCCTAAAAAGAAACCAGCCCCTGTCATGAGTTTGAGAGAGAGTTGCAGGGACAGGCTCCGTTAGCCTCATGCAGGCGGGAGTAATATTTTCCTCGGCATGTTCGGTAACCATGCTGCTATAACTCCCTCTTTCACTGCCTTCTGTCTAATTAATACTTCATTTACATAGGAAAAAACTTCTTTAATTAGACATTGCATTTCACTAATCCAGCCTTCTGCTAAAAATCACATTTTAACAAAACTTTGTATTTCCCAGACTCTTTTAAAAGTCATCTGTATCTTTTTTCTTTTGTAATTAGTAAAAATGTATTGTGCCCACACTGAGAAGAGAGTTTGAAAACCAGGACTCCAACCAAAACACAAAAGGCGGGGGGAGGGATAAATTGGGAGATTGGGATTGACACATACACACTACCATACACAAAACAGATTAATAAGGCCTACTGCATAGCACAGGGAACTCTACTCAATACTCTGCAATGACACACGTGGGAAAAGAACCCAAAAAACAGTGGACCAATGTATATGTATAACTGATCCTCTCTGCTGCACACCCAAAACCAACACAACGCTGCAAATCAACCACACTCCAATAAAAATTCAAAAACAAACAAACAAAGCTTGGCCCCTCTTCTCTTCTGAGTTGTTAGAGTGTATCTACCATAGAACACAACAGTTTTTGTGCAGCTACTCGGTGTTTTGATCACAATGCAAAAACAACATGGCTAATCTGAACAATCTACATGGATGACAACTCGCTGAAATAACTATCAATTAACAACATAATTGTCACTTATACGTTGCCAGCATTGAAGCAGGCAATTGTTACTTCTGTGAGGCTTTTGTGCTTTCTTTTTCTTCTCTTCTCAGGGTGTGGATATAGGGCAGGGGCCTGGGTTGAAAAGTTTAAACTGATGACCAAGTTAATTGTTGTTTTAATCACTGTGTGTGTTTTTTAAATTAATTAATTAATTTTATTTATTTACTTTTGGCTGCGTTGGGTCTTTGTTGCTGTGCGCGGGCTTTCTCTAGTTGCAGCGAGCGCGGGGGCTACTCTTGGCTGCGGTGTGCGGGCTTCTCATTGTGGTGGCTTCTTTTGTTGCGGAGCACGGACTCTAGGCAAGTGGGCTTCAGTAATTGTGGCACGCGGCTCAGTAGCTGTGGCTCGCGGGCTCTAGAGCACAGGCTCAGTAGTTGTGGCGCATGGGCTTAGTTGCTCCGCGGCATGTGGGATCTTCCTGGACCAGGGCTCGGACCCGTGTCCCCTGCATTGGCAAGAGGATTCTTAACCACTGCACCGCCTGGGAAGTCCTAATCACTGTGTTTTAATCACAACCTTTCTTATAGGTCGTTGTAAAGTGAAAACAGTGGTGCTAGTCATAAAATTTCACTCCAGGCTTGGTGGGTGAACCTTGCTTTGGTTCTGAAATCTCTACAGCATCAAATGCTTTGCCAGGTCTATAGTCTCTTTAATCGGGAGCTATTGCAGACAGAGCATGACACGTGCTATTTTGTTCGATCAAGATGATGGCAAAGAAAACGCATCCTCTGTGTGAAGGCAGAGTCCACTTTTGCTAAAGCAGCTGGAAAGAATTTAGCCAGTGTGGTCAGGATGATGACCCTGGTGTCTTCCTCTCTACGCTGTGTCAACAAGAGCACCTGGCCACCACAGCCTCTGTGAGTGAGTGGGCACCAGTAGAAGGAGGAGAAGATCTAAAGTGCCAGGCCCTCCTTATGTGTTGTGTATATCTCTCACTTGGCAGAAGACAAGGTGGTTCCACCAGGTGGAACCAGGTTCCTGGTCCTGCAGGAACACCTTCAGGAAGAGCTGCTTCAACGTAAGACTCCAGCCTCTGTTTGGGTGCAAATAACTTCATGGTGCAAAATCATGTTCTACTAGCCAAGACCTGGAGCTAGCTAAAATAGGAATTAGGACACAAAGAAACTGGTTGTTTTGCATTGGGTCAATCCATCTGCACATCAACAGGTGGCACTTCTCCATCTGAAGGCAAAAGTCTGACTTAGAACTTGCAGGAAGCAGCCACTCCCTCCTTGAGGGCGTTGCAGTGGCCTGGAGAGAAAACAGCCTTCCAGCTAGACCCCGGGGTTTGGAATATCAGTGCTTTTGAGTTATTGCTGCTGTGGCCAGGCTCCTTTCTAGGATCTTTATTACCTCTAAAATGGTGAGAATTTTTCCATTTTGTAGGGCTGTTTAGAGGGTTAAGTAGGTTGACGCGTGTAAAGCGTCAAAGGTTGTGTACTGTTGGTGCATACTAGTGGCTTGGTCACTATTAATTTAAAGAAATAGCGACAAAGTCACTTTTACTGACCTAAAAATATTTCAGTTAATGAAGTAGGTTTGCTTCTTTGATTTTAATGAAAGCGAATTTAAATTCTTAAAGAGAAATTTAAAAGTCGTCAATTAGTGTTTACATTTTTTAACTCACTTTTAAAATCCAATGAGCTATTACTGTTATTACTATTCATCATAACTTCACTGATCACCAACCCCGAATCCAGCTTTTCTGTGCAGCTGGGTAGGTGCTGTTTCTAAGTGAGCCAGTTTTGCAAACAGACTGTGACATGTACAGGCGGCATTTAATAATAGTATAACACATGTTCTTTGTCTTCCCCTTGTGGTTACATCATTCAAGTGTTTATAGTATAGTCAGTATTCCAAAGAGAGCAAGAACTATTATCCTAACTTAGCAATCATGTCTTACTTGGAGAAGATGTGATTCTGCTTTTTTATGCCCATCGGCTTAGGGTTGGGGGCGCCACATTTTAGGTGCCAAAAACCAAGGTTTCTGGTTATTTAATATTTTGCATACTTTCCTTCTGTAAATGCTTCCCCTTAAGCAAGCCCATTGTCGTGCTTGTCACTGACTACTATGGTGATTCTGGACGTGTGTAGGCTTCTCCAGCTGTGTGGAGATGCACTTCAACTTGGGGCTCCTCCCTTCGAAGGTTATGTTTGCTGCACGGACGAACAGTTGCCTCTGCTGATAGGGAACGTCTCATTGCACCTCTTTTCCACACCATCTGTCAGACCTGGACCCTTTCCAAACGCTACGGCTTTGTTGGCAGAATGGTCTTCCTGCTACAGAAGTTTTGTAATCTGCTAATTGATGGGGTAAGGAAAATTTATATTTGGGTTACAGCTGAAAAGTTGGATGTTTCTTTGATGGGGCTTTAAATACTGACATATGCTGCACTGGTTTTTGATTTTAGGCATCCTCGTTTCTGCACGAGCACACACTCTCCCCTGTGTTCTCTGCCTCATTGAGAATATGGCATCCTTTGGAGAAGAACACCAGTATGATCTACCAGGGAATTATCCTCTACTTAGTTTACTCATTAAGCAATGATTTTAGTATTATTATCCCTTTGTAGTTTGAGACAGATGGCAAAGAAGGAGTTTGCTTTACTGCACAAGATGCATTGTTGGACATGGCAAATCTCCCTGAATGGTTAATATCTGCAGTATTCATTCTTTCTAATAAGCATCTTGGCTTTTGCACAGGGCCTGGTTCTACACTCATTTTTTTTTTTTTAATTTAAGTTTTCTTTAAAATTACAGTTTAAGTGTCTCTTTTTTTTTTAACATTTTTATTGTAGTATAATTGCTTTACAATGGTGTGTTAGTTTCTGCTGTATAGCAAAGTGAATCAGCTATATGTATACATATATCCCCATATCCCCTCCGTCTTGTGTCTCCCTCCCACCCTCCCTATCCCATCCCTCTAGGTGGTCACAAAGCACCAAGCCGATCTCCCTGTGCTATGTAGCTGCTTCCCAATAACTATCTATTTCACATTTGGTAGTGTATATATACATATATGCTGCTCTCTCACTTCGTCCCAGCTTCCCCTTCCCCCTCCCCGTGTCCTCAAGTCCATTCTCTACATCTACGTCTTTATTCCTGTCCTGCCCTTAGGTTCTCCAAAACCTTTTTTTTTTTTTAGGTTCCATATATATGTGTTAGCATACAGTATTTGTATTCTTCTTTCTGGCTTATTTCACTCTGTATGACAGACTCTAGGTCCATCCACCTCACGACAAATAACTCAATTTCGTTTCTTTTTATGGCTGAGTAATATTCCATTGTATATATGTGCCACATCTTCTATATCCATTCATCTGTCAATGGACACTTAGGTTGCTTCCATGTCCTGGCTATTGTAAATAGAGCTGCAATGAACATTGTGGTACATGACTCTTTTTGGATTATGGTTTTCTCAGGGTATATGCCCAGTAGTGGGATTTCTGGGTCATTTGGTAGTTCTATTTTTAGCTTTTTAAGGAACCTCCATACTGTTCTCCATAGTGGCTGTATTAATCCACATTCCTACCAACAGTGCAAGAGGGTTGCCTTTTCTCCACACCCTCTCCAGCATTTATTGTTTGTAGATTTTTTGATGATGGCCATTCTGACCGGTGTGAGGTGATACCTCGCTGCAGCTTTGACCTGCATTTCTCTAATAATTAGTGATGTTGAGCATCCTTTCAGGTGTTTGTTGGCCATCTGTATATCGTCTTTGGAGAAATGTCTATTTAGGTCTTCTGCCCATTTTTGGATTCGGTTGTTTGTTTTTTTTGACATTGAGCTGCATGAGCTGCTTGTATATTTTGGAGATTAATCCTTTGTCAGTTGCTTCATTTGCAAATATTTTCCCCATTCTGAGGGTTGCCTTTTCATCTTGTTTATGGTGTCCTTTGGTGTGCAAAAGCTTTTAAGTTTCATTAGGTCCCATTTGTTTATTTTTGTTTTTATTTCCATTTCTCTGGGAGGTGGGTCAAAAAGGATCTTGCTGTGATTTATGTCATAGAGTGTTCTGCCTATGTTTTCCTCTAAGAGTTTTATAGTGTCTGGCCTTACATTTAGGTCTTTAATCCATTTTGAGTTTATTTTTGTGTATGATGTTAGGAAGTGTTCTAATTTCATTCTTTTACATGTGGCTGTCCAGTTTTCCCATCACCACTTATTGAAGAGGCTGTCCTTTGTCTCTTGTAATAGTCTTTATTTTAAAAATCTATTTTGTCTGATATGAGAATTGCTACTCCAGCTTTCCTTTGCTTTCCATTTGCATGGAGTATCTTTTTCCGTCCCTTCACTTTCAGTCTGTATGTGTCGCTAGCTCTGAAGTGGGTCTCTTGTAGACAGCATATATACGGGTCTTGTTTTCGTATCCATTCAGCCAGTCTATGTCTTTTGGTTGGAGCATTTAATTCATTTACATTTAAGGTAATTATTGATATGTATGTCCCTATTACCATTTTCTTAATTGTTTTGGGTTTGTTTTTGTAGGTCTTTTCCTTCTCTTATGTTTCCTGCCTAGAGAAGTTCCTTTAGCATTTGTTGTAAAGCTGGTTTGGTGGTGCTGAATTCTGTTAACTTTTGCTTGTCTGTAAACGTTTTAATTTCTCCGTTGAATCTGAATGAGATCCTTGCTGGGTAGAGTAATCTTGGTTGTTGCTTTTTCCCTTTCATCACTTTCAATGTGTCCTGCCACTCCCTTCTGGCTTGCAGAGTTTCTGCTGAAAGATCAGCTGTTAACCTTATGGGGATTCCCTTGTGTGTTATTTGTTGCTTTTCCCTTGCTGCTTTTAATATTTTTTCTTTGTATTTGATTTTTGATAGTTTGATTAATATGTGTCTTGGCGTGTTTCTCCTTGGATTTATCCTGTATGGGACTCTCTGCACTTCCTGGACTTGACTATTTCCTTTCCCATGTTAGGGAAGTTTTCAACTATAATCTCTTCAAATATTTTCTCAGAACGCTTCTTTTTCTCTTCTTCTTCTGGGACCCTGATAATTCAAATGTCGGTGTGTTTAATGTTGTCCAGAGGTCTCTTAGACTGTCCTTAATTCTTTTCATTATTTTTTCTTTATTCTGCTCTGTGGTAGTTATTTCCACTATTTTATCTTCCAGGTCACTTATCTGTTCTTCTGCCTCAGTTATTCTGCTATTGATTCCTTCTAGAGAATTTTTAATTTCATTTATTGTGTTGTTCATCATTGTTTGTTTGCTCTTTAGTTCTTCTAGGTCCTTGTTAAACGTTTCTTGTATTTTCTCCATTCTATTTCCACGATTTTGGATCATCTTTACTATCATTACTCTGAATTCTTTTTCAGGTATTTCAAATGACTATTTCCTCTTCATTTGTTTGGTCTGGTGGGTTTTTACCTTGCTCTTTCATCTGCTGCATATTTCTCTGTCTTCTCATTTTGTTTAACTTACAAACAAGTTTGGGATCTCCTTTTTGCAGGCTGCAGGTTCATAGTTCCCGTTGTTTTTGGTGTCTGCCCCCAGTGGGTAAGGTTGGTTCAGTGGGTTGTGTAGGCTTCCTAGTGGAGGGGACTGGTGCCTGTGTTCTGGTGGATGAGGCTGGATCTTGTCTTGCCAGTGGGCAGGACCGTGTTCGGTGGTGTGTTTTGGCGTGTCCGTGAACTTAGTCTGATTTTAGGCAGTCTCTCTACTAATGGGTGGGGTTGTGCTCCTGTCTTACTAGTTGTTTGGCATGGGGCGTCCAGCACTGGAGCTTGCTGGCCGTTGGGTGGAGCTGGGTCTTAGCGTTGACATGGAGATCTCTGGGAGAGCTCTTGCCAATTGATATTACGTGGGGCTGGGAGGTCTCTGGTGGTCCAATGTCCTGAACTTGGCTCTCCTACCTCAGAGGCTCAGGCCTGACACCAGGCCGGAGCACAAAGACCCTGTCAGCCACAGGGCTCCTGGTCTTGAAGAGTCCCCTGGAGAGGCGGGGGCGGCTGTCCCTCACCCTGGGGCCATTCATCCATGTGAACCTACACTCAGCTCCTCATTTAAATGCAAAGCTGTTCTCAATCCTTTTCCCCTACAAAAGGCTGAGGACAGGAGAATCCTAGGGAAGGAAGTAGCATAAAAATCATGCTGTTCAAGTTGACCTTTGTGGTTGTCCTCATCCTGAAGTTGTGCATTAAAACTCAGCGTGAGCAAGCCCCACATCTTTGAGCATGGTCGCGCTTACTGAGCCAGACCCATGTCCCTAAAGTGCAGGAGCACGTGCACGTGTTGGGGGCAGTGCACAAGTGTGGTGTGACATTGTGCCTCTGGACCCCTGGGCTCCTCTCTCAGTGGCAGCCCTCTCAACCTGCACTGAACAGTGCCTGGCACAAAGAAAGATGAGGATGAAAGAGGATTTCTTCCCTACCTTTGAAAACTTCAAAAAAATTGTTCCCAGTCTGGTTCTGATGATCCATGTCTTAAGCAAAGCGCGCACAAAGATTGGAAATCTGCCCACTGATCGGAAATAGTTTTTGGAAAGTCAGATTTAATCCCACGAGCCAAATGATCACTACCAACAGCGTTCAGGGAAAACCAAAGTCCACAGCAAATTTTAATTTGGCAAGTGCATAAAACGTTCAAAAGAGCAGAGGTCTCATTTACATTCCTCCCTCTTATATGGGATTTTCTTCTATATTAGTAATTGAAGGGTGAAGCCTATAGAGCGCAACTATATCCCATAATAGCCATCGGGGACACACTAACAACTTCCTTGAAGTAACGCACACTAGGGTGTTTATGGTTCAGTGTCACACAGGCTCTCTTTGATCTAAATGAGGATTCGTTGGCAAACTCACAATAGGCTCCACATGTACCCCTCTCAACCTCTTTCTTTTAATCATGGAAATTAGAGATGGAAAATACCCATTAAGTCACTTAGTCCACTTCCCTGCCAGGGTGAAATTGTTGCCTATGTTACAGGGGTAGTGCTTGGTCCAGCTTAAATTTAAAGGTCTCAGGGGATAGGCAGTCACCTGATTTTATAATTTTCCTCTTTCCCTTAAAATTCAGAGGAGGAAAGATACAAAACGGAGGAAGAGATCTCCTCCCCTCCTGTGGGTTGGAGGTGATGTCGATGGGTCGCTGAATGCGCTCACACGGTGGCAGCTTTCTGGAAACCACACCTCTTGAGATGGCCGTTTCATTACTGGTAAGGGACACAGTTAAACTCAACCCCCGTCTCCCAGCTTGTTTTACTCTCCAGCTTAATGGAGCTCTCCAGATTCCCGGACGTCTCCCGTAAACTCAAGCGAGCAAGCACTCCAGCTTTGGTGAGGGGGCATGAGGCCCAGCGAAGGAGAACTTTTGTCTCTTTTAGGCTTGATGGTTGATTAGTTATAAACTGCACAGGCCCTCCTGGTTAGAGTGTGATGTCACCCATGAGGTGTGAGCTCATGAATGCAACACCGCCTGTCTTATTCCACTCAGTGACCAGTTGAGGTATTTTTCTACTTGGAACATTTGGCATCTGAAAGATGAGAGGTGCGCATGGTCGCACAATGAATCCTCTCAGCAAGACCGCCACTCAGCGTCTGCCTGCATCTCCCACTGTGGAAGTCAAGTCGATGGGAAAGTAGCAAAATCCGCTGACTGTCTTCCCAGTGGGGCCTTTACTGGAGAACACACGGCAATGGCTGAGATGAGACTTAAAAAGGGAAATGATGAGATTCACATTTGGGGTTTATTTCAGAGGCTTTCTTTTAGTTTGCTAAAATCATCTGTGAGATTGTATTGATTTAGGAAAATCTGATAAGTGAACATTTCAGATTCTGATACAGATGTTTTAGAGCGTGACTATTCACATTATAAGATGGGAGTCTCCCCCGCCCCCAAATCCCTGCCTCACATTCACTGTGGGTTCCATGAAGTAGCTGACTTTCCTAATGCATTTGAAGGAGGATCAGGTTTGCAAAACCTGATGCAAAACAATGTCTTAGGAAGATACTTACTGTGGTTTCTATTAGGCAGAAAAAGTTTGTCTTTCGATATGTCTGTATTACTTGTGCATTCACAGAGACATGTTTCAGGGCTTCTACAATGTACGATGTATTCCTGGGATGATTCTTGTTTGAAATACCCTTGGGTAGCAATGGATAATAGTTCTTCGAATAGAAAAAGAAAAGAAAAGGTTGGAATCAGTTATAAGTTGATGGCCTAGAATTAGAATTCTGTTGAATGCAATTCTAGTATTGGATCCTGTACTTGGCTAATGAAAAGCTCAAATTTTAAAGCGCTTGTGGCCAAGACTGCTTGCTGTTCTCCCAATATCCATTCTCCCTGATTTTAGTGCCTCCGTTTCCCTCCCACCTGCTGTCTCACTGTGTCCTGGCTGAGAAGATGTGAGGGAAGTGGTGTGGAGCCCCCTGCGGTGTGTCCTTAGGGACACACGCCCTTCCCCTCTTCCTCTTGCTGTTAGCCTGGAAAGCGGACGAGGTGGCTGGAGCCCCAGCTGCCGTCTTAGAGCACAGGGATGAAGACCACATTCTGGGAGTGACTGAAGGTGGCTGCGTCCCAGATAATTTCGTGGAGCTGCCAGACTAACCCGAGAGAAACCTTCTCTGAACTTCTTTTACATGAAAGGCTAAAACCTAGTGGGTTAAAGTCACTGTTTTCTCAGGGTTTCTCACTGTTTTCTCAGGGTTTCCTAATCAAACCTAATCCTGATTAGGTAGATACTTAACATCTCGTTAAAGCCGAAATATTTGCATTTCAGCTGATAATCAATGCCAGCTCACATTTATTCCTTTGAACATGGCCTTGAAATGTTCGGAGACATAGGTGTATGGAATAACCCCAAACTTACAGATTCTCAGATATATGATCAGCTAAAATAACAATAAGGACTTTGAGGAAAAGTGTTTTCATTCACTTTCTCGTATCTGTTCTGTTCACAACATGTAGGAATGTACACACACTCTCATTCCACAGAGGATTTAACGAGAACACAGGCCAAAATAATGGGTAGTGTAAATAAGAATAGAGCGAGGGTGAGGAAAAGCATAAGTAGGGAGTCAGGACCAGGAAAAGATAAAAACGGACAGAGGTACAGGTAGGTTCCAGAGAGGTGTGCGTATATGAGAACATTGGTGGTATGGGAAGAAAATACATTAGAATGTTGAGAGACATTTTTCATCTAGAATGAGAGGTGTTAAGATTTAGTGCCATCTAACATGTGTTTGTCATGTGCTTCCCTCAGCTGGCCCCTGACACTTCTGGAAGGCGTTTGAGGAACACTGGGCAGACGCCCTACAACCAGAGAACCCCAGAGCTTCCTTGTGCAGCCTGGGGCATCTTGCAGCACACGTGCGTCCAGTTAAGTGGATTTCTAGTTTGTATTGCCCATGTTTAAGTATATCCTCATAAAAGGAGGATAGTAGCTTAAAAATATTTCTGCAAAGAAACTGCCGGTTTTGCTTCATACTGGTATTATCTTGAAGCAAAGAAGGTACTGGTGTTGCCTGAGCAAGCTCTTTGTTAGACTCATTAAAAGTAATTATAGGGCTTCCCTGGTGGCGCAGTGGTTGAGAATCTGCCTGCCAATGTAAGGGACACAGGTTCGAGCCCTGGTCTGGGAAGATCCCACATGCCGTGGAGCAACTGGGCCCGTGAGCCACAATTACTGAGCCTGCGTGTCTGGAGCCTCTGCTCCACAACAAGAGAGGCCGCGATAGTGAGAGGTCCGCGCACCGCGATGAAGAGTGGCCCCTGCTCGCCACAACTACAGAAAGCCCTCGCACAGAAACAAAGACCCAACACAGCCATAAATAAATAAATAAATAAAATTAAAAGTAAATATAATCTAGTTGGGGCTGAAAGAAGAGGCTAAAATAATTTTGAAATTATTAGAAGACCCTTTGAAATATGCATTTATATCCCCATTCATTAACAATGAACTTCAAGCTCTGTGTATATTATGATTTATATTATCTTTTTTTTTGCGGTACGCGGGCCTCTCACTGTTGTGGCCTCTCCCGTTGTGGATCACAGGCTCTGGACGCGCAGGCTCAGCGGCCATGGCTCACGGGCCCAGCCGCTCCGTGGCATGTGGGAGCTTCCCGGACCGGGGCACGAACCCGTGTCCCCTGCATCGGCAGGCGGACTCTCAACCACTGTGCCACCAGGGAAGCCCTATATTATCTTTTATTTAAAGATAAATCCCTATACCGAATAGGGATTTATCTTTAAATTTTTCCCTTATGGAGATGGTGAGATTAAAAAAAAAAAGGTTCTGGGGCCCCTGGTATAGGCTATAAAGGCCCACAACTTCAAGTTTGATTCTGAGCTTCCTAGAAGCTTAAAAAAATGAGAGAGACAGAAAGAGTGATGGACAGTTAGGACATAATTTTCATGCTCAGAAATGACAAAACATATTATTTTCTCAAGATAAATAAAGCTTTTCTCAGCTTAAAAAAAAAAAGGAAGTTTTTTATGCGGGCTTTTCCTTTGGGGCCTGGGTGATACAGTGGACAATATCCTCAAAAATTTTCCCATGGCAGATGCTGTAAAGCGTTTCATTTGACCGCTTCACAAAGGACTTTTGGTAAATGTTGACAGCAAAATATCCAAATGCAGCTCTAGGAAAGACGTTCTACGAGGGACGAGGGTGACATAGTGCAGGGATTCAGCTTTCTGCTGGTGCATCTAAATGCAAGGCTGGGACCTAGAGTAAGTATACCTTTCCATAAACGTCACTTCCTCCCGCGTGTTTGGGTTGGAGCAGGCTGCAGCAGTCTGAGCTTAGGTTCCCTGACACGGCTGGAGCTCTGGTTACTCAATGTGCTAGTTGGGGCAGATTCACCTGCTTGGGAAACTAAAGAGAGGGACCATTTTTATGAGAAAAACAAAGGAGTTCAGGGATGCCCTGACCTGGGTGGAGACCCATCCCATCTGTGCTGAGAGGGTGGTATCCACGCTAAGCTATGCATGTTAAACTGGGACCCGGGCTCACACGGCAGCAACACCAAGGGGTGAGCTCCCATGATTCCCTTGGCCTTAATGCGGGCAGTCAGGTGGAGGTTTTCCCCATCCATGACCATGATTAGATTTCAGGCAGCAGAATTTTTTCCTGCTTTCACGCTTTCAATGAAAGGTTTTCCTCAACACTGATGTGTGTGTTTCTTAGGCAGTTACTGGCTGGTGAGGAACACGAGGCCCAGAATCAGGCTACCTAATTCTGAACCCTGGCTCCACTGCGTACTATCTATGAAACCTGGGAAAATTTACATCTCTTTTCTGTGCCTCAGTTTTCTCATTTGTCAAAAAAAAAGAAAAGAAAAGAAAAAAGAAAGAATGAAAGAATACTGTGTGAATAGTATCTCATAACAATGAGAATTAAATGAACTAATACCTGTAATCTGCTTAGGACAGTGCCTGGAAATGTCACTGATTTATAGCATAAGCAAAGAGCACATAACTATAAAGAAATGATGGGCTCTGGAATCAGGCTGCCTGAGGTCACTCCTTGGCTCTTCCTTGTGCCACTCGTGTGGCCTCCCTTGTAACTTGGGGACAGGTTGCCACGTTGGTTACTCGAGCCAGCATCTAGAACATAGTCAGGACGTGCTTGCACGAGATAAACTTTCCACACGTGCTGTTTGCTACTATTCCTTTTTTTTTGGCACGCGGGCCTCTCACCGTTGTGGCCTCTCCCGTCGTGGAGCACAGGCTCCGGACGCGCAGCCTCAGCGGCCATGGCTCAGGGGCCCAGCCGCTCCGCGGCATGTGGGATCTTCCTGGACGGGGGCACGAACCCGTGTCCCCTGCATCGGCAGGCGGACTCTCAACCACTGCGCCACCAGGGAAGCCCATATGCTCTGATTTTCTTAAATCTGTGCAAAACGATTGCCAGAGCATTGCAGAAACAATACATTTCAGTCCACATTTTTCTTGAGGAATTTTTGTGCCATAATTTGGTTAACATCTCTGAAGTGGCAAACTTGTGATTTGTTTTCACTGAAATCTCCCGAGACTCCCAGCTTTGTCATAATCCTCTGACCTTCCTGTGGGCCTCGGCCCTCCCTCCTCCCACTCACCCTCCCTCCCAGCTGGATGACATTTCCTCTGAAGATGACAAAACTGTGATGCCCGTGCCTAGCAGACTGGAAACTTGCAACATTGAAGCAATGAGCTGCTCCTATTTGTTGTTTTGGGTGTGTTTTCCAAGCTCAAATGTGAAAGTTGAGATAAATCTGGGTAATGTTTCATGAATCTCTCCCCCTCTCTCCCTACCACTCTACCTACTAGTTCTTCACGTGCAATGACTATTCACCTCAGGTTCCAATCAGAGCCCCCAGGATGGCCTTACGGTGGAAGGAGGGGAGCCGTGTTCTCTTGGATGCAGTTGGATGTGCTTCTGCTCGAGGCCCAATTGAGACATCTGGGACCTCATTAAAGATGGGTTAAGGAGGATGCCAAAGGGCTTTTGAAAAAGTTAAATCTCCTAAACCACAAAAAACCTTATGCTCTGTGTCCGCACTGAGTTAAACCGAGATTCACCTTTTGCTGGCACACACTCATGTGTGTATTGGCTGCTTGAATGTGGAGATCTATCTGTGCCCATTGGTAGATGCCGCTGCCACAAGCGCCTGTGCCAAGCCCTCTCCCTCACTCTAGCTGCTCTGGACCCCACGGGAAGCCTCCCTTCGCTCCGCCATGATCCAGAATGTCATGCCTAGACTAAACCGGCTGGTAAGGTTAATTTGTAAAGTGTCACTGTGTCACAGATCTGGCCCCCAGTGAGCCTCAAGCATCCTCCGTCTGCCCGGTCCGAGTCTCTTTCCTGTCCCTTGGCATCCTTGATCCCTCAGCAGCCTTCACATCTTGACTGGTGAGAGCTTCTGCTACTCACAGGTGTGACCAGGGGCAAGTTCGTACCCTGCCCTGGCTTCAGATCGCCCTCTACAAAAGGGAGATAAGAAAATGACTGGGGCCTGGAGCTTGGCACATGGGAACCTCTCAAGAACATTAGTTCTCTTCCTCCTGCCGCCCTCTTCCTCCCCTCCCCCTCCTCTTCTTCCTCCCCTCCCCCTCCTCTTCTTCCTCCCCTCCCCTCCCCCCCCTTCCCCCATCAGAATCATCTGGGGACCTTGGTAAAATCCAGATCACTGGGCCCTACGCCCAGACCTTCTGACTCAGTAAATGTGTGTGTGTTGGGGGTGGAGGAGAATTTGCGCTTGTAACAAGTTCCAAAGTGACACTGTTGCTGCTGGTCCAGTGACCACACTTTGAGAACCACTGCCTTAAAGCAGTGTTTCCCCTCCTTTCCTGGGTACCTGTTAAGGAACAAAGGATCTTGGGTCCTGCCCCAACTTGCTGTACCTGACTGTCCAGGGAGGGGTTTGGGCTTAGTTTTGTTAATAGGCATCTAATGGCTCTTATCTTTGGGGAGATTTGGAAACGCAGCCTTAAAGCAACATGAAGTGCAGAAGGAGACCCACAAGCCTATGTTAGAAAAATAAATATTTGAGTTTGGAGTTTTGGAGTTGCTGGTGGTTTTGCTGACAATTTTTTAAAAAAATGTTGAAATAAATATATTTATAAAAAAACGCTAAAAGTGTTTTAGGACTTCCCCCCTCTTTTCATCCCAAACTCAGCCTTGGGCATTAGTACTGGATCTCCTAATGGATGGTATAGAATGACTCAGCTAAAGCAGTGGGTCTATTGTGGAACATTGGTCAGCATTGTAGGGCTTTTCTGTATAGAATATAACTTACCTCAACTTATTTTTGAACCCCATCTCACAGATGATTTAGGGGATGGGGAAATATTTTTGATTGAAAACTGTAGACTGATATCTCTATTTTCTGCTTTAAAACAGTTAATTCAGGGTCTTACTGGTAAATGCTCAAACGTTGGGAGTTTCTCCCCCTTCCTCCTCTTCTAGCCAATCTGGTTTCTGGCGTAGGGGGATGCTCAGGTGTCCAGTGTGTCAAGGGAGTGGGAATAGCTGATCCTTAAATAGGAGGGTCACCTGTCAGTGATCTTGATGGCCTGCCCACATTGTCATGGTTATCCCAGCAGCCCTCAGGTCTGCATATGATTTTCTCCTGGGGTAGCAAGTCTCCTGCCAGGTTGACAGTGGGTCCATGACTTAGATTTTCAAATGGATGCTGGAATTTGTTCTGCCAATGAAGAGGAGGAATTTATATACACATTGGTAGATGTCTATGAATTTTCTTGGGCTCAGGAAGATTCAGTGACTTGCCCTAGATCACAGAACCTGCTTTTTAGTGATTGACCAGGGGCAGAATACAGGTCATGTGGTTCTTGGACAAGGATTTGAGGTGTTTGCCCCATCCTGTGTCACCATCCCCACACCTGTGCCTGCCCACAGCTCATCCTTCACAGCCCCCTGTTTCATTCTATCTCCATATGCTGATCTTAGCTTCTCCAGATCCATGAGGCAATTTGTTATAAGAGAAATTGACAGGGTTGAGCCAAAATCTGCTGTCTTTAGACCTAAATATGACATAGACCTCAATTCCCAAAGACTTAAATGCCAAGCTGTGTAGAAAAGCATCCCATTCACTCACTCATTCATGCATGCACGTATGTATGGAGCCTCAACCGTGTATCAGCATTGTGCTGGGTACCAGGGAACAAGTACGCAGCAAGGTCCCAGACATAGGCACGTAAAGATGAAATTGCAATACCAGGCAGCCTTTGATTAAGATCAAAGTACTGATGCTGTTAAGTAAGAGCTTGGAGGAGAGTGTGCCTTGTGCTGGGACAGTAAGGGATGCTTTCATTGAGGGGTTGGGTCTTAGGGCCAGGCTCTGGGCTGAGTTAAAGCTCAGGGGGGTGGGATGAACCTGACAGGTGTGGAGATTGAACTGTGCAGGACGCCACACACCGCAAGTGTGTCCTGGGGTGGGTGAATTCTAGTGAGTTGTCAGACGTCATGGTCATTTACAAACTGGCAGAGCAGATGACGTTGAGACTATGGAAGAAAGGGATGAAGAGTAGGGAGAGGGGAGAGAGTTTGATCTTGTGCCACCAGGAAGATGTTAAATTTCATAGTATTTTATCAAGAGCAGATGCTGGTGTGAGTTAAATTGATTCAAATGCAAAACCCACCAAATCTTAGGTGTACTAAACTCTCTAAGCTTTGGGAAAACTGGAAATTTTACAATCTATTGATTTCAGTGCTCCACTGGTGCCCTGGTGTAGCAATCGTACCTAAGAAATGTTTAATATGAAGTCTATTTTTCCTCTCATGAAACTTAAGGATGAAATGTATGAGGGAAGACAACACAGGGTATATTTTTGTAGAACTAGTAGTAAATTCAAATTATCCTACTGTACAGCTGGGTCCGTTCATTGGCCTGACTCCAAAAAGTTATAGAGGGAATGTGAGCAAAGGCACCTTCTACTTCTTGGAGTTCATCAAAATCCGAACCTTTTACAATTCTTTTTATGTTGGCCCTAAAATGTTACTTGACTGAAATAATCTTCTCCTGGATAGCGGAGAATGTCTCACAAACTACAGATTGATTGATCTCCTTGACATTCCAGGTTCCCGATAGCTGATGCTGGCCCTCCCTTTTTCTAGAATACAGATCTTGTGTGTGATTTAAGGGCAGGAATGATTTAAGACTCAATTACTCTCCTTTTAACAATGCCTATAGTGCCTCGTACTCTGAATTGTACAGCATTTCCCATTTGGTACCCTGTGCTCCAAATAATTCTCCTCTCCATTTCTTTTTTTTTGGGCTACGCGGACCTCTCACTGCTGTGGCCTCTCCCGTTGCAGAGCACAGGCTCCGGATGCGCAGGCTCAGCGGCCATGGCTCACGGGCCCAGCCGCTCCGCGGCATGTGGGATCTTCCCGGACCGGGGCACGAACCCGTGTCCCCTGCATCGGCAGGCGGACTCTCAACCACTGCGCCCCCAGGGAAGCCCTCTCCTCTCCATTTTAACGCACTGACTTCTTCCTTGACTTTAAGACTCACCCTGAAAGAAAATGAATATTTATTGATGCTTCATATACACCAGACTCTGCACCAGCCACTGACATTGGTTGTCTATGTAAAATGATCAACAGCTCTTTGAAGAAGCGATTATCTTTGCCTCGCCCCCCCCCCCAAAAAAAAACCCCTAATTTTTCATTTTACAGTGAAGAAAGCAAGGCTCAGGGAAGCTAAGGAATTTGCCCATCGCCACATGTGGCGGTGGAAGTGAATCAAGGTAGCTGCGGGGCCGGCTATGATTTCTCCTCATCTGAGAAAGGCCCGCAGTACCCAGGTGTCGAGGGGAGGCACCTGACCCTCGGCAGACCAACCGAATCATTCCCTGGGGGTTTTGTAGCTGGAACTGGGGAGAGGGAGAGGTCGTGGTTGCACTCCATGGACAAAGCTCTCCTGGGAGAAATAATGCTGACTCAGAGAGAGAGGGAGAGAAAGAGAGCACATGGGGGCTGTGAGGCCCTGGGCCCCGCCCCCTCTGACGTCCAGCGGCCTCCCTGCCCTTCCCAGACTCCAGACGGGGATGTGAGCCTTCCAATAAGTTTGCGCTTTCGCTCAAGCTAGTTTGGGTTTCTGTCTTTTGCAGTCGAGTGCCCTAATTTTCCTGGTGTGCAGCACAGAGATTCCAGAACGCACGCCTTTTCCATCAGCTGTAGGACAGGAAACGGAGGTTGTCCTCACCAGGCCTTCCCTGGCTCAATCCCGCGGATAACCTGTAAGTGATGTCATCTGGTCATACCCGCCCCACGGCCTTCTTCTTACGTTTGGGGCAACAAGAAAGAAAGGCAAGAGTCTGACAGTAGCAAACTGCATTCCATGCTATGACCACAAGTACTGTGCTTGCTCTGCGTGACTTACCTGAGCACACAGACCAGGACTTTTGAATTATTACATCCAATATTGGGACGTCTCAACTGTAAACACATTTAATAATGGAACTTGGGGTCTAAATGAAGTCTTGTAAGAAAATCTGGAATTAAACTATCTTTGAGTCAAGAAACAGGGAAGCAAACAAATATCCAGGCTTACATACAGAGTATGCGCAAGGCTACATTTGGTTGAGAGACAGAAAAAAGTCATTGGAAAGGAGGTAAACAACAAGAAGTGTGCGTGGGAGAATGAGCGAAGGCCGAGTGCTTCGCCCTGAGCCATTACCTGCCTGGGCTAGTTCCTGAGGCCTGAGCAACAGAAAATACAAGGCAGGGGTTCCTCCCTGGAAGGAGCTCTTGCTTTATTTTGATAGCGGAGAAACGTGGATTCAGCAGACAGGCTCAGTGTTTGCAAGGTGGAACTGGAGAGACCTCAAGCGGCTAGACCTTCTCGGTCACCTCCCTTGGCCTCCCTTTGCCCCGGGCTCCTCCCTGGTAACGTGAAGACAATCACAGATGCTCCCTACCAGCTCTAAGATGCAATCATTCTGCGAGCAGGAATGGAAAGGGAACACCATATGCCGTTTTCCGATGGAATCTCAGTACGCACCTGCTTAGATAATGCGCGTCTTCTAGAAAAGTCAGGGGAGACTGGATTAGCGTGGCTGCTTTTCTGCTCAGCGGCAGCTGGTGGAGGGAATGGACAGAGACAGTGCGACTCCTGTTATCCCCATGAGTGACTTGTCTTTTGTCATCTACTTCCAATGAAAAAGGAAAAATGTTCTCCCCATCTCCACCCCTGGCCCTTTATAAGGAGTAAAACCAAATCTAAAAATAACAGGAGGGAGCAGGCTGAAACCGGCAGGCAAGGAAACCCTGGCAACTCAGAAGTGGAGCACGGAAGAGCTTTAGCTGGAAGCATGTACCCAGGAATTGCCTGCATTGGAATGGATGATAAGATGTGTGAGATCATCCCTGTGACCTCGGGACTGCATTTCAGATTTCTGCTTCTCGCTCCCAGTGGAAAGCAGCTGATTCCTTCCTTGGTAGAGGAGAGAGAAATACAGAAATACAGGTGCTTGCTTATGAACTGAGGGAGAACGTAGCGTCTCTCCTAGGTACCGAGGCGAGTCTCAGTCTGCTTTGCAGAGAGGTGGGCTGTGAATTGAATTCAGTGCGTAGGCTGGAGGAGAGCCAGGAGGCCAGCTAAGGGCAGGTTAGTTTCCCGAGGGAGCTGGTTTCTGGGTATGAGCTGCTCAGGAGGAACGTCCTGGAAGAGAGCTGCACAGGGATTCCCAGCAATTGTCTTTCCAGGATGCTCACGAACGTGTTTGGGAAGAGCAGCAGAGGGGTGCGTGAGGCGGGCCAGAAGAAGGTTGTGTTTCTTGAGGTAGAAGGCACCTCCTGGAGAAGTTCTCTATCTGTGCAACTAAATTTATGTGTCCTTCCACAGGGTCGGAAAATAGAGCTTCTTGGAGAAGGTGCGGAACATTTATAGGGACAATACCTGGTCCAGGTGGCTTAGAAGCAATGCCAGCTAAAGTCTCTGGATTCATCAGGATGCTGTAGAAACAAGCACCCCCCAAGCTCCGGGGTTTAACAGAGCAACCTTCATTTCCTGCACCTGTTACGTGTTCCCCTCAGTCGGCCGGAGGCTCTGCCCACACAGCCACTTAGAAGCCCATTGGAGTAAGCTGCCCCTCATCGCCCTGGAGGGTCCCATGGGGTTTTTCTGTGCTTTCTCGCAGAAAGGGCACTCCCTCCTCCTCCCAGCCCAATGGTCAGGACTAGCCACACGGCCACGCCCAACTGCAAGGGGGCTAAGCCTTGAGGAGTCATCTGTATACTCCAGTCAAGGAACAGTGAGGATAGCATAGCACAGGGAGATCAGCTCGGTGCTTTGTGACCACCTAGAGGGGTGGGATAGGGAGGGAGGGAGGGAGATGCAAGAAAGAGGAGATATGGGGGTATATGTATACGTATAGCTGATTTACTTTGTTACACAGCAGAACTAACACACCACTGTAAAGCAATTATACTCCAATAAAGATGTTAAAAAAAGAGGATTAATATAAAAAAAAAAAGGAACAGTGAGGCTTCACGTGGAGGCACCATTGATCACTGGGCATGCTGGGGGGGTGACAGATTAAAGGGCAGTTTAGCATGATCCCTGGTAATACAAAGAGATGGGGTGGTGGGTAAGGATTAGAATATGTTTTCACATATTCTATTCACATATTTCAGTACAGTATTCCCAGAAGTTCACTGGCAGGCATCAAACTGGTCATTTGGCAGGTGGGATGAATTGGCTGTGTGTTTGTGTGGTAAAGGGGCAGGAATTCAGGCTAGAATAATTCTATGGTATTGCTTTTGTGAATGCTCCTGGAAACTCACATAGTTAATTTGTAGGTGGTTAGAGTGTCGCTTTTTCTTATTTTGACATATATATATATATTTTTTATTGAGGTACATTGATTTACAATATAGAGTGTGTGTGTGTGTGTGTGTGTGTGTGTGTGTGTGAATGCTTACTCAGAGTATAAAGAGTAACAAAGGCCTAATTTTATGAAGAACATATTCTTTAATGATTTGGGGTTAATATTGATTGCATATCCATATGACGTGACATGCTGCGGACCTCTAGTTCTCCCCTCCCCCCAAAAAAGAAGCAAAGGAGGACCTTAAATATTAGAACAGAGATGAAACCTTCAACTCAATAACTCTCCAAAGAAAGCAAGTACTCTGTACAATTGAGATCCCATGGGTGAGCACAGTGGAACAAAGTGGACAAGCTCGTCTCATTTACAGTTGCATACTGCTAGCTAGAAGGCTTTGCCAGTATTCCACGTATTACAGTAATTTCAATGTAGTTTACATTATCCTTGGATAAAAAATAAAGTGGTGATCGAGACAGTCTACCATTTGGTTATTTTGGGTTGTTTCTGTGGATTATTAAGCAAATAATCTACATATCACATCACACCATTCTGGTGATAACGCACGGATGATACCTGCTGAATTTAGTCTCACTCAATCTTTTTTTTTTTAAAGGTAACCTTTTAGCAAATATTTGCTGTTTTGTTTTACTGAATGAACCCATTTACTATTTTTTTTTTTACAACTTAGAAAAGTCCTATGAAACATTCAGTTAAAGCCGATAATGAGCACCATCACTTATTTTATCATACGACTTTGTATCCTTTAACTACAATGTGCTTTCAACACACATTTATTTTTTTATTTTATTTTTTTAGTTAAAAGACATATTTTAATCTAGTTTTCCCGTTTGATGCTAAAATCATTAAGACAGGTCACAAATTGCATTTATTTGCAGATATCTAGAAAACAGTCAAAAGTGTATCTATCTCTCTGTATAGATTTTAGTAATAAATTTTATTTGAACAAGAGAACTTGTGCACAAGAGTTGAACAGCATGATTACGGACTGCGGCCCTCCCCAGGGGAGGCACAGGTATACACAGTATGTGAGACAAAGTGGCACCTCAGAGCTGATCATGATCAAGTCAAAAACACCTGACATACAGTATACGTGCTAATAAATTTCCTTCAGGTCATGACCAGCATGAAAAAAAATCAGGACACAGATACTCAGCAAAGACTCTGTAAATGTGCACGGCAATATGCTGCATTTAAGAGTTAAAATCAGACTCTACTTAGTGTTAGCATCAAGCCCTCAGGAGAAATCCAAAAAAAAGATCTCCTTTCCCGTTCACACAAGTCAAAAACTATTCATTTTATTGAACAGATTCTTTATGCCAGCCTCACACATACCTTATTCCTAAGATTTAAAAAAAATGGGATCTAGAAGACTAAAAAATGCACTTCGAATGAAGAAAGACTTCGAGAAACAATGCAAGAATTTCAGAGCTTCAGAACATATATCACAAGGAAATCAATCACAGTCTAAAGGAGGTCCAGGTGCCGCCTTCCTTATGGAGGCTGAGTGTTCCTCACGGGTTCCTGTCACTGTGGCTGAAGCCTGAGAGGTACAGCCTCCTTCCTCCCATCGTGGGCCACGCTGAGCATCTTTCCATTGCCCTTGGAAAGGCTGGTCTAAGATGACTCTCAGCCAAGCTTTTTTTTTTTTTTTTTTGTCTGTGTCGGGTCTTCGTTGCTGTGTGCGGGCTTTCTCTAGTAGTGGTGAGCAGGGGCGACTCTTCGTTGCGGTGTGCAGGCTTCTCATTGCGATGGCTTCCCTTGTTGCGGAGCATAAGCTCTAGGCGCGCGGGCTTCAGTAGTTGTGGCTCGTGGGCTCTAGAGTGCGGCCTCAGTAGTTGTGGCGCACGGGCTTCGTTGCTCCGCGGCATGTGGGATCTTCCCGGACCAGGGCTCGAACCCGTGTCCCCTGCATTGGCAGGCGGATTCTTAACCACTGTGCCACCAGGGAAGTACTCAGCCAAGCTTCTTAAGAAATATGATTGTCAAGGGGTTGATGACCTGGAAAGTAGATTCCACCAACAGTGATATATTTTAAAATTATCAAAAGATAAAAAATATATATATAAAGGAAAAGTTCTAGACCCTTCTCACATCATGGCACTGACAAAACCCGCAGTGTCAGAGCAACACAACAGGGGGTGGTGCTGTGAAATGTGGCCACATTAGATGTAGCAGTGTGGAGGCAGATGCTACCCTGAAGTCTCACAGGTCAAAATAATAATTGGGAATTTAGGATGCTTCCAGGGAGGACTCTACAAATCCTGGTCGAATATAATTTCAACTGTATACATAAGAAACAGGTTCAAAGTTTTCTCTCTACAAGAACTGGTGGACCATTGCCATCTCTTGGCTTCCCCAAGCACACTCATGGCCCCGGGGATGTCAGGATGGTGGGATCTCTGTTTCAGCTCTGCCCCGACTAGCTGTGTAACTCCCGCTAACCTATAGACTCTTTTTCATCATCTGTAAAATCATCAAATTGATGATTTTTAAGGCTCCTAGTGCTGAAACTGCATGATATAAGCCAAATGTTCTTCATAGGGCTGTGTACAAATTCAGTGAATTTTTTAAAAGGACAACATATGTCAGGTGACCTTGGCATGTTCCTTGTTGATTTTCATAAAGGTTCCATCAGGAGGTCCCCAACTGCCAAGAATACTCAACAGCAAAGGGATAGTCTCTTCCATTTTCCTAATGGTGTTGGGAAAACTGGATAGTCACGTGCAAAAGAACGAAATTGGACCCCAAATTACACCACTCACAAAAGTTAACTCGAAATGGATTAAGGACTTAAGTGTAAGAACGAAAACTGTAAAACTCCTAAAAGAAAACATAGGGGAGAAGCTCCTTGACATCAATCTTGGCAATGACTTTTTGGATATGACAGCAAAAACATAAGCAACAAAAGCAAAAATCAACAAATGGGACTACATCAAACTAAAAGGCTTCTCCACAGTGAAAGAAACAATCAAAAAGATGAAAAGGCAACTTTTGGAATGGGAGAAAATGTTTGTAAACCATATGTCTGATAAGGGGTTAATATCCAAAATCTGTGAGAAACTCACACAACTCAATAGCAAAATACCCAAACAATCCCATGGGCAGAGGACCTGAATAGACATCTTCCCAAATGACTAACAAGTACGTGAAAATGTGCTCAATGTCGGTACTCATCAGGGAAATGCAAATCAAAAACACAGTAAGAGATCATCTCAGAGCTGTCAGAATGGCTATCATCAAACAGTCTACAAATAACAAATGTTGGCAAGGATATGGAGAAAAGGGAACCCTCGTACACTGTTGGTGGGAATGTAAATTTGTGCAGCCAGTATGGAGAACAGTATGGAGGTTCCTCGAAAAATTAAAAATAGAACTACCCCATGATCCAGCAATTTCACTTCTGGGTATATATCCGAAGGAGATGAAATCACTATTTTGAAGAGATATCTGCACTTCCATGTTCATTGCAGCATTATTTACAAAATGTGGTGTGTATATACACCATGGGACACTGCTCAGCCAAAGAAAAGAAGGAAATCCTGCCATTTGAAACAACATGGGTGGACCTTGAGGGTCCCTTTCAGGAGCCTCACTTAGCCTATGCTAAGTGAAATAAGTCAGACAGAAAAAGACAAATACCATATGACTGCACTTATATGTGGAATCTAAAAACAGCAAACTCATAGAAGCAGAGAGTAAAATGGGGGCTTCCAGGGGCTGAGGGGTGGGGAAATGGGGAGATGTTGGTCAAAAGGTACAAACTTCCAGTTATAAGATGAATAAGTTCTGGGGATCTAACGTACAGCCTGGTGACTCTAGTTAACACTACTGTACTGTATACTTGAAAGTTGCTGTGAGAGTAGAGGTTTAAGGTTCTCACCATAGCAACAGCAACAAAATGGTAATTATGTGAGGCGAAGGATGTGTTAATTATCCTTATTATGACAATAATCTCACAATGTATACGTGTATCAAATCATCACAATGTACACCTTAAGCTTACACAACGTGACGCATCAATTATATCTCAGTAAAGCTGGGGGGAATAAAGAGGTCTCCAGCTGCTGATCAAGCCTGGCCACGTTGTGCCCTGGACAGGTCTTCTCCTGGCCTCACTGGTGGCCCTGTAGGCAGAGGAAGGCTCTTCTCTTCTGTGCCTGAAGAAGCCAAGCACCAAGTGGCTTTCACTAAAGGTTCGTTCTGAGAGAACGAGGATGGGACCAGGGCGGTCCCAGGCAGTGCGACTTCCGGCGCTAACCTGATTTCCCGGTCCCGTCCGGCCCTCCATTTCCATCGCAATGAGCTGGACCTTCACTGTTTGTGCTCAGGGTGATGTACTAGCTCAGATGCATTTGGTGCCTGCCAACTGTGGACGTTTGCGAGGACTTGGTAATCCGATAGTTTAGTTTATCCTTTTAAGCGGGGGAGCGGGAGACACCTAACTAATTTCCCAACAGAAACTACAAACCACTTACTCCCAGACATATGAAATGAAAACATGACATGTTTCTCCTTGAGCGCTCGCACCAGGCTCTGTGGCTCCAGATTCTTTTTTTTGGCTTGCTCTGCCTTCAGTCTTCCCCATTTCAGATGATGGCAACTTCATCTTCCAGTTACTCAGGCCAAGAGTTCTGGAGTCATCCCACATTAAACTGGCCAGGAAATTCTCTTGGCTCTACCTTCGCTCAATATCTAGGATCCAGCCTCTTCTCACCACTGCCACTGCTACCACCCAGCTCCAAGTCCCTAGCATGTCTTGGCTGGACACTTTCAGGAGCCTCAGACCTTTTCCCCTGCTTCTGCTTATCCTTGACACAGCGATCCTGTTACAACCCAGGTCAGCCTTCATCACACCTCTGCTCAAGACCCTTTTTGCCTGCCATCTCACTCCTGGTAAAAGTGAAAATTCCAGCTGCACTCTACAGGGCCTAACAGGATCTGGCCCTGTGCTGACTCTCTGACCAATCCTCCTACTCCTCTTGTTTTTTTTTTTTTTTTTTTTTTTTTGCGGTACACAGGCCTCTCACTGTTGTAGCCTCTCCCGTTGCGGAGCACAGGCTCCGGATGCGCAGGCTCAGTGGCCATGGCTCACGGGCCCAGCCGCTCCGTGGCACGTGGGATCCTCCCAGACCGGGGCACGAATCCGTGTCCCCTGCATCGGCAGGCGGACCCTCAACCACTGTGCCACCAGGGGAGCCCCTCCTACTCCTCTTATTCATCCTCTCCAGCCATACCAGGCTCCTTGTTCCTTAAGCAAGCGAGCCATACTCCTGCCCCAGGGCCCTTGCATGGACTGTTTATTCTGTCCGCAATGCTGTTTCCCCAGACCACTGTCGAGCTTGCTCCCTCATCTCCTCTGGGCCTTGACTAAATGTCACCTTCTCAGGGAGGCCTACCTGGTCTCCACTATCTAAAACTGCAAAGACCACTGATGTTGTCTGCACTCCTTCCCGCTTTACATTCCTCCATCGTACTGACACTATCTAGCAGACTAGGTATTTTTACTTATTTGATTTATTTTCTTTCCCCAGGAGAATGTAAGCTTCTTGGAGGCAGGGATTTTTGCCTGATTTGTTCGCTGTGGTTTCCCCAGCTGCTAGGAGAGCGCCTGGCACTTAGTAGGTGCTCAGTTAGGACTGGATGGTGCTGGGACCACTGCCCAAGGCCACCGGATACGAGACAGGAATGCTCTCCTGCCCGAGGCCACACATTCAGACCAGCTTCCTTCTCCTTGCAGAGAACATACGGAGTTATCCCATGTCATCTTTCATCTGAACGTTGAAATCGAGACTTTTTCTAGCATCATTGGCACAGGCTCGAGCACTGCTGATTCTCCAGAGGTTTTCATCTTGATGAGAAACATGGTAATGAGACTCTCAACCCCCAGTGACTTTGAGGCTTGAACAGCCGCTTTGGAGTTGGGCATTTTGCCTTCTAGAGCAGTGTTTCTCACCCTTGAATGCACACACGAATCACCTGGGCAACCTGTTAAAATGCAGATCCTGATTCAGTAAATGTGACTGTGGGCCAGAGTCTGCAACGAATTCCCTGTGCTGCTGCTGAACTGGGGCTGCATCAGAAACAGCCAGGTTCTAGTCCATTTCTCCATGGGCACAGGTTAGAGGGGCCCCCACATGTATTGTCTGTATTGGACTCCCCAAATCAGCATTTAAAATGGCCAGCGCTCTGGGCTGGGTCTTGTTAAAGGCCCCCCGGGGCTTCCTGACTTTAGAAGCAGCACCTGGTCCAGGAAAGCCAGGTCTTGCTTAGGGCAGTGCCCATCGCCAGCCCTCTCCCTGCATGTCAGGGTCCTGAGCCCCTTCCAGGAAATCCTAAGCCTCATGTTTCCCCACCATCACCCTGCCAACTCTTTCACACAAACCAAACTTGACTTTTCAGTGAAAATATAAGCTATCAAGTCTCAAAAACCTCAACTTCCTTCCCCTCCCGGAAACTCCAAATTATTTGACCTTCCCCGCTTTCCCTTCTGTTTCAGGAAGAGGCATCAGTCGTCCAGGCTGAGCTTTCATCTCCTGCCTCCCGCCCCCCACGGTCTCGCCCCAGCACAAGGTAGTAGAGCCGAGTGGTTGGGGGTCTCTGGCGTCAGGCAGCAGGGATCTTATGGGCTGGACGACCTCACCCAGGTTGCTCACTATCTCTAAGCCTCATCTGACTCATCTGTAAAATGGGTATGAGGATGGTGTCTACTTCATGAGGTTGCGGGGATGACAGGATTAATACAGGAAAACGTTTAGAACAAGGTTTGGCGAGTCAGATAAACGTTCTTATTTTGTGCAATGATCTCTTCCCGCATGTCTTCAGTCTTGGAGGGGAAGAACAATGACAGGAACTGAATGTTGCCACTGTTACCTTGAAACTGGAAAGATTCTTTTTTTTTTTTCTTTTATGATCATTTTTGGCCGCACTTCGCGGCGCCCTCGGCAGTGAAAGCACAGAGTCCTAACCACTGGACCACCAGGGAGTTCCCTGAAGAGATTCTTTACAAGGTTCTCGGGTCTTTTGTTGGGAGGTGTCCTCAAGGTCACTAGTGGGTGATGGTCAATGGTGTCTGCTCCAGTCCATCCTGTCTTTTAAACCGAGTTGACTCCTCGGGGCCATCCACACCCTGGGCTCTTCAGCCCTGTCCACGAGGCAATTGTTCTGAACCTTCTTTCCTCTCCCCAAACCTTGCTCTAGGCTTCTTACTCAGTCCCTGCATCTTCCTGACCTTCTTGCCTTTGTTTCCTACTTTGGCCTCCATCCTAGTCCCTTAACCTTGATGACAGATTTTGGCTTTTCTAGCCTTGACCCTTGATACCCAAAGGACACTTATTCCCTGGTTTTCTAGCTCTTTGACTCCTGGTCACTCCGGGTTCCCTCGCCCACTGAGCCCTAGTCTGCATTGACCTCATGCCAAGATCGAGTGGACTGGCCAGCTCCTTTCGGCCCTGTTTCCGCAGGGAGGACTGGACCGTAGTGCATGATAATTAAGATGATGTTGACTTATATTTGCTGAAACTTACTATTGTCTTGAGTGGTTTAAATGGATTGTGTCATTTTATTTGAACTGTAAATCTGCAAAGTTTTATCTTCATTTGGGAGGTGAGGGAAGTGAGGCTCAGTGAGGTTAAATTCAAAACCACTCACGTAGAGCATCAGAATATGCCACCCTGAAATATGCCAATTTGGCATAAGGATCCTCTTGAGCTGAAGGCGACTGAGAATCAACAGATGCAGGAAGAGTTCCTGCCCTTCTTTTTTTTTTTTTTTTTTTTTTGTGGTACACGGGCCTCTCACTGTTGCGGCCTCTCCCGTTGCGGAGCACAGGCTCCGGACGCGCAGGCTCAGCGGCCATGGCTCACAGGCACAGCCGCTCCGCGGCATGTGGGATCTTCCCAGACTGGGGCGCGAACCTGTGTCCCCTGCATCGGCAGGCGGTCTCTCAATCACTGCGCCACCAGGGAAGCCCCCTACCCTTCTTTTATCTGCCTAACAGGAGGGCATAAATTTTCCTTTAAGAACCCTAACCTGCCCCCACCACCAGGAGGGGAAGACCAAGATGGGGAGTCGATACCCAGATAAACTAGCAGACTTAAAACTTACTAAGATAACTTATCTTCCATTGGTTCCCCTATATATTTCCTAGTCACTTTTCCATGATTTATCCTCCCTTGAAGCCCAAACACTCTTTCCTTTGTTAAAATGGTATATACGCCTCTGAGTCTGGTTGCTTTTTTGAGTTTCACTTCTTTTCTGTGAACTCCTATGTGTTTAAATATTAACAAAAGTTCTGTGCTTTTTCTCCTGTTAATCTGTTTTGTGTTGGTTTAATTCACAGACCCCTAGGTACTGAACCTAAGAGGGTATAAGAAAAGTTCTTCCTCCTCAACGTGATAAATGTAATTCAGTTCATGGGCCCTGGGAAAAACTTCTTTTCCTTCAGTAGCACCTGTCTTCTCTCTCCCTTGCCCCTGCCTTAACCCAGACCCTCACCAGCTCATTCAACTCTTAATGTAGGAGCTTCCCAAAGGCTCAGTGTCCCCGCCGTCAGGCCCTTCTCCCTTGGTCCACCCTCCACACCAGTACCAGGAAGCTTGCTGTAAGGCAGGTCTGAGCCTGCCTCACTCCTATGTGAAGCCCTTCAGTGGTTCTTCCCGTCAACAGGAGAAAGTCCCCATGCCTCTCCCATTCTTACCAGACTTCCTTTCTTGGAACATCCTGGGCTCCTTTGGCACATGATTTCTCCTCTGCCCAGATTTTCTTCCCTCTGACTTGGCCTTCTGCACAGACGATCTATTGAACTCACCTTTCCAGGCTCATCGTGAACAGTGCCTCCTCTGTTGGGCATCTCCCAGGGTGAGTTAGTCACTTCCTCCCGTCTGTTCCTTGTCTGCTCCTCTGCCAGGTCCCTTGTGCCATTGCATGTTAATGATCTGTTTACACACCTGTCTCCCCTCTGCACCCCCAGTCTGTGTGCTCCTTGAGGACAAGGACTGCAAGGTACTCATTCTGTGCCCCTGACGCCCAGCCCAGAGGGCGGCAAGGGGCTGTGTAAACATTTAATAAGTGAGAGGCTGAAAACTGGCTTTCCTCTAAATGATAAAACAAATGGCTCTTTTATGTCCCAATTATACTAAGCTATTTTCTGTTAGAATTATAATATTTTAGAACTGGAAAGCACCTTAAAGTTTATCTACCCCAAATCTGTCATTCTAAAAGCCAAGGAAAGGGGCTTCTCTGGTGGCGCAGTGGTTGAGAGTCCACCTGCCGATGCAGGGGACACGGGTTCGCGCCCCAGTCTGGGAAGATCCCACATGCCGTGGAGTGGCTGTGCCTGTGAACCATGGCCGCTGAGCCTGCGCGTCCGGAGCCTGTGCTCCGCAACGGGAGAGGCCGCAACAGTGAGAGGCCCGCGTACCGCACACACACACACACAAAAAGCCAAGGAAATGATGGTTGGGAGTAGTGAGGTCACCTGCCTGCCATAATAACCTCCAACTCTCTGGTTCAGAGTCCTATGTGTCAGTTGGTTATGATGTCCAACACTGAGCAGAAAAGACACCTTTATACTGGCTCCTAGTATTGCTTGGCTATGTATGATGAAGGACACAGCCATTTCCACTAATAACAGGTGTTTGTGGTGTTTTCATTTAGTGTCCTGGGCGCTGCTGACATTGCTGAATTAGAACAATTGTAGAGAATTTATTTTTATGTGGAAAGATTATTAATGGCACTCTAAAATTATTAATGTAGCCTATTATAAATGATGAGAAAACTCTTTAGTGTTTTATTTCCACAAAGACCTACTTGAATAAAAGAGAATGCTAGAAATGAAAAAAAGAAAGTTCAACTAATGTCACTACAGAATTATTCCTTTAATCAGAGAAGTGCTAAAAATGAAGTATATCAATTTATTTTTTTCAGATTTATTGAGGTATAACTTACAAACAAAAACTGTATGTACTTAAGATGTACAACGTGATGTTTTGATATACGTATACATCATGAAATGATCACCACAATCAAGCTAATAAATATATCCATCACCTCACATAGTTACCATTCGTGTGTGTATGTGTAACGAGAACATTTAAGATCTAATGTCTCAGCACATTTCAAGTACTGTATACAGTATTATTAGCTAGTCATCATGCTATACGTTAGATCTCCAGCACTTATTCATATTTGAAACTGCATAATTGAAACTTTGTGCCCTTTGACCAGACATCTCCCCGTTTCTCTGCCCCCTAGAATTATTCCTTTTCATGTTACATCGTAATTAATGATTCATACAATTATAATTGTATTTTGGGGAAACAAGGCCTCTGATATAAAATAATTTGTAATAATTTAATCTCTGGCATCTTGAATGTCAAATGAGGGCAAAATCTTACCTGGCAAAGACTGTAGGGTCGTGACTGCCGCATAAATGGGGTGAGCATTTGTTATTTTGTTTGCTTAGCACTCCCCCTTCTGAGACTGTATTTCGGGAAGCTGCTGGTTTAATATATGATTTAAAAGAGAGTTGCATTTTTTAATTTGACCTCAACTGTCTGGCACTGCGCTCGTCACCAAGCGAGAAGTTGGCGCGAGCTGGGCCAGTCACAGCACCTGATTCCCGGGCAACAAGGATTGCTCCGAGAATGCGCATGCGTCGTAAGCTAGACCAATCAGCGTCTTTCCTTGGCTTTTAGAAAAACAGAAGTCGGTAGGAAAGAGGAAGTGGTACTTTACCCTCCTGCCTGGATGCTGGGAAGGTGGAACTGTGTGAACTGTAAGTGGCTCCGGTTGTAGCCTGGAGGTAAAGGTGATCTGAGGGAATGAAGGCCGGCAGCAGAGAGGAGCAGAGAGGAGGAGGAGTGGGTAGAGAGAGATCTTTGACAGTGTGAGAGGATCTGGTTCTCTTGCTCAGGAGGCACCCCCTCTTCCTGTGGTCTGGTATTGGCTAATGGGATCTATTCTTTTTCTTTTTTGCTAGTTTGTGTTTTGAAGTTTTGCAACCAACTAACGCTTTGTTAGAACCAAACAGTTCTAGCATGCAGATTTTGTTTTGCTTTGTTAGGTAAACAAGTTAAGCAAATATGCCTTCTCTACCCTAGAATGTAGATTGCACTGTCTGCATGAGGCAGATATGTACAGGCACGCTATATTTTTTTCCTCTAAGTTCTCTCCTACTTCAATAATTCTTCTATATCATTTATGTAATAGGAAATTAGAAAAATAACGTTTGAGAAATGTGCCGAGCCACCTGGCTAAGCTCATGCAACTGCCACGCAGTCCAGTCTGCCAGACAGACTTTAATCTGGAAATTTTCTTTTAAAACGAACCAGTTTGATGCAAACATTTTTGTTGAAATGCTTTATAGATCAGAGAAGAACCGGCTCTCTCAAAAAGCAACCTATTCATAGTAATTAACACCTTTGGGGGAAAAAATGTTTTTGTCTTGAGCACGTGACCAAAAGTAGTAATAGAACACTGAATAGGTACATTAATCAAATCAAATATAACCTTTTGTATTAAATTCTGGAAATTTGAAGGCAGGACAACTGAAATGGATTTTACACAGTGTAGTGTAAATCATAGAGTTCTTGATGGGAGAGGGGACTTAAAAAAAGAAAATCTCCATGGCTTTGGTTCCTGTGAGATTTTTCCACAGGAGAGAGTTGGGGCCTGGTGAGCGGACAAAAGAAAATGAAAAGAAAAAAATGATCGCGAGAGTTATAATGCTGGCACAATGTGAATGAACACCTGGGCATGATAGGGGCAAGGGAAACCACTTTTTCTCAGATACCGTCTACCATCTTTGGAATTTATTCTTGCCAGAAGTGTTCTTTCCACAAGCAAAAGGAAAAAGAGCAGAAAATTTCTATCAAGTTATGCAGAGCTAAGGGCAAACCAATATTTGCATCCCCTGACTCTCATATTTAAAACTTTATTCTGAATGCATAAGTATTTAGAAGGTTTGTACAACTTTGAAGGTAAACAGGAATAGACACATACACTGAATTTAAACTCCCTGTTTGCAACCCTTCCTTTGCCTGGAATTCAACAGATGCCTGATGGGATAGCTGGCAAGAGGCTTGGATGAAGTCACCGAGGGAACTGTTTGGCTAGTGACTCATGATTTAAGTTTGTTTAATTGTTTTGGCAAAGTCAGTATGTTGTTCATGGGTGGAAGTAGAAATAATGAGGATATTTGGGTTGATGCTGTTTCCGATTTTTTTGAAGGAGCTGCAGTAGAATGTTTTGGTCTTAAATAAACAGAAAGGAGATTAAGAGTCCAGGAAAGAAGATGTTGGGGGATGACATCCATTCCTTAACTAAAGGGTTTCCTGGGTTCCTCCAGGAGAAGGAGTTCAATCCCCTGGAAAACAATCTTGTAGAGGAAGTGGCAGACTTTTTGATAACTGTTTCATTTGTGAATATTAAAAATACTTTGTAACTGGACATTGTTAATAGAAGCTTGTACTTTTCTTGATAACAATTTCTATTATATACGTGTGTCTGTTTGTGGTGACACCTAACTTATCAATGTTCCTCAGTTATCTGCAACTTTGCCATGATTCAAAAAGTGAGAAAAAATTGGCTGAACGAGACGTCCCCACGTCCATTAACTAAAGCCCTTGCACTTTATCCATAGATGTTCTTGTGATTTTCTTCTGGTGTTTTCTCGCTTGAGTAAACTAGTGTGTCACTGTCCACCTGCTTGCATGAGCCAGACCTCTAATAATTATCTCAGGCTCCTTCCTTCATCCTAGCACACCCATCCAGGCCATGCCGCATTGACCTTCTAAATAGTTCTCAAACTGTCTGCTCCCTTTCACCCGTAGGAGTTCTTCATTTATTTTGTGCAATGGAGACTTCTGGCAGCCTGGTGAAGGCCATGGGCCCCTTTTCAGAATAAGACTGAAATTCATTAAGTAAAGTACATAGGATTACAAAGGAAATTAATTATGTTAGAATGCAGTTATGAAAACATTTAAAAATTGAATTATAATAAAATACATGCTTCTTTATTAATGCATTGTATAATATGATATAGTGGCAGGCCTGACAACTACAGTAATTTTCAAGTAGTGATGAGCATAAATGGTATCTTGATGTATCTGCTGCAGCTGTAATGTGATCTGAACACACCTGTGACTCCTCTTGGCTGCAGGGTCACAGATGCTGCTGATACTACTGTGGTTTATTATCTACAATCATCATGGAAGGAAATATTAAATTTGGAACAGAAGTTGGTGAAAGTAAAGAAGTGCTTGTTTTCCCACCCAAGTTCACAGATTTCTGTGGAGCCCAAGCCTTAGTCCAAGCCACTGGATGTACTGCCACAGTCTCCTATTGGATGTACACACTTGCCCACGTCCAAACCATCCTCCATTCTGTGGCCAAGGTGGTGTTTCCAAAATGCAAAATTTGTTGTCACCTGTCCCCCACTCACTTGTACCTCAGCTGCCACCATTGCTCTTAGACTGGAGACTGAAAGGCCTGGGTCTCGGCCATGGGGGTCCTGTGTCGTGGATCCTTTTTGTTCTCTTAGACCATAGGGGTTTTGCACACATGTTTCCCACTGCTAGGAAAGCTCTCTAGGCTCTTCCTCACCGAGTCAACACTTCCGGATTTCAGCTCAAACACCACTTACTCAAAGAAGCCTCCTCTGGCCTCCCTGACCAGTTCCGGGTTCTCCACTGCATCGGAGTCTCTCATTCCTCAGAGGGGATGTTGCATTCATTTGTGCGATTCTCTGACTAATGTCTGTCTGCACCCACTGGCTGTGGGTTCCACGAGAACAGGTTCTACACTATCCCCAGGATGGTGCCTGGCACATAGGAGATGCTCATTAAGTGCTAGTAGGATGAAGAAATGAGTGAATGAACATTCCAACAAGCATTTAGCGTCAGAAGATGCAATGGTGTCGTGGGGTATGTGTTGAGGAGGAAAGAAGAGAGTCAGAGGCAGATGACGCATGACAGCAGGGAGAGGTGATGATGGTCTCTCGTTCTCTCGCTTGAGGAGACAGAACTCCCCAAACAAGCAAAGATGTAACCAAAAATAGACACCTTCTCCCCCGACCCCGAGATTGAAGCCTTTCAGTGTAACCCCCCCAAAAGAGAGTTTTATGTACATTGACAGGTGCCAAGAGTACCGCTGTATTACAGGACAGAACATTAACTTTTTTTTTTGAATTTTATTTTATTTATTTTTATATAGCAGGTTCTTATTAGTTATCCATTTTACACATATTAGTTTATATATGTCAATCCCAATCTCCCAATTCATCACACCACAGAACATAACTTCTGTTCTAGGGTCAACCCTAAATATTGAGAAAAGTTTAAATTACATTATTGTGTTCACATATTAAAAAAGAAATGTCATAAAAATGATAAAAATCAAGACTTATTTTCGAAAAGAAACGATTATTTGTAAAATAAACTAATACATGAGGTCAGATGACTATAGCGTGTGTGTATGTGTGTGTGTGTGTAATATACATGTGTTTGTGTGTGTATGCCTATACATACATATTTATTTATTTCCTGGAAATATATTCTTTGATCCCAATATTTAGATATTAATTTCCTTATTAGATATAAAATATATTCCTTCAACAAAATAACTGAGAAGTAGAACATTCCGTGGGTTGATGATATCAGTGGGGAATGATATTAATGAGGCCAATTTATGGGTAATTTTCTTACAAACTGAGTGATGACATTGTGTTCTGTACATAGATTTCACTCCCACCTCCAGCTAGACATGGTGCAAATGCAGGCCTAGGGGATTGGATACAAGTACATGGATGGATGGCATATATCCACCCTTGATATTTATGAAATACCTAAGGTTGACTTGTATGACGTAATTTTGAGTATCTACCATGCTCAAGGCTTGATAGGTACTGGGATATGTGGAGATCCCATAACAGCATTGGATCTGTTCTCCTATGTGATCAGATGCATTCTTACTGAGATCGGACTGTTGCATGGGGTCTCCTTTATGGGAGAAAAATCTACAAATAGTAGTCTTTGGCTGGCAAAAGGCAGAGAGCATTTTAGGTATTCACCCTGCACACCTTCAGCACGTGACGCAAAGCTTGGAGTAGGAACTCTGGAGAGGCTGCTCTCTCTGAGATGTTCCAGGAGGGATAGGAACCACTTCCTGTCCTTTGGGAAGCATCTCGCGAACATCGCTCAAGATTTGGATTCAAACAAAAAGTTAACTGGTTGGCTTATCTGTTGCTCATCACCTACTTAAAGTAAAATTACATAGAGCCCTCCTTCCTCAAGGAGGAGGCCAGTCCAGTCTGGGAAAGTGATCAGCTTTGTGAGCTGGAGCCAAGGGCATGGGCTACAACCTTCAGTGACTCTCTGGACTTATTTCCATTCCCTCTTTTCCACTGAGTTTGGACCCAGCAGCCTGAAACAATGTCTATGAAGCTGTCACACTCGAATGTGTCAAAGCGACTCGAGCGCCTTTGGGCTGGGACCACTGAAATGATGGAATTTTATGGTCTTCCCTCTTAATGCTCATTAATGCCTCTTCAGGGAGCACTTCATTTACACGTCATTTACATGCAGTTTTGGGTGAAAATTCAGTATTGCTTTTGCGTGGGAGCCATGTTTTTATTTAAATAAGATGAGCCCCTTGTACCCCATGTGGAGTAAGACTTATCATGGAATTACATTACAATTTTTAACAAAAATAATTTCCAGGTTTCAAAGGAAGAAAAATAGGTTGAAACAAGAAAACATTCATATTTTGCATATGGTAATTCTTAAGAAGAATTCAGAAGAATTACGGTCTTGTGTAATAAGATTTAGCCTAGAGGTTTATTACCTTATCTATGTCTTAGGTTGATAGTAGTAATACAAATGCCAATATAATGCAAACCTTGGAACAGTAAAATCATTATGTATTGTATTTACTGGGCAATTTCAGAGATTATAAATATTGTTTCTGATTTCTGGGTCGTAGAGTTAAAAAGCATGGAGTATGATTTCATGCATATACAAGAATAATCCAAATTTAAAATGAAAAAACAAAAGAATAATAATCGTCCACGGAGATCTCATCATACCCCGATATTGAAACGGAAGAAAATTCTTTTTCAAGTCAGAGTTCTATCATGTTGAAGAAATGACTGGAGAACAGATGAGGTCTCTTTCCTTAGGTGTTAAACAAATAGAGACAAGTATTTCACTTATTTATGGTGATTATAAATGACCAGGGCGAGAAAATTTTAAAGTAATTACTGCAAGGATAATATCAATCCCTTTCAGTCCATTTCTGGTTTTTAATGGGTGTGTAAAGCAACAGAACATGCAATTCGTAGACAGTTCTTTTAATTAAAGTTGGAGATGAAAGAGTTATTTGGGAGCTGTTTCTCTGAATGAAGACTATTGATATTTTCAATTGAATTCTGAATTGAGTTTCCAATAAATTGGAATGCAGGGATTTCTCTCCAACTACATGGAATATTTTAGTTGTTAATGACCAATCATTTCAAGAGTGAAAAGGACTTGAACCAACTTTTGATGTGAGAGAAAGGAGCCATTGTATTTCCGTTTTAAGCGTTTATTCAGCTGTAGTTTGAGATGCATTAACAATAATAGATTTCAAAGTTAGAGTGTTGATATTATTAATTTATAGTGTAGTTGGCATTATTTAACCTGTGTAATAGCACCTCTGTCCTATGCCAACTTCATTTCCACACCTAAGGTTTAGAAATGCCATTTCCCTTCAGTAATTATGAAGCTGGAAATGACTCTTTGCACCTGGTTCACGGTTCTTTCTGCTGTTCACAGTCTTCCATGAATATAAAACCCTGGGGTATGGTTGATTTGGGGGAATGTTTATTTCTGGTCCACACATCTTGAGATAGGATGTGTCAACGGGCCTGCATTGTCTAAAGGTGCCTGAACACTGTGAGGGTGTTTGTGGTCCCTGCAGAAAAGGTATTATTATAAAGCGGCAGAAGAAAAATGGAAAATACAAAAACCCAAAGAAAATTCCCCCAACAGCACAACAAAAAGATTTTCTGTAGCCACGGAGAGCCCTTCAGTACCCAAATCCCACCTGAACAGCGGTGTTCATTCACATGCCTCACGAACAGCTGAGTGCAGAGCCGGCTCTAGATAAAATAGTGATGCCGGTCTCTGGTTTGTCTTCGGCTTGTTTAGCCTCCCAGGTCAGCACTGTCCTCCCCCCCACCCCGCCCCCCCAGGAGCTTCACTTCTACTCTTTTTCCACTTCAGGCACTGAGCATCCCTTTTGCTCTTTTAATCCTCATGTAGGTAGCAAAGCCTGCCCTCCAGGACCCAGGAGCACAGAACCCAGAGCCATTGTTGCTAAGCCCAGAGACGCAGCAGAATCTGTAAGAATGTCAACAGATGCTGTAAGGTCACCTAATCAGCTGTGTACTTTGCTCATTTAGGCTCTACTTTCACATACGCCCTTTCAGCTCACATAAAGCAAGAGAAATGATGGCTGGAGGTTGGACATGTAGGGACTGAGGCCATGAAGAGGGACGCAGAGATGAAACTTTGTGTGTTCTTGTTTGCTCATCTTTCTTAAAAATTGATTTCACAAAGAGTTTCTTCATTTTAATCTTATAGAACCAACACTTGGCTTTGTTGATCATCTCTATTTTTGTGTGTTTTCCATTTCATTCATTTCTGCACTTATATTTTTATCAACTTCTTTTTTTCCGAATGTACTAAATTGGATGCTTAGCTCATTAATTTTTGGTTTTTAAATGATCTAACATAAGCATTTAAGGATATACATCTCTGTGTACTATTTTTGCTACATCCACAAGGTTTGATAGGTAGTGTTTTCGTTAGCATTAATTTCTGAGTATGTCTAAATTTCCATGACTTTTTTCTTGAGTTATTAGAAATTTGTTCTTAAAAGTTTCAAATGTGTAGGTCCCCCCCGGCCCCCACTATCGTTCTGTGATTGACTTCTGATCCCTCACTATTGAATTGTTTTGTGGTCAGAGGGCAGGTTCTATTTGACATGGATTTTTTGAAATTTGCGGAGACTTGCTTGTTGGCCTAGAATTGTGGTCAGTTTTTATCAATGTCCCATGCAGATACTTGGGAGGAATGTATGTTCTTTACTTGTTGGATCCAGGCTTCTGTTTGCATCCAGTGAACTAAACCTAAAAATGATGTTGTTCAGATCAGCTATGTCTGTGCTGGCTCTTCTTCCTTTGCCCCTCCAGACGTTCTGTCTAAGTTTCCTCACCCTGCTTTGTGCTGCAGGAGGCTGACAGTATGCACTAGATCAAGGACTCCCTACCCCTGGCTTCCTTGGCTCAGCCAATGGGGATGTGGGTAGGAGATTGGAAAGAGGTAGAGAGAAAGGTCAGAATATTAACTCATCCAGCTCCTTCCTTCTTGGGCATTTCAGCAAAGACTGCAGTCCTCTGAAGAAGGCCACCGAGCATGTCAGGCACCATCTCCTTCAGCTACAGCTCTCACTGGTGTTGGTGACGGTGTCCTTTAGGCCTAGGTGGGGTAAGCTGTCCCTGTTGCTAGCCCTGGATGTGCTTCTGCACCCATCCCTGGTTGGGGTCCCTTAACCTCACCCATACCTTGTGAATATTTAATTAAACTCTCTCTCTTCACCTCATCTGAGTGTAGCATCACTGCTCAGATCTGCTAAGATCTGACTGATACAGTCTCTGGACTCATTTTTGCTGTGTGACTTAACAAGAACTGAGAGAGGTGGGATGAGACCTTCCATTATGACAGTGGACTTGCTAAGTTCTATGATTTATATATTTGGGGGGGGGACTATTTTTTAAAGTGTATACACATTTAGATTTGTTCTATCTTCCTGGTGAAGTGAATCTTTTATCATGATACAGTGGCCTTCTCTATACTTTTTGGTCAGGATTCTTTACATTTTTAAGAATTATTGAGAACCCCAGAGATTTATGTTTGTATGGGTTATATCTATCCATATTTACCATGTTAGAAACTAAAAAAAGATTAATTATTTATTAATTCATTAAAAATAATAGTAATAAATTCATTACATGTGAGCATAACATTTTAAAAATTTAAAAGTTCTGTTTTCTGAAACAAAAAAAATTAGCAAGAAGAGTGGCATTGCTTTACATCTTTGTAAATCTTTTTAAATTCTGGTTTATTCAAAGATGACTGAATTCTCATTTCTGTTTCTGCATCTAATCTGTTGGGATATGTTGTTTTGGTTGAAGTTGAAGTATATGAAAAAAATCCCGCTTTACATAGATATGTCGTTGGAAAAGGAAGCAGCATTGTCACAGCCTTTTCAGACAATCATGTACGTTCATCTCTGATACTACTCTAAAACTCAACAAGGGGTGGTTCCTTACAGGTTAGTTATAATATGAAATCTGAAAATAGATCAATGAACTTTTCATATTCTGTTAAAACTCATTGATCTGTCTTGTACTTTGAATGGATCTCTTGCCCATGCATGTTGTGTTGTTTTTCATTGGTTGTTTGGGAAATATTGGTCCACTGAGCTATGCACATCTTCTAAATGTTGACACATTCTGTTATACAGTATAAAAAACTCCCCACATTTGTGCCGTGCTTTGAACATAATGAACTAATTCTAGCTTCCACTCTGCTTTCAATTCACTGTCCTTAGTTTCCTCATGCGTAAAATGAGGGTGATGAATATGCTTTTCTCCCAGGGTGTCTTGGAGGAAGAAATGAAGTCATGGCAGTGGGGGCTGAGAGGCAATGGAAACAGCTGGAAGGATGGAAAGATTAGAAAATTGTGTCCTTATTGCCTTTTCTCAAAAACGTCTCGTTGTTAACATTTTAATAGAGTAAATGCAATGATTATATTCTCGTTATTATTCTTCTATTCATAAAGTAATTGATATAATATTCACTTTTTGCCATGGGGAATCAAAGTAATTCACTTTCTTATTTATTTATTTATATTTATTTAATAAATTTATTTATTTTATTTTTGGCTGTATTGTGTCTTGTTTGCTGCAAGTGGGCTTTCTCTAGTTGCAGAGAGCGGGCTTCTCCCTGCGGTGGCTTCTCTTGTTGCAGAGCATGGGCCCTAGGCGTGCGGGCTTCAGTAGTTGTGGCTCGCAGGCTCTAGAGCGCAGGCTCAGTAGTTGTGGCACATGGGCTTAGTTGCTCCACGGCATGTGGGATCTTCCCGGACCAGGGCATGAACCTGTGTCCCCTGCATTGGCAGGCAGATTCTTAACCACTGTGCCACCAAGGAAACCCAGTAATTCACTTTCCGAGTGAACAAAGGAACACACTTGGCTCATTGATGTCTTTAGTTTTCTTTAATTAGCCTTTTCTGAGAAAGTCTACTTTCACTAATCAGGTTGACCTTTTCATTGTATGGATAAGGTAGCTGAGAATCTAAGAAGTTTGGTAACTTGCCCAGGGACCTATATCATGTGAAAGGTAGACTTAAGTCAATGCCTTCATTTTCTGACACCACTGTTTGCTTCATTATATTGCCTCTCAAAGTTCCATTGGTGGCATTTTGAGTGTCTTAGGAGGGAGGAAGAGAATGTATGTGTCTTATTTTTATTTTTTGATTTCCAGGTTTCTAAAATCCTATCATCTGTTCCACTGGTTCTTTCCGAATTCATGGCAACCTTTTGAATACTTGAATTTTTTGCCAGCACCCTTGAAGGTCAAAGAAAAAAAAAAGAAAATTGAAAAATGTTTTAAACAGTTATCACATTATTTATTTGCCGACTCTTTTAGCACCAAATGCTGTTTGCATAGCGTTGTTAACTGGCTGGGCTACACTGTCTTGTAAATTCGTAGGGGTAAAGGCCTAGTGAGTTGCGTTGAACGTGGGATCTCTCTTCCAGGCTGGCTTGACATTATCCTATACCTGTTTCCTTCTACTGGCAGGAACTTGTACCAGACCCCAGGCTGCATACTGTGACCCATTCAGCTCAAGATTTTATCTGGCAGGCATTGCCTGTATGTGTTCTCATTTACAGCAAAAGTACAGTTTACACTTTGATCAAACTTTGATGGCACCCCTGGCAGGGTTCAAGGTTCACCGGGGTACCACACACACAGAGAACAAGTGGGATGCAAGCGGTTGCCATAGTGAAAGCCCTAAGGATGTCAGGCCCTGCCTCACTGCCTCTGCCTCCCCCAACTCCTTTCCTAGGGATCATGATGAACTCCTTATACAATTGGTCCTACCCTGCCAGGAAGTATAGCGAAGGTTCAGTATTACCCCTCCTTCACTCCTTTGCTTATTCAGTGGGGCTTAGGATGGATTTTCTCTCTCCTTGTCCCAACAGATACAATCAGTTAGTCTCATTTGTTCCTAAGGTACATTTACTATCAGTCAACCCCTTGGCCCAAAGAAAGAATAGTCTGGTGTCCAAGTTGCTCTTGGATTATCTTCTCCTGCAACCCCCCAGCCCGCCTCCTTATCCCCCGCCCCTTTCTATGACTCTGTTGGCCTCTTCTGAACCCTCATGTGGTATTTAAGGGCCTGATTTCGGACTTAATTTTGCTGCTGCTTCTCTTTAGGGTTGGAATCTTACCTTGAGAGTAGGATGGGACAAGAGCATGGGGCTGGGTGGGGTAGGGGGAGTGGAATTGAGAATTTATCCTCACATGTTGATTTATTTATAGTGAAGATGTTGAAACCCATATTCCAGCCCCAATGAAATATTTTCTAGAATCATTCCCAGAAAACACACACACATAGACACACACACGTTGAGTTTTGCCCATGGGGCAAACTCTTTAAAGGTATAAAGGATACAACTTGGGGCAAAAAAACACATTCTAAACTTTAGCCCTAAGACTGGACCCAAAATGAACACCCCTTCCCCCAAAAGAGTAAACAACAAAAAGTCCCCCCAAAACATCAAATCAACAAAACAGGCTCGCAAACAACTGGCAGGTTCATAGACTCATTTTTGCAGCTAATGATACAAATACCAACCAAATCTGACTGAATCTTGAGCCATTCATTTGGATGCAGAAAATCCTCTACAGCATGAGAGAAACCGAAGATACAACAGCCACCAAATTATTTGAAGAGAAAATGAGCCAGATACCCAACCAAACAAACAAAACAATATGGAAAAGAAACGTCTGAATACACTGAGTTATGTAAGAGTCGGAGAAAGAATTCATAGGGTTTCTGGAAACACAATTTCATCAAGAGCTGAAGGAAAATGAAAAGGAAGACAGCAGGCGTAATTGCCGTGAGCAATCGTTTCCCGCTGAGACAGAAGAGTTTTACCATCAGCTCTGTGAGAATACATCCAGGCAAATACAGAAAACATGGAAATAAATACTTCTCATAAAATCAGGATGGGAGGACAAAAGGGTACCCAGAGACATTCCATGTGTAGCAGAAAAGAGAGTGGGCAAAGGCCAGATAAGGTGATAATAAAAAAAGAGAAGTGAGAAAATTACATCTCTGTGGGCATCATTAGGGTGAATGAAGGAAAGCAGGCCAATGGAAGACACTTAAAATGTAACAGAGCAAAGCATCCAGACGCCACAGGTCAAATCCTGTTAGAGCAAATGGTGTCACAGAGAAAATCCCTTTACAACAAAAGAGGGAGGAGTGTGAGCGCGGGAGGGAAAGTGGCAGCTAGAAGTCAGGAGGATTGGCCCAGGATTCTGGTGCTTTCCCTGCCCGCCCCCCGTTTTTGTGGGTCCACTTGCTAACCTTTCTGGTCTGTAACATCAAGGACTTAGCCCCGAGGAGTGATCTGTAACCTTTTGGCAACCTGACCCCTTTAAGAATCCGATGAAATTTATGTCTTCTTCCGAGGCAGGTTTACATGGGCTTATACTAGATATTTCATACCATTTCCAGAGGGTCATGTATATTTTGAAAGGAGACACTGGACTTTAAGTTTAGTATTGTAACCTTGACTGGTCTCTTATAGCTCTTCCAGCTTGGAAAACCTATGTTCTAGGATTTCCAGGTGGCTAAGGGTCTGTTATTTGGAATAGTAATTAACTTAGCAGAGCTGCGGCACAAGGCAGGTAGTTGGAGCTTGTGTAAAGAGTCCTACTATTCAGCGCGAAATGCAGATGAGGAATGCACTGCGGGGGGGGGGTGGTGGTGGTGGTGGTGGTGGTGGTGGTGGTGGTGGTGGTGGTTATTAAGTTGGTTTACAATGCTTCCTCGTTTCTTCCTTAGCAGCACCGGATTTTCTAATCCGCTCTCTATTTCAGCCAAATTTAACCTCAGGGCGTGTCTTGGCTCAATCCTTTGTATTTTGATTTTCTCCTGTTCTTTGCCTTGCCCGATCCTCTCGCTTTCCTTTCTCTGAACTTCTCTCCTCATCCTCCTTTCTCTGACTTTTTAAATGAAGGGATGTAGTGATTAAAGCTAGTGCCTGGAAGGTGGACTTTAGAAAGAACTTTCCACGTGCCAGAGGTGGTGCGCGTCAGAGAGAACTGTAAAGAAATGAGACAGTCTCTGCTCTCAAGGAATTTTTTTTTATAAAGTTATTTATTTTTGGCTGCGTTGGGTCTTCGTTGCTGTGCGCGGGCTTTCTCTAGTTGCGGCGAGTGGGGGCTACTCTTAGCTGCGGTGCGTGGGCTTCTCACTGCGGTGGCTTCTCTGGTTGCGGAGCATGGGCTCTAGGCGCGTGGGCTTCAGTAGTTGTGGCGCGTGGGCTCAGTAGTTGTGGCACGTGAGCTCAGTAGTTGTGGCTCGCGGGCTCTAGAGCGCAGGCTCAGTAGTTGTGGTGCACGGGCTTAGTTGCTCTGCGGCATGTGGGATCTTCCCGGCTCAAACCCATGTCCCCTGCTTTGGCAGGTGGATTCTTAACCACTGCACCACCAGGGAAGTCCCAAGGAATTTTTTAATGTAGTTGGAAGATATGAAGACATGAAAAGTGGAATAGTCATAAAGTGTGAGATTATAAGAGAGAAAATGACAGTGCAAGAAGTGTCTTCAAAAAGTATGCCTGTCATGTGGAGGAACCTCGTGGGTCATTCATGCTATAGGTTTAAAGGAAGGTGAGTCAGTGGGGCTGGGAAGGCTTCATGGAAGAGGTCCATCTTGGTGTTGGGCATGGGCCAGGCCTGGAAAGTTATATATGGTTAGGATGGTTGGGAAAGTTCAGTGGAGAAGGAGGTGAGAGCTATAACAAAATACCACAGGCTACGTGGTTTATAAACAACACAAATTCTCTCTCACAGTTCTAGAGTCTGGAAAGTCCAAGATAAAGGTGCTGGCACGTTCAGTGTCTGGTGAGAGCCAGCTTCCAGGATCATAGACCACAGTCTCCTCACTGTGTCCTCATGTGGTGGAAGGGGTGAGGGAGCTCTCTGGGGTCTTTTTCACAAGACCCCGTAGTGATAGGTATCCCTCGGTAACCACGGGGGATTGGTTCCAGGAGTCCCCTCTGATATGAAAATCTGCAGATGCTCAAGTCCCTTACATAAAAATAGCACAGCACAGTTGGCCCTCTGTATCCCTATTCATGAGAGCTCCACCCTTCTGATCTAATCACTGCCCAAAGGCCCCTTCTCCAAATATCATGCCCTTGGGGATTAAGTTTCAGCATATGAATTTTAAAGGGACACAGACATTTAGACTGGAGCATTCTTATTCAAATTCATCTTTGTTCTGTCTTCCAGGGCCCTGGCTGGAAGCACTGCCTCCCAGTCTGTAACTCAAATTACAGTTTAGAAGACAGTGAACATGGTAGGCCACATAAAGTGGAGCCAACCTTTGGAGTAAGGAAAAGAGCACTTTTTCTGCATCTACTAGGAAATGAAAGAAAAACTGGAGTGCCTACTTTTTAAAAAACCCCATTCGTTCATTCAGTATTCATTTAGCACCTAATATGTGTCAGGCGCTGTGCCACACTGTGGGGATACAGCAGTAAACAAGACAGAGGTGGCTTGCCCTCTTGGAGCTTAGTGAAGGAAAGCCAGACACCAACTTATGCTCTATATGCAGAGGATGGCTGACTGCAGCACTGTTGCTCTTCCTGATTTCAGGTCAATTTAGAAGTCTGATACAACCCACCTTAATTCTATCAAGAGCTGTTCCATTATTCAGCTGGTGGTTGGTTGGTGGGGGCCATGGTGAGCAGCCACTTATCCCGGAGCAGAAGCTCTAATTCTGGAAAATGACAAGCATACTGAGAGAACATATAGATCAAAACAGTAAGTGGAATTTCAGCATTCAGTTCCAGATTAATGAAGCTAGCAATTTGGCAAGAATACAACATAGAAATCCTCCCGAGGGTTGGGAGAGGTACACTGTAGCGATTGGTGGTTTTACCGGGAATACAAATAGCAGGTAGGAACAAGTAGGGCTTTTGAAAAAATGCCTAAAACTAGGCAGCCCAACAAGAGATAAATAAAATGCACAGTAAAGAGGCAAAATAATAAAATACTGTAATTTGGCCTCCCAGCATGAAGGAGGGAAGCTGAGAGTAGAAGAATGGATTAGAATTCATGAGTCATTTGTTTGGTTTTGAACTGATGGAGCTGTGGCTGATGGGAGAGCTGGTTGTTCTTCCTTCCAGCGCTGGGATCTCTGCTGAGTGGACCTGCTATCTCGTACTTTCTCCTACGAGGGTAACCATTTTTTAAGCAACAACTTTGGGCCCGGCACTGTGCTGGGTGTTCATGCCTATTCTCATCTTCACAAAGTCCTGCAACAAATAGATGAGGACTCCAGGGTTCAGAGATGTCTCTAAGGTAACTCAGCTAGCATGGACGCCACAGCCAATCCCAGTCTTTCAGGCTCCTTTATTGGCACCTCTCATATCCCGTGGCTTCCTGTGCCCTTTGGCACTTGACAAATGACCTCTGGTGGAGATGCAAAGCAAAAGCCTCATAAAAGTGAGCTCCTCGGAGCCTTACAGTCTAGAAACATCCCTTCCCTTGGATAAAAGGCAGGGACATCCTTTTAATTACCTACTTCTGGGGCCGCCTTAAATCAGGGTATGCTGAGGACATGATTTAAGAAACAGGTTGATTCTTGAAGTGCCAGAGAGTAGGAAAGTCCTTAAAGCCAAACCAAACCAAACCCGCATTGACTGGGGGGCATGTCAAAGGGAGACTGGAACCCACTGAAAGAGCTTCAATGGCCAAAGCTGGAAGATTTTGAGTGATAAAATAGTGTTGGATTATAACCCAAAGTATAAATAAACGTCCAAGAGTCCATACTGATATAAATAAAGGATTGGGTAAATAGAAAAACAGAGGGAAAGACACAAATGTCCTGTGCAGAAGAATTCCAAATAATTTATGTAGATTCTTCCCCCGAAGGAGGCAGTTTAACTCTCCGCTCATAACTGTGGGCTGTGCACAGTGACTGCTTTCCAAAGAGCACAGTGTGGAAAGGGGAGCAGAAAGAGTAACTTCATAGTGGAGGAATCTGACAGATAACGCCTCAGCCAGATAATCAAGGTCAACAGCAACAGTGATAAGCACGTTGCTAGTATGCACCCTTTTTTTTTTTTTTTTTTTTTTTTACAGTACGCGGGCCTCTCACTGCTGTGGCCTCTCCCGTTGCGGAGCACAGGCTCCGGACGCGCAGGCTCAGCGGCCATGGCTCACGGGCCCAGCCGCTCCGCGGCATGTGGGATCTTCCCGGACCGGGGCACGAACCCGTGTCCCCTGCATCGGCAGGCGGACTCTCAACCACTGCGCCACCAGGGAAGCCCTCATTGACTCACTTTTTTGCCTACACAGCCCCTTCCCAGAATGCCCTTGTACAATTTTGTCAACCCCAATCCTCTTAAACACCTCTTCCTTGAGCAGTAATAATGTGTCTTGCAGTGTGCTAGGTGCTGGGTCTCTATAACACTTATATTCCAGTAGGAAAGACAGATGATTAAGGTAAACTGATGCATGATTACAAATCATAAGCACCTTGAAGGAAACAGAGCGCTAAAATAGACTATAAGGAGAGGGGTCCTTATTTAGATGGGGTGGTCAGCAGAGGCCTTGCTGAAGGGAGGACATTTCAGCTGAGGCCTGAAGGATCACAAAGAGAGGTCATACACAGTTCTTGTAGAGGGAACAGCATGTGTGAGGGCTCAGAGGCAAGAAGGAGTTTTGCATGTTTGAGGCACTGAACGATTTCCAGAGTGGCTGAATGTGATGATGGAGGGAGGGGGCCACGGAATGAGACTGTGGAAATAAATTCAGCCGGTACTTGATGGCTAACAAACACCTCACACTTAACCTGCCTACACAGACCTGTTAGTTCTTTCCCCCAGGAGTGGCCCATCTTGGTAAGTGGCACCACCATCCACAAATCAAGGGGTTACCTTGCTTCTTCTCTTTCTCTTGTCTCCACATCTCCTTTGGTCATTCCTGTGGGCTCCACTCCAGAATACGTCCTTCTCACCATCTCCATTGCCACAGCCATCCATGGCCCAAGCTGCCATCTAATCTCAGACCTTCTCTCCTACCTTTTCCCATTAGGCTCCGGCTTTCTTCTGGCTTTGAATGTGCTGAACTGGTTTCCACATGAGGCGTTTGCAGTTCTTCCCCTGATCGTTCCACGGCTGACTCTGCCTCTTGACTCAGGTCTTACCTCAGTTCTCACCTCCTCTGAGAAGGCTTCTCCCTCACGTCTCCAACCCCAGTTATTTTCTGCTACATTAGCCTATTTTACCCCTTACAGTGTTTGTCAGAAATGGACGTTATCTGACCTCTCTACCAGTCTATGGTCTGTCTTTCACATGAGAATGTTAGTTGCTTGAGGGCAGACGTTGTCTGGTTTGGCACCCAGAGGGTGCTGTCACCCCTCTCTCAGGTCTCAACCAACAGCCAGCCCAGGTGGGCTGGGGCTTCGAGGAGGGCCAGCTCCTCCCACTAGCGACAGGCCGGAGGCTGAAGACCCCGATGGCCATGACGGTTGCTGTAAACTTGGACATCTTACTCCTTACGCCTCAGTTTTCTCCCCTGGAAAGCGACGAGTTTGAACTTGATGACTTCCAAGTGCAAAGATTCTATGACTGGTTATTGCTCGTGAACATCAGCTGGGAAAGAGATTTGGCAGAGGGGCTTCTTAAACTACTAACCCTACCTAAATGGAGTTGCTTTTTTTTGTTTATGCTTGTGATTGGTGTAAAAGGAAAAGCACAGAAGAGCATTCACTCCTCTTGGCAAAATAGAGGCTTTCCCAGTGAGCCCATCCCTCTGGAAAACTCCAAAATTGGAAGGTTCTGATTTGAGTTCTTGCCCAAAGACCTGCCTATAGACTATATGCGTCTCTTCTAAAATCAGGTTTTTCTTCAATTTAGAAAACAAATTTTCACATTTTATAATATTTGCCTCCAGTGTTTCCAGTTGTCTTAATGGTAAATAATGTTAACACTTATATTTTATTCTACCAGAACTCAGATGAAAGGAAATATAAACTATAGTTTATATTTTAAGCAGCAACTCAAGCTGAAACCTCACTGTCTTTGGCCCTTTGACCCCTCCCGGAGAGAAAACGATGGTTTATATGTTCTGTTGAATATTTGCAGCCATACCTTTTCCCCGAATACAAATAAGATTTATTGATTTCCCCATTCAACAAATATCTGGAGAACCTGCTAGGTTCGAACAATTGTGTTACGTGCTGATAGGAACCTCTGAGCGAACACACGAGGCTTGACAACAGTTTGTTTGTTTGTTTTTTCCTTTTTTCCTCACTGTAGCGTGATTGGGTGGCTAGCTGGCTTTTTTTGTTGGGGGACCCATGTTGGATTATCCTTTGAAGCTGTTCAATTTCTCTATAAAGGAGTCCCTGAATCTTTCGTTGGGGTGTGATTGGGGTTGGAGGGAGGATGGCGGAAGTATGTGCGTGGCTGCCAGCATCCGGGAGCAGGACAGGGCAGTGAGCCAGGGGTCTCACCATTCAGCAGGCAGACGTTCATGGAACCCCCATTTTTTGTCCTATAGCTTGCTCCCTCCATCCTTCATGCCTCTCTACCTTAATTTCTCCAGGGTGTATAGCTTTGATCTGTAGAATGGTAGGCGATTGCTGCTTGGGGTCAAAAGGGAATCTGGGGATCTACCCTGCCGTGCCTCAGCCTTCCACTCAGTTCCGTGTCCCCCTCATGCCTTAGCCACGCCGTCCTAGGCCCCTGGGGCTTCGGCCCCTTTGTCTTCCTGGGGTTTTGTGGGAGCAACTCAGTTTGCCCCTCATTGGCATCCCTCTCTGCAGGGACTCTGCTGAGTCAGATACCATTCCCCCATCCACTTTCCATCTCCTGAATTTTGTTGACATTTTTTTGTACATAACTGTGTCCTTATCCTCATGAGTTTTTATCTATTTCATTTCTTTGAGAAGGGAAATGAGGTAAATACATGTGTTCAAGCTGAATATCTCACTGAAGATCCCTAAGTGTTAGCTCCAAGAATCTCTCTCATTTCTCCTAGCGATTCTACGAGGTAGACCACTTTACAGGAGGGGCATCTAAGGCAGAAAGAGGAACAAGGTCTGACATCTAGGAGGGAACTAGGGTCCACAGGCAGGGTTTTCTGACTCCAAAGCCCAGACCCTTGAATTTTATGCTAAATTGCCTTCTGTTAAGATGGAGTCCAGTTTGCTTTTAGCTTAGCCTGATACCTTATCTTCTTACACAAAAACAGTATGTTTCTTTTCCCAGGCAGGGTAATGGTGAGAAGCTTAGTTGGTGGCTGGGGAAAGAAATATAGTCACAACTTCAAAAATTACTTCCTGTAGGACATACAAAATTTTTTTATTTTTCTGTTTGAACCACAGTATTGCTATGGAAACTTATGTAAAAATAGATTTGTCATTAAAGGAATTTTCTAGTGATAGCACAGAACTGTTTTCCTTTTTCTCCAAGAGGGCAAAATCACTGCCCAGGTGATGCTTTTCCTTGGTCCAGAGTCAACACTTGATGTCGGTTGAGTCGTCGTTTTGCTTTGCTTGCACAAGAGTCTCAATGCTCTCACGCCAGGTTTTTTTTTTTTTTTTTTTTGCGCTACATGGGCCTCTCACTGCTGCAGCCTCCCCCCATTGCGGAGCACAGGCTCCGGACACGCAGGCTCAGCGGCCATGGCTCACGGGCCCAGCCGCTCCGCGGCATGTGTGATCTTCCCGGACTGGGGCACGAACCCGTGTCCCCTGCATCAGCAGGCGGACTCTCAACCACTGCGCCACCAGGGAAGCCCTCGCACGCCAGGTTTTATAGATAGATCTTTGGTTGGTTCTGGGATGGCTTACTCAAGTCTCATTGAAATCTGCACTTCTTCTGATGTTTTCGATATTTCATCAGGGAGTTGGTCTCAAGCACATCACTGTTAACAGAGAGTAACGGGCAATGCTTTTTAAATGTTTCTGTTGCACTAGAGCATTTTGGAAATGTGACATGACTGAAAGTCATCTATAAAAGTTTTAAGTGACTGGTATTAGTTACACGAAAACGATCACTTTACATGCTAAACCAGTCACAAGATATTTTATGTTTTATTTCATGTAGTCCTTTTCTTTATACCTCATTCCAGAAATTGGAGTGTGTAGCTTTGGCATAATTGTCATTCTTTGCAAAGCATTGTTTTTGTTGTTTTTTTTTTCGGCCGTGCTGCTCCTCTTGCGGGGTCTAGTTCCCCAACCAGGGTGCCTATTCTCCATGCGTTGAAGGAGAATTAGCTGGTGTGGGTTCTGGGTGCCAGAGGGGAGGTTCTCGCCCTGCCTGGATGGTGGTCAGTCCGGGAGACCCATTCTCTGCAGGATCCCTTCGTGGGTCGCCCTCTCGGGGTCAGCTTCTAGGGTCCCAGACCATCCCCTCACTTTTTTTTTTTTTTTTTTTTTTTGCGGTACGCGGGCCTCTCACTATTGTGGCCTCTCCCGTTGGGGAGAACAGGCTCCGGACGCACAGGCTCAGCGGCCATGGCTCACGGGCCCAGCCGCTCCACAGCATGTGGGATCTTCCCGGACCGGGGCACGAACCCGTGTCCCCTGCATCAGCAGGCGGACTCTCAACCACTGCGCCACCAGGGAAGCCCATCCCCTCACTTTTTACAGGCCCCAGTTCTGACTGCCTCTTAGTCTTGAAGAGACCCAGAGCTCCTTTTTCCCTTCATGTCTCCTCACAAGGATAGAGGTGCAGAGAGGATGGAGGCTCATCAGAGGCTGGCAGTGTTGATGACAAGGTGATCTGATGGGAAAGCAAAGCAGGGTGTAGATCCTGCCCTGGGCTCCCACGCGCTTGTGCTCAGCCGGCAGCGCCCCGTGACTGTCTCCTCTCTGGGTCTGAGTTTTATCTGCAGACCCTTCCAGGCCTTGTGGGTGTCACCAAAGGGTTAGGTAATGAGTCCAAGAACACAAGCCCTCCTCCTAGCTCCCCTGCACCCATCTCAGCAGCCTCAACGGGCTGCCACATAGTTCGTTCTTTTATCCGATAAGCCCTTGGGACTTGGCCCACTTGCCTCTCATTTCCAAATTCTCCCTCTCCTGGAGCTGTCTTCAAAGCAAGCTGTGTCTTTTCCATCAACCCTACTTCCTTGCTGTCACTGAAATACATGCACAATATTTTTCATTTGTAAGGGCTTCTTACTGTTAGTCTCTCAGGGGAGCTGACACAAGTAACACATATTTGGATAGGAACGTAGACTAAGAAATAGCAGTTGTGCATTGTTCCAGGTTTTACCCTGAGTTACAAATGGCCTGGGCTTCTTCTCATCCCCTTTTCTACACCTGCCTTCTAGGTGGCATTGTGCTAATCCTCCAGGGTTTGCCTGTGGTGATTGTTCTGTCCAGCCTTCTCCAGGTTGGATGCTGTGCTGAACTTCTTAGATTTGGGGTTGGTGTCATTTCCAGGATTGACAGTCACATTTCCTGACAGTAACTGGGCTCCCTGTGGAAGGCTCTTCTTTATCTGGACCTTGACTCCCTTCTGGCCTTTTTACCTGGGTTTGGCAGCCCCCTTTGGTGTCTCTCGGTGGTCCTCGTGGCATCAGCCTCTGGACGTCCTCCCCTGGGCCCTGGCCCTCTCCTCTCTTCCCAGTTTGGTTTGAGTCTAACTGAGCCATGGGGAACTTGTTCCTGCTTGTTCCAGTCTTAGGTGCATAGGACCTGCTCCTTCAGCTATTGCTTTACAACATTTTTTGGGGGGACCCCCCAGAGGATCTTATGAATAATCATTGTTGCAAAATGACCCCAAAATGGGGGTAAGAGAGTCTAATGGTTAAAGGAGGAGGCTCTGGAGTCGGATGACCTGGCTTGTGGCTGGGCTCCACCACGGAGCAGCTGTGTGACCTTTAGACATTGACTTAGACAGTTAAAATGGGGACATGCATATTGAATATATCGACATAGGTGGTTGTCCAGAAGGTTGCACATCAAGCTCTTGGAATAGGACCTGGCTTGTGGAAGGTGCTTGATCAAGGTGGCTGTGATGATCCCTGCTTTAGAGGTGGGGAAACTGAGACCTGGAGAAACCGGGTTACTTCCTCAAGGTCACCCAGCCAGAAGTGGGAGCCGAGGTCCAAGCCCAAGGTGGACTGGCGCCGGAGTCCTCTCCCTTAGCCAGTGTGTGGTACCAGCTCATCTCCAAGGGCTGACCTACATCCGCTCCCCGTGACATCTCCCACACGGCCTTCTAGCTTTTGGGCATGTTCCCTGCTCTGTTACCAGTGCGCTGACCGGGCCTCAGGGAGGGCAGAGCCTACTGGCCGACCAGTGCACACTGAACCCACCAGTCCCTGAGAGCCCATCACTCCCTCCACACGCTCGCTTTGTTCTCTGTGCTCCATCATCCAGGTACATCTGTTGCCCTTAGGGGAATGCTCTCTAATAATACCCAAAGCTTAAAACACACAGCACAATAACTGGCACTATTTCCACCCAGGGAGGTGGGGGGCTCCCTTGCACAGGTACAGGTGAACCAGTTCAGGGGCAAAAGAATGACATTTGGGGCTTTTGTCCAGAACTCAGAACACACGGTAACTCATTTATTTTTAGATTTGAAATTGTTCAGGAAACAACGTTCCAAGGCCTCGATTGTTCAGGTTTTGTCCAGGTTCATAAGGAAAGTTTTGAAATACCACAGGAAAGTTCAAGTCGGGGGAGAGAGTGCCCAGAGGAGGGAGTGGGGTGAGAGAGCTTTTCTTAAGAGCGGGAAGGATGGACGATCTGGGAACCTAGCTGGGCTTTGTCATGTTTCTGACCCCACTGTGAAGCCTGAGCTGGTTTGGCCAAACGTCAGCATGTGGGGGCGTTGCTTTGAAACAAGCTTTGTTGCATAGGGAACATACAGGAGAAATTTAATTTTGATAAATTGCAAGACTGTGATCCCTTTTTCTTTTTGGTTTGAGAGTTCTAGCATTTTGCTAGAAAGGCAGTGTGGAAACAAGTAGGAGCAGTGACTCTGGCCACAGGAAACCTGGGTTCCTGTGCGGCCAAGTCCTGGAACCTCCCTGGGCCTGGGGTTCTTTCCTGGCCGGGGTGGCCGGGGCTTGTGCTCCAGAAGCTGGCACGGCAGCCACACCCGAAAGAGCAGCTTCTTATTATCTTGTTTCGGGGACACCTATGTCAGGAACCAGAGTCAGGTATAATTTCATAACTTGGAATTCCCTACTGATGCTTCATGAGAATTCCTTTCAGAATGGATACTGGCTCTTCACTTCAGGCATGAATATAGTTAAACGAATTTGATGAGAGAGCACAATCTCTACCTTGATCTTTTTAAATTAATTAATTATGTTTATTTTTGGCTGCGTTGGGTCTTCATTGCTGCGCGCGGGCTTTCTCTAGTTGTGGTGAGCGGGGGCTACTCTTCGTTGCGGTGTGCGGGCTTCTCACTGCGGTGGCTTCTCTTGTTGCAGAGGACGGGCTCTAGGTGCGTGGGCTTCAGTAGTTGTGGCACGTGGGCTCAATAGTTGTGGCTCACGGGCTCTAAAGCGCAGGCTCAGTAGTTGTGGCGCACGGGCTTAGTTGCTCTGCGGCATGTGGGACCTTCGCAGACCAGGGCTCGAACCCATATCCCCTGCATTGGCAGGTGGGTTCTTAACCACTGCGCCACCAGGGAAGTCTGCTACCTTGATCTTTTAAATGGGGACCCATTACTCTAGTGGACATAAGGAATAAAACGTTTGCTGCTTTTTAAAAAGCTTTTTAACACAATAGTTTATCATATTTACAAAATAGAAATTAGGAGAAACATTTAAAAAAGGATATGTAATGCAGTATTATTTTCTTCATTTCTAAAAAGGTTTTATTATGGAGATTGTACACATATACACAAAAGTAGACAGAATGGTAAAACGAACTCCTGTTGTGGACTGAATGTTTGTGTCCCCTTCTAAATTCATAAGTTGAAAGTCTAATCCCCAGTCATGGCATTTGGAGTTGGGGTCTTTGGGAGGTGATTAGGTCACAAGGGTGGAGGCTCATGAGGAGATTAGAAAGAGACAGGAGAGAGTTTGCTTCCTCTTTGAGAAGATGGTATATCATATTTGAAAGCATATTTGAAACATATTTGAAAGCAGAGGGAGGACTCTCCCCAAACACTGAATCTGCCAGCCCCTTGATCTTGGACTCCCCAGCCTCCAGAACTGTGGGGAATGAAGGTTTGTTGTTTAAGCCACCTTGTCTGTGGTATTTTGTCACAGCAGCTTGAATTGACTAAGACCACCCAATGTACCCACTACCAGTTTCAACAATTAGGATCTGTTGGCCGATCTTATTTCCTCTGTGCTCCCTCACACTTGATCCTCCACATTATTTTGAAGCAAATCAGATATTGTATAACTTTATCCATAAGTATTTAATATGTATCTCTAAAAGATAAGGACTCTTTTTCTCCAACATTTTGTTAGGAAAAATTTTAAGCATACAGCACAATTGAAATTGTATGCTCAACCACCTAGATTCTCCTGTTCACATTATACCATCCTTGCTTTGTCACATACCTATCCCTCTATCCATCCATCAAGCCATCTTGTTTTGTTTTGGATGTATTGCAAAGTAATTTGCAGACATCTGTACACTTCCCCTTGAATACTTCAACATGCATATCATTAGAGGTCAATATTTTTTATAGTTTTTTACCCGTTGGATATAACATTTACATCAATGAAATATACAAGTCTGAAATATACATTTGTTGTATTTTGACAAATGTAACTCAACCCCCCAACAAGATATAAAAAAATTACTAATGCCCCAGAGCGTTCCCTCATGCCCCTTTCCATGTCAATCCCCACCAACACTCCCCAACCCAATCTGATGTTTTTCCACCTTAGATTGGTCAAAACAATATTTTTGAGGATTTTTCTTTTCTGTTGTAACAGAAAATTAACATAACATAAACTTTTCCAGGAAAGATTGATTTTCCCCCTAAATGTCTAGGGTTTTAAAAAAGTGCTTTCCCGGTTTTGGCTGGGGTGGGGGGGGGTGGGCTTCGTGTTCCCCGCCTCATTCTCCTGTGCTGTCTGTGTAAGAGTTGGTATGAGGAAAAGGATTTATTGCTAAAGAAAACTTGAAAGCCAATGCTCTAATCCTTTCAGCTCCAAGCTTATGTGCATTTGTAAACGCATTTGGCCACAGGAGTCCTTGGGAAGTTGTACACTTAATAGTGTCCAGAATTACTTGGTCATGAGAGCCATCTGCCTAATCTTTCCCTTGCAAAGAAGTCCAAGGGCTTTCAAGGTTCCTTGGAACTGTAGCCAGGAGGTATTCTGTTCAAATTATCTTCTCATCTCCATCTCCAGCCAATAAAACTCCAAACTGAAAACTTCCCCCAAACTGGCAATCAGTCACGGGTTTTAGACCCTATCTTTCCTCAAAGTGCCAAATCGTTTTGTAATTCCTTGTCCCCTGAAATTCAAATGAAATTGGATTGAATACCATCTTGAGAGCAGGAGTCACCTCTGCCTCCCATGAGCTCTCTGGGCACCCTGGGGCGTGGCTTGTTTTCCTTGTCACCTCTGGCCAGGCTCTGACATCCGCTGAACTCTTCAGTGTCTGGGTCACCTCACTCTCCTTTGCGAGTTTTCTTTTGGGTCTGAAGTGACGTTTCAGCCTGTTTACTAAAACCCACTCTCACAAGAATTTTGGGGTACGCGGCAGATGTTTGTAAAGGTTTAGGAATTTGGAGATTTACATCAAAGAAATGCAAACATCTTTAACAATTTTAATTCCAGAGATTCCCATTTCTAAAGGACCGTTTATCTCTTTACTTGTTCATACTGCTCAGCTGTGCACTCTCCTCCCTCCCCTTTTCCTGAAACTCCCATTTGTTTTTCATGCAGAAGTTTTTTTTTTCCTTTCTTTTTCCTTGCCTTCTTTTTGCCTCTCCCAGCAGGCTTCTCAAGACTATCTTCCTGGTTACCACTATAAGAGAAAGTGGAGTGTCAGCACGAAGATTTTATATATATATATATATATATATATATATATATATATATAAAATCTCTAATCTTGGCTTTAGCTTTCCACAAGACACTTAACCTTCTGACTCTATATTCTCTTTTGTAAAATGGAGCTGTTGCCAGCCTTAGTGAGGATCAAATGTGATAACATATTTGAAAGCATTTTGTAAACTAAAAAGTGTCTGTGCAGACAACCTAAATGTACATCAGTGGATGAATGGAAAAAGAAAATGTGGTACGTACATATAATGGAATATGATTGAGCCATAAGAAAGAAAAGGGTTTTACCAAGAACGTAAAATATGCCTGGTAGATGGCAGATGCCCAGGGGTTGTTTGCTGAATCTGAATTATCTTTGCTTAATAGATTTTTTTTTTTTTTTTTTGGTGTTACGCGGGCCTCTCTCGTTGCGGAGCACAGGCTCCGGACGCGCTGGCTCAGCGTCCATGGCTTACGGGCCTAGCCGCTCCGCGGCATGTGGGATCTTCCCAGACCGGGGCACGAACCCGTGTCCCCTGCATCGGCAGGCGGACTCTCAACCACTGCGCCACCAGGGAAACCCTGCTTAATAGATTGATTTCGACAAGCAGGTATTGACTTACAAACCCATCCATAGATTTCTTGTTCAAGTTCAATTGATATTCGCTACACAGTTGTGCAAGTTACATTAGGAAGTGGTAGGAAATAACCTTGTTATTAAGATGAGTTCTAAGCAAAAATTTGAGATGATGATAATAATGATAGCAATGACCACTTTGTGAATGTTTACTAACTGCCTGGTATTATGCTAATATTTTATATATATCACCTCATTTAATCCTCAACAGTTCTGCAAAGTAGATGTCATTATGCCTATTTTATACGTAAAGAAACTGAAGTTCAGAGAGGTTAAAAACGTTGCCCAGTGTCATACAGTCAGTGGTGGAGCAGGGATTTGAACCAGGCTTCAGGTGACACTAAACCAAAAACTTTAGGTTGACATCAAACCCTGTGTCAACGATTTAGGGTGACACTAGCCAATTTATGTGAAAAGTGTTAAATCTCTTCTTCCCACTCAGGATCCCTGTGTTCTGTACCATTGATTTTGGGGAATGATCCCCCCGACTCATGTATTGTAGCCTCATTGCTATACTCTCAACTCATACCTTGTGGGTGGCTGTCTCCTGAACCTGTGTTTGACTTTAAGTCTGCTTATCTTATAGAACAGGGCAGGTGATAGTTGTTAAAAGGGAGGGTCCTGCCTGGCCTGGGGTGCACGGAGGCACATGGGAGCATCCCCTGCTGCGTCAAGAGGCCGAACCAGTGACCTGACATTGGCGCCCATCAGGCCGTCTGCGAGGGCTGAGGGCTGGGGCAGTAAGATGGGAAGGAGGCCTCCCCTGAGGTTAGGTGAGGGCGGAGATGGCTGGCAGGATGAAAAGCAAGAGCGAACCTCGTCCCCTCCTGGCACCAAAGAAAGCTGTCTCCAGTGGCTCCGGCAGCAGTGGAGGTGAGTGGATTGTGAGGAACAGTGTAACGAGCAGGAACTTAGTGAGAGGGTTGCAATTCACTTACTGCATCCTGACAAAATTCATAAGCTGAAGCCCTGGCCCCCAGTAGCTAGCCTGTGACCTTATTTGGAGAGAAATTTTTTAACCTTCACAGATGTTAAAATGAGCTTTTTAGGGTGGGGCTTAATTCATTATGACTGGCATCCTCAGAGAAAGGGGACATTTATACACAGACGAATGTACCTTGACTTTGGACTTCCAGCCTCCAGAACTGTGAGACAGTAGACTTCTGTTGTTTAAGCCATGTGCAGCCTGTGATACTCTGTTGTGGCAGCCCTAGCAAACGAATATACTCACGGATAGGCCGGCTTTTTGGGATTTGTGTATGAAGAAGCAGCCCCGGTTTTCAGAGGAGGTGAAAAGCATGCCGGGCCACCCTCTGCTTCGTTCCACTGTTTGGAGACGGCTTCATGTAGGCCTTTTGCGGTCTCAGCTAAGCCTGATCTCTGACCCATGCGTATCCTCTGTGAGGGCTTGAGCCAACTGCTCAGCATCTCTGGTCCTCGGGCTCTGCACCTGTAGGATGGGGCTAATAACACCTACCCCATCAGGGTTATTGCAAGGACCTAGTGCTGTCAAATGAACATAGAAGCTACCTTCCCACCCTAAAAGCCATTTCATGGGAGTTACTCTGCTCACACACCCTGGGCAGCGGAGTTATGTATCACGTGACGTGATCGCCTCCACCTTCCCCCTCCCCCTGCGAGCTGACTGGAGCAAGACCCAAGGGCAGACAGTCCACAGGCCTGGCTGGCTAGTTGTGGAAAGACAGCTGGGTCACTCAAATGCCTCTCTTAGGAATTTGGACTAACAGATATTGAGATGAGTCGCTAAAGGTGGGCTCTTTAGCTGAAAAGTCATGAAGTGGAGTCAGGGGCCAAGAGGCCATGTGAAAGCTGGAGTTAGGAGGCGAAGCCCTTGTGGGTAATCTGAGAAGCTGGGTGTCAATAGAGCGGAGCTTCAGCCAAAGCAAAAGTACGGGGGTGGGAGGGTGGGGTAACTGCTGCTCCGGGTGCTGTCCTGGTCCAGCCCAGGTCTCACAGCAGATGTAGTGGGTGCCTGTTTCTCTCAGCCAGAAGATTCCAGCTGAAACAAAGGAGATTCTGTGTATTAAAGGACAGGCGCAGAGCGGGGTCTTGTAGCAAGTGCTCAGTCAAGTTAGTTACATTCTGTTACCCCTTCCAGGTTTTCCTTTGATCCCTCTCTGTCAGGATAGAGCTGGGGCCCCAAGGACTGCAAGGGGAGATAAGGCACTTAAACATACATGAGTTGCTGGGGGAGGACCGAGGATGAACTACAATCAGTGGTCCCTTTCTTCCTCCCTTCTCTTTATCTCCTCCCTCCCTCCTGCTCTCCCTCCCCTCTTCCGTCTGTCCCCTTCTTCTTGCAAACTGAATACGTACTATGTGCCCAGCATAGATGCTGAAGATACAGTGCTGGATAAGACAGACAAGATCAATGGTCTTTACTTTCTAATGGGAAAGACAAATGGTAAATAAGTAAACAAAGAAATACACATAAGGAAATTTAAAAAAGAGAAGGTGGGGGCTTCTTTGGTGGCGCAGTGGTTGAGAGTCCGCCTGCCGATGCAGGGGACACGGGTTCGTGCCCCGGTCCGGGAAGATCCCGCATGCCGCGGAGCGGCTGGGCCCGTGAGCCATGGCCGCTGAGCCTGCGCGTCCGGAGCCTGTGCTCCACAACGGGAGAGGCCACAACAGTGAGAGGCCCGCGTACCGCAAAAAAAAAAAAAAGAGAAGGTAATATGACAGAGATGGACTGAACTGGGCTTGCGATTGCCATACCTCTGCATAGCCTTCCCTGAGGTTGACCACACAGGGCACTGCTCGTGGTTTAATGCTCTGCGGTTGTCATCTTAGTGTTTTTAACAAGGGGCCTTGTACTTTCATTTTTCCTGTCCCGGGTCCTGCCCGAGGGCGGAGGGGGTGATGGGGCAGAACAATCTGGGCAGATGTTGGTGAAGCACGAATTGTCAGTACGCAGAATCATTTTCTAATACAGCCGTTGATAAACCATGAACTGGAGGAGGTTGTAGATTCCCCTTTCTTTGAAGAGTTTTAAAAATGGCATAAAGCCTCACTCTTCTGCGATGTGTAAACGTACGGCTCTGCTTAATGGTGGGCACATGGGCATTATTCTGGAGGGACTGCCTGCCTGTCTACAAATCCTTTGTGAGAACAGAGAACTTCAAGGAAGGTCAGGGAATCCATGTGGCATTGGATTTTTTCTTTTCTAGTTGTTACATAAAAGTTTTGTGAAGAAACCATTTTTCCCTTTTTATAGCCTGCATTGAACTTCACAAAAACTTGTCTGTGACAGCCTGAAATGATCCGGGAGATGCAAGGGAGTGTCCCCGCCCAGCACAACTTTCCTGTTCGTTCAGGGCACATGGAAGGCTTGCCAGGGCTGCTGTAAACCGTTGTCCGGGAAAGGCTGAGAGCATTTCTGATGACAGGCCTCACCACATATTTAAAAAGGAATTCACAATGAGGTCGATTCTGCCCTTCGAGACGGGTCCCAGTAAAAGAAAACCATCTGGTTTTCCAAAAATATTTGAAATGGTTGTTTGTTTGCCACGATGAGGGGAGAGATAATATATTCCTTCTAGAAACAAAAGTCCTAGTTGTTTCTGCAGATTGCATTTCAAGCAACCAATTCTGGGAGTAATGGGTGTGGGTTATACGATGCTAACTTTAATCCAGAGGTGGATTCGGGTTATTGCCATTCATATTATTTTAGAAACTTTCCTCTCCCTGTTGAAAAGGATAGGAGGACACAGCAGAGTGAAGAGATTTTCTGCGTTCTCGTACTAGGCGAGGTATTTTGGTGGCCAATGAGACAAATGTTGATTGAATTTCTTACCTTTAGTGATATTTTCTTCCACAGATCCCATTGCTTGGTATGTATTATGCGTGCAGGTAATTCGTATTTTTCTATTAGTTGCTTTTTTTTTTTTTTTTTTGCGATACGCGGGCCTCTCACTGCTGTGGCCTCTCCCGTTGCGGAGCACAGGCTCCGGACGCGCAGGCCCAGCGGCCATGGCTCACGGGCCCAGCCGCTGCCGCGGCATGTGGGATCTTCCCGGACCGGGACACGAACCCATGTCCCCTGCATCGGCAGGCGGACTCCCAACCACTGCGCCACCAGGGAAGCCCGCTTTTTTTTTTTTTGAGGGGAGATGGTCGATGTTTTTATTTCTCCTCATCTAGGTACATTTGAAGTTTATACCATGATGGGAGAAAATTACGGGACAGAGGTTTAAGGGAAGCAGCTACAGACAATTATAGAAATCATGTTAGGAAAAAAATACATCTTAAGAAACTCCACCTCTTATCTGGGTGGAGAAACAATTAGAGAACAATACGAGACAGTATATAATCAAGCACTAAATTGTGTGGTACGGGTAATGCGTGCTATAGGGATTCAGAGAACGGGAACGGGAGACTATGAAACAACTCACAGCATGTCGTGCCGACAGTCTCGCTTCCGGGAAGAGATGTCTGGGCACTTGCTTTGGGAGTTGATTGTGAGGCTCATCTGGCCCACTTTGTGAATCTATCATTAATGGCAACATCAGGTCTTTTGTATGTTCGATTGCATATCGGTTCTGACGGAGCTGGGGTAAATGGGATGTAGAAACCAGTAACTTAGAGCGAGTCCTCCCGTCTGGGCGAGTATGCTGACAAGATGGTCTCTGCATGACAAGCACCCGCTTCAGTCTCCCTGACAACAATTTCTGCAGAGTTGAAAGCCATTAAGGGGTGGATCTCTTCAGTGATAGCCTACATTTTCCAAGGGATAAATCTTTTCTGCTACAGAGGTTGGCAGCTGAATTTTGGTTCCCCTGGCCCCCCTCCTTTACACTTTTCACAGAGCAGCTCAAAGGCTAGCAGCGGCTGATGGGGATGGTAAATATTTCTCACAGAGTGTGAGATGGTGGGTGGAAATCTCTCCCGATTTATAATGAGACATCACCTTCTCAGTGTGAAGGGTTAAAATCAGTCAGGCTGTGAATGTCTGTAGCTTTCAGCTGTTCCCCAGGAAGTGCAATACCTAGAGATTTTGAAAGATCCTGACATAACCTAAGTTTTGACACACTTACATCCTAAAAGAAATTCTCCACGAGGTAAATACGGACCATTTTCTCTGACAGATGTAGGTGAGAACAAAAAGCTTCAGGAGAGCTGAACCATCCTGAGCAATCACTTTGGATCTCTATTCAATTCAAGCTCCAATCAAAGAATGTTGATGAATTAAGACCTGTTTAGCCTGTCTGCCAGCAGGATCGTTAAACTGTACCTCATTCCCTGTCATAGACATCAATTTGGTTGAACTAGTTTGTCAGTCATGGTTGGTAGTGGACACGACCTCAGAAGAGGCCCCTTCCCACCCCAATTTTTGCTTTGGTTTTGTTCTTTTCCGTACTGTACTAAGTATGGGAACAGGAATGCCCAGCAGGTATTACTACGATTGGATTTTAATGTGCTTTAAAAAAATATATATATTTGTGTGAGGTATTATTTTCTACCTCAGGGGGTAAAAAAATGTGATTGCAAAAAGAATATTTCATGTTTATTGCCCACAAAACACATTGCTGTTTTTATATGAGGGCCTGAATTCAGTCACTAAGTGGAATTAGGCTGTGCAATCAGGACCCCCCTGCCCTGTTCCTTTGGGCAACCAAAGTACAGAACATTAGCTGGCAACTGATAATAATAATGATAGGTAATATTTCTTCAGCCCTTACCATGTGCAGATGTGTGGTTTCTCATAATCCTCACAACCCTTATGCTTCTCATTGTACAGATGAGGAAACATCTGTAAAGCATAGTAACTTGCCCCGAGTTATAGTAGTAGCTAGAGACTAGCAAAGCTGGGCTCCATCCCATGTAATTTCATGTCAAATCCATGCACTTGACCATTATGCCATTGTGTCCAGCATGGTCTGGTTTGGCAGGTTTTGATGCACTGTGGAAAACTCTCTTGTAAATCTGGACACAGTTGAGAGCAAAGACATCTAGGTCAAGAAATCCAAGGACAATGGAGAGCTGCTTTGGTGAGAGTGAGGTTGATTGAGCAATGCCCTCTTTTTCTTGAGATGGATGTATTAGGCGGTCTGCTTGCCTTGCTAGTGAGGAATGCTTGGTCTAAGTTCTCCATCCCACAAGATTTTGAGCAGCTTCTAGCTAGTTTAGGTGACAGTCCTCTAAAGTTTTACACTTACCATTGGGCAAAACTTGGGTCAAGGAACATCTCTATGAGCAAGAAAGGACGAAGTTTCCAAAGGAGCTGCTTATACATAGGTGTAGGCTGGATAACTACTTCTATAACTTATTCAGGGCCAGTGAAGTCACTTGTTTGATCCTGTTTACACAGTCAAAGAAGGTTATTCTCAGGTCAGCCAATCAAGGCTCTCCACATGCTTAAACAACACTACCATTATGGTAAAAGTCATATTTGTCCAGTTATTATCTGACTTGCTAAATTTGCATCGGTCCTTCCTACATGTGCTTATAATACCTCATCATCCCTGTAAACAAACGCAGCAACTTTTCATCCTTTCATTCTCACTAAGCAAAAACATTAAGTATTGATTTTCTTTCAGTGAATGTACTATAGAGATTTCCCTTAAGGATTCGAGTGAAAACAGTAGAAATATTATTCAATATATCATATTTCTGGAAAGGTTACTACTGATTTTTATAAGATACACAGGCTGAATTCCTTTAAGCCCATTTTTATTCTTCTTACAGAATTGGATCTATTTAGCTTTTGCTTTCATGGCCTTTAAAGGACTTGCATGGCATGGCAGGAATGGATGTGAAACTCATTTCTAAAGAACTTGTCTCAACGGTAGTGTGGTCAAGCCATACCCTAGAAAGATTTACGGTCTAGGAAGTCTTGTAATAGCTGGAGTGAAAAGCTAGTTAAAAAGAAAGCCAAAGCTCCCTTACAAATGACGTGGCCAATTAACTGGGTGAAAAGGAAAAGTCTTTCTAAGTGCTTATTTCACTAACTTATCATTTTCAAGTCATTATCAGGACAAGCAGAACTTACTCCAGTCTGATTTTGATGAATGGGAGTCGTCATTGCAATTACTTGGTTTTCTGTGGGTTGTCCGGGATGCTTGAGGGTTTGTATCAGTATCATTAGAACCAGCATCTGATGGTTTTAACTTCAAGACCGACTCTAAATCCATTCCTTTATTTGGGGCCCCACTTGTCCTGAATGACAATGAGGCGATTTTCCAAACTTGTTGGTACCGCGCTGTCAGTAAAAATGTCACTAGCAGGAAAGAACGCCTCATCAAGTCTTGAGCGTTGCCTCATTTGCAGAGGGAGTTGCTAAACACCTTGGAAAAGACACCTGTCAGCTACTGCTTTTCTTTCCACACGTGAGCGCTCTCCCTGGGGCATTTTCCAGCCACTGCCTTTTACCTCCATTATCCAAGACTTGCCAAGGAAGCTTACATTTAGGCAATAACTCACTCTTGTCTGGCTTTGTTTCCTTGTCTCTAGGACTGAAAGGAGTAATCAGGCTTGAATCTTGGAGAAATTCCCAGCTAATACCAAAAAGCAATCAACCAATTCAGACTGTTGGTGAAGTGTAGGAAATGAGGAAGAATGGTGGTTAACTTTCTTCCCTCATGTTTTGGAATAAACTGCATTTTTATTTGCCTAATATAGAATCAGATCCTGTGCCCCAAATCCATGTTCATTTTTGAAATCCTTATCCTCCACTCAGTATCTCTTCCTGTTACATTATTTTTTCAGGGTCTAGAACTGAACCAAACCTGTGAACCACTCAATAAACATTATTGGATGCTGATTAAGTACAAGGCACCGTGGAAGATTAAAGATGGCTACAAATAATTTTATATGCTTTCATTGAAAAGTGGGGTCTTTTCCTTCTCCCCTGACTCTGGTCAGGCTTTGGGACTACTTTGGCCAGTAGAATACTGTCAGGGCCCAGGTCTCAAGAAGGTGGCAACTTCCACTTTCTGTCTCTTGGAGGACTCTCTCTGGGAGCTCTGAGCTGCCATGTAAGAAGTCCTATTGCTCTGACACTGTTCTGGAGAAACCACTGGTAGGTGCTCTGGTACAGTCCCAGCTAAGCTCAGACTGTGAATAAAGGATTTAGAGCCCTGTAAACGAGACCACCTGGCTCAGCCCATATTTCCAACCCACAAAATCATGAGATATCATGATTGCTGTTTTAAGCCATCCAACAACCTCAAGTTAGGATAAATGTTTTGCTAAAATCTGAACTGTAATGCTGCTTTGAAAAACTGAAGTGGCAAATGAGCTAATGTGAGTAAAGAGCTCACCACAGTGGCTGGCACCTAGTAAACGCTCAGCAAGAGTTCACTTTTGTAAGTATTACTGTAATAACATCCCAACTATTCTCCTTGCTCTTAGCTTTTGCCCCTTGGTTCCGTGTTCCACATCACTGCCAGAATCAACTTCCCAAAACATAGTCATATGTTTCATATAACAGATGCAGCTGGTTGTCTCCATTAAGAAATCCTGTCTTTTTCCTCCGTAACAGAACCTTTGAATACTACTTGGGTATATGGAGGCACAAACTAAAGACTACATTTCCCCGCCTCCCGGGCCGCTGGGTGGGGCCACACAACTAAATTTTGGCCAATGGTAGATAAGCAGAAGTGGTCGTGCAACTTCCGGGAAGTGTCTGTTAAGGGAGAGCCGTGTCTTTCTCCTCCTCTGTACTACTTGGGTATAAGTATGCTACCTGGAGCCCACCTGCCATCTTAGACAAGGTTCACAAGGGTCTCATCCTTAGGGTGGCAGGGAATAGAGCTGGAAGGAGTGTGGGATCCTGACTCACTTGTGGAACTGCCTTAGCAGCCCTGGATTCTTATTTCTGGAGTTTTACTTAAGAGATAAAAACCTTGTGGATTTAAGCTTTTTTTCAGGGGTGGTGGTGGTTGTGGTGGTGTCAAATGTAGCTCTACCTAATTTTAACTAAAACACCTACTACTTATTGGATACAGACTATAAAGGTGAATAAAATGAGGCTTCTGCTCTTCTGGACTTCCATCTTCATGGGGAGATATAAATGAATAGACTAGTAAAGGGCTATAGAATAGATGGAGAAAATTTTATTTTACATTTTCTGTGTACCAGGGACACCTTTTCACTTATTCCCTCACCTTGTCTTCACAATGGTCCTGTAAAATAACTGTTGTTAAATCCATTTTAGAGAAGAGGAAAAAGACGCAAAGTTTGGGTCATTTGCTCAGGGTCATGTTCGTAAGAGGTGAACCCCAAGTCTACACCCTTCTCTTCTGGCTCCAGTTTGTCACTATTTCTGCCACATCACATTGAGGGTCAATCAATGCGATGACTTTTACAAAAATTAGTCCATATTTGGAAGACACAGTTTGGAAGGGAATTCCAGAAGGAAAGGACAGAAAAGCAGAAGTGGTACAGCATAGGTATGGCATGTTGGGAACATGGCAAGTCCTACAGGGGCTGCTGGAGAACTGAGAGGGGGTATGATTATGAAGGGCTCTGAACTTGTACTCTCTTTGCTTTTGTACCATGCTTTTCTACTTTCTTCTATTCTTTAGGCATGCTCTCCCCTCTGTGAGATTCGTTTTATTCTCCCGTATAAAATGAAGGTTGTAGTAACTCCCTGTATCAATCAGGGCATTTAATGCCAGCTGCTACAACAATCAGTCCCCAAATCCTGATTGCTCGGCACAATAGAGGTTATTTCCTGCTCTTATGAAGCCTAAAGCAGCTGTCACAAGAGTGTGTGTGGTGAGGAGTGGAATTCTAGTATAAGCAGCGACTCAGGTTTCCTTGAGGGCATTTTATTTGTGGTGCTGTCACATTCTGAGACCTCCTTGGAGTTCTCTGCTGGATTCTTTGCATTCAGCTGGCTGATAAGAAGTAAGAAAGTGTGGAGGATTATATGGCTTTTTATGATCAAGCCTGAAAGTGGCATCCTTCACTTCCATCCACATTCCATTGACCAGACTGAGTAACACGATTCCAACCCCACTGCAAGGGAAAGAAATGCAATTAGGGACCTCTAGCAAGTATCAGCCACAAGTCTCCAACTTCTTCATGGAGGTAAGGTAAGGGTTTTATGAAGTCATGTGTGAAAGTACTCTGCAAAACTCCTGGAGTATAATTTGCATTCAGGTCTCTTTCCTTCATGTTCGCATGTCCAAATCCTACCTATTTTTCCAGTGTCACCTTCTCTGTGGAGCCATCTTGAATTCTACTCTCTTTCTCTCTTCGCACACCTCACTAGTTGAAGGTTATCTTTATCTTCTAACATTTTATTGTATTATTTGCATAGTTCTGATTTGCTTTATACATCTTTTACCTCTTTATACATCTTTTTATCATAAGGACATGTGACCGTGGTTGACACAGTGTCTTGCATATATAGTGTGCAAGTTGTGATAAATGATTGATATTTTGAAATAAAAAGATCAATCCAAAAGATTCGATCTCTAGGGTAACTGGCTTATTCCCCCAAACATACTTGAGTCTCTCATCACTTTTTTCTCCCAACTTGCTTTGTAAGGATGACATAATGTTGAATCAAGCATGAAAATGGAAACCAAGACTATACAAAATTGACCATAAACATTGGTTGGTTTAGTATGTATTTAGCCAAGAGAGAGTAGGGACTGTAAGGCAAAGATGCCCATGGTCAACTGTAGACAATCACCTCTCATTTGGCTTCATTTTCCTCATACCAGTCTCCTGGCTTGAGGGCCGGGAAGGAGGGTGTGGGTTGCTTACAGTAAGATACCTTGATCTCCTGAGGTAATAAGGAGACGATTCTGTCAGAGGGAAGGCTTTCTTTTTTTATCTACCACTCTGTTGGTGTCTAATTCCGGTGGTTTATGAATGTTTATGGTGAAAGAAAATCACTTCCCACTTATACAGAGACTTAGTTGCATATTTTTCTGGTCTTAAGAAATCTAACATAGGCTCTGGTATATCCATATTATTCTATTTCCACGTGAAAGATACATTACAGGGGTAATTTTTCTCTTTCCAAAAGAATTCTCTACTGAATGATTTACGATATATTTCCTTAAATAACAAGATTCTCTATTATATTGGGAGTGTGATTCTCTTTACAAAAAGTCAGTTAACGTACAGCATTTTTTTTATATATAAATTTATTTATTTATTTTTGGCTGCATTGGGTCTTCGTTGGTGCACATGGGCTTTCTCTAGTTGAGGCCAGTGGGAGATACTCTTCGTTGTGGTGCGCGGGCTTCTCATTGCGGTGGCTTCTCTTGTTGCAGAGCATGGGCTCTAGGGCGTGCAGGCTTCAGTAGTTGTGGCACACAGGCTCAGTAGTTGTGGCTCGTGGGTTCTAGAGCACAGGCTCAGTAGTTGCGGTGCACAGGCTTAGCTGGTGGCATACTAGTTGGGCTTTGGACGGTAGCGAGTCTGTCTTCTGGTCCATTTCTAATTCGTCCTAGTTTTTTTTTTTTTTTTGTGGTACGCGGGCCTCTCACTGTTGTGGCCTCTCCCGTTGCGGAGCGCAGGCTCAGCGGCCATGGCTCCCGGGCCCAGCCGCTCCGCGGCATGTGGGATCCTCCCGGACCGGGGCACGAACCCGTGTCCCCTGCATTGGCAGGCGGACTCTCAACCACTGTGCCACCAGGGAAGCCCTCTTCCTAGTTTTAAATGAAATCACTGACCCCATTTAATTTTTTAAAAATTTTATTTTCCCATTAGGGAAGCACATGGCTCTCAGATGTGCTAAAGGAAATGCACCGAGAAATCCCAAGCAGGGAGCAATCAGTCACTATTAATGCTCACAAATATCAAAGCTACTTGAAGAAATACAGCTGCTTATGGATGGGTAATAAAATTGAATTCGTGAAGCAGTTCCTTCTCCACGGGTGATTTCTTGGTGCTGAAGAACTAGAATTTCATGCACGCTATGAGTGTCAGAACTCCACGCTGCTGTTAGCACACTTTAAAGAACAAGCATTGAATTTTAGCTGAGTCTAGCATCATCTTTTTCAATTCCAAGGACACCTGTTAAATCATAAAATATTTTGAGATATAAAGCTCTTGCCTCTGAGAGATATTCTCTTTTTTCTTTAAGATCAACATCTATGAAATATTATGTGAAAGAGTTGACAACTTTAAAAATCAGAGGGGGGCTTCCCTGGTGGCGCAGTGGTTGGGAGTCCGCCTGCCGATGCAGGGGGCGCGGGTTCGTGCCCCGGTCTGGGGGGATCCCGCGTGCCGCGGAGCGGCTGGGCCCGTGAGCCATGGCCTCTGGGCCTGCGCGTCCGGAGCCTGTCCTCCGCAACGGGAGAGGCCACAGCAGTGAGAGGCCCGCGTAACGCATAAAAAAAAAAAAAAAAAAATCAGAGGGTATTTAGTGGCTAGCTTTAGGTTGATATTAAACCTTTTAAAAATCAATGACGAATGTTATAAAAAGCGGGTTTGATGTTTAAGGAGCATCTGCTTAACCATGTAACCTACAGATATAGTCATTTGAATCTGGTTGATTGTGAAAGGAAATTAAAATAACACAAATCATTTGATGAAACCATCCTCGCAGAATTCTAATTTAACTCAAATAATAAGTATTTTAATGGTTCTCCTGTGTGCTTATTTTCAGTATCGTATTCTGTAAGTTATAAGAGAGTTGCTTCCATGCATGTGAAATGCCATTCTCTTCTTGTAAAAACCTGACACAATGCTTATCCATTTGATTTGATTGCATTTGCATGTTCATTAATATAATTGAAACATGTAGCTTCCCCCAAGTTTTCACAGGCTCATCCCTAATTAACTGTTGGCATTTTCTCACATCGCATGTTAGTATAGCTGAGTTAGGCCAATTTATTCATGAACTAGGAAAAAAGTTGAGCAGAGGAAGGGAGGGGTAGGTTCAGCCCATTCAGTACTGACTGGGGGCTATGGGCAGCCCTTGAAATCTCTACTATTTTAACTGCTGAATTAAAGCTTCCAGAAGAGATTTACATCCGCTCAGGTGATATGGACTCAAGAAAGAAGGACTACCTCCAAGAGATAGTAGATAGCACTCTTCACCAACTGGGCCCCAAACCGCAAATCAAAGGAAACTCAATTTCCTAAGTATGTTCTATGTATTTCCAGAATATTTTTGAAGATGGATAGTGGTGATGTAGCGCTAAGATCTATGAGTTTGGAAGGAGGAAACAGCGGTTCTAATCCTTGCTTGGACACTTTTGAGCTCTGTGATCTTACATGAGCGAGTTAATCTGAGTGTATTTCCTCACAGAGGGCTATTGTAGGGGTTTCAATGTAATAATTATGCAATCAGTATACTCTCTTTCAAATACATGGCTTTTTTGGGAGAGGACATATAAAGGTAGGAAGTAAAATGCATAAAGGTGGTGGTCAATAAGACAGACAAAAGAGTTTTAAATAGGGATAACTTTTGTCCTTTACAGAGTAATACGAGGATATCTGACTAAAAGAATGAAAGAATCCCTACTTTTATTTTTGCTTCTTGAGGATTATACTCGTTTCGCCATATGAAAACATTAGATTGATTACTTAAGCAAAACCAATGAGATAAATTCATAGCAATCAGGGAACTTTTCATTTTAAAAACTCCACTTTTTGCTTTAATGACATGAAATGAAAAGAATTTGGCAGGCACCCATTTCTGATAACAGCTGTATTACTTTTTATCTTCTATTGTTGTCCCATCTTCTATTGCTGTCCCATTATATGCTTATGTTCTTTTGGAAGGGGTCAACCTAAGTAATAAAGCCAGAGATCTCTCAGCTTTCACCTATACAGAAGGAAAGATCTATCAGGGTTGCTGCTTAAACGGGTGTATCAGAGGAGCAGTAGGTTACAGAGATTCTCAGGTCAGGGAGGAAATGATGCCTCGGGACTGGGCCTGTTCAAGGAACACCATCGACATCACAAAGACAGTTTACTCTGTGAAAACTAGTTTGTCCCAAACAGTGGATAACCACATCCTTCTGTATATCTGAAATTGTTGAAAATCTGTAGAGAAGAGAAGCTGAGGATGTCTAGGAGGTGGGGGATTAGATCCCACATGCCACAGGGCAATTAAGCCTACGTGCCACAACTACTGAGCTTGCGCGCCTCAACTAGACAGCCCGCATGCCTCAAACTGCAGAGCCCCAGCACCCTGGAGCCTGCTGCCACAACTAGAGAAGAGAAAACCTGAACGCCACAACTAGAGAGAAGCCCGCGCCCTGCAATGAACAATCCCACACGCCTCAATGAAGATCCTGCGTGCTGCAACTAAGACCTGGTGCAGCCAAAAATAAATAATAAATCTTAAAAAAATTTTTTTTATTTATTATAGGAATTTGGTCACACAGTTATGGAGGCTGAGAAGTCCCACGATCTGCTGTCTGCAAGCTGGAGACCCAGGAAGGCCACTGGTAGCAGTCCTAGAGTCTAAAGGTGGATGTCCCAGCTCAAGAAACGAGAGAAGAAATTGCACCCTTCCTTTTTGTTCTATTGGGACCTCAACTATTGGATGACACCCATCCACACTGGTGAGGAGGAATCTTCTTTATTCAGTCTACTGTTTCAATGCTAATCTATTCCAGAAACACCCTCATAGGTACACCCAGAAATAATGTCTTACCAGCTATCTGGGGATCCCTTAGCCCAATCAAGTTGACACATAAAATTAACCACCACACCAGTGTGAAGGCTTGGAAGTTGGAGGAAATAATGTAAAATACTTTGAAAAGTAAGAGAGCTGGTGGATGTAAGAAGACATAATCAGTCTCTTTCAGAAAAAAGAGCTCATGAGCCCTTTGGTCCTGGGCTGGGAGGGCCAAGGACAGACCCCGAATGCAGAGAAATAATTCTTTCATGAGCCTCATTGACTGGTATCCCAACCATTTGTTTTTGAAGGGTTAGAAATGAAAAGCACTGTTTTGGGAAAATAGAGTTGGAGTTGGAAAGATCTGGTATTGAACCTGGGTTAACTCTAACCTTGACTAAGTTTCCATCTCTGAGTCTTGGTTTCTGCTTGGGAAAGTGGGAGCACTAATAACCTCATTGCGGGGTTGTTGGGCGGCTTAAAAGAGAAAATGTATGTAAAGCACATAGTTGGTGCTTAATTGTAGCTATTAGTAAACTAGTAAAAGCTTCTTTCTTGCTCTAGCATGACCCTGCTAACCACCAGTTGTAGGGCCCTAGGCCAGTGAGCTCACCTCTTTGGGTCTTGGTTTCCTCATCTGGAAAGTTGGTCTACTCTAGACTTTTGAGCGAGTGTCTCAAACTTGCAGGTGCAGAGGAATCACCTGGGGATCTTGTTTAAAGGCAGCTCCTGATTCAGTAGGTTTGCATTGGGTGTGGTCGGAGAGTCTGCAGAGGCCCAAAGAGTTGCCAGGTGCTGTGATGCTGCAGGTGATCTTGCTGATACACGGGCCTTGCTTTCCCTAACCAGGGTCATCATCTAACGTTGAACCTGCTAGGATACTCTGAAAAAGCAAACTGAAGTTGGACCCTTGAGTCTCTGAGAAAATGAGATGTTGTATTTTTCAATGAATGGAGAGCATAGCAGACAGAAGCTGAGGATGTCTGGGAGGTGGGGGATTAGGCCCAGGGAGACTGGAGTAAGTGATTAATGAAGGTGGTAGGTTTGGAGGAGAGGGTGGAGCAAAACCAAAGAGGGTTGTGCAAGCCAAATTGCAGCTAATTCCCTACTGTGTTTAGTCTCTAACTGGAACTCAACAGAACAATACAAACCCCATATTCTTTAATACTTTTCAAGGGGAACCACTGTAAAACGTCACTGTTTCTGAATTTAATCCATTACAGGTTCCTATACTTAACGAAATTACAACAATTCAACAAACAATATAATAGCCCTAAATACTGCTTTTAATATAATTATGTGTAACTCACTGGAATCTGCTATTGCATTCTATAATATAATTATGACATATAATGTTATCATAAAATTCCTTATCAAATACATGCAAATAATGCAGTTTATGTGTTACTCAGGTGTTGGTGTTTCCATCTGACAACATCCAGGTTTTTAATGATAGGAATGTAAATATATTTTTCAGTCAGCTGGGAGCAATGAAGGGGACCAAAGTGAGAGAGAAGATCAAGGTCGTCGTTTCTTAAAGTATGGCCTGCAGGTCACCTGCATCAGAATCCCCTGAGCCCTAGATAAAATGCAGATTCCTGGGCTCCATGCAGCTCTTACTGAATCAGAATCAATAGGGCAGGAAATTTGGACTTTAAGTAAGCATCCCTAGAGGTATTCTTATGTACCCTGAAGTTTGAGACTTTCTGAACTGGATTTTGCCCCTCTCCGTTATCATGTAGAACCCAGGCAAGGGTAAATCTGGTTGGGCAGAAGGGACATTTGTGACCTCTGTCCCCAGCTGTCCACCGGATGCATGCATTTGTGCCCCCACCAGGGCCCTCTCATTCAAGACGTTCCACGCCTCATGCCTGCTTCACCGCCTCTCTCCCTTGCTCAAGTTATGGCACCACCAACCCATCCAGGTGCCCATGTGAGACACCTGCGAGTTGTCCTAACTCCTCATTCTAAACATTTCGCCAGTTATTGAATCTGGTCAATTTCACCTCCAACGTCATGTTCAAAAATGTCTTTTTTCCACTGTTTCCCTCTTCTACCACTTAGATCACGACTTTCACCATTTAATCATTCCTTTAACATATATTTGTCTACTAATCACCTAGAAGTAGAAGCTGAAAAGAAGAAAAGGAAGCAAGGGAGAGATAAAGAAGCACTGGGGAGTTTCGGGTAGAGGAATGACATGATTGCCATGTTTTAAAAGGATCCCTCTGGCTGCTGTATTGAAGGAAGCCTGAAGAGGGAGAAGCAGAAGCAGGGAGAATGGTTAGGGTGCTACTGCAGTATTCCAGGCAAGAGATGATATTGGCGTATATCAACCAGAGTGCTAAACAGTGGAAATGGCAAGAAATCACTGGATTCTGGCTATAAGCTAGAGGTGGGACCAACTAGAGCATTTGCTGATTGAAAGGATGTGGGATGTGAGAGTGAGTAGTCAAGGCTGCTACTAACCACTAACCAATCTGGGGCGGCTCTTGGGTCTGTGGTGGGAATGAGTAGGGAGGAGATGGGATGCATTCGGTCGTCACCTCTCACCGGACCACCCAATGGCCTCTCACTTGATTTCTGTGCCTTGAACCTTATCCTTCATAGGACTGTTTACATCAATGAAAAACAAAGGTTCCAACTCTCCTGCACAAAATCCTTTACTGGTTCTCTGTTACATTCAGGGTAAAGTTTAATGGTATGGGACATATCAGTCTGTTTCCTCCCTACCTCTATAGTTTTCTAGCTCTGCAGTACCGTATGATACTGATGTGCTATTAATTGTCCACAGCACGGGGATATCACTCTTCTCGTCTCTACTTATGCCTCACCCTCTGCTTAGAATCCTCTTCCCATGTCTGTTCCTTGAGAGCAAGGCTGGTATCTTATTCATTATTTTATCCCCAGAAACTAGTACAGTAAACCAAACTAAAGTTCTCACTAGAGCTTTCTGGGGGAGGATAATCATAATTACTAACATCTCACAGATGAAGAAGTTGAGGTTCAGATAAGTTAAGTAACTTGAATTGCAGTAGAATTGGTTGTCCCAAGGTCACAGAGTTGAACACAGATCTGTAATACCCCACAGCCATTTTTTCTCTACACCATACAAAACTACCTCTGTTTTTGCCTGAAGCCAGATCTGCCAGGCTCCCCTTTTCCTGGTTACCTTTTTTTTTTCTTTTCTTTTTTTTTTTTTGTGATACACGGGCCTCTCACTGATGTGGCCTCTCCTGCTGCGGAGCACAGGCTCTGGACGCACAGGCTCAGCGGCCATGGCCCACGGGCCCAGCCGCTCCACGGCATGTGGGATCCTCCCAGACTGGGGCACGAACCCGTGTCCCCTGCATCGGCAGGCGGACTCTCAACCACTGCGCCACCAGGGAAGCCCTCTGGTTACCTTTTAACTGCCATATTTACAGTTACAAATCTCTTACAACTGAGATGCTTCCCCTGAGGGATTCTTTTTGGTTACCAGGCAAACTCTGGCATGACAGCCCCCCTATCCACCCATGATGAAGCAAAAAAGTCCACAAAACGATAACACTCACACATCGTGTAAGTACTTGCATACAACTTTCTTTACCGTAGAAAAGATCCTGGACGTCACAATTTCTTTTGAAGCTATCTGGGAAGCTACCCTTTTATACAGGTTAAAAAATGTAATTAGAAAACCTTATAGAAAGTCTGGAAAAAAGAGAAAAATATCACCTACTCTATTAACATAAAACTGCTTTCATTTGCTCATATTATATATACTTTTATGAAGTTAGATTTTTTGTGCAATAAATCAAATGTTTTTTAACTTAATATTACAGCAGAAACATTTTCCATTTCTACATAATTTTTAATTCCTGCATTATATCCTAGCCCATGGATGTGCCAGAATTTTAGATATTGCATTATGTTTTTGAATTTTTCACTGTTAGCCTCTGTGTTGGGTATACTTTCCTTTTGTTTTTGGAGGTATAGCCTATGTATGTGGTTTTTTTTTTTTAATTGTTTCTCATTTTGGAGGATTTCCTTAGGATAAGCTCCAGAACTAAGATGGACACTTTTTAATGATTATAATTTACAATGTGAAACAACATTTCAAGAGAGCTGTTCCAACTGGAACTCTTTCTGTTTTTTTCAGGGCTGTTTACAAAGGACAGGCTGGACCCCCATGGGACCACGTCAAACTTAGAGAACTGCTTCCTTGGGACCTTGCAAGAGAACATGAGCACTGTACTGTAATATCGAGGTCTTCCAGGGAAAGGTGGGGCTACTTCCATCCTCAGGAAGCTGAGTTTGGGGAGGAACTTTCATCCCTGGCAGTGAGTGTCCCCTCCTTCTCTCCCTAAACCAAAATGATCCAGAGAGCAAGTTACCTCTTGGCCATAGGCAGGTGTCCAGGTACCACCAGAAGATAGCCGGCTCCACTAAAGATTGATGGGTAGTAAATACTTGCTCCAGAATGTCAGCAACCCTGAAATTTGAGGCTTTTATCTTTCATTTCTAACCTATAGCACAGTTAGCAAAAGCAATACATATACAATAATAGTTGACATTAATTATCTATTATATTAGCTCATCCTCAAGGAAACCCTATCTTATCATGAATCCCATTTTATAGACGAGGAAGCTGAGTCTTGGAGATGTTAAATGTCTTACCTAGGGGCACTCATAGTTAGTAGCAGCAGAGCCAGGAAAATTGGATTCCAACTGAGGCAGAGACCATAGAAGGAAGATATCATTTTATCATATTATCAACATTGCTATTGATATTATTTTATCTGGAACAGTAACATTTTTTATCAAACAATTCTTAAATAACATTTAACTAGAAGCCAGTTGGAAATGTGTTTTCCCCAACATAAAACTCAAGGTTGGGGTTTCACCTCCATCACTGAGTCTGAGGCAGGGCAGAAGCTGTAATGCCCACGTCAGAAATCTGTTGTTTTCTCAAGTTTAGCTTCTGAGAAATTTGCAGACCTGTAAGAGATGAAAACCAGGGACCTTTCAAAGTATGATTGCTTACTTTTCAATTTCCATCTTTCAAGTAGTCTAATACTTCCCGGGACAAATAGAGTTTACTATGGAGATGTCTTCTTTGAAGATGCAATTTAAAGACAGATTTCTTGTACTCTCACGAATGCATTGTCAACAGATTGCGTGTATTTATTCAACGTGTCCAAATAAAAGCCAAATAAGGCTCAGAAATCGATTTCTTGGCAATTTGACTTTCTGAGGCAGGGAGTATAGGAAAGACCTTGTGGGTATATTCTCCTTGGTTAAAAATTGAGTCAAGTGAAGGGGCATGAGGTAATCTGGGAGGGTGATAGACACGTTTATTATCTTGATTGTGGTGATGGTTTCATGGGTAAATACATCAATTAAAATTTATTTAATTGCACATTTTAAATAGGTGTGGTTTATTGTATGACAATTATACCCCAATAAAGCTGTAAGACAACAAATAAAAATTGAATCAAGCTATGTGTCTTTTTATCCAACTTGTTCAATATGGTGAACATTCTTCCCCCTGAATTATGCGAAGCTCGTCCACAAATGGCCTAAAGATGACTCAAGTTGAAAACCGTATCTCACTTTAAATGAATCTAACTGTGATGTAGGGGTAAATACTATAGAGCTTGAGAATCATACAAAATTTTATTGAAACAGAGAATGTAAGGGGAGCTAGCTAGAGCTGTGCTTCTAGATCTGAGGCCTCATTTCTAGCAAATCCTGTTTCTGGCTGCTACTGACTCACACCTGACTTTGTATTAGCTGTGAAAAATCAGAATTAAGCAGAGATGCTGTAGAATCAGCAGTAGACTCCCTGAGTCGTGGAGAAGGGAGGATATTAGAAGTTTATCTCCCTTATATCCCTGTCTTTGGGAAGGTGTATATCTTTTGCGGCTGAACATTCTATTTATACTTCCATTCTCAAAGCTAAGTATTACACTTAGCTCTTCTTCACTGATGAAAGGTATGGGTACAAAAAATATTTGGTGAATCTGGCTTTCGACTGTGAAAAACAGGATCTGTGAAAGGACAGTGTACTGTGACCCACAGCACGCCTTCACTTGTGAGTGGCTACACTCAGGGTAAGAGTACTGTACTTCCAGGGATTAGAAGTGCCAATAAAGAGGCTTCCCTGGTGGCGCAGTGGTTGAGAGTCTGCCTGCTGATGGAGGGGACACGGGTTCATGCCCCAGTCTGGGAAGATCCTGCGTGCCGCGGGGCCGCTGGGCCTGCATGTCCGGAGCCTGTGTTCCGCAACGGGAGGGGCCCCAGCGGTGGGAGGCCCGCTTACCACAAAAAAAAAAAAAAAAAAAAAAGTGCCAATAATGATATGTCATAAATTTTCTACTACATGCACTAGGCCATTATTAATTCTTTGTCTTGACATACTATCATATTCCTTTGGGTAGAGACCTTTTGGTTCTACTCTTAAATCTCAGAAAAGGAGATCTATCTGAATTTGGAGAAAAGGAAAAAGGAATAAGTATTTCTTATCTGTCTTTTACAGGTGATCTGATTTTAGTACCTTTCATGTCACAAATAGACCCCATAGTAATTGTTAAAACTCAGCCCATCTGTCTACTGCTTGACCATTTTGTGACAAAATGAAATAACCCATCCTTTTCTACCCAGATTATTACAGCATGAGCTCCCATTGGCCTTCTTTCCAGAAATGAAGGCCCCTCAAAGTATCTTCTCAGTTATCACTGTGAGCTGCTCAGGAATCTGGGCTCCTGACAACCAGATGCAAGTGTTCCTGAGAACAAGTCCCTCTAGTCTTTCCTTCTGTTCAGCCTTCTTGTCTTGATGCCAGAATCTGCCCATACTACTGATGATTGCCAAGAGATAGCCACTTTGATGAGCTCACCTGCCTTTTCCCAGCCCACCTCCAGCGCATGCCTATTCTAGCCTTGGGGAGGGACCATTGCCCTCCTTACTTCTCCTCTGAGTAACTCAGTCAGGCTTGTGAACACAGAGTGGTTCACCGCATCAGCAGGGGCCGCTCTTAAAGCCCACGAGCCAAAAATCTTCCTTCCTAATCCCCAGAGGCATCCCAGTGGTGGGGGCAGCTCACCCTCCACAATGGGAATTCCCAGGCGTTCCGACCTGGAGTCCAATCAACTCCCAGTTTCAGAGAGAACCTGTCCTGCCACCCTCCAGTGCATGCCCACTCATTTCCTGCTTTTGGGTGATGGACAGTGGGCAGATCCCTTTCCTCCAGAAGGACTTTCCATGGCCCCAGTGGGAGTTCACCATGCATCTCCCTATGATGATGGACTCAGTCAGCTGTGGGTAATACCCTGTTGGGGACACTTCCCATCCAGGCTGGGCTGGTTACCAAGGCTATAATCCAGGGTCTTCACTGTGTCACCAGAGTCAGGAGAGGAGGAGATATGATCTGCAAATCCCTGAGAGTTCAGCCTCAGGTCCCAGCCTCCCACAAGATAATGCCTGGAATCCAACGAGACACAAGATCTCCCAGGCTGTAGGTGGTCTAAATCTGGGTGTGGGGGATAGTCTGCTGAGACTCCACAGAGAACAGTGCTGCTAAGAAGCCCAATTGACATTATAAACAGGATACTCAACCTCTCATGCTGAAGCCCTGGCCTCTGGGTCACTTCTCTACCTCAGGGTCTTCCCGAGAACACTGGGCAAGTGTTCACATTATATTTACATGACTAAAAGGGCTCATCAGAGTGGTCACTCCCAACTAAATGGAGGGTCTTCTCTAAAAAACAAATCCCATTTTCTTCTCTTGAATGCAAAATTTGCTTGTCACCCACAAAATAGCAAAATACTACCTTAAAAGAAATTAAAGCTCCCAGCTGCACTCAGATGATGGCCACCTGATTTGTGACTGTGATCCAGTCTCATGTCATAATCAGGGCTACTTTGACTCTAATAAAAACTCAGAGGGTGCATCCTAGTTGGAAATGATTCTGCGACTGCCCTCGGAGTGAATCTGTATCACAGGATTTCTCTCTTTCTTGCCAAGTTGCTTCAAATTTTGAAATGATTTTTACTCTTTGACAGACTTAAGAAGAGGAAATACGGTACAAAAAAGAGAAAATAAAAACATTAAGAAAACACATCCCTATGGAAATAAAGCATGATATTTGAGGCAACGTGAGTTAGCTATGAAAGCAAAGGATACTTTGGTTCTTCAAGGAAAACAACTTGGTAGAACCTCAGCATTCTGGAGAAGGGAAATGATTAGACTCAGTGGTAGAGCAGTGAGAACTTTTTGAAATAAAAGAGTGAGAAATCTTCGAAGAATATGAATTTGTCAAGGACATTGTTCTCCCAGTATTTACCATCATTTACCAAAGACTTTTATAATCAGTCAGGCATATAGGCTAGGTTAAGAAAAAATTTCAGACAAATGACCCTAATTTAAATACAATTCCAGAATCATCAGAGCCATCAAAGTATCCTTTAACAGCCACAAGATTGACCTGGGATGGAAGGTGTCTACTTTCCAAACTCACTGTATTGTAGAAAGTTCCCCTGGTTCAGCTCATCCGGCAAACTCTCTGAAAAGGAAGAGCTCTGATAGCTCTGTATTTACATTTTAAATACATGTTTTTAAAATCATTTGTGTTGGGTAAACGTGTATGGTAAAATGCGTTTTTTGTTTCATCATCACTTGGGTATTTTTATTATTCAAAATACATTTGAGGAACACAACCCCAATTTTTAACATTCTGTGAATAGGAATAAGGTTTTAGGTTCTAAATTAGAGCTTGCACAGTATGAAGCTTTTTAACAGATGTGGCCTCATTTAAACCCTGGCAGCCTGGAAGGAGGTATTTTCCTCACTTGAGGAAGAATCAGGTCCAGTAATTTGCCTGTGGTCAGTCACCAAGCATTATTATTTAAATACGGGTCTGTCCGACTCCCAAATCTCTGTTCTTTCCTATCTTAGAAGGCTGCCTTCTAGGAATTATGCAGTTAAAAAGTACTTTCTGGGCTTCCCCGGTGGCGCAGTGGTTGAGAGTCCGCCTGCCGATGCAGGGGACACGGGTTCGTGCCCCGGTCCGGGAAGATCCCACATGCCGCGGAGCGGCTGGGCCCGTGAGCCACGGCCGCTGAGCCTGCGCGTCCGGAGCCTGTGCTCCGCAACGGGAGAGGCCACAACGGTGAGAGGCCCGCGTACCGCAAAAAAAAAAAAAAAAAAAAAAAAAAGTACTTTCTGACTTTCAGCCTAACCAGCTTTCTTAATAGCATGCACACGTGGACACACACACTCTCACGCACACATACCTGTACCTCCTGCACACACACAGACTAACCCTTACATCTTGAAGATTCTCCCTGATTTAAATCTTGATAATCTAATTTAAATTACTTGGAAGTCACAAAGTACTTCAAAGTTTTTCAAGTTTCAAGATTTTTTTCAAAAACCATTGTTTTCTAATTGAAAATTGAAGTTCAAGATTTGGCTTAACTGAAAGGGTTCTGAACTTTTCACAATCTAGCTGGACCCTCAATTTTTCCAAAATAATTCAGCATTTCTTCTCCTTTCCTCTTTCCTTATTTTTGTCTTTAAAAAACTTGAGATTTGATGCTTTATCGGAGTATTTATATGTCTTACATTGAAAATTAGTAAAAATATATTGAATGAGAAGAAAGTAGCCTAGACAGATTCACAGTTATTCTCATCTTACTGGAATTATTCTTCTGGTTTTGTTAGTCTGACTTACGTTCCAAAGCCTGATTTTGTTTGTGAAAACAAACCACCCCCTGCAAACAGAGCAAGCTATTGTATCCAGACTTAACTTATTTAACGTTCATTAGTTAAATGTAGCAAATTTTCTTTGTATAATGAGTGTGTTACAGCAGGCAGGTAGCTAGATATGAACAGAGAAAGGGAGGTACGGACCAGGTGGCAGGAAACCACACATCTTGTAAACAGCATGGGTCCATGGGCAGACAAAGAAAAGCAGGAACCTCCAGACTGATAGAAAACCACACATTTTGCGGTGATAAGTGTCCTGGAGACACACAAAGAAAGGTGGGAAAAGGCGGGAATCTCCAGTGTCTGAATGTAACCTTTTGCTCGGTATTCTCTCATTACGATCAAATTAGCCTTGCAGATAAGAAGTACCCATCAGGCACCTATGCCATGACACTTCCGATCAAAGCTAAATGAGGACAAGAATCCTTCTCCCCTGGGGAAGGTGGTGCTGGGATGAAAATCAGGGGATACGAACCCCAAACCCCTCCCTCCCCAGTGAATATTCCTCCCCTTCATTTGTACGCCCCACATAACCGGTTTGCCAAAGAAACTCAGGGCAGCTACTCACCTGAAACTGCCTGCTCTCACCTTGGGAGGGTACTATCACTTACATAAAGCCTCCCTTTACTTACTTTCCTGGCCTCCCTGACTCCTTTCTGAAGTCTTTCTGCGACGACGACGAGACACCGGGAAGAAGCGCAGCTCCATTACTAATGAGAATGGTGGAAGGACTCTGGCAAAGCCAAGGTCGTGCGTGTGTGTACACACTCTTGCACGTGCATGCACACACACACACGTGACACGCACGTGCACATGCATGTGCGTGGCCATGCGGGTGTGAGTGAGGGTGTGTGTCCTGTGGGATGTTTAATTAAAGATGGAGGCAGGCTTGGCAGGGAGCCCTGTTGGTAAACAATGCCTATTTGTAGCCTCCTCAGGAATTACCTAGGAAGTGGAAGGACCTGAAAAGATTGTGCGTGAAGTACCCCCTTGGCCGTCCAATGAAGTGTCTGTTATCAGAAGGAAATGTGTACTTTTTGAGGTGAGATCAGTTATGCGCTCTGAACCGAATGATTTTTTGTTTTTTTTTCTGATAACAAGCTGGTGGTAAGCTTCACTGAACTGAGAAATTGTAAACTCTTAGAAAAGGCTGTCTACAGATAACAATTCAATGTTTCTCGGTAATGTATTCTGGATGAATCTGATAATTTAAAGCCCACTTCACCAAAATGGGAGTGGTGCTTGCATCCTCTTTATCTTCAATTATGTCTAATCTGTTTCTAATTCAAACACTGTGCTGCTGTTGTCAGATCAAATATAGATTTTAAATGTTTTATGCTTCTCCGCTGGGAAGTTTTAAAATGAATGCAGGCTGTCTGTCAGGACGGTGCCAGTTGAATCTAATAAAGTTTTAAATAAATTTAAAGGAAATAAAAGAGTACTTAAAAATGAAATGATTCACGCTTCATAAGATGGAACATGTTTAATGAATGGCAGTTGGGGAAAAGTTATTGGGAGAGTCTCCGTGGATCACCTGCTTCACCTCTACAGAACTCTCCTTGAATAAATGCATCGTGTCTTTCAGCTCACAAGGCAGGTTAGAAATCAAGTCATCTTTAGGTTTGATGCAAACAGGGCCTCATAAGCATATGGGCACTGGGACTATAATCCACGGGTTTTCATTCCACATCATGACACTCTGTCATTGCAAACAGATTGGAAAACACAGTTGCAGTTTTCAATCACCGAATAGGATGCAGTTCTTACTGTTATTAGAATTCTTCTTCTCTCCGCTGATTTATGTAGATGCACTCCAGGTAGCTGAGTGCTGTGGAATATCAAAGAAGAAAAGTGTTCGAGGATAATATTTGGCATCGTCTGACCTGGGACCCCAGGGGCTGTTGCCGCGGTTATACTTGTAGAAATGCTACCCTGATAAAACTTTTGAGGCCTCTTCTTAGATTTATTAATTTAGAGAAAGCAGGGAAGAAATGTTTTATTAGAGCTCAGAAAATGTTTCTGTCTTACAAAATTGCTATTTCATAGATAGGAGTGTTTAACTGGGGCTTAAAGGTGAAGACACTGGAGCAATTTGTCATCATGTAGATTTTTCTTGGGTTTGCTTCTAATCCTTTATGGACTGCCAACGGGGATGTCTTTTGCTGCCTTGGATGTCTCTCCTGATTTGGTTTTGGAAGGTTTTTCCAGAGTATCCTTTAAATGATAATTAGAATTTGTGCTTGATAGCAAAAGGCTTTGAAGTTTTAACACCATAATCCTTCTAGGTCCCCATCCTCCCTCTCCCCCAAGTTTATCTTAAGAGCAACTATATTTTTATCTAGGGTAAGACCCTAGCATGATAAAGAATAGTGGGACTAAGCTGATTCTTAGGAGGAAAAAAAAAGTCATTTTACTGATCTCTTAGCTCACTTTGGCTTGACCCATTTACAAAACTGACATTAAAAAAATCTAAGAAAAAGGGCTTCCCTGGTGGCACAGTGGTTAAGAATCCGCCTGCCAATGCAGGGGACACGAGTTCGAGCCCCAGTCCGGGAAGATCCCACATGCTGTGGAGCTAGGCCCATGTGCCACAACTGCTGAGCCTGTGCTCTAGAGCCCGCGAGCCCCAACTACCGAGCCCACACGCCACATCTACTGAAGCCTGCGCACTCTAGAGCCCGTGCTCTGCAACGGGGGAGGCCACCGCAGAGAGAGGCCCGTGCACCACAACAAAGAGTAGCCCCTGCTCGCGGCAACTAGAGAAAGCCTGCACACAGCAACCGAGACCCAACACAGCCAAAACTAATAAATAAATAAACAAAAATAATAAATAAAATAAATAAAGTTTTTTAAAAAAGAAAAGCTAATAATTATTTTTTTAAAAATCTAAGAAAAAGGCATTTCTTTCAAATTGCATCTTTCTTTGTTTTGAAGTTTTAAGGTCAAATTTCTATAAACAAGCAATTTTTTTTCTCTCACACAAACTCTGTGGGGATGCAAGAAAAATCTCCCCATTTATTTGTAGTGGCGTGTCCCTTTGGTTTCTTTCTGACTGGTTTGTGTTTTCTATCCATCTGAAGATGTGTAGGGCTGCGCAGTGAGTAAACAATTCTCTGTTCTAAAAGTGTATGTTAGATTTTCCCACTAGGCATCAGTTATGCTTTTGTGACTGAAGTTACCACTGACATTCCAACTAGGAAGAATAAGAGAGGATGCGGGCATGAGGGCAGAGTACTCGAGTGCCCGCACACAGGGGGCTCTCTCTAAGGGTTTACCAGAATGCCAGCAGCCAGTAGGGCCTTTAGAACAAGAAATGCTGCCTGTGGTCCCCTGTGAACCCAGATTATAAGATTTCCCTATAACTCATCTCTGAACTCCTCTCTCTGTTTCCACCCCGGCACAATTTCTGTCTATGCATACAGGAAAGTGAATCTGGCTTATTTTCCTAGGGGTCAACCCTACCCTGTCTAACTGACTCAGGGTGGGTCCGCTTAGTCTCAGTTTCTGTTCTTGGAGAGTATTCCATGTATATCCTTTGAAAATGGAAGTCCTTTTTGTTACATATAGTCTATTTTTTCTCAAAAACTAAGAAAATCTTGGCGTCTTATTCTGAACTTGTCATTTTTGGAAGCTTAGTGGGTGAAGACTTTCTTTAGAACCTAACCACTGAATAACTAGGAAAATGTAGGAGAAAGGGTTGATATAGTGCCGTTTTACGATTTTTCAAGTTTGAGTAAGTTTCTTATGGAAAAGGAGAAAGAGAGAAAGAAAGAAAGAAAAAGAGAAAGGAATACCATGGGGTTTATAGTCTATGAAGAACCTACTTCTGTTACACTCTTTGTCCCCAGAAGGAGAAGGGAATAGGGAACAAGTACAAGCGTGTCATGGAAATCGAGGGCAAGAGGAGTGAGCCACGTGTAGAAAACATTGCCCACATGGCAGGAAATGTCACACCCGTATCAGTAGTCAAAGGGATGTGTTCAGGGGATTGTCAGGCTTTTGACATTAATTGATGGCCCGAAGCACAACAAGGAGGAAATATACATTACAGTGAGGATTTTTTTTTTTTTTGACAAAGTGCATTATGCGTTCGTAAGCCATTTACACTTCCCGCCAGACAAGAGTTAATTTGGGGATGCAGGATTGTTGCTTTAGAAATGTAATGAAATGACACTCAAAAGTGGAAACACTGCCGTTTCACTGTGAAATGGCAAAACAGGAGGGAAAGGCTAAATTGGCCAGAAGATTGAGAGCAGGAGAGAGAAAGAGAAGTAGAAGCCTGGGTAGAGCAATTAATTGTTTCAGTGTTTTCCCGTGAAAGCCAGTGGAAGAAATACACACAGATACACACACACACACACACACACACACACACACACACACACACACAGAAACATACACTCGTCGCAAAAAGATGATGAGATATATTATTAAGACAGAGACACAGAAAACGATTTTTCAGAGTATTAAAAAGATTCTAGGCTACAAGATAACATCCATATTCTTTGGCATTGCTAAAAGGATATTTCAGAATGTTAGTGTAGAAGCATATGGATGGAACAGCAGGAGTCCTAGTTGTCATACAAGAGGCTGTTTGATGATTGCACACCAGATCAGAAGGTTCACGCAAAGGGGAAATTTAATGATTCAACATCAGCTTCTTGTGTGGTGTTTCCGCAAATGTCACTCCCCCTAAGCCAGCATTTCTCTGACTCTGCTTCCAGGGAAACAATTCAGCCAGTTCCTGGGTCTGCAGTTACCCACTGGGCATCAGGTATGAATCTAGCATGGGGCTGGGGTCTGTGACCGACACAGAAGACGTCTGTGATGTAATCCTTCTCTTTAAAGAATTCCCGATCAAGGGTGAAACCAAATGGATACATATGAAACAGGTAGAGATCTGTGAGGTGAGTTACTGTTCTACCCTTAGACAGGGCCAAGTGGCCCTCTGCCCTGCACCCCACACTTAGGGGGCCTTGGGTTTTAGGTGACTTCCTCAACAATTTCACAGTCCCCCTGTGGTGTCTGAGGCCAGTGGGCTGGCAGTGCTGCCGTGAGCCAGGACCAGGACCCTGGGGGGCTTCTGTTTCTCTCTGACCCTCTACCCTTGCTGTTGCCTCGAGGAGCTCCGGGCCTCGTGTCTGTGGGTCCTGTGGCTCAGCTCTGGCTCCACGAGGGTGTCCTGGTAGCAGTTTTCTCCTACTGGTAGTGCAGCATTTCTTTCATTGGATCCTGTGAGACTGGCTGCCAAAATGGTGCTGAATTGGGGCTTGTTTGGGTCACTGAAGGAGGATGAGTTCTGGGTGCTGGATTACTGTAGGTGATCCACTGCTGACCCTCTGGACTTGAGCTGTGTGACTTGGCTCCAACCATGGTACTACCTCTGGTCCATGCACCTGAAGGAGGCAGGGGTGGTGGCAGGCATCCTTTAGTCCATGTGACCCCACTGCTGGACCCCAGGGGGGACACCCCGTATCTTCCACGGGCTCTGTGCCACGTGTCAGGCAGTCCTCAAGGAGACTCACTTTTTCTCCAAGGGTTTTTGAGCCTATACCAGGGGCCCTTCCAACCTGTGTCTCTTGCCTTGGATGGGTGTGGCAATGCCATGCTTTCCCTGATCCATCTTGAGCCATGCGGGACAGGGGATGGACATTCCTTGAACTAATGGGCTCCTGAGTGATGCTGTAACCAGACTTAAATAAATGGTATTAGGGAACTGCAAACCACAAGCAGGTCTGAAGAGCCATGCATTGTAATACCATCATTGCTACCTTTCTTCATGCGTGGGAGACACAAAATTATCTAGGTCCAGTGCAATTAACAATAAAGAACACAAAGAGATGGTGTCTGTATCTGATAGGAATAGATGGTACCTGACGCTATGATGAATCCAATCTTCCCATGCCCTGATGGACAATAACAAATACAAAAATAGCTCCTCTCTACCTATTATTCTAAACTGTCATTGATAAATCACTTTGCTTCACATGGGCCCATGAATTTTTTTTTTCTGTTTTTTTTTTTTTTTTTTTGCCGTACGTGAGCCTCTCATTGTTGTGGCCTCTCCCATTGCGGAGCACAGGCTCTGGACGCACAGGCTCAGCGGCCATGGCTCACGGGCACGTGGGATCTTCCCAGACCGGGGCACGAACCCATGTCCTCTGCATCCGCAGGTGGACTCTCAACCACTGCGCCACCAGGGAAGCCCGAATTTTTTTTTTTTAACATGTTTATTGGAGTATAATTGCTTTACATTGTTGTGTTAGTTGCTGCTGTATAACAAAGCGAATCAGCTATATGTATACATATATCCCCATATCCCCTCCCTCTTGCATCTCCCTCCCACCCTCCCTATCCCACTCCTCTAGGTGGACACAAAGGGCTGAGCTGATCTCCCTGTGCTATGCAGCTGCTTGCCACTAGCTATCTGTTTTACATTTGGTAGTGTATATATGTCCATGCCACTCTCTCACTTCATCCCGGCCTACCCTTCCCTCTCTCCTCATCCTCAAGTCCATCCTCGATGTCTGCGTCTTTATTTCTGTCCTGCCCCTAGGTTCTTCAGAATCATTTCTTTTTTAGATTCCATATATATGTGTTAGAATATGGTATTTGTTTTTCTCTTTCTGACTTACTGACTTACTTCACTCTGTATGACAGACTCTAGGTCCATCCACCTCACTACAAATAACTCAATTTTGTTTCTTTTTATGGCTGAGTAATATTCCATTGTATATATGTGCTACATCTTCTTTATCCATTCATCTGTCGATGGACACTTAGGTTGCTTCCCTGTCCTGGCTATTGTAAATAGTGCTGCAATGAACACTGTGGTACATGTCTCTTTTTTTTGTTTGTTTTTTAATCTATTTATTTATTTATTTTTGGCTGCATTGGGTCTTCATTGCTGCACGCAGGCTTTCTCTATTTGTGGCGACCAGGGGCTACTCTTCGTTGCAGTGTGTGGGCTTCTCATTGCAGTGGCTTCTTTTGTTGCAGAGAACAGGCTCTAGGCAAGCGGGCTTCAGTAATTGTGGCACACAGCTCAGTAGTTGTGGCTCGTGGGCTCTAGAGTGCAGGCTCAGTAGTTGTGGCGCATGGGCTTAGTTGCTCCGTGGCATGTGGGATCTTCCTGGACCAGGGCTCGAGCCTGTGTCCCCTGCATTGGCAGGCGTATTCTTAACCACTGCGCCACCAGGGAAGCCCATGTCTCTTTTTGAATGATGTTTTTTTCAGGGTATATGCCCAGGAGTGGGATTGCTGGGTCATATGGTAGTTTTATTTTTAGTTTTTTAAGGAACCTCCATACTGTTCTCCATAGTGGCTGTATCAATTTACATTCCCACCAGCAGTGCAAGAGGGTTCCCTTTTCTCCACACCCTCTCCAGCATTTATTGTTTATAGATTTTTGATGATGGCCATTCTGACCAGTGTGAGGTGCTACCTCATTGTAGTTTTGATTTGCATTTCTCTAATGATTAGTGATGTTGAGCATCCTTTCATATATTTGTTGACAATCTGTATATCTTCTTTGGAGAAGTGTCTGTTTAGGTCTTCTGCCCATTTTTGGATTGGGTTGTTTGTTTTTTTGATATTGAGCTCCATGAGCTGCTTGTATATTTTGGAAGGCCCATGAATTTTATATACATTTTAAAATCAAAATGAAAAATAGTTGCCGGAGACCTCGAACACCTTAGAGATGGCCCTGGCAGGGCCTAATTAAATAAAGAACTAGTGTTCTAACTGCTTATCACAGATTTAGTAAGCATTTACTTTATTATAATTTTTAAATTCTTAAATATGAAACATTTTAAAACCCAGAAAATATACAAAATAAAATAGGACATATGAATCCACTACCCTTTTGCTAATGTTTGCTACCATTTTGCTAATATTTGCTTCAGGTTTTTAAAATAAGTAAAGCATGATGAATACAATGAAAATGTACCCCCAATCTCTTCCGCCTTCTTCCTTTTGCAAAGGTAGCCCGTCTCCTGACGGTGGTAACATCTTAGTATGAGATCCTCTAGAAGCAGATCCAGAGGCAAGGATTTGAGTGCAAGTAGTTTATTTGAGAATAGTGGGGTGGGGAAGTGATACTGGGAAGGAAAAGAAGTTAATGCAGTGTGCTGATGAGCAGGTTATCCTTGTGGGCAACTGGGGCTCAATCCCATAAGGGACTTTGGGGGCCTGTGTAGACAAGCCCTAGAGTTTTTCCATCTGAGGGCTAAGGCAGCTGGGGTGTTTACCCATCAACTCCCTTTGTCGTTGGTTGTAGACTCCTTGGCATTCAGGCCTGCCCCGTGAGGGGCTGAGCATTCTCCTCCAGCCTTCAGGTAGAGTGGAAGGTGTTTGTACTAAGAAGCTGGAGGGTTCAGGAATAATGAGCTTGGAGGGAATATGGGTGGGTTCCTGCCAGCACCTGCTGTAGCCAGTATTATTCCCCGACGTGGTGTACTTTCTACACCTGTATATATCAAAAAGACAACATAGAGTGTTGTCCTATGGGTTTTTTAAGTTTTAAATAAATGGCATCATATTGAACACACTTCCTACAACTTGCTTTTTTTTTTAACTCAAAATTATATACTTGAGATTTATCCATGTTGAAATATGTAGATGTAAATCATTTATTTTAGCAGCTCTTTGTGTTCAAGTGTTTGAATAAACTACTTTCCATTTACCCAATTGATAGTTTGTTTCCATTCGTTCTTATATAATAGACATCTTCACATCCACGTGAGCTCGTGTTTTCTCTATGAGATTCCTGAAAAGCAGATTGCTGCTCACAGGGTAGTCACAGCTTCATGTTTACTGGGTATTGCCAAACTGTTCTACAAGATATTTATGCCAATTTATACTACAGAAAGCGGCATGAAGAATTTCTTTGTCCGCACATCTATGCCCACATACCTGATATGGTAAGATTTGTTAATTTTTGGCGAGTCTCGGGCTGGCCGTGGGCGCAGCCATGGTCGCGGCTGAGGTGGAGTTTCTGGCCGAATAGGATCTGGTCACCATAATTCTGAACTTCACTCTGGACAAGATCCACCTTATCGAGGGTGGCCTGGAGCCTTTCAACCCCAGCTCACCAGTGCAGGTGCCTCTGTGGCTGGCGATCAACCTGAAACAGAGACAGAAGTGTCGGCTGCTCACCGCCTGCCCCACCAGCCCCAGTGGATGGATGTGGAAAAGTTGGAGAAGATTAGGGATCATGAATGAAATGAAGAAACTTTTACCCGTATGCCCAGCCCTTACTACATGGAGCTCATCAAACTCCTGTTAAATCACGCTTCGGACTACATTACATCCTGAAAGCAGATGAGATCTGGATCCTGATCAAGGACGTGCGGGACACTGGTATAGCCAAGCTCTGGGTGTCTGCCAACAGCTTCATGAGACAGCCGGAGGCACACGCCAAGCTGGATAACCTGACCTTGACGGAGATCAACACCAGCGGGGCTTTCCTCACACAAGCGCTCGATCACATGTAGAAACTCCGCATGAACCTGCAACCTTCTGACAGTGCCCAGTCTCAGGACTTCCAGGGAGGGACTGGTTTGTCAAGGCCTGTGTCTGCCGGCAGGAAGCTCACTGGGTGGTGTTTGAGTGCTCAGGATGTGACACAAGTACTCACGTTTCTGGAGTTTTAGAACAACTTTTGAGTGTATGAAAAACAGTGCACTGAAGCAAGGAATGGGATTATAACCTCGTTGGAAAGCAACAGACTTGTGTTTAGTCCTCGAGACATTCTGTAATTCCACATCTGTATTAGGGGCCAAGTGTCCTTTTATGGGGGAAAAAAATTTCATTTGCAGAACAAGTGATTTCCCTAGCAGAGTCCCATGTCTCCTGCATGGGACTGTCACGTGCAGGTGAGTGTTCGGTGACGTCAGGTGTTGCTTTTAAGATAGAGATATAGCAGGATGGTGACGTGGCTTCGGCCTTTTATTTTTTTCCTTCCCTTCTTGATCCTGATCTCTTGGGCTAAATTTAGAATTTCCTACAGAGGTTGTTCACCCAGAGAAGGACAGCAGATGAGTGGCTAGTGAGGGTGATCTATGTTTATCATGTACGCCCTGATGCACAATAAAGATGGAATAAATCCCCTCCCCCAAAAAAGAAAGAAAAGATTTATTAATTTTTGCCAATCTGATAGATTGAAATGGTATTTTATTATTATGATGTTTTAAATGTTCATGTCCCTTAGTTCAGGTGAGGTTGAGCATATTTTCTTACATGTACTGGGCATTTGAATATTCTCTTTTGTGCATTTCCTGTTCATCTCCTGTGTCTTTTTTTTTATTGGGTTGTTTATATTTTTCTTAGCAATTTGTAGACATTCTGTACATATCCAGGACATTAATACTTTGGGAAACAAACATCTCTTTCTGTTCTGTGGCTTATCTTTTCACATTGTTTATGGCATTTTTCAGCACAAAAATTTTTAATTTTAATGTAGTCAGATCTAACAGTGTTTCCCTTTATATATTGTTTGGCTTTTCATTTAAGAAAATTTTCCTTATCCTGGTGCCATAAACATATCCTGTGTTTGCATCTAAAAGTTCTAGTCTCATTTTTTATCTATGGGCCTTTAGCGCATCTATGGGGTGAGGTAGGAATCTAATTTTATAGCCCGTGGTCTTAGACCCATTTATTGAGTAATCCATCCTGTTCCCACTGACTTGTAGTCCCACTTTGGATTTTCTTTTTTATGTGGGTCTGTTTCTAGGCCTTATTTCTATTCATTTGTCTTTACTTGCACTGATTTAAATATTATAGTTTTATAATAATCTTTCCTATAGGGTGACTCTACCTTTATTGTTTAAATTTTCTTGGCTTGAATTCCAAGATCACCAAATTATGTGAAATACTCTTTTAGATTTTGATTAGAAATACATTGAATTTCTAGAATAAATTGGGGAGAACCATCATCTTTACCTACGGAGTCTTCTTTTTTTTTTTTTTTTTTGTGAACACAGTATATGTTGTATAGTTTTTCTTTATATCATTTATTAGAGTTTTATAACTCTCCCTTGTGTATCTTTTATTAGATTTATTCCTAGATATCTTAAATGCTTTGTTGCTTTTGCAATACGTATTTTAAAAAATTACTTTGTCTAATTGACTGTTGGTGATATATAGGAATGATATTTGTGTATGTGTCTATGTGTGTGCTTAAACTAGTCAAATTATGTCATTGTTCTAGGTCTATAGTTTTTTTTTAGTCCATTTCATAAAGCTTTTTTTTGGGGAAATTATCTATTTTGTTTAATTTTCAATGTTATTTATATGAAATTCTTATTTGCAAATCACTGTATATAGGTGTTCTTTTTGGACATTCCTGGTATTTGTCCATTCCTAATACCTTATTTGTGCCAGGATTCTTTTCTTATTCATCATACAAGAAATTTGTTTATTTTATTAGTCTTTTTAATAATCTGGCTTTTGGGCCTTCCCTAGTGGCGCAGTGGTCGAGAGTCCGCCTGCCGATGCAGGGGACGCGGGTTCGTGCCCCGGTCCGGGAAGATCCCATAGGCCGCGGAGCGGCTGGGCCCGTGAGCCATGGCCGCTGAGCCTGCGCGTCCAGAGCCTGTGCTCCGCAACGGGAGAGGCCACAGCAGTGAGAGGCCCGCGTAACGCAAAAAAAAAGAAAAAAAAAATAATCTGGCTTTTTACTTTGATTACTTTTGTTATTTCTTTGTTTTGTTATCTACTTAATTAATTTTGCTCTTACATTTATTTTCTTCTATTTTCCCTGAGTTAAATCTTTTGTTTTATCTTGTTTTTGTCTCCTAATTTATTGATTTGGATTCTTAGCTCAGTAATTTTAAATGTTTCTTCTTGTCTAATATATTCATTTAATACTATAAAAGTTCTCTCCAAATATTACTTTAGCATTATTTTTGATACACAGTTGTATTTTGATATATAATTATTGATACATAGTGTTTTTATTATCTTTCAGTTCTAATTTCTGCTATGTTATCCATCTTTGACCCATGAATTATTTTGAAATATTTGAAAAAAAATTTTAATGTCTAAATATATGGAAATTATTCTTTGTTATTTACTTCTAACTTTATAACATTATAGTCAGAATATTCTGTCAGTAGGATAGAATCCTCACCCAGCCACCCAGCTACACAAAAATTCTAGAATCACTTTTTCCAGCCCAGACCTCTCTTGAGCTTCAGTTCCACATATCCAGTTCCTCTCTTGTCACTTCCACCTGGATGTCTCACAGGCCCTTTACACTCAGAAATACACAAATTAATTTCTTATATCCTTCCCCTCCCTCCTGCCCCTGTAACACTGGCTGTTCCTCCTGGGTTCCTTAACTTGGTGAGAGATGCCACCATCTTCCCGGTCAGCGAAGCTGGAAACCTCAGACCTCCCTCCACATACATATCAAAACAGAGAACTCATTCCATCTGTTTTACCTCCTTGATATTTCTTGTATCCATGCCCTCTCTAGCCCCGCTGCCGCCTCCGTGATTCATGCCCTTGCCATCCCTTTCCTGGATCCTCATGCCCTCCCTTTGCTCTCCCTCTCTCTACAATGTGGTGCCCTCAAATCTGTTCTCCACACAGTACTACATGAATTGTACTGCATGGAAAACTTATTTTGTCTCCCCTTCTTTACACTTTTGCATGACTCCCTGTAGTTTATAGGATAAAGTTGAATCCCTGCATCATGCGACCCCACCTGCCTCTCTCACCAGCTCTGCCTTGCTCTATGCCCCAGTCCTGGGAACAAGTTGCTGTTCCCAAATAGTGTCAGGATGTTACAGTTTCTGTGAGATTTCTCAGGCTGTGCCCTCTCTCATGCATGCATTTGCTTTACTTGGTCTACTAAGCAAACACTGAAAGATTCAGCCCAAGTTTCACCACCCTCAAGCAGCCCACTTGGTAACCCCCTTTTATGTACCCTCTAATCTCAAGTTGGGCTTGTCTGCTTAGACTCTAAGCCCCTGGAGGGCGGAGACCGTTTCCAAATTGTCTCTTTGTCTTGTTTGTTGGATAAAAGGAAAAAATGAGTACTAATCGTGAAGAAAAATATGGCTTCAGAGCCAGTTGGATGTTGGGAATCTTAAGAACTATCCTCTCTTTCCAAAGTAAGTTAAGTTGCCTCTGGAATTTCAGAAGAGGTGTGGGGTGTTAACTCTTTCTTGTCTGGAGGAGGGCATGTGGAAATGCTGAAAGAAGAAGCACATGAAAGTAAAGCTTAAGTAAATTACATCCTGTAAAAACTTATAGGAGAAATTTCTCCGAAGAAGTTATACAGATTGCCAACAAACACATGAAAGGATGCTCAACATCACTAATCATTAGAGAAATGCAAATCAAAACTACAGTGAGTTATCACCTCACACCTGTCAGAATGGCCATCATCTAAAAATCTGTAAACGATAAATGCTGGAGAGGGTGTAGAAAAACTGGAACCCTCCTACACTGTAGGTGGGAATGTAAATTGATACAGCCACTCTGGAGAACAGTATGGAGGTTCCTTAGAAAATTAAAAATAGAACTACCATATGACCCAGCAATCCCACTCCTGGGCATATACCCTGAAAAAACCATAATTCAAAAAGAGTCATGTACCACAATATTCATGGCAGCACTATTTATAAAAGCTAGGACATGGAAGCAACCAAAGTGTCCATCAACAGATGAATGGATAAAGAAAATGTGGCACATATATACAATGGAATATTACTCAGCCATAAAAAGAAACGAAATTACTTGTAGTGAGGTGGGTGGACCTAGAGTCTGTCATACAGAGTGAAGTAAGTCAGAAAGAGAAAAACAAATACCATATGCTAACACATATATATGGAATCTTAAAAAAGGTCATGAAGAACCTAGGGTCAGGACGGGAGTAAAGACACAGACCTACTAGAGAATGGACTTGCGGACACAGGGAGGTGGAGGGTAAGCTGGGACAAAGTGGGAGAGTGGCATAGACATATATACACTACCAAACGTAAAATAGATAGCTAGTGGGAAGCTGCTGCATAGCACAGGGAGGTCAGCTCAGTGCTTTGTGACCACCTAGAGGGGTGGGATAGGGAGGGTGGGAGGCAGACACAAGAGGGAGGGGATATGGGGATATATATATATATGCATAGCTGATTCACTTTGTTATACAGCAGAAACTAACACAACATTGTAAAGCAATTATACTCCAATAAAGATGTTAAAAAAAAGTAAAGTACAGAAAAAAAAAACTTAGCAGACATCCAGCTTTTTTTGTTTAAAGAATGTTCATGAATTGTTCAAAATCAACTTAGTAATCTTTAGAATAGTTGTATTATCATTTTCGCTAATAAGGTACGCTCTAAGAGGGGGAAAAAGACTCACAAATGCTTCCTTAAATGAAAAGTATTTGCTTATGATACTAGCCTAGTTTTCAACATCACTTTTCACATCAAAGGAACTCGGTGGAAGCATTTTCTCGTGTTTACTTCCTTCTTCTTTTTCCCCCCCATCTCTACCTCTGGTCACAGATTTAGTTCCAACAGATTAAATAAAAGAGCAGCACTTGGAAGAAGCATCCAGAGACATGGTCAGGATAAGACTCCTTCTACTTCAGATCAGGCAAAGAAAGGCAAAGAGAAAAAATCTCAAAAGCTATCCTTTTTCTCCTTTATTAGTTTAAATACGTTTCTAGATTAGAACACAGAGTATGTCTCAAGTAAGGGTAGGGCAGCTTTTCCCAACCTGTATTTCACTGAATAGTACTTCACGAGATTTTAAACAGTGTTTGGGTGAAAAAAGGTTTGGAAAGGGTTCCTTTCAAAGTTCATAAAAGGTTCTGAGATGTCCTGCAGTTGAAAACCTATTTAACTGTATTTAACCCAGCCTCTCCCAACATTTATTTGATTATAAAATCCTTTTATGTGGAGCACCTATTAACGTGCTGCAGAAACACATCATTTGGATAAAAATAGTCTGATTTGAGGGCAGGTGTTTCACTTAGTAAAGATTATTCTGAAGTAGTAAAGAGTTAATGAACATCTTAAACCACCTGAAAAGCAGTGTCAGAATATTTAAAAAATGCTGTCAAGAACTCATAAAATATACATTATATTGTGTAGCAATATTGTAAAATGCTGTATGATACATTAAAATCATCAGATTATACGCCATTACCCTACAATCTTCTAATCACATACTTATACATTTTACATTGTATCTGCAAAATGATTCCTGTTATAAATATTGTGCTTGAATTACAGAAGTATGCTATAACCCCAACTATGAAGGATTCCATGAACTAAGAAAGTAACAGCTTCAGATAATGAGAGGGTCAGGGCAAAAGAATGATTAAAAATTATAGCATTACAGAACTTTAGAGCTAAAAGGAACGTTAGAGATAATTTTAATACAACTCCTTCATTTAAGACAAAAGGAAATTGACAATCATTTGTGAGGTCCTCAAGAAGAAGAACAGGTGGCAAAAGTGTAGAAAAGATGGAACACTGGGGACAGCATTTTCCCTTACGCAAGAGGTAGAAGAAAGGGTGAAGTGCTCTGGGAAGATGAGGTTAGAATGTTGAGAGAAGGAAGTCTGGATGCACGATGGTTGACATACTTACATGTGTCAGTATGAGGGTGAAGAATTACACAGACAAGCCATATGATCAGCACAAGACACTCACCTAAGCAGACCAATGGGTCATGGTGGGGAAGAGAGGGTCCTGAAGCCAAGAAGCATCAAGACAGTGACTTACATTTAACCAGTTGCTCACCATGACTACCTAAAGTAAGTAGACACACCCATCTCTGAAAACAGCACTGCTCACCTAGAACCCCACCAAGATCGAATTCAGCCACACTAATGCTCCACAGTGTACATGCGTTCTCCAGGGTTAGAGACAATTCGATCAGAAGTGGACACTGGCCCAACTTTAACCTCCTCCCCTCTGTGGGATGTGCCTAAGCTGCTGGTGTGTCTAGAATGGCTACCTCCTGCCAGCTGTCTTCTTCCTCCTCCACTAAGAGGAAGCTGCATTTTTCCAGGTAAGTGGAGGGTGCATTCCCAAGGGAAACACTTTGCTGTCAGCCCATGGGGTTAGGTTTCTGGCAGATCGTGTGGCCGATTTGCCATTCACTGCAACTTATCTTGAAAGTCTCTATCAGAGAGCAAGCTTTGCACATCTGTTGAATCCAGTGATTGCTTTATATTTAAAGGATGATGTCAGCACTCTGAAGTTGTCAAGTGAGGATGACGGTGCTGCAATCCTCTGAAGAGGCTCTTTCAGGATGATTTTTAAATGGTAGGGTATTGGGCTTCTTAAATGAGAAAAGATTCCGGAAGGGCTAATAAAAACATCCAATGAATAAATCTGTTCTCACACATTAGCTAAGCACTCAGTGTGCCCAGCACATGGCAATCATAATAAGCATCTATATGCACTCATTCTATTATATATAATATTATATTATTGATTATATTATCCAATACATGACTTACAGGTGTGCTGTGCAGATCCCCTCTCAGTGAAGGACTTGCAATGTGGGCAGACAGGCTTTCCTGTAAACTGGAAATCTAAAGGCTTGATTGGACTGGAGTTCAACATTTTTTGGCAAGAACACATTTTGAAAGAGCTGTCTACTTCGCATTGTGTTCCCATTCCCAGAAGGTTGTCCCACTTGGACGCTGCCAGGGTTGATCCTTTTTTTTTTTTTTCTTGGCGAGACTACTTTGTAGATAGTGGTGGGTTCCACGAGGAGGCTCATGGTGTATGACTGTCTGTCTTTCTGCGATGTGAGCACACATCAATGATTATTGCCTCGATTCATTTATCTATTAGAAGTTGCAAAGCGATAATTTTATTATTCCACTAATTATCCTTTATTTTTCAGCTGGAATACTTCTATAAAGAGGAAATTTCCCTTGTCTACTGTTTGACTATCATTTATATGGGAAAAATGGCATAAGTGCTCAATTCTTTTTTTTGCGGTACGCGGGCCTCTCACTGTTGCGGCCTCTCCCGTCGCGGAGCACAGGTTCCGGACGTGTAGGCTCAGCGGCCATGGCTCACGGGCCCCAGCCGCTCCGCGGCATGTGGGATCCCCCCGGAACGGGGCACGAACCCGCGTCCCCTGCACCGGCAGGCGGACTGTCAACCACTGCGCCACCAGGGAAGCCCAGTGCTCGATTCCTTACCTTTGTTTATCAGTTCAAAATAACGAGTTTGTTCCCCAGCCTCCTCCAAATGTGACTAAGTCATGGTGATTTTTTTTACTATCACTATAATTTATGGATTGTAAATAATTTCAATTTCTTGCTGTTATTATTCTCTTTTATACCTAAGTTGTGTCCTCTTTGGTCAGGGGAGCCTATTCAAGTTAGCACCTGAGTCCTTTTGACCTGACCCTACTAGTCTTTGATAGCTCCCTAGGTATGATCAGATGTTTTATTTACCACTAGTGCAGGCCTGGGCCCATCTATATGATGTTTCACGTTAGCAGGCAGCTGGCTTATTCCTGGAAAGCATAGTTTGAAAAAGCAAATGACTGTAACTTCCAGCTCAGGCTGTAAGAGGAACTGTGGATTCAGCAGGATTTCCAATTGCTCTCCTCACTGGCAAAAGGGAAAACAAGTGCCCTCAATTAAGGGAAGTGAGATCACCGCATCACAGCCTTGAGCATCACTAAGGCAATATGCTGCATGGCCAATTACACGTGTCGGGCAGGGGGGCCAAGTAGATTTATAAATGCAGGCATGGAAGGCAGTGATCATCGATATGAATGAAGATGGTATTTGGAAGCAGGCAGTTCAGGTTTGCTTCACTCTCCCAAATCTGTACGTTTAATTCTGAAGTAGTCCAAGATACGATCATGGATTATTCCATCTGTGAACTGTTCATATTACAGAACTATGATATTTCAGAGGAGGAGTTCAGGCTTGGTTTTAAGTCTTGACACTCTTGCAGTGAGCACAGACTCATTACAATAACCGCGTTCAGGCTGTGTGCGAGGGTGGTGTCCGCTGGACCGGCAGTGGATGGCAGAAGAACGTGCGGATGTGTGTTGCCCAGAATCTGTGCTACCACTCTGCTCTCTGGCTATGTTGGGGATCCTCTTCCCAAATCCAGAAAGGCAAATTCCAAAGGGTCTAAGCTCTTGGGCAGTTTTTCAGGGTTAGCAAATATCTTTTATTCCCTCTGTGTTTTGGTAAAGGGATAAAAATGGCAGGTGGCCACCATAGTCCCTTTGCTCTCTTCATTCATCATTTTCTTTTCAATGAGTCTTTTTTTTTTAATTAAAAATGAGTGTGTAATAAACGCTGAGTGCAAAGGTTAGAAGTCCAGAGGTGAGGCGGAGACAAGGCACGACAGCAGACAGGCAGCTTCTGTGAGTCTTCAAAGCGTAATGCTTTAGCAGTGTTCTCATTCTCGCCCCCCTAATTTCTTCCTCACAAGGAGACCTTCCCCTGCTTCAGCAACTCTTCTTTGTCAGAGCCCCCATGGTGACTTCTTCTGCATTGGTTTGGGGTTCAAATCTTCCACATCTGAAGGGCATACGGGTTCAGCTGTTCCGGATCATAAGGGAACACATGTGAAATGGACACTTCACTGTGATGACACCCCCCGTGGAAGCCAGTGGGGAGATAGGAAAGGCCAGATGCTCCTTCCCCATCCTTTCCTAGAGGTGGGGTGTGGGCAGATCCCTGGCCCAGCCAATTGGATGCCCCTGGGATGGACCTGGCTCTGGAGCTACTGAACTGAAGAAGCAGCATCGAGGGCTGGTCTGTTGACAGCGGTGGTGGTTCTCAGTGTTTAGGAACAGGGCAGTGGGTTTTAGCCATGACACTGGAAACTTCACTTCCCCTGTTCCAACCTGGATTGTCAATGTGGCTTTTTAGTTTTCCTGGAGAATCTGAGCTACCAACACATCTTTTCAGTAAATTCTTACCTTGCTTACATCTGCCAGAATTGGTTCCTGTGGTTTAAAGCTAAGAGCCTAGACCGATCCAGGAAGTCATCTCTTTCCGTGAAAGCATTGATATGTCTCGCAAACACCTATCCTGTAAGCAGGTCACGAATTCCATCTGACCATGAGCCAGAATTCCCCTCAGAGCTTGTGTTTTTGTAGAGCACATGATGTTGGCCCTTGGTAAATCCCACTTACTGCTGCAGCGGGCTGTTGAAAACTGTCCCACAGGAACTGTCATGTCTTTGATTTCTGAGGGGTGGTTCTGCTTGGAGCTCGTGCTCTTCTCAGAAAGGCACTCTTCCTGCTAGGGTTTGAAGAGCACCTCTTGTCATCTCAACACGAGAGAAAGAAGATCAGCAAAGAGAATGGCCACCCAGAGGGCTCACGTGAGAAGGGCAGAAAACTCGGCCTCAGAGAAATGCTCAGTACTTGATGTCTACTCCTTGAGTGACTGCACCAGCAGAAACCAAGACCTAGTGAAAATTCCCCAACACGGGGAGTGAACACCCATGCCCAGCTGGTAAGGAGCCAGAGCAAAGGGATCTCCCCAGAACAGAAACATCTCTGTAGTTTTGGGTGAGGGCCACCACCAGTTCCTCAGTACTGTAAATGCTCTACAGGATAAAGCCTGGAACAACGGACAAGAAGGTAATCTCTCAAGCTTTCTTTCAGTTTCCGGTCCAGGATCAGTGGCAGGACTGGTCCCATAATTCCCACTCTCTAGCCCCAGGTTTTCCTCATCAAATAGCCCTATTTATTTATTTAAAATATTTTATTATGGATCATTTTGAACATACACAAAAATAAACAGAATAGTATAATGGACGCCCTCTCCCAAGTACCCATTACCCAGCTAGAACAACCATGAACCCCCAGCCAGCCTTGCCCCGTCTACACTCTCATCCATTCCCTCTCACCTGTATTATTTTGAAGCGAATTCCAGATGACATATTTTTTCATAGCAGTTAAGGCACTCTCCCTTTTTTTCATCTTCCTTTCCCCTATTTATTCATAACAAAACCGCAAAGCCCACTAATGCATTTTAAAACACTACTTTTAAAAATATCATCAAATATTAAAAAGTTTTAATATCATCAGATATCCAGTCAGCCTTTAAATTTCCAGTTTACCCTGGTTAAGTCACTCATACTGGGTCCTTGTAGATCTTATAACCTGGGACAAATTTTAAGCTGTGATTTTTGTTTTTCATACTTGCTTCGTGACACATATACATTTTGAAAACTGGTACATCTAAGTTCAAGAGGGTGCACATGGTAGAGGTGTTTCAAACAGGATTGTGTTTGTGTTTTCTCTTTGGAGGCATGTCAGAACCCCCAGAAGGACTTATCATGGAAGGGTATGTTAACGGATTGAGGGGACTGACAAAAATTCTGGATGAGAGTGGGCAGCAGAGAAGTCAAGATGCCAAAAGAAGAGACAGTAAATGATTCAAGGGTAAGGTCAAAAGGTGCTGAGGAGACGGCAGTTTCAAGAAGGTAAGTTGTATGATTGGGAAAAATAGTCTTTGGCTACTCATCTGTTGCTGGCATGATTTGTTGTCATTTCTTATAGGCACAATCAGAACTTTTGGGATCATAATGTAACATGAACTTTCTGGATCATAATGTAATAAGTAAATAGAGTAGTGATTTCGGTAGGGGATGCAGGTATTAGGAATGGTCTAGAAGCATTATGAAAAGGGGCTGAAATGGCCTCAATAAAATAATCAAACAACTGTAAAATTGGGTGTAGGTTTAAGTCATTGTGATAATGGAGAATAAAAGGAGAAATGATCAGTGCTAGGACTCATGGATGCAGGCTCAAGACCGTAGCATGCGTTTTATTGATAGTGTAGATTTCCACTGGGCTACCTTCAGAATTGTTGGGAGCTCTTGTGTGACTTAACATCAAGACATCCATAAGTGGTTGCTAATTTTCATAATTCATCCTTCTTGATATATTTGCCTTACGTCAGCATTTCTCAGACTGGCTTCTGAGCAACACTAGGTATTTGGTGACTTTTCCAAAGTCAGGTAAGTTTGGGAAACACTGTCCACCTCACGTCCCCGCTTAGAGAGTTACACTGCCCGCTGAGCTAATAGATGTTATGCAATGTTTTCCAAACCTTTTTAATCACGGAAACTATTTCTATGGAATATCTATTAACATCACACGGTATACTAGTGTCCTGCATAGGACATACTTATACTAAAAAAAATTTTTATGTTATTTATGTGATCTCAAATTTGACTGGGCATCCTGTATTATTATTTTCCAAATTTGTCAACTCTATTCTGTCTTCATGTCCCTCCAATCCATTGTTTCAGTGGGAGCAGCCATGTTTGAACAAGTGACACCTCCTCTTGGCCACAAGTGATTGTTTGAGTTGGGCACCTTATCCAAACTAAGTCAATCGATTCCTTTCTTGGAAAAGTGGGATTAGCGGCAAGAGTACATAGGTCTGGATGCTGCCTCGAATGGAGGAGAGCACATCAACGAGGGAAGTTCTGGTGATGACCATCTTCTACCATGAAGACTGGGAAGCAGAAGAAGGAAGCCGATGCTGAGAGATGGAAAGAAGACTTTCAGGGTTCCCTAAAATGTTCTAATTCCTGCTTCTTGCCCTTTCTGAAGCTTGGCTGTTTAACAACTCTTGAATTCCTCAAGATACCCCAGAATTCTTATAATGCACATTTCCTTTGCTTAAGCTGGTTCAAATGGATTTCTATTCCTTGCAACCAGAAAATATCCTAATGAAGTGTGATTCTTCCCAGAGGGAAATTGATTTCCTCTATCATTCATGATTTGCTATAATAGGTCTGGCATAGAGTGCTGACATGCATTTTGAGAATGAGGTAGCTTATCTTTAAGGAGAACATTTAAAAATCTAGGAGGAGTCTGGATAAATGATGACATAGGGGGGCGGTGCCTTGGCCATTTTCCCAGTTAGCTCCATCTCTAGTCTGGAGATCTCCAGCTTCTAGCAAAGAAGGGAAATCTTAGGAAAATCACAAAACCACCACACAGGCTCTTTCTCTGGGTAAATGGGCAAGTTCACTCTGCATACCAGGTTAAGATACTGTACTTTAAAATCCTGAAGTTCCTAAGACTGGAATCTTGAGTTGAAAATTGGAGCCCCCCAAGGTCCATGGCTGTTGGGCTTAAGTGTCACCCTTTGTTCCTACCATGGGAAGTTCAATTTAGAGCAATTTGGAATGATTCCCTCCAGTCTCAGGGCATCATTAGGTGTTTCAAGGCTGGTGGTTAGCTTGGTAAAAACCACTTCCCCATATTAGAAGATCACAGGGACTATTGAAAAGACATCACAGAGTGTATGATTTTAAGCAAGTCATAGTTTTCAGATTACCAGTATTTTAGGAGAGTTTAAAAAGTGCTTGTATCTTATATATAAACACCATCTATGTAGTAAAGCTCACATTGACCTTGGGAAAAGCCTCTTTAACGCAACACGGAAGTGTTGTGGTCTCCTTGGGTATCATGAGGTATTCAGGAACATTTTATTTTATTTTATTTACACACTGTGGTTTGTTTTATTTTATTTTTAAATTTTGGGCTGTGTCGGGTCTTATTTGTGGCATGTGGGATCTTTCGTTGTGGTGCCCGGGCTTCTCTCTAGTTGTGGCATGCGGGTTTTCTCTCTCTAGTTGCAGTGTGCGGGCTCCAGAGCATATGGGCTCAGTAGTTGTGGCACGCAGGCTTAGTTGCCCCGCAGCATGTGGGATCTTAGTTCCCGGACCAGGGATCGTACCCAGGTTGATTGGAAGGGGAATTGTTTATCGCTGGACCACCGGGGAAGTCCCTATTTTATTTTATGTTAGCTTATTTTCCTTAAGGCTAAGACGGGAACAAATGACGGTGAACCTTGATGAACAAATAGGGACCTCAGATTAGGGGTTAGTAGCTCCTTAATGGATCTTCTGTTAAATCTTGGGCACGATTTCTGTTGCTGTGAGGTTGTTATTTTTAACATGTGTTTATTGTTGGTAGCTTCAGAGTATGATTCTCATTTTAATCCTGTAAGAACCACTCGAAGGAATCAATAGCAGAATAACTGAGGCAGAAGAACAGATAAGTGACCTGGAAGACAGAATGGTGGAATTCACTGCTGCAGAACAGAATAAAGAAAGAAGAATGAAAAGAAATGAAGACAGCCTAAGAGACCTCTGGGGCAACATTAAACGCAACAACATTCGCATTATAGGGTTCCCAAAAGGAGAAGAGAGAGAGAAAGGACCAGAGAAAATATTTGAAGAGATTATAGTCAAAAACTTCCATAATATGGGAAAGGAAATAGCCACCCAAGTCCAGGAAGCACAGCGAGTCCCATACAGGGTAAACCCAAGGAGAAACACGCCGAGACACATAGTAATCAAATTGGCAAAAATTAAAGACAAAGAAAAATTGTTGAAAGCAGCAAGGGAAAAATGACAAATAACATACAAGGGAACTCCCATAAGGTTAACAGCTGATTTCTCAGCAGAAATGCTAGAAGCCAGAAGGGAGTGGCATGATATACTTAAAGTGAAGAAAGGGAAGAACCTACAACGAAGATTACTCTACCCAGCAAGGATCTCATTCATATTCGTTGGAGAAATCAAAAGCTTTACAGACAAGCAAAAGCTAAGAGAATTCAGCACCACCAAACCAGCTCTACAGCAAATGCTAAAGGAACTCCTCTAAGTGGGAAACACAAGAGAAGAAAAGGACCTACAAAAACAAACCCAAAACAGTTAAGAAAATGGTCATAGGAACATACATATCTATAATTACCTTAAACGTGAATGGATTGCTAAATGGATACAAAAACAAGACAAGACCCATATATATGCTGTCTACAAGACACCCACTTCAGACCTAGGCGCACATACAGACTGAAAGTGAGGGGATGGAAAAAGATATTCCATGAAAATGGAAATCAAAAGAAAACTGGAGTAGCAATACTCATGTCAGATAAAATAGACTTTAAAATAAAGACCGTTACAAGAGACAAGGACGGACACTATATAATGATCAAGGGATCAATCCAAGAAGAAGATATAACAATTATAACTATATATGCACCCAACATAGGAGCACATCAATACATAAGGCAACTGCTAACAGCTATAAAAGAGGAAATCGACAGTAACACAATAACAGTGAGGGACTTTAACACCTCACTTACACCAACGGACAGATCATCCAAAATGAAAATAAATAAGGAAACAGAAGCTTTAAATGACACAATAGACCAGATAGATTTAATTGATATTTATAGGACATTCCATCCAAAAACAGTCAGTGTTTTTTAGCCAGACAACCTCAGTGTATCTGGAGTTTTCAGCTGCTAAACTCTTAATGTGGCGAATGGAGTATGATATTATATCCAGAAGATATTAATGGACTCAGGCACATAATACAGTCACCACCACAAATAGGCCACATCAGCATTGAAAGGCCAGGCTGCACTGAAATTACAAGTTGAGATATATGTTTTGTTTTTTTTTTTTTACAAGTGATTCCTTCTTCTGAGGCTCCAGATGAGGTTTCCTTCCATTTCTTTTTTTTTTTTGGTACGCGGGCCTCTCACTGTTGTGGCCTCTCCCGTTGCGGAGCACAGGCTCTGGACACGCAGGCTCAGCGGCCATGGCTCACGGGCCCAGCCGCTCCGCGGCACGTGGGGTCTTCCCGGGCCGGGGCACGAACCCGTGTCCCCTGCATCGGCAGGCGGACTCTCAACCACTGCGCCACCAGGGAAGCCCCCTTCCATTTCTTAAAGTGCAGCTAAGAGGTAAGAGACATCCACTTTTGAAACACCTGTACATTAGAACTTGTGTTTGGGTGATGGAGGAGGGATTTTGGAATGCTGTGGTCTGAATCTTTAACAAATCCTTCTGAAGCTGATTTGTAAGTTCAGATTTTATCAGTAAAAAGCAGTTTCTAGGAAAAAAGTAGTCTGATAATAATATGATTTTAGATGAGGAGAAAAAGTCTGATATCTGAGATCATACACACACACACAACATTGAAAAACAGCTATGTTTTTAACATTTTCTTAGAATATTCTCGGCTTTGTGCTCTATGTTGGAAATTTTGTTCCTTGATGAAGAAATACAAACACGAGAGCCTTCTGTTAGTTTAGTATTGGCAGTCAAAGATTAGCTGGTATCCTTAAGAGCTCTTTGTTGAATTCTAGTACTTTGTGCAGAGAAATGACACTGTTAGCTACTTGTAAACACTTTGTTATGTTTGCTTTGGGCTTGGCATAAGCTTTGAGTCTTTGTTTCCTTTTCCCTTTAATTGTATTATTGTCATTGTTATTTTTTGAATAAAGATGCAGCTTTATGGAACTTATTAGTATCTTACCAATTGTATGATCTTGGGCAGCTTACTTAAGCTTCCCGAGCTTCAGTTTCTTCATTTGCGAGAGGTAAATAATAATGCTTATTTCACAAGGTTGTTGTAACTATTATATATGGAGATATACACAGAAATACTTTAAACACAGTGTTTGGCATATAAATAGGTACAGAATAAATGTTAGTTATTTTCTTTCCTTCCATTGAACCACCTGGAAGAGAAACTAAAAAAATATTGTGACTAACAAGGCAAAAGAAACAGCACTGGAAACAGTCCATGTGACCCTGGTACCATTTGTAATCTAGCTGGGTGGCTTTACTGTTATTATTTTAGGGGCCAGATGGTTATGATAACTCTCTTTTTAAAAAACAAAAAAAATTCATAGGTTCTGATGAGAATAACACAGGCTAGGAGGTTCCTGGACTATTCACACCAAAAATAACCCAAAATTGTTCTGAAACTTCATCAAAGTCTGAGGGTTGTAAAAGTGATTAGATAGTAGTTACAGATAGAATCATATGAAGTCTATTTATCATTCAGAGTTTAGGTATTCAGCTTTCTTCAGTAAGTTTTAAAATTAAATTTGTAATGAATGCAGTTTTTATAGTTTCGACAGGGAAAATTCTCCCTTTTACTGGCTTGGGTTCCTTTTTTTTCTTTTTTTGCGGTACGCGGGCCTCCGGACGTGTAGGCCCAGCGGCCATGGCTCACAGGCCCAGCCGCTCCTCGGCACGTGGGATCCTCCTGGAACGGGGCACGAACCCATGTCCCCTGCATCAGCAGGCGGACTCTCAACCACTGCGCCACCAGGGAAGTCCCTTGGGTTCATTTTTTACACAAGCTCTCATGATTTAGAGAGCCTGTCATCACCTGGCTGTGTGTACCTGCCTTGTAATGGAAACGAGGTGGTTATTTGGGACTACCATCTCTTTTGCACTACATCTCTCTCCTGCATCTATTTAAAATGCTTATTTGCTTTTTTCATAACATACCATGCTCTTTTACCTCTGTGCTTGTTTACATGCTATTCCCTTCCCTTTGGAGCATAAAGAAGCCCCACTGAAAGCAACCTTTAAGGGAGCTGGGTGGGGCAAAATGAAGGCTTCTGGAGGAGGGACACCTGCGCTGAGGTCTTGAATGGTGAGCAGGAGTTAGCTAGTCCAAGAAATGAAAAGAAGGCGTGGGCGAAGGTTGAAGGGCATGGAGTAGCTTAGGGAATGTGGAAATGTGTTACTGGTTCAGAGTTGCTGGAGCTTAGAGATAGGAGATCAGGAGGTGAAGCTGGAGGAGTTAGCATGGGATAAACCACGGAAGGCCTAAGCTGCCAGGTTAAGGAGCTTGGAACTTATTAGGTGGGCAAAGTTGAACCTTTGATGGGTTTTAAGGTTGGGGGGACATGGTCTGATTTTTTTCTAGGCAAATCACTGGGTTGTGGGAGCAGCGTAGATAGAGAAGAAGACAGGCAATGTAGACCAACGTATGATGGGCCAAGACTAGGCGCAGGAGACCAGCGAGTAGGCCACTATCATGGTCTAGATTAGAGATCATGAGAGTCTGAGTAAGGGTAGTGGTTGGGGGAGAGGGTAATGTGTCAGTTTAGATGACTACCCCTAACCTCCACCCAATCTAGTCGGGGCATAAATTATGAATATTAGCTATTTCTTTTGATGAATCCACCACCTAATTGTCATCTTCAGTTTGACTTGGATAGGTCTTTGGCTCCCATTGGCTGCACCTTGTAGTCACCTGGAGACTTTTAGAAACTACTGATGCCTGGGTCTCAACTCCAGAGATTCTGACTTAATTGGTGTGGGGTACAGCCTGGGTATGGGGGATCTTTGAAAGTTCTCCAGCTGATTGTAGAATGTGTAGCAAAGAGTGAGAACCACTGGTGCAGGTATCACCCAAACAGCATAAAAAGAAAAATATGTATTAGGGCAATATTTTTCTTCCTATCTTCCCAATCTTGTCCATGGGTTTAGGAAGTCATGAGGTAGGCCAAAAAGAGAGGACACAAAACATGTTCACCATTATTAGTCAGCCAGGATTATTAGGAATACTGTGAGTTCTACACAAGAGCCGGCCAACACAGTTTGGGGAGTTACACACTGAGTCCAAGCTGTATTTCCACTGAATCAGCTGCTTATGGTTACAGATGGCGCTTTGTGACATGTCTCTTGCAGCACTCTCTTTGGATTCAAATGGATTTTCAATCCAAGGATTTACTTTGCTTCGACTGTGGATTTATTTTTTGAATCTAAAGAAATTCATTCTAACTGGGTTATTTCCACTTAATTGTCTTGGGTTGAATTGTTATCCAGTATCATCACAGGCCTCTTCAATGGTGACTTAGTTCAGTCCTCAAATTTTAATGTCTGCGAGAATCACCTAGAAATATTGTAAAATGTAGGCTCAGATTCAGTAGATCTGGGGCAGAGCCTGAAATGCTGTATCTAATGAGCTCCCAGGTCCTGCTGAACCTACTGGTCTATTGACCTCACTTTTAGAGGATCAGGGGCCCTGGGAAATATTCTAAAGGCTTTGATTATTCTTCTTTCTCTTTAGTCATAATCATATAAAGGGAAGTATAAGGAAAAGAAACAATAATATTTAATTTGAAAAAATCTCTAGGTGAAGACTTACTTGTGGTATACAATTAAATAAATACAAAACTGTTTTTCCATCTTTGCATGACATTTCTACCAATTTTAAACCTCTCTATTGTGCCTTTGAAGACACCCAGGAGAAATTATTTCAGGTCCATGCAAATTTAAGATGACATTCTGGATCCTATGGCTTTTAAGTGAATCAGGAACCTGTAGTTAACAAAATAGTTAACATAATTAATGTATGTCAATAGCTGAAAAGGCATCCTTTCAAAATACCTGACAATGTTATTAAATTCAAATCTTGAAAATCTGAGATCATCCCAGTTAGTCTGCAGGTACTGGGAGAACTCATAGCTGAGTGCATAATCTCTGGAGTGTATAATCTTTGGAGAACTTCGTGTCTAATGACAGGTAAGAATTTTTTCCCCTCAGAGTACAAAGTTTAATAAACAGGATTCAAAACTCATAGGAACCCCAAATTATATTTTTTGAACTCAGGAAATTTGATATTTCTAGTATAGTTCAAAAGAGAATATCTAGCAAGGGTGTTTTTTTCCCTGTAGACAGAGTTTATAAGGAATCTTGACTACATTGCTAAAGGAAGGAAAATGGAAGTTTGTGTATATAACTAGTATATGAACAAGTGTGACCAGTAAGATGTAATGGAATGAAACATATTTTTTACGTCCACTGCTTTCTAAAATTTATTTAATAGAGGGGTTTTTCTCTTTTGGTGGGTGAAAGTTCTGACATCCTCCAGGAATGTTCTAGTTACTTAAGGAATAGAAAGTCGTACCTACTATCAACCTAAGCCAAAATACACAATCTTGATTAGAATTCCAGTTGGATGTATTAATCAGTGTTTCAACATACATTAAAAGGTAAGACTTCTCTTATCCCACCCATAGGCTGTTCTTTACCTGCCTGTGGGGAAGGAAGTGCCAATGGCTTTTTTTTCTCTTTCTCTACTTTCTAAGCTTCAGACTCTGCTGGGGTCAGAGCACAGGGGAGGCTGGAAGGAAAAGGGTACAGGAAAGTGCTTACTTGAATGGTACGTTTGTGAGCTAGTTTGGCACCATCTGGGTCTGGCAGGTGCTGAAAAGTGAACCTTTTTCTCATAAGGGTGTTTGTGCTCTCCAGAGCTTACCCTGCAGGGTCCCTCCAACAATAGTTCTGGGAGATGGGCCATACATACTATCCTCTAGCCGTGCTCTCTTCTTATTCCTCGTTTTCTGAACTTTCCGCTCCACAGAGATTTTGGAATCTCATTGCTCCCAGGAGGCTCTCTGGGGGCAGAATTAAAAATGGTTCCAATTTAGCTCTTTCCCTGTAGGATGGGATTAAGAGTCACACAGGGCAGTGGCTGTCTGCAAAAGGGTTCCTTTTACAAATGCTCCCCCAATATCTACACTTGCAACCCTTTTATGGCCTCCTTGTAGGTTTTAGGGCTGCGTATCCGATAGCTTTTAATAATGCTGTTTGAAATTTCCATGAGGTGATATGGTACCTCACTTTGGAATTTCATATTTATAGAATCATTGGTGCTTCAGTAGTCAGTTCCAATTTAATAGTCTATTATCCTATAATTTAAACTTCTGTTCCTCTTCCAAAATAGGGCAATTCCTAGACCACTGACCTATGTCAGAATACCTTCCTATGTATTAGGGTTTTTCAACCTCGGCACTATTAACATCCTGGACCAGATGATTCTTTGTTGTAGAGGACTGTCCTGAGCCGTGTATTGATACAGTGTTTAGCAGCGTCGCTGGCTTCTTACACACTAGATGCCAGTATCACCTTCTCCCTCCCAGTCCTGACACTAAAAATGTTTCCAGACATCGCCACGTGTTTCCTGGGAGGAAAATTGCCCCTGGATAAGAACCACTGCCATAAATTTAAGAGTACAGGTCCTAGGGCAAACATGTTGAAAACAAGGTATGCATCATAAGGATGACCTCGACAAGAATGGTAGCCCTGGAGGCAACCTCAGACATCCACCTTGTCCAACCCCACTTTATAAATGAGGAAACAGTTCAGAGAAGTGAATGTATTAGCTGGTGTTGCAAAGCCCCTGTCACAGGTAGGACCGGGAAGAACCTAGGTCTCCTGACCTTTGCACAGTGTTCATTGTGAGGTTGGAGATAAATAGTTATTAAATCTCAAGAGCGCTGCTAATTTTAAAGTACCTATGCTTAGAATTTTCTGTGCCAAAAATAGGACATAGAAAAACCTTATCTAATTAGTTAGCGAATAGCACTGAATTAAAATTGGACACTATAATTAATCAATGCTAAATTGTAGTCAAATCCATTACCCTTGAGTAGATTATCTGTGTGACCCACAGTCTCCTTCTGACACCACACACTGGAGGTCTGAAGGCGCTGATTGGAGGGCTTTGAGACGATGGGAGGCTGGGGGTTGAGCGGAACCTATGAGTGACAGTAAATCATTTTTGTATTATCTGTAGTTTGTTTTTATCTATGTCACCGCTCCTCTCCATTAACAAAGTTAATTGAGAATTGACTATCGCAAACTTTTATTATAGAAGGCCGGAGATGGAGAAACACATGCAGAAAAAATAGAAATCATTCAATTGTTTGTTCTAAGTATGGTCAATTTCAGGACCAAATGATCAAATTTCAGAAACTTTTCTTTCTCCGTTTTTTAACTCCAGTGCCCTTCATGTTTTATTTGTTTCTTTTCTGTTTTTTTCTTTTGATCACTGAACAAAATATATGCTTTCCAAAGAATTGTTAGTTTTCTTTTCAGCAAAGTCTTACAAGAAACAGGCTTTGGAAGTAAAATTTAGCAAGTTCCCTAATATTTTGTTTCCTGAAGAGCACCTTTCATTTCTGAATTTTATTTGTGTGCTTAGATAGGAACTGCTGGGTTTTAATTTTGTAGGGACCTCCATCAGAATGCTCACTATCTACGTGAAGTCAGCTTAAGTCTCAGGTCACTGGGACTCGCTGCTGACCTCCCGATGGAGCCTTTCTCTCCCAGTTCTGTCTGTGGTACCCCTCGGTTAGGAATGTGGAAATGATCAGTGAGTCTGCTCTCTTAATAATAATTTTAAAATTTAAATAATCAAAACTACTATTGTCCATTTATTGGACATTTACTATGCCCCAGACACCGTGCTAACATGTTTCCGGGCCTTTAATCCTCACAACAGTCCTTGGCAGGCAGGCATCATTGTTCCATGTCTCAGGTGAAAGAACCTGAGTTCTTTCACCTGAGTGAAAGGTGTGCCCAAGGTCATTCAGTCATAAGTGGAGGGACAGGTCTCCAGAAACCCCTGGCCAGCGCATGAGGCTTGCAGTATCTTCCCCACCAGGGATTGAACCTGGGCCCCGGCAGTGGAAGTGCCAAGTCCAAACCACTGGACAGCCAGGGAATTCCACCCCCCCCGACCTTTTTTTTTTCCTTTGGCCCTGGCCCATGCTCTTAACCTCCACATGGTTTTCCTCCCCTCACTTAGAATACTGGGCCCTTTCTCTCTTTAAAATATCTCCAGGGGTTGTCCTTTTCCCTGTGGCCTACGGTCTTATGCCTGGATTCTTCTAAGAGCCTCCTGTGTAATAGCACATACCTCACACCATCTGCCCCCAAATACTGCTTGTAATAAGCCATTCCTTCCATCTAAATCCCTCTGTAGCTCCCTATGACCATACAAGCCAACACTTCGTCTGACTCACTGCATTCTGGCTTCTGTCCCTCTCCCTTCAGTCATCCTTTTTTGCACCTGGGAAAATGACAGGTTTGTCTTCCATTTCCCTCGGGCCTATCCAGTCACTGAGTCCCGGTCTGAGACGTTTTTTTCCTTTTCTTTTTGGCCGCACCGCGCGGCATGTGGGATCTCATTTCCCCGACCAGGGGTCAAACCCGTGCCCTCTGCAGTGGAAGTACAGAGTCTTAACCGCTGGATTGCCAGGGGAGTCCCTGAGACTTCTTTCTCTGTGAAATGTTGTTGTGGTATTGTAGCCCACCTAGTCCCTGATTTAGTGGTTTCAACCCAGTTAAATTCTTAATTTTTCTTTCATCATTTCATACATGTTACTTGGTCCAAATCTTATGATCTTCTGGCTCTGCTGTGTCTCCTAGATAAGGACCAAAAGATGCATAACCTTCAAGGCACTCACAGTACATAAATGCATGTTGGTTTATTTGGCATCGTTTTTCAAAGATGGGAAGTTACACTGGGATAGAAGAAAGGCTCGGTGGAAGTTTCTGAACATTGCTGATACCACCAAGAACAGAGCTACTTGATCGTGGAGATATTAAACTTTCCTAACAATATTTTAACATCATCAGGGGTGGGGGGATTTACATTCATCTTTAAACCAAATCATGATAAGTCAACTTTTTTTCAATTTCACAATCCGTATTGATGTGGTGTGTGAATTAGAGAGGGGTCCAATCGCCTCTTTATGATTTGAGGTTATTGATTTTTATTAATTTGAGAAAAGTATTTTTTCTGATTCTAGAATGGATGTTTCTAATGTTACTGGTAAAATAAAAGCCCACCAATTTCTAAAGAGCATCTGAGTTTGGATTTCTTTTACCTTTCCTTGCTATCTACTGGAAGTTTCTGAATCTTATAAGTTACAGTAGTATATCTGGTTTTTGTTAAAAGAATTGTAGAGATATGAATTGTTAAAGATTTTGATTGGTTAATGACACTACATGTTTTTTAAAGATAATTTTTGGTGCTGACAGAAATCAGTAGATGGCACAAAGCACATTTTTAAAGACTTCTTCAGGAGACAGGTGAGTCTAGAACCTGTTAGTCACCCACTCTCTCCTTAGCTGCAGTATCTACCTTTGGCCAAGTAAAGGAAAGACCTGTTAATATTATGGGTGCAGATGTTCTGACCGTTTCTTAGATTCCACGGCTGTCTATTTGGCACCCATTAATTGCAGGGCCAAACTAAGGGCCACAGTTTATCTCTCCATCAATCCAGAGCCCATGCTCTGACCCTCCTTATCACCTAATTCTCACATATCAAGCCAATATTCTCCCTGCCCTAAGTCCCCCAGACCAGGTCCCAGACAGCTAGAGACCACCGCCATAGACCAGAGACCGCCTACAGAGTTCAGACTAGCAAATCCTTCAAGCTGTTTACCCTGCTCTGCCTTTCCTGTGGAAAACACAACAAAGGCCCTGGCCTGGGCTTTCCCCTTGAGCCTGCTTCTGTTTCCTCACTGTGCGTGGTGCTGCAAGACGCGGTGTGCCTCTCGGGAAATGTGATAAAAATCTTTCAGTGGCACTGGCCTCTCTGTGTTGCTACGCTGTTACCTCCAAAAATTAAAATCCCATGAGTACAAATGAGACAGACTACAGTACAATTTCCTGGGCCTTTTTCTCTGTCAAGTGCATTTGCATTCATTATTATGTCACTCTAGTAGCTGTCCTTGTTCTGTGCTCTTGGAAACCTGATGTCCAGAACTTACGAAAGCTATATGACTATGCAAAATATGTTTTGACCTCATCAATTGAAGAAGCTCCAAGTAGGTTTCTTCCTGAGAGATGGAGACCTGCAGTTGGAAGAAATGTGACGAGGCAGGAGGGGAAGGGATGGGCATGGCAGGCTTTGATGGGTAAAGCGGAGATAAGGACAGAGGCAGCAATCTCTGGAAACAACGTGGGTCCACCTGGAAGTCATCTTAACGCAAGGACTGCACAAGCCATAGGCTGAGACCCTTTCATAGCCTGAGAGCATTCGTCCGCTCACTCAGTGGACATGAGGCTGATCTGGTTGGCTAGGCGGTGTCCCCTTCCTCACTGCTCTGTGTGTGTCCCTCCCACGTGCCCAGTCTACAAGGATGACCTCCTCTGATAGAGGTGGACCATTCTTCAGTCAGGGGAGCTCCTGCTAGAACCTCCAAACCAGCTTTCATTTATTTATTCATCCATCTTCCCACCCATTCAGCCTTCTATCCACTTAAATACCTACTAGGCCTGGTTCCAGTGCTGGGGACACATCAGCGAAGACAGTCCTTGCCCTTTGGAAGGTGATATTCATTTGAGAGAGACGGAATGGGTAGGTGAACGGATACTTCAGGTAGTGACAAGTGCTGTGAATGAGATACGGTAGGGCGAGGGGAGAGACGAAAGAGGATCAGAAGTGCTATTTTAGCTAGGATGGTGGGGGAGGGCCTCTGTTGGAGGGTGACTTTGAGAGGGACTGAAGGGTGAGTAGGTGAGAATATCTGGGAGGCAAGCCTTCTAGGCAGAGGGAGCAGCAGACAGGAAAGGCAGAAGCAAGCAGCAGCAGGAAGGCAGCGTGATGGAAGTGGAGGGGAAGCCTGAGACAGAACCCCAAATGCAGTCATCATCCGTAGTACGAACACAAGATGTGGCACGGGCAGCGGGAGATTCTGCCCACGGGCTGGCAGCGGAGCAGGGACAGTGCAGGAGCAGCTGCGCTATCTGCCTTAGTGTGTGCTCGCTGGGTTCCAGGCACCGGAGTCATTTACAAACAGTATCTCATTTGATTATATCTTTAACTTAAGTTTTTGTTTGTTTGTTTGCGATACGCGGGCCTCTCACTGTTGTGGCCTCTCGCGTCGCGGAGCACAGGCTCCGGATGCGCAGGCTCAGCGGCCATGGCTCACGGGCCCAGCCGCTCCGGGGCATGTGGGATCTTCCCAGACCGGGGCACGAACCCGTGTCCCCTGCATCAGCAGGCGGACTCTCAACCACTGCGCCACCAGGGAAGTTTATTAAAGCAATACATGCACATAGTTAACCAAGGAGAAAGGCTTATAACAAAGAGCAGAAGGCCTCTGCCTTCTTCCTCCCACCTCGAATCTTTTCTTCCAGAGGCGACCACTTTCATCTTTTAAACTGTTTCTTCCGGTATTTACCCCCTTATTTCCAGATCCTGTGCTCACACTGTTACTTCACGCTTTAGTCCTTTCCGCTTGACTTTCTCTTGCGGTAGATGACGATTTAGCTCTCTACTTTACCTCCCTCCGTTCTCACCTTCAACCCTTACATATCGCAATTTTTGTTCAATTAATATTCGTGTTTACATCGTTAGGACTAGGTGAATATTGTTCACTACTAGTCAATAAGTGTAACAATCCTTTTCCCTCAAGCTACCTTTTTTCCCCTGGAGTAAATAATTGCCCTCTTTTTTTTTTTTTTTTTTTTTTTTTTTTAACTTGCTCAGTTCTGAGTACATATCACTACTATTTCTCGGCAGTAATAATCAGTCCCTTATAGATGGCACAGGCTTCCTGATAACAAGCGCGTAGAGCAGGGTGGCTGGAGGGCAGGAACGGGAGGTGGAGAGGGTAGAGCAAGCAGCACCATCAATGGCTTTGTCCTGGGGCGGCCAGAAGCTGGAAGGTGCCCTCATCCCCCTTCTGGGGCCTTCGTGCCAGGTTTGGGGGTGAAGTGGAGACGGAGCATCCTCCTGGGGCAGCGGCTGGCTGGCGCTGAAGGAGTGCGGTGTAATCAGAGCCAGGCCAAGAGCCCTCTGTAAGCTCTTCCGATCACAGTGGTGTGATTAGTCACACTTCCTGCTTGAAAACAGGCAGATATTAGAAAGGGAAATCCTACTGTGAGGTTTGGATAGGATTTCAAATGGGTCTTTTCTGCAAATAAGGTTGAAAGAGGGAGGAGGAGGGAAGAACTTTCTCTCGGGCTAGTGCTTGTTGAGCCTTAGAGAAAAGGATACCCCGAGATCCTGGGACCTCCATTCCCTGCATCTTCATTATGTGGTGGACTTGGCTGTTCAAGTGACTTTGACCGGCACTCAGATTTGGTGGACCACTGGGATGTGGGTGAGGACTTTAAATGTTTTTTTGTGGGAGAAGACTTTCTTAAGCAGGTGTGGGGCTGTGGGTCAACATCTGTTGAGCACTGACAGAGGATATCTAGGAAAATGGGCTAGATCGTTGGGCAAGTTACTTTATCTCTCTAGCCTTAGCTTCCCCATCTGTGAAATGGGCTACTCAGAGACTATATTTCATAGGATTGCTGTGAGTATTAGAAGAGGGGAGCCTTAAGAGCACTTAAACGAGGACCTGGCACATAGTGAGCCTTCAGGAAATGTGAATTATTATTCTCATGAGAAATTCATCAATACTCTATGTCACAGTGTTTGTGGTCAGGCTTGCTGAGGTATGTGAAAGTCTACGGCTTTTTATTACATTTTGAAGCTTAAAAGAGTGATTTCTTTATGTACTCAACATTTTCTGGAAATACAAATGCATGGTTTGAAATCTGGGCCTAAGAGGTAAGCTCGGGGCTCTCGCTGTTGCGGTGGTGATGACTGCATGTTGAAAGAAAGCAGGATGCATTCAACTTGAAGCCTACAAAGAACCTTCTCGGGTTTGAACCTTAAACTTTACAAAGGAACAAATGAAGTGCATCGGAGCAAAAGTTCCTCAACTCTTCTGCCACCAACAGATAGGGTTAAAGGTCCCTTAGTCCCCCTTTGGACTTAAAGAAAATGTGGACTTTGAGACAACCTTTGTAAGGAGACTAACTTCTGTACAATTTTTTTTTTTTAACCATAGGACTTTGGGAAAATAGATTCCAACCATATGGAGATGGTAAACCAGGAATTGTTTAAAAAAAAAATGATCTAGCGTTTTGTTCATTCAGAAGTAAAGTGACAACTGCTGGTTGAAAAGTATATTTTTGTTATTAAGGAAGCAAATTAAAATTGCAAGAAAACAAGGGAATGATCAGCTTGCAAAAGTTATTTGCTTTGATTAGAAGCACCAATAAATGTGCCTTGGTTCTATAACTGCTTCATTTAGCACTTGACATAAAATAGATTTTTTTCACAGCATAATATCTCCATTGAAATATAATTATTTTGCAGATTGCTCAACTGAATACTCTTATAAACATGCTGTTGGGGGATTCGCCCCAGGCGATCATCAGATCATGACAATGTGCACAGTTGATGGACACGTGAGGGATGTGGCAGTCGAGCTTGGAGCAGAGAAGGTGATTTGTTGCAGAGCAATTACCCTAATGCATTTTTAAAAGCATAAAATAAAGAATCATTTCATTTGCTGAAAAGATATTTTAGGTGCTTCGGTAAAGCAGTGACAGAATATTTTGATTGTCAGCTTTTTTTTTTCTTTAAAGTTAGATAATTACATTTACCAGTTAAAGAATTGCCATTTAAAAATAATATTTTGTCTAAATGTTTAAAGATGTCTATTAAAAATGTATACTGAACATGACAGCGGCCTTTTCATGGTGTAATTCTAGTCGGTGGTCTGAAAACAATTAGGATAAAAAAATGTACATTTATTCAGTGCTAGCTGGAGTCAAGATCTTTAGAGTATGGTGAGGGTGGCATTATGATTTTTAAGATAGCGCTATTTTGCTCAGATAACACTTCTAAGAAAGGTTCTGCAGTTATGTGTGTGTTTAGTTTCTTTAGTAATCTCTCCAGGGAGCAAAGCTCCCAGTGGGTTGTGGTCTGGGGCACCTTCTGTCTCATGCATAAGAGAGAAGATGGGGAAAAACTTTAGTAAAACAGCCAAATGTTATCCACCTACTTAGGCCCCTCATTCAACTGGTATACACCAGAATGGCTGTACTGGTTGTTACAACATTGAAATATTTGCTCACTTGTTGGTAAAAAGTTGGTAAAAGTCCAGCCCCCTCAGGTCCCTCCCTTAGGTCTCCATCCAGCAGCCAAAGGACTAATGCCTGCCTTAACCGGGGGCTGCCAGGCTCTGTCCCAGCCAGGCTAGTATCCATTCCAGTCGGTGGGTGTCTGGGCCATACTGGTTATCACCCTGTTTAGATTAATCTTTGGCTTTAGCTTAGGAACATTTAGAATATTCAAAAGCAACATGTAGAGGCTGGCATAGGGGATGGGGCAAGAAACTGGTAAGAAACACAGTTCCTTGGTCCCCTTAATCTAAGTAATGGGAGTAGATACATCCTTGAATGTGTTTGAGCTTCTACCAAGAGGGAGGAGCTAGGGGCAGAGATTTGGGCTCTGGGACTGCTTCATGGGGTGTTTCTCACTGCCTGTGGCAGCTGTTGATCTATGGCCAGGAGTGTTAGAGAGCTCTCTCAGGTCAGGAATAACCTCCAGGAGAAGTGAGAAGGGAGATGGTGAAGTTATGGTGCAAAAACACACAGCAACGATGGGGTGAAGCAATCAGGTCAGTACTCTGTCCTTGACTCTTAAACAGGCAAATCGAAGTTTTGAAGCAGATTTCTGAGGGAAACCTGGTAACTTGCTGTGATCTAGCTCGCTTGAAAGAAGTCCTACAGCTCCCGTGGGAGGCTCCCTGTCCATTAAAGAGCACCGAGGCTTTCCTGACATAGACTTCTTTCTCCAAATGAACATTGAGAGTCTGAAGCCTCCTTTCCCTTCATGTGGGACAGGTTTTCAATTCTAGTTGTTGTATGTAAAAACCTAACAGGTCTCAGCAAACTAGGAATAGAGGGGAAATTTCTCAACTTAATAAAGTTGAGGAGCTATCTACAAAAAAACCTACAGCTGACATCATACGTGATGGTGAGAGACTTAGTTTCCCCATTAAGATCAGGTACAGGGACTTCCTTGGTGGCCCAGGGGTTAAGAATCCACCTGCCAATGCAGGGGACATGGGTTCGAGCCCTAGTCTGGGAAGATCCCACATGCCACGGAGCAACAAAGCCCGTGTGCCACAACTACTGAGCCTGTGCTCTAGAGCCCACGAGCCACAACGACTGAAGCCCACATGCCTAGAGCCCGTGCTCCGCAACAAGAGAAGCCACTGCAATGAGAAACCTGTGCACCACAATGAAGACCCAACACAGCCAAACATAAATTAAAAAAAAAAGATCAAGTATAAGGCAAGGATGTTTTCTCTTACCACAGCTTTTCAGTATCATACCGGAAGTCCTTGCTAATACAGTAAGGTGAAGAAAGGAAATAAAATGTGTACTTATTGGGAAGGAAGTAATAAAATAGTCTTTGTTTGCAAGTGACATGACTACCTATGTTAATCGTTATGCCTAAAGGATTGACAAAAATAATCTCCTGGAACTAATAAGCAATTATAACAAGGTTGCAGGATACCAGGTTTATATACAGAAGCAATGAACAATGGAATTGTTCCAATGAACAATGGAATTTGAAATTAAAAACGCAGTACCATTTACATTAGCACCCTCCAAAATAAAATACCTAGATATAAATCTAACAAAACATGTACAAGATCTATATGAGTAAAGCTACAAAACTCTGAAGAATGAAATCAAAGAACTAAATAAATGGAGAGATATTCCATGTTCATGCATAGAAAGACTCAATATGGTCAGGATGTTACCTCTTCCCAAATTGATTTATAGATTAAATCAATCCCTTTCAAAATCTCAGCAAGTTATTTTATGGATAGTAACAAACTGATTCTGAAGTTTATATGGAGATTCAGAAGACACAGAGTAGCCAACACAATATTGAAGGAGGAGAACAAAGCTGGAAAGCTAACACTACTGAACTTCGAGACACTTTAAAGCTATAATAATCAAGAAATGTAGTATTGGTGAAAGAATAGACAAACAGGTCAAGGGAACAGAACTGAAAACCCAGAAATAGACCCCCACAAATATAGTCAATGACCTTGACAAGGATCAAAGGCAATTCAGTGGAGCAAAGGTAGTCTTTCAAATATGGTGTTGGGACAACCAGATATCCACATGCAAAAAAATGAATCTGGACACAAAACTTATACCCTTCACAAAAATTAACACGAAATGGATCACTGATCTAAATGTAAAATGCAAAATTATAAAACTCTCAGAAAATAACATAGGAGAAAACTTATATGGCCTTTGGTATGGTGATGACTTTTTAGATACAACACCAGAGACCTGATCTATGAAAGAAATAATCGATAAGATGGCTTCATTAAAATTAAAAACTTCTGCTCTGTGAAAGACACTGTCAAGAGAATGAGAAAACAAACCATAGACTGGGAGAAAATAATTGCAAAAGACACATCTGATGAAGGACTATTATTCAAAATATTCAAAGAAATCTTAAAACTCGACAATAAGAAAAACAACCTGATTAAAAAATGGGCCAGGGCTTCCCTGGTGGTGCAGTGGTTGAGAGTCCTCCTGCCGATGCAGGGGACACGGGTTCGTGCCCCGGTCCGGGAAGATCCCACATGCCGCGGAGCGGCTGGGCCCGTGAGCCATGGCCACTGAGCCTGCACACCTGGAGCCTGTGATCCGCAACGCGAGAGGCCACAGCAGTGGGAGGCCCGCATACCGCAAAAGAAAAAAAAAAAAGGGCCAAAGACCTTAGCAGACAACTCACCAAAGAAGATGTACAGATGGCAAATAAGCATACGAAAAGATCTCCACATCATATGTTATCAGGGAAATGCAAATTAACATAAAAATGAGATAGCGCTACACACCTATTAGAATGGCCAAAATCTGGCACACCGATAACACCAAGTGCTGACAAAGGCATGGAACAACAGGAATTCTCCAACATTGCTGGTGGAAATGCAAAATAGTACAGACACTTTGAAAGACAGTCTGGCAATTTCTTACAAAACTAAACACACTTTTACCATATGATCCAGCAATCCTGCTCCTTGGTATTTACCCAAAGGAGCTGAAAACTTATATCCACACAAAAGCCCACACACGAATGTTTATAGCAGCTTTATTCATAATTACCAAAACTTGGAAGCAACCAAGATGTCCTTCAGTAGATGAATGGATCAATAAACTGTGATACATCCAGACAATGGAATATTATTTAGTGCTAAAAAGAAATGAGTTATCAAGCCATGAAAGAAACTTAAGTGCATTTTACCAATCTGAAAAGGCTACATACTGTATGATTCCAACTACATTCTGGTAAAGGAGAAATTATGGAGACAGAAAAACGATCAGTGGTTTCAGGGTGTTGGGAGGTGGGGTGAGGGATGAATAGGCAGAGCACAGAGGATTTTAGGGTAGTGAAAAATACTCTGTATGACATTATAATAATGGATACATGTCATTACACATTTGTCCAAACCCACGGAGTGTACAACACCAATAGTGAACCCTAACGTAAACTATGGACTCTAAGTGATGATGATGTGTTTGTCGGTCGTAACAAATGTACCACTCTGAGGAGTGATGTGGATAACGGGGAAGGTTATGCATTTGGGGCAGGGAATATATGGGAAATCTCTGTATCTCCCTCTCAATTTTGCTGTGAACCTAAAACCTGCTTTTAAAAATAGTCTAAAAAAAATCTTTCCTAACCAAAAATCTAAAAAAAACCCAACCTAACAGATCTCCCCACCTCCTGTCTTGCCCTCCTCCAGTCAGCTTACCATGCCACTGGCTTCCAGGTAATCTGTTGAGCAGTGAATCTGATCATGACCCTCTCAGCATAAAAGCCTTCAGTGCCTTCCTGTTGCCCAGAGAGTGTGTGGGGTGTCTCCAGATGTTTCTGAGCACGCACTTCCGATTTATGTATGTATTTATTTATAAATTATATGCAGGTAGTGTTGTACTGATACGTTATATAGGATATAAATATGCCAAAATAGATTTTTTAAAGGATGAGATAAGATTAATAATAATAGATATTTCACTATTTTCCTCCCACACCCTTAGTAGACGGTTTTGTGCACTACACTTTAGGTGTCAGTCACCTAGAGCCATGCTACTCAAATTATGTGCTCACAGATCACCTGGGGAGCTTGTTAAAATGCAGGTTCTGATTCAGTAGGTCTGGGGATGGGGCTTGAGTTTCTGCAGTTGGAATGAGCTCTCAGGTGATGCTGCTGTTACTGGTCCAGGGAACACACTACTAGTAGCAAGAACCCGGGGCATACAGTCCCAACTCATTAGAATGTCGTTAGAAACACCATCAGCTGGTCTCTGTTACTTTAGTTATTTGTGATCTAGACATAACATAAATTTGCAGGTCCTCCAAACGTGCCATGTGGTTTTGTCAGTTGGTGCTTATGCTTCTTCCTTTGCCAGGAATGCTCTTCTCTTTCTCTCCCCATCCTGGCAAACACCAGGGATTGTTTAAGACTTGGTTGGAGGCTAGACCATCCCGAAGAAGTTTTAAAAAATGACTTTCCCTCTGCCACAACCATTCTCCTTGCCTCCCCCGCCCATACATACAAGTAGACCGAGGTGCCCCAGGCCAAAGGGAGCAGCCATTATCTGTGCCCTCCATAAATTCTAACAGAATGCACTTGAAAGACTTCGTTACACTGTTGTTATATGTCTGTCACGGACATGTTAACACGTCTGAGTCCCCTCGGCATCAGTGCTTCTGGCAAGAAGGGAAGAGGAAGCTTGAGTGAGCGGAGGGAGAGGGCAGGCCCAGGCAGGCCAGGGACAGCTTGGCTGACCCCAAGGGAGCTCTGGAGATGACCTTTATACCCACACAGCAATCAGTCATTGGGCGTGGGTGAGGCTCCCTACTGCTGATCAGGCCCTGGGCGCGGATCCCTATCTGTCCACAACACTCCTAGCCTTTGCTGCAACAGCTCTTCCTGTAAGGGAAATCTGGACAGAGCATCACAGTGTTTGCCTAAATATCTCTCCCCTTTTCCTAGGACTCCAGCTCCCTTAGGTCGGGGATATGGTTAGTCAGTCGTTGTGTCCTGAGGTCCAGGCAGAATGTTGGCACACAGTGGCGCTCAGTAAACAGCACCTGCAAATGTCAGACTGACCAGTGTGGTCACCCTAAGTGGGGTGTACAAGACAGTCCTTTGGGGCGTGGGAAGAAAATGTGAGGAAGTTCTACTTACATATTTTAAACCTCCCCCTTTGATTCTACGTACATATGTTAGTACAGTATTACATATGTCTTTCATAAATAAACATAAATAAATGAGTTGCTCAAACATTTTTTGTGGAGGTACAGAATCAGTAGTTGTAAGGAGACCAGTGGTCTGGAGCGGTTGTTGGCATTTTTGGTAAAGTTTGACTGGAACACAGCAGCACCCACGTGTTTATGCATCTTCTATGGCTTCTTTTTTTTTTTTTTTTTTTTTTTTTTTTTTGGTACGCGGGCCTCTCACTGTTATGGCCTCTCCCGTTGCAGAGCACAGGCTCCGGACGCGCAAGCCCAGCGGCCATGGCTCACGGGCCCAGCCGCTCCGCGGCATGTGGGATCTTCCCGGACCGGGGCACGAACCCGTGTCCCCTGCCTCGGCAGGCGGACTCTCAACCACTGCGCCACCAGGGAAGCCCTTCTATGGCTTCTTTTGTGCTACGACGGCAGAACTGAAGAGTTGAAGCAGAGATTGTATGACCCGCAGCGCGTAAGACACTTCCTATCCAGGCCTTCACAGACAGCTTGCTCCTCCCTGGTCTGGGGGGATACAGCTGTTAGTGTGTTGACTGCAGGTGACCCTTACCCTTCAATTTCTGCTGAACCACGTGTCCAGCAATAAAAATGAAGCCCTAAGTTATTGCAGGGTGGGGCCTCATGGTTAGCAGCAGTTTGCTTCTCAGATGCTGTGAGAAGGACAGCTATTTGTTTCCCAATATCCTTTCTTTATTCTAGGCACATGGATGCCTAGAATAAAGACTGCATTTTCTAGCCCTTGTTGCAGTTACTAGGACCACTGAAGTCTGGTCAGTGGAATGTTGTGTGCAGCTTCCAGGGGGTGGCCTTAAAGGGAATGGTCCTGTTCTTCTTCCCTTCCTCCTTTGGCTGGCTGTAATGGAGATAAGATGGCTGGAGTTTGAGCAGCCATCTTGCACTATGAGGTGGGACATGTTGACGATATTATAGCAGCAGCTTAGTAAGAGGAGGCCATCTCCCTGCCAATGACATGAAGCCATCAAAGCAGTTCTGGATTCCCACTTCCATATTCTTTTGCATGCAAGAGAAATAAGCTTCTATACTGTTTAAGCCATTGTTAGTTGTGAATCCTAAAGAGTTTCTTTTTACCCACAATTGAACATAATTCTAACTGATTTGGATAATCTGTCACTGAGCAGTCCCCCAAAAGTTTCCCATTTTGGATTATGTGACATTTCTTCTAGGAGGTGCTTTGTCCAAAAAAATCTGAGTTATTTTAACTAAAGAACTAACGTTCACAACTCTGTGCACATCACTGAAGCAGGTGTGCATTGATGAAATTGCGGGGTGGTCAGGAAGGGGACACCTGAGCTTGGGCAGCTGAGGGATAACTGTGCAGGGACTCAAATAAGACACATTTGAAAATTTGGGTGCTTCTTTCCTTAAAAGAGATGTGTCCTTTATAGTTCTATTTGTGTGTATTTTCCCTTTTCTTCAGAGACTTGACTTGTATAAATAATTCTTGAGTCTTTTTTTTTTTTAACTTATAGAAGTTTTTCTAAGTAAATACTCTAATTACTTAGCTAAGTGATAAATATTTTCCTGGAACTGCCTAACTTTATTACGCAGCCCCCAAGAACAATCACTTAGATTTTACAACACCCTTAATAAAGAATTAATTGAGTACATCTTTTTGACTAGAGTAATTTATTTAGAGTTAGAATTTTTGAAGAAAGTAATTTTTATTTGTGCTCACAACAAAATAATTAGTGACAGTCATTTTCCTTAAAAGAAGGGTTTTGAGAGAGCATTTTTTTAAAGGTATCATTTATTATATGGAAGAGACTATGAGAGGAACCCTTTGTCCAGGACAATAGTCTTCTAGCCTTGTTAGTGTCTTATTCTGTATAAATGTGCCTAATTGTTACAGTTGCTAAACAGAACCCATCCTACTGAGTGTGATCATTTAGCTGTGAGGAGGCATAATAGCAGTTGCATCCAAAATTTGCGGCAATTTTACATATTCTTTCTGCAGAATTTTTTTTTCTTGTTGCCAAAGGCGCGGAGGAAGCGCTGCTGTTTCCCCCATTGTCAGGGGCAGCTGTCTGTCTGAGCCGAGGCTGCACACCCACCAACCAGGCAGATGGTGGATGGGAGCTGAGGCATGTCTTCTGTGCACAGAACCCACTTTGCTGGCTTTGAGGAGTGCAGCTGCCACGCTCTCAGGATGGTGACAGTGAAGGAGACAGCGTCCGCATTTCAGGAGCCCTTGTATAGGGAGCCATGTGCATTGAAAGGGTGCTTGGGGTCTTTGGAGCATTGAATAGGCACTTGCATATTCAAACTGCCAGAGCTGTGTGAAAATATGAATTCCTATTAATTAGAATTTTGGATAGGAATCAGGCAGGAGGTGTGTTGCAAGGCTGAGGGGAAACCGTTCTGCCAGATCTGCATGTTAATGTGTTCCTGCTGGAGAGGCCAGCCCAGGGCCCTGCAGCCTGCGTAATAACCCCAGCTTTCTAAGACATGATTCACCCCTCTTCCTCCACCTGTATGATCCTTTACGCTAATCAAAGTCCTTCCCAAGTCAGGCCCCCGACAAAGATTCAGTTGTTTGGGGGAGGACGGGGAAGGAATTTTCACTCGGCATGAGGTGGAAGAAACTTCCATGACCCTGCTGCTGTGACCTGGACCTCCAAAGAGGGTGGTTCAATGAGGAAACCAACCTGTGGACCACAGCCATGACCCTGTGTTTCCTTGCTGTCAAGTCTAGGCCACAAGGCTTGACTTCAGCACTGTTATTCCTTCTCTACCCTACCTTCCGTCCTGTCCACTGTCCTCCAAAGTGGACATTCAGCTTTAACCCAGATATATATTTCAACAACAGCTTTATTGAGTTTAATTCGGTTGTAATTGAATTGTATTTTTATATCATACAATTTTCCCATTTTAAAGAATACAATTCAGTGGTTTTTAGCATATTCACAGATATGTGCAACCATTACCAGACTCCAGTGGAGAATGGTTCATCACCTCAAAGAGTTCATTACCTCCACCTTTTTTAGCTATTTTTCCCTATGCTCATCACCCCTCCTCTGCTTGAAGCAATCACGAATCTACCTTCTGTCTCTATAGAGCCAGATATTCTTATGTGTGAGTAGTCTGGGGGTGTGTGATGGAGAGTGTGTCTGTGTGGGTCTGTGCATAGCGTGAGGCCAAGAGGAGAGGATAGGGAAAATTTCCAGAACAGATGAGAAACTAGCCCTGGCATGTAAAGGCATTCAGCTTAATTTCCATGTCTTGAAATCAAAGCAATCTACTTCTACTCTTATCTCAGGCTGAAATAGTACCCTATCACAAAGTCTTGGTCAGTCTTAATAGCTTACCTAATCAGGGTATGTTGTGAAAGTGAATTTTATATTTTACACCATACCTGAAGCAGATTCCACACTTTTGTTCGGTTTATCAATATTGTATGTGTTCCACTCACAGTCTAGAACTCAAGCATCAAAGTCTGGCTGGTCAATCCGAAAGTGGGAATAGTGTTAACTCATATTTGAGGAGATCAAGATAGAATTTGCATCAGATAAGTCTCAGGACAGGGTTTTACTACCTTTCGAGAGTTTTGATAGTTTGTCACCTACTTCACTATTTTTCGAATCTCTGACCCTAACAGTTCCATTCCCCACCCGCCGTACCCTCTCACTCATCACTACCCACACCAGCATAAGCATTTTTATGAAAGACATATAGGTTCAAAGAATTTGGAGGTGGAAAGGATTTTAGGGACAATTTAATCAAAGTCACTAGTATTGGTCAGCTTCAGGCTGCCGTAACAAAATACCAGAGGCTGGGTGGCTCAAATAACAGAAATTTATTTTCTCACAGTTCTGGAGGCTGGAAGTCTGAGATCAGGGTGCCAGAATGACTGAGTTCTGGTGAGTTCTCTTCCCAGCTTGGACATGACACTGTCTTGTTGTGTCCTTATATGGTGGGAGTCGGAGGATTAGTGCTTGCACATATAAATTTGGGGGGACACAGTTCAGTCCAAAGCACCACTCGTTATATTTTTCTTCATGTTACCCTGAAATGAAAGTACCTGTTTTAGAGAATTCACTACATTTCTGGAGTTGTAGATCTAATGAAGATCAAAAATACGTTTGCAGCTCCCTGCTTTGCAGCATTATTGTCAGCTCTTGAAGGTTCCTCGTTGCTTAGAATTGATGGATCTGGAAGAAGATTCTTGGAAATTATGCCAGAGCAGAAATGTAAAATGAAGATGCAGTGAAAATCTTGGAGGTGGGACCAGAGGAATCTTTGAAGCTATGGCACAGAGAGAACGAAGCATATGGGGACTCTGAAGGGAGGGTTGTCCTCCTGAGGGACTGGGTGGAATGCTGGAGTACGATTTCAGGTGGGAATAACCTGAGAGTGGCTGAAGAGGAGGAACCGTCCAGGAATGAGACCGTCTTTACAAGGTCCGTTTGCAGTGGAAGCGTGAATACCTGGGCATGAGTCTGCTCATTCCCTCACAGGCTGGTTCCTTCTCCACCAAAGGGGAAAGGTAGGTGATGCTCAGAGTGGGTGCTCTCTGCCAGCTGGGGCAGCAAGTTAGTCCTGGCCGTTATTTGGAAATCGTTTCTGGAGTGACACCTCAGTGGCTTTTGTCTCAGTGCCTTTTGTCTGTGAGAACAATGCTCTACTATTGAAGACTGGGGATGACACCAGTGGAGGTGAGACACAAGCCCGATCTTGATGATCATTAAATCCAGCAAACTAGGACACTGACCCACAGTTTACCCCTTCGTATGAAAATAAGAGAGAGCCAGAATGTCCACTAAAAGAACTCTCAGATTATATGCTTTAGAATTCAAATTCAATTTCTTTTTCTTTAGGACAATTTGATACCTTAATTCTATATTTATATAAAAAGACATATGAAGCAAGCAATGGTTATTCAGCAGAGGATATGTTTAAATAGAGCATCAAGTTCTCTTGGTGCATTTAGGGAGATTGGGATTGACACATACACACTACTATATATAAAATAGATAACCAATAAGGACCTACTGTGAAGCACAGGGAGCTCTACTCAATATTCTGTAATGACCTACATGGGAAAAGAATCTAAAAGAGAGTAGATAATATGTATATGTATAACTGATTCACTTTGTTGTACACCCGAAACTAACACAACATTGTAAATCAACTATACTCCAATAAAAATTTTTCTAAAAAGTTCTCTTGGTGCATATAAATATGATGTACTCCACAGATGAAGTTAACATACAACCTTTTAGGTCACATCTCTGTGAACAGCAAGAGATGTTGTGAGGACACCAGACAGTGTCAACCTGTCCATCTGCTGACATGGAGAAGAGGAACTAACAGGTATTTTTCCGCTGAACCGTGAGAACACTGACCTGCAGAAACCCCCAAGGAGAGGTGTTGAACTCAGAGGTGCATTTCAGCTGTTTTGGCTGTGTGTGGGGGGGTTGATTTGTTACCAGCATGTGTAATACAGTAAAAAAAAATAGATTGTAGACGTTGGTTTGGAAAGAGTCTACTTAAATGATGTCGTGGAACTGTCAAGAAAGGTAGAGTTCATTTACTTCATGGAAACCATGTAATATTGTTAACTCTAATGATGTTTTATAATCATGGACACTTAACACATAGGAGATCCTACACATTTGCTAGACGGTCTTAATAGATATTTGCATAAATGGCAAATATGTACCACAGCATTCTTTAAATGTTGGTTTTTACACTGAGTACGAAAATTACTCCCTTGTTAACGTTGTGACTGAAATATCCAGTTAAGTGAGCCAGCAATTCAATTTCTCTTTGGCTCAGGAAATGGCTCCCTCTTTTCACATTAGCACATGCCTGTTTTGGAAGTGGCTGGCTATTTTCATTGCGCTCACGGTGACCTAAACCATACACCCACACTGTCTTGCTTCCCGGCTGATGGAAGTGGTGTGTGTGTGTGTGTGTGTGTGTGTGTGTGTGTGTGTGTGTTCGTGTTGTGAGTGTATGTGAGAGACAGACAGACAAAAACAAAGACAAAGAAGACAGAGACTGAGATGGAAAGAATCTTTCCCTGAGTGAGAGAGTTTTTGAATCATTTTCAGGAGATTTGTATGTCATTTTCCCATTGTTTGGTTTTATTTTTTAAAACCATTTTTAGTGCTATGGATGGCTGTGTCATTTTTGTTATTGTTGTTGAGCTACAAGGAAAACATTGGCAGTTCTGACAAGATCATGAAGCCAGAAGAATTTCTTGAGGAAAATATTCTCATGTGTTATGTAAGAACTTTCTCATTTCATTTTCTTCATAAAAGGACTCAACTCAATTGGTTTTGAAGCTCCCATAAACATTTGTTATTTGAAGGAAAATACAAAATGAAGACTGTCTACTTAAAAATGCTCACCAGCAAATATTTGTTGAGTGTCCACCATGGGCAATGTTTTGCATTAGGTGTTCTGAGGCTTCAGGATGAATCACATGAATAAGACACAGAAACATGCACGTGGTGTTTCCTTTGCGTTGTTTCCAAAAGGATTTACAGTGGGAATCTCATGGAGCAATTGACTGTCTTTATAAGTGAATTCTACAGTATATGCATAGAGTGATACAGAAAGTCTCCAATTTAGGATGGATTGGGTTCTAAAACTCCATTTGAAAATTAGTTGTTTGGTGGCCAGAAAGCATTTCCCTATACCAAAAATTTTATATAGGGCAGGTTCCTAAGTTTGTCCACAAGAATTTCTTTAGCTCATAAATTTAAGCCCAAATTAAGATATAAACTGAAATTTTAACTCCTTTTCAGGAGTACCTAACCTGCTTTTATAACATTCAAGGGACTCAGTGACCAGACCTGCCCCTGGGGTATGAAGGAGTCCCAGGTTTTGTGGGGCACCTGTCTGTATAAGCAATTTGTGTTATACAAAATTCAGAGTGTCAGTGCTATCCTGAGGGGCAGGCTCATCTGATCATGTGGGGAAAAAAGGCATACTGGCCAGCAGAGACTATACATTTGCCAGGCTTTCCTCTGAGAACCAGGGAAAGCTAGGGCACCCTGGGATGACCCTTGTAGGTGTGAGTTCTGGAGCTCCTCGGGGCATCTGGTAGACCCCACAATGTGCAAAAGCAGTAGAGTTTTGAGGAGCCCCCAGAAGGTGGGGAATGTAGACTGGGGCACACACAGGTCCTGGTCCAGGCTCAGAGTACCTGCCCAGTTGGCATTGCCAGTTTTGGACCGTCCCAGGCACCAGGAGGGACTCTAAACAACATAAACCCCTGAGTCCCAGGTTCTGGGCAAGGCCCCCTGCTTGCCCGAGTTAAAGAGTGATTAATGTCAGTGACAATATTTCTATGGGAAAGTGCATTATTAGCCTCAATTCAGAGCACTAGTAACACATTTCTGATATACCTGGCACATTGTAGGTGCTCATTTATATTTGCTGAATGAATACATATATGGTTTGAGGATGGAGTGCTCTTTCATACACTGGGGTAGATTGAGCAAAATGTTGCTCAAGTTTGCCTAAGAAAAGGCACCTCTGTGGATGGGTCAGTGCTCAGCTGTCCTGCTCTAGGAGGTGAAGGTTAACTGTAATATGTGGGTTAGAATTGGTACTATCAGACCTGGATGGCATGTTTCAGTTCTTTGCTAGACATGGACGAGAGACTGACAAGTCACAGTTTGTCTTTATAGTTGTTATACTTCTGAAGAATTATAGGTGGAAAATATTGCAGTTTTCAGAGAAGAGGTAAGTGCCTTAATCACATTTATTCAATTTAGTTACAATTGAGATGACACTTAGCATTTCTTTTTTTTTTTTAACATCTTTATTGGGGTATAATTGCTTTATCATGGTGTGTTGGTTTCTGCTTTATAACAAAGTGAATCAGTTATACATATACATATGTTCCCATATCTCTTCCCTCTTGCGTCTCCCCTCCCTCCCACCCTCCCTATCCCACCCCTCTAGGTGGTCACAAAGCACCGAGCTCATCTCCCTGTGCTATGTGGCTGCTTCCCACTAGCTATCTACTTTACGTTTGGTAGTGTGTATATGTCCATGCCTCTCTCTCGCCCTGTCACAGCTCACCCTTCCCCCTCCCCATATCCTTAAGTCCGTTCTCCAGTAGGTCTGCGTCTTTATTCCTGTCTTACCCCTAGGTTCTTCATGACATTTTTTTTCCTTACATCCCATATATATGTGTTAGCATACGGTATTTGAGACTTAGCATTTCTGATACTCAGTTCAGCACCAGCTGTTAAACCCAAAGTGAAAATGTGGGCAACAAATAATTTTTCCAAACAATAATTTATAAAAAGATAATTCAGACATTCTTTACTGACCTGCAGAGAAAGTCTTGGCATTGCTGAATAATTCTAAGTTCAACTAGGAGTCAATATAGCAATTGCCTCTTGAAGGCTTTTCTTCGTAGAGTAGTAAGTGCTTAAATTCTGCACATACTGACTTGAATGACGCCCCTCCAGATGCTCAGGATGGCGTGTGGTGTGTGGCTATGGCACTGCAACCCCCCCAGAGTGGTCCCCTGTGCCATCCCCTGTACCCGTGAGAAGGCAGCTGAGCATATTCATTATGCCTTTATTGCTCTGCTGAGACAACCACCTGTATGTCTAGTTTGTCAAAAGGGTGTGGGGTGGAGGGTCACTTTATCTGATAGAAAGGTATTTTCTTTTGTTGCCTCAATGACATTCAGTGGCAGAAATAACCACTCAGTATAGTTAGTGATTGTAAGGTACTTTGTACAGTAAATCCTTTACTGGAACAATAGCAAAGAGTTTCAATACAACTCCACAAAAGAACTGGGGTGAGTGGTTTTAGGATTAATGGGGACTTATCACAGGATGGGTCAGAAGACCTTTTGGTCCTGGACTCACATTTACAAAGGGTCTGGAAATTTACATTTTGACATTATCCTCAAATGTGGCTACACATAGTCATAGGGCTACATTGCCAAGACCGAATGTTGAAACTATGCTGTTATTTTTGTAACCCTGTTGTGGCATTTAATCATATCTAATTACATTGAGAACCTCAGACAGTGGAAGTGATCCAGTGATCCCGCAATCACTGGGAGGCCCCGACAAGCTTCCGCAGTCTTACTCTTTCCACAGGCATAACCTTCCACTTTATGCTGGAGGAATGAAAGGAGCCAATGGCTTTTTATTTTCAGTCCAGATACATGAAATGGCAAGGCTAACATGGAGATAAGCGCAGGGGCCTGACACCAGGCCCATTCACTCGTTCACTCACTGAACAAATGTTGATGAGCGGCCAGACGGATCCGAGAAGGAGTCCAGGCTCGGCTGGCGTGCTGCCCCTCTGAGCCTCAATTTCTGAATTTGTTAGGTGGGACCAACAATGTGTTAGTACTTGCCTCCAAGAAGATTGTAGGGACCAAATGAGGTAATGCATTAAGGGAGCAGCACAGGCCTGACATAAACTAGGGGCTCAGGAAAAGCTAGCTGCTGTTATTAGTAGCATTACTTTATACTACACCATGGGTTAGGGTGTTACGCCAGGAGCTGGGAGCAACAGGTGGAGGAAACACGTCCCTGTCCTCTAGAGGCTTGTGGTCTAGGGCGACAGAGAAGCAGTTGCAAATTCAGTGTGATGGTGACCATACCTGGCATGTGTGCAAGGAGCAGGGACCACAGAAAGAGGCAATGTTCAACTCTACCTTGGGTGTAGAGAGAGGTTCACAGACGTCAGGGAAAACCCAGATTCTTATCTCACCCAACCACTCATTAGCTGGGAGACTTGAGGCACGTCGTTGGACCCCTAAGTCTCAGTTCCCCAATCTACCAAAAGAGAGGGCAGACTAAGGCATCTCAAAGATTTGCTGAACTGACCGGGTTTCAGAACTGAAGTGGGTTCAGGTGCTTTCCATGATGTAAGTCAGAAGTCTGACTTTGTTACCGATTCATCATTATACCTTGAAAAAAATCCTACGATGCTTGACTTCGTTTCCTCAGGGTCTCAAAGTTAGTTAATTTCTGTTTTTAATACACTTTGAAAACAAAATGCCTGTTGCCACATGTGGGCAAATTTCAGGGCTCCTCTCCACCTGCTCCGTCTCTCTCAGTGATACTCCAGCCCTAGAGGAGCTGGAGCAAGGCTTCCCACAGGGCTCTCATTGATGTCTGACCTCTCTTCTACCAGGAACTGTTTCTGTCCTCCGTCAGAGTCAGGGAATGTTCATGACCAGATGAGTGTCCATACCCTCAGCCATGTGTTAGGAAGGGTTTTCTTTTTAGCATGTTCCATAAATCCCCCTGGCAAACACACAAGCAAAGATTACAATAAACATAGTTGCTAATCTATTTTCCACACAAGATGTCTTAAAACCCCCATGCCAGGCTTCCCTGGTGGCACAGTGGTTAAGAATCCGCCTGCCAATGCAGGGGACACAGGTTCGAGCCCTGGTCCAGGAAGATCCCGCATGCTGCAGAGCAACTAAGCCTCTGCACCACAACTACGGAGCCCACGTGCCACAACTACTGAAGCACGTGCTCCTAGAGCCTGTGCTCGGCAACAAGAGAAGCCACCGCAATGAGAAGCCTGCTCACCACAACAAAGAGTAGCCTCTGCTCGCCACAACTAGAGAAAGCCTGCGTGCATCAACAAAGACCCAATGTAATCAACAAAGACCCAACGTAATCAAAAATAAATGTAAAAAAAAAAAATCCATGCCTATTGATTTATGTGTCCCTTGTGCTGTGCCTTCACCCAACCACAAGTAGGTGGTTCACTCGTGGTGCACTTCTGGGAAAGGAGAGGCTGGATACCAAGAACCCTGGGCTTCTCTGTTGCGTTATGTGTGCCCTGAAAGATGTCAAGACCAACTATATATCAGAAATGGTTAGGTGTTAGCTCTCCGAACCGAGTGGAAAATACAAAATTGTCCCTATAAAACTCGTATGGCTCTATAGAGGAAATTTTCTTCTTCATAGCCTGATAAAACTTAATGCTAAAATAATGCAATATTAAAAATGTATACATCATCCTTAGAAAACAATCTGGGGGACCATGCATAATAACAAATCAAAAGTTCACCCAGTCTTGGTTTAGTGCCCAGAGAGCTGCACAAACACAATAATACCTGCCCCCTCTGCCACCACTCCCCCTAAGTGGGCTGAAACAGAGCTGTGGTAAGATAGTGTAGAATCACACATGGTGCAGCTTACTGGAAGTGACGTGGAGAGCAGAGCCTCTCTCACCCAGAGAAAGTTCTGGGAAATAAACCTAGCCAATGGCTCTACCATTGTTAGAATATTATAATAATGATATAATATATATGATAATGATACAGAAATCCCATTTAAACATATGGTCTGTAGAGTATCCCTGAGGATGATACAATCTTTTTTTTTTAAGATGTTGGGGGTAGGTGTTTATTAATTAATTTATTTATTTTTGCTGTGTTGGGTCTTCATTTCTGTGCGAGGGCTTTCTCTAGTTGCGGCGAGCGGGGGCCACTCTTCATCGTGGTGCATGGGCCTCTCACTGTCGCCGGCCTCTCTTGTTGCGGAGCACAGGCTCCAGACACGCAGGCTCAGTAGTTGTGGCTCACGGGTCTAGTTGCTCCGCGGCATGTGGGATCCTCCCAGACCAGGGCTCGAACCCGTGTCCCCTGCATTAGCAGGCAGATTCTCAACCACTGCGCCACCAGGGAAGCCCGACACAATCTTTATATTGTTGAAGGGACTTGCTTCCTTTTCTCTCTCCACCCCTCCCCCCTTTCTTTCCCTTTTGTGTGTGTAAGGAAATAACCTTTTCAATCGGAGTGGAGTAAGAAGTGCCATGAAATACATTTTTTTAAAAAACATGTTAAGTGAATAGTAAAATCTATTCTGGCTCATTTCTATGGTGAAAGAAATGGATAGCTCCTGTAGCCATCAGATCATACACCCATTATTTTATGACTTCGTTTTAAAATGCCGTTGTTCAATGTAAAGGTCTAAGGTGTAAAGTAAATCTATCCTGAAATTTTCATTACATCTACATTACAAAATTCAGAATTTTAAACGATCCATAAAATGGGCGTAATCATTCATTGAGCACAAAGCAAGCCCTTTGTAGTGAACACCCATTTTGAAGTTTTAGCATCTTGGATTGTTAAAGACAGAAATACTGCTTAATTTGAGAACAACTTCTATGTTGAACGTATATTTTGCAGTACTTGACTTAAGATTTCCAGCTAATACTGAGGTGTTTCTGATAATTATACTTTATTTTGACTGTGCAGAATTTCACTGAATTGAGAAGAGGCTAAGTTAATTAGTTCCTTTTCTAACAGACTTTTAAATAGCATATTTTGCAGTACTTGACTTAAAATTAAATAAAGCTGCCTACAGTGACAAAGCTATAGCTTCCTGCTTTGCAAATTGATTCTCTTTAAATCTGATTGTTCATTCATTCACTCATTTATCCATTCATTCTTGACTCTTGGAATGACCTTAAATCAAAACAAGAGCACAGGCGCTTCCCTGGTGGCTCAGTGGTTGAGAGTCCGCCTGCCGGTGCAGGGGACACGGGTTCGTGCCCCGGTCTGGGAGGATCCCACATGCCGCGGAGCGGCTGGGCCCGTGAGCCATGGCTGCTGGGCCTGCGCGTCCGGAGCCTGTGCTCCATAACAGGAGAGGCCACAGTGGTGAGAGGCCCGCATACCGCAAAAAAAAAACAAAACAAAAAACAAGAGCACAATATTTAGGTGAGCAAAAGTGATTTCTCTAAGAACTGAATTCAAAAGGTCCAGACATTTATCCTGCTGGCTGTCCAGTCCCACCTGAGGATAGAATTTGAGGGTCCTTTATAAGTATGTAGATCATACAGCCCATAGACCGTCTTTGCTAAATATCATTAGTCACAGTCAACCTTTGGGAGGTGCTGGAGAAAAGACTGGACTCACTGACCAAGGCTCAGAATGCCGAAGCTCTATATTGCTGAATGAAGGCAGATCTTCTGACTTTGGCAACTAAGAGAACAGAGATGGTGGTTGAAGACAGTTTAGCAGTCTGAGGGGACATGGTAAATTGTAGAGCACAAACCTACAAGGAAGTGGGTCCAGGGGTTTCTGCAGGCCCAGCCAGCAGTTCCTTTACCGAGCAGCTGGAATGTGTTCCAACATTGAACAAATGGTCCATTGTCTCCCGAGTTTCATACCACAACACAGTGATCTTCAAAACAAAAAAAAATTTTTTCAGTGGGGAGTTTGCTTTCAAATGAAATTTTATGTAGAACCCTCGTGTATGAAATAGCAAAAGCATTGCTGCTTTGGTTGAAACAAGGTGGAGGGCCTGGTACAGAAGGGGTCTGGGACAGGAAAGTTCTTGAAGCAGGTCTGTCAGTCACTTATCACAGTCAAGAAGCTTTAGTAATGTTCTCATGGATTATTCCATTATCTGTTCACAGACCAAATTAATTGTGAAATGTAGACTCAGGAAACTGAACAGCATGACCTGCAGTAATTTAATGATGACTGAGTGAATTTTGGAGACTGTCTAGCAAAATTGATGGTTTTATTTGCATTGTGGTTAAGGTAGTAGTTAATTGGCAGTGCAGTGAAGTCGCATCAGATGTGACTTCAAATATATGTGCTCAGCCAAAAAAAAAAAAAAGCAAACAAACAAAAGACTTAGAAAGGAATTCACCAAGAATTATGTAAGATTTATAGGAAGTAAACTATAAAACTTTATTAAATGACAGAAAAGGGAACCTAAATAAATCTTAATGGAATTTTCTTGAGAAATTTGTCAAGCTAGTTCTGAAATTTATCTGGAAAAGAAAATGTACAAAACATCCCATGTCACCCTCTTGGGCATGAAATGTACAATTAAGCCTTGGTAATTAAAACAATGCCTGGCTTAGTAATAGATTAGTGGAAGAGAATAGGGACTTCTGAAACTAGCCCATGATAAATGGAGATTCATACAGATTTCAGATGGAATTTTAAATCACTGTGGAAAAAAGGGAATCTTCGATAAATTATGGGCAGATTACTGACTTTCCATTTGGAAAAAATGAATAGAATTAGGGTTTTTCCTCATACCAAAGTAGGCAGTTAAAATAAACTCCAGATGGACCATGGATTTAATTGGAAAAAACAAAGCTATCAAAGAAGGAGTATAAAATACAGGAAACTGCAAAGAAAACAGACATTTGAAAATTACTGCCCACCCTTACACTTCTTCACTCAGGGAAATGAAATTGCCCATTGGGTTTCCTGGAAATCCAGTAATGTCCAGTGGTAGTGAAGATTGGGGAAAACATACTCTCTCATTTATGATTGGTGAGGGTGTGAATTGGTATGGCGTTGGGGGAAAATAATTTTATTGAAGCTGTTATAATTTACAGAAGTGCCACTTAAAGACATTGGTCCCGAAGAAAGACTCGGACGTGTGTCCAGAGTTTTACATACAAGAACGTTCATTACTGCATTGTTGGTGATAGTGAAAATTGAAAGCAGTCGGGGAGTGGTTACATAAACTAGGATACCACAGGCTATGCAGCAGTTTTAACCACACAGCAGCTAACAGGAATGAAGTAGATCTGGGTATACTGCCAGGGAAAGACTTCCAAGACAGATTTTAAGTGAATGAAGCAGATTGAAGAACAATATACATGGCATGACACCACTTGTGTAAAAGATTTCACCATATAATTGCATATTTATGGACACATATATCTTTTAGATATATTTCAAAAGGTCTGGAAAGGTACATATAAGATTGATTATAGTGTTTTACCTCTGGAGAGGGGAATAATATTGGGTCAGTGGTGATAGTGACAGTGGGATAGGGCTGGTAGTCAAGGAGGACATCGTATTTGGGGTATTGTTATGTATATTATCTGGCATAATAAATACAAGAATGTGCTTATTACTTATGCAGTTAAGTGTAATTTATTTTTCAAAAACAAAGGAAAATAGCAACTAAAAAGGTAATTATCACTTGATTAATTCAGAAAGCTACAAGCTTGAGAAATAAAACCAAATATAGTTGAAAAGAAAAGTATTAAAAGCCAGGTAGTGACACAAGGTCCAGGAACTAATTGTGCCATGTGGAGGAAGGTGATGTTTTTGGATTGAGACAATAAATATCCCACAGTCCTTCCGTGCTGTGGTCCTCAAGTGTGGAGGATCTAGCAGGGGTCTGAGAATAGACATCCTGGCCATTTGTCCTCAATGCAGAGAGCTCTCGTCAGCTCTGAACTTCCTTTAATACTTCCGGGAAAGTGACCTGCAAGGACTTTGGACATGGTCACTTCCCTACTTAGGCAGCAAACTCACAGAGTACCTGTATCCAGCAGGTACCCTGACAAGATAAATTGTCATCCCTTCTTTCTTTTCTCTTCCCTTATCTGCATGTTGCATGTTTTGAGAATAAGCAAATACTTGAGAACTATTCTGTGATGTACTCTTGCATTATTTCAAATTATTTATTCATTTGTAAGGCTGCATGTTGCACAACGTCTGAGGACATAAACACACACCAAATGAGGCCTCTCCAACGGCCCCAGACCCACTCCACGTTGTGCAAATTGGAGGCCCCTCTGTTTCTTGAGAGTAGAGTCTTCAACCACGACTCTTATTACATTGATTACACATCCTAACACTGCCTTGGTTTTCCTTCTTTTTTTTCCCCGCTCTTTTTACAAAGACCTGGTTGGGGAAATGTTTAATCATGTTTTCTTCTGGGATTTTGGCAATTGGAGTGCTGGAAGAGGAATGCTGTAGACGTGGAGGCTTCAGATTTGTGTTTGGTGTCGTGGTAGCAGAGTGGAGGAAGAGGGACCTCTGGCTCACCCTTCTCTGTGTCCTGGGAGGTGTTTGGCAGCAGGGAGATCACGGGCTTTGTTCAGAACTCAGCTCTGTTATCTACCAACTGTGTGACCTTGGGTAAATTCTGTAACTTCTCTAAATCTGCTTTTAGCCATCTGTGGCTTCACATTAACCCCACCCCACCCCACCCCACCCCGGCCCCAGTGTATTCCCTTGTGAGGAGCCAGGATTCAGTTCATTTCCTGGCATTCCCTGATTTTCTTATTTTCTTTTTATTATTTATTCTATTTTTGGCTGCGTTGGGTCTTCGTTGCTGCGCGCTGGCTTTCTCTAGTTGCAGCGAGCGGGGGCTACTCTTCATTGCGGTGCATGGGCTTCTCATTGTGGTGGCTTCTCTTGTTGCCGAGCATGGGCTCTAGGAGCGCAGTCTCAGTAGTTGTGGCTCGCAGGCTCTAGAGCACAGGCTCAGTAGTTGTGGTGCACGAGGCTTAGTTGCTCCGTGGCAAGTGGGATCTTCCAGAACCAGGGATAGAACCCGTGTCCCCTGCACTGCCAGGCAGATTCTTAACCACTGCACTACCAGGGAAGTTCCCCCGACTTTCTTTGCTCTCACTGGTCTTTTCCAGTTCCCGCCAGAGGGGATTTCCTTTGCCCATCTTTCCCCAGATCATCCCCAGAGACACTTCTGTTCACTCAGTCCTCCAACTCTGCTCCTCTCTCTGTCACCAGTTCTGGTATCACAGTCCTGTCAGAAAATGCTGTCACCGTGTCTGAGGCTAAGTGCTTTGCAGTTGGGGTCAGAACCTGGAATGGAACCAGATCTCCCCACTTTTCATGAGCATTTCTTGCTATAGAATGTAACACTCTGTTGCATTGCCAGATTCTAGTGCTTTCCACTAGAAAAGCACTAGAATTTCCACTTGCTCCTGGATGATGAAAACATGGACATTTTGTTCTGTCTTTATGATGAAATGTAGATTTCCTTTGGAAACTATGCTAATTAAAGAATGATTCTCATTTATTAAATTAAACTGAAAATCTTCTTAATTAAAAAAAACTGTATGGATTAGTTTCCTAACCTAAATGCCAAACTGTTTGTTGTTACTTGGTCATGTGTTCATTCAGCAGTAAATCCTTGTCTCAGATTTTATCAGATTAATACCTCACACTTTTAGGTAGGTAAAATTGTTACTCTAAAAGGGGATTGTCTTCAACTGTTTAGGCTGCTGTAACAAAATACCACAAAATACCACAGATCATTAGCTTATAACAACAGAAATTTATTTTTCACAGTTCTGGAGGTTGGGAAGTCCAAGATCAAGGTGTCAGCGTGATTACCTTCTAGTGAGGGCCCTCTTCCTGGTTCACAAAGGATTCCTTCTTGCTGTGGACATAGCATGAACACATGTTAGAAGGGAGGAGGGAAGCTCTCTGGAGGCTTTCTGGAGGCTCCTCTGGAGCCTTCACGAGGGCTCCACTCTCAGGACTTAAGTACCTCTTAAAGCTCCACCTACTGACACATCACATTGGGCGATATCAACATAGGAATTTTGGGGGGATGCAACATTCAGACCGTAACAGGAATTAAATATTATTTTGAGTGATTATAAAAATGATATATGTCAATGTAAGGAAAATTGGAAATACAGAAAAAATATAAAGAAGAAAATAAAAATTACCCAACCTGTCATTCATGTAGAGATCACCACTATTCACATTTTGGTGATTAGCCTTTTTTGTTTGCACATATACAACATAGTATAAATATACTTTTTAAAATTGGGGTTATAATGAGGTTATAGTTTTATAACCAGTTTTTCACAATATAGCATCAACATTTCTTGTGTCACTAATAATTTGTGTACAGAACGATTCAGTCTTTCTCTTTTTAATTTTTGCTTTTTGTTCATGTCCAGCACAGTGTCTACACCAAGATCATGAAGGTAGTCTATTATGCTGTTTCCTAGATTAAACTTTATGATTTAGCTTTATTATTTAATTTTTATATTTAACCCTATAATCCATCTGAAATTTATTTTTGTGTATGTGAGGTAGGAGTCAATAATAATTTGTTTTGCCATATGGATTTCCCACTGACCATGTACCATTAACGAAAGGACCATCCTTTCTCCCACTGCACTGGGGCACTTTTGTCATAAATCAAGTAATTGGTGATGTGCAGATCTGTTTCTGGACTCAAGTATATTCCATTGGTCCATTTATCCTTGCACACAATTCTCTGTCTTGATAATTGTTGCATTATAATAAGTTGCAATATAATTCTTCACGGAAGTGAACTTAACTGCAACTCAGAAATTTTGGTATGTTATACTTTTGCTATCATTCGATTCAAAATAAGTTCTAAGTTCACTGTGATTTCTCCTTTGATGCACAGCATTTTTAGAAGTGTTTTGCCTAATTTCTAAACATTTGAGGATTTTAAAATTAATCTTTTTGTGATTGATTTCTAGGTTAATTCCATGGCAGTTAGAAAACATGGTGTGTATAATTTCAATCTTCTCAGAATTATTTGGACATGCTTATAGCCAGGCAAATGTAAATGTTAGTGAATGCTTCACGTGCAATAGAAAAGTATATGAATTTTGTAGTTGTTGGCTGCACTGCTCTCTATATCATCAGCTCATGTTTAATCATGTTGTTTTAGTTCTCCATGTCCTTGCTGTTTGTTTGTTTCTTCTGTTAGCTCCAGAGAGAGGCTTGCTAAAATTTCTCACTGTAATTGTAAATTTGTCTATTCCTCTTTAGTATTGCCATTTCTCACGTTACATATTTTGATGCGTAAAATTTTAAGTTGTATCTTTCTGGTGAATTAATCCTTTTATAATTATGAAATGACCTTCTTTATTGCTATTAATGCTTATTGTATTAATATCTGCTTGGTCTGATATAAGTATAGTTACACCAATCCTTTTTTAAAAATTCTTAATCTTATATTTCATTTCTGAACATTGTATGCATTGTTATTTTATTTTTTTGGCTGCGCCACACAGCTTGCAGGATCTTAGTTCCCACAAACCAGGGATCGAACCCGCACCCTTGGCAGTGAAAGAGTAGAGTCCTAACTACTGGACCACCAAGGACTTCCCTACACTGATCCTTTTTTGTTTTTTAACATCTTTATTGGAGTATAATTGCTTTACAACGTTGTGTTAGCTTCTGCTGTATAAACAGAGTGAATCAGCTATATATTTACATCTATCCCCATATCCCCTCCCTCTTGCATCCTCCCTTCTACCCTCCCTATCCCACCCCTCTAGGTGGGTCACAAAGCACAAGCTGATCTCCCTGTGCTATGCGGCTGCTTCCCACTAGCTATCTTATTTTACATTTGGCAGTGTATGTATGTACCCACTGCTAGGCTCTTACTTCGTCCCAGCTTACCCTTCCCCCTCCCGTGTCCTCGTGTCCATTCTCTACGTCTGCATCTTTATTCCTGTTCTGCCCTAGGTCATCAGGACCTTTTTTTTTTTTTTTTTTAGATTCCGTTATATTTGTGCTAACATACCATATTTGTTTTTCTCTTTCTGACTTACTTCACTCTGTATGACAGACTCTAGGTCCAACAACCTCATTACAAATAACTCAACTTCGTTTCTTTTTATGGCTGAGTAATATTCCACTGTACATATGTGCCACATCTTCTCTATCCATTCATCTGTCGATGGACACTTAGGGTTGCTTCCATGTCCTGGCTATTGTAAATAGAGCTGCAATGAACATTTTGGTACATGACTCTTTTTGAATTATGATTTTCTCAGGGTATATGCCCAGTACTGGGATTGCAGGGTCATATGGTAGTTCTATTTGTAGTTTTTTAAGGAACCTCCATACTGTTCTCCATAGTGGCTGTATCTATTTACATTCCCACCAGCAGTGCAAGAGGGTTCCCTTTTCTCCACACCTTCTCCAACATTTATTGTTTATAGATTTTTTTGATGATGGACATTCTGACCAGTGTGAAGTGATACCTCATTGTCGTTTTGATTTGCATTTCTCTAATAATTAGTGACGTTGAACATCCTTTCATGTGTTTGTTGGCAATCTGTATATCTTCTTTGGAGAAATGTCTATTTAGGTCTTCTGCCCATTTTTGGATTGGGTTGTTTGTTTTTTTGACATGGAGCTGCATGAGCTGCTTGTATATTTTGGAGATTAATCCTTTGTCAGTGGCTTCATTTGCAAATATTTTCTCCCATTCTGAGGATTTTCTTTTCGTTTTCTTTGTTTATGGTGTCCTTTGTTGTGCAAAAGCTTTTGTTTCATTAGGTCCCATTTGTTTATTTTTGTTTTTATTTCCATTTCTCTAGGAGGTGGGTCAAAAAGGATCTTGCTGTGATTTATGTCATAGAGTGTTCTGCCTATGTTTTCCTCTAAGAGTTTTTATAGTGTCTGGCCTTACATTTAGGTCTTTAATCCATTTTGAGTTTATTTTTGTGTATGGTGTTAGGAAGTGTTCCAATTTCATTCTTGTACATGTAGCAGTCCAGTTTTCCCAGCACCACTTTTTTTTCTTTTTTACATCTTTATAGGAGTATAATTGCTTTACAATGTTGTGCTAGTTTCTGCTTCATAACAAAGTGAATCAGTCACACACACACATATGTTCCCATATCCCTTCCCCCTCGCATCTCCCTCCCTCCCACCCTCCCTATCCCACCCCTCTAGGTGGTCACAAAGCACCGAGCTGATCTCCCTGTGCTATGCAGCTGCTTCCCACTAGCTAGCTACCTTACATTTGTTAGTGTATATATGTCCATGCCTCTCTCTCACTTTGTCACAGCTTACCCTTCCCCCTCCCCATATCCTCAGGTCCATTCTCTAGTAGGTCTGTGTCTTTATTCCTGTCTTACCCCTGGGTTCTTCATGACATTTATTTTTTTTCTTAGATTCCGTATATATGTGTTAGCATATGGTATTTGTATTTCTCTTTCTGACTTAACTTCACTCTGTATGACAGACTCTAGGTCCATCCACCTCACTACAAATAACTCAATTTCATTTCTTTTATGGTTCAGTGGGTTGTGTAGGCTTCCTGCTGGAGGGGACTGCTGCCTGTATTCTTGTGGGTGGGGCTGGATCTTGTCTTTCTGGTGGGCAGTGCCACGTCCGGTGGTGTGTTTTGGGGTGTCTGTGAACTTAGTATGATTTTAGGCAGCCTCTCTGCTAATGGGTGGGGTTGTGCTCCTGTCTTGCTAGTTGTTTGGCATGGGGCGTCCAGCACTGGAGCTTGCTGGCTGTTGGGTGGAGCTGGGTCTTAGCGTTGAGATGGAGATCTTTGGGAGACCTCTCAGCGATTCATATTACGTGGTGCAGGGAGGTCTCTGGTGGTCCGGTGTCCTGAACTCGGCTCTCCCACCTCGGAGGCTCAGGCCTGCCACCAGGCCAAAGCATCAAGACCCTGTCAGCCCCATGGTGTCCCTAGCTCCTCATCTTCTATTCACACTTCATCCCACTGTGGTCCTCATGATTTATTCCATCCGAACCTCTGCATCTTACTGCTGGCAGTAGGAGCAGGGTGAACAGGGAGAAGCCGGGTTTCCAGAAACAGGGTCCAGGAGAGATTCTGAGGTCAGGTCCTGCTGGTGCAGGAAGACAGAGCGGCTGTTGGCTCAGACCCTGCTAGAACTGAGGTCCAAATTCCCAAGGTTTGTCTTGGTGGTCACAAGTAGATCTCCACCCCCCCCACCCCCACCCCACCAGTCAGGATCTTAAAAGCTTATACAGAGGCCTTCAGTGGGTTCAGACACCCATGCCTTTCAGATGGTCTCAACCACCTACACCGATCCTTTTGACTATTGTTTATCTAGTATACACTTTTCCATTTTTTTTCTTTTAACCATTATGTGTCCTTATATTTAAGGTATGTCTTTTATAAGCAGCATAAGGACTTAAAAAATTGAGTGTAGTCAACTTTTTCCTTTCTTAGGAGTATTTAGTTATTTTAAAATAAATATTGATATACTTGGGCTATATCTACCATATTACTATTTGTTTGCTATTTAACTTAGTGGTTTTAGATTCTCTCTCTCTCCTTTCTTACTTTCACTGAGAGTGATTGAGAAGTTATTATTCCAGCCCCCGTCTGCCGGCCAACTAGCTTGCTATGTAGCTTCTGTTACTCTGTTAGCGCTTACCTTAGCAATTACGATATGAATTTCTGACTTATTTGATTCTACTGTGAATTTTACTCTATGGTTTCCTTGGCCGTGGAAAGACTTGAGAACACTTTAACTTTATTTAACACCTTCTGTCTTGTGCTGCTGTTGTCATACATTTTAATTTCACATATTTTCCAATATTATATTTTGAAAAATTTCAAGTGTATAGAAAAGTTAAAAGAATTTCACAGTGAACACTCATATATTGGGTTGGCCAAAAGGTACATTCATTTCTTCCATAAGATGGCTCTAGTAGCACTTAGTTGTCTTTAACTTCATTCGAAATCATTTTGTTAGATTGTATTGTGACAGCTGTCATATCAGCATGCATTAAAAAAAAATCAAAATTGGTGAATTTTGTAGCCATTTCAATATTGAAGATGGAAGAAAAAAAGCAACATTTTTGGCATATTATGCTTTATTATTTCCAGAAAGGCAAAAATGCCACTGAAATGCAAAAGAACATTTGTGCAGTGTATGGGGAAGGTACTGGGACTGATCGAACATGTCAAAAGTGGTTTGCGAAGTTTTGTGCTGGAGATTTCTCACTGAACATTGCGCCACGGTCAGGTAGACCAGTTGAAGTTGATAGCAATCAAATCGAGACATTAATTGAGAACAATCAATGTTATACCATGCGGGAGATAGCCAACAGACTCAATATGTCCAAATCAAGTGTTGAAAATCATTTGCCCCAGCTTGATTATGTTCATCGCTTTGATGTTTGGGTTCCACATAAGTTAGGTGAAAAAAACCTTCTTGACCATATTTCCACATGCAATTCTCTACTGAAATGTAACGAAAACGTTCTATTTTTAAAACCAGTTTTGATGGGCTATGAAAAATGGATACTATAGAATAAAGTGGAACTGAAGAGATTGTGGAGCAAGTGAAATGAACCACCACCACCACAAGAAAGGCCAGTCTTCATCCAGAGAAGGTGATGTTGTGTATATGGTGGGATTGAAAGGGAGTCCTCTATTATGAACTCCTTCCGGAAAGCCAAACGATTAATTTCAAGTACTGCTCCCAATTAGACCAACTGAAAGCGGCACTCGACAAAAAGCGTCTGGAATTAGTGAACAGAAAACACATAATCTTCCATCAAGATAATTCAAGACTGCATGTTTCTTTGATGACCAGGCCAAAACTGTTACAGCTTGGCTGGGAAGTTCTGATTCATCCACCGTATTCACCAGACATTGCACCTTCAGATTTCCATTTATTTCAGTCTTTACAAAATTCTCTTAATGGAAACAATTTCAATTCCCTGGAAGACTGTGAAAGGCATCTGGAACAGTTCTTTGCTCAAAAAGAGAAAAAGTTTCGGGAAGATGGAATTATGAAGTCGTCTGAAAAATGGCAGAAAATAGTGGAACAAAGGGTGAATGCGTTGTTCAATAAAGTTCTTGGTGAAAATGAAGAATGTGTCTTTTATTTTTGCTTAAAAACCGAAGGCACTTTTTGGCCAACCCAATACCTACCACCTAGACTCCACCATTGACATTTTACAATTCTTCTCTTATCATTATAAAATGTTCTTCTCTATTTCCAGTAATACTCCTTGTCTTGAAATCTAAGCCTCGAGGTAACTGAATTTCTTCTTATTCCTACCAATGGAGGAATACGTTTAACCCTGTGTTTAAGCATAGTTCTATTGGCAGCTGCTGAATGAACCCTTGAGGATTATTATGGGCGTAGCTTTGTCAGGCAGACAACAAAACAAATAATTCTCAAATGTAGAAACAAAGCTATGTGACCTCTTGGAGGGTGAGATACCAAAGTGGTGGCTACTAACTTACGAATTTTGCAAAGGCAGATCTGGGAGGTGTCTTGATCGCTAAAACCATATGGGGAAGATTTAGTCCTGTGATTTATTGGGATAGATAAAAATTAATGGAGGGGATTGCTCCAAGAGGTGCAAGTATGTTGTTGGATGTAGTCCTGTCCTTGCTTGCTGATTTTCTTTGCTTAATTAATTAATTCAGGAAGTGTCTGATTGACTAATTGTATATCCTTAATTTTATAGTTGGCATTGCTGATGAGATGATGTATGTTGAATTACTGTAAGAAAAACTTGCTTTGCTTTTGATTCCAATTCACTTGATCATACATGTTCATGTCTTACTGGGCTTGAGCTAAATCATTACGTTAGTGGAACTGCCATCAGAGATTGCTATAAACATTTCCGTTACACTAATTGCCATGATTTAGTCCAATTCTATGAAAAAACTAAAGAGCAAAGTGACCCTCTTATCGATATTTTTTTCTTGGAACATAAGAAATGTACCCGTAATTGGCTGACGACACAGTTTTTAATCCACAAAAATGGAATTTTAAAATAAAATGAGGGTTGTAGTTTGACACGAAGGCGGCATATTTGATTTTAAGAATGTTATCATTTATGTTCCTACAGTCATGAGTTGCAGTTGTTTGTTGTTGCTTTTTGACCTGTGGAACTATGTTGAAGACTTAAATAAGATCCAAAGACCAAGAGTTGTATTGGGAAGTGCCCTTACGCTGCAGTAATTCTTCCTTAGATAGTTAGGACCTTTTTCATGGACATACAGGAACTCATTGGAAAATATAAAGGTCACTTTCAATGCCTTTGGAAACATCCCAGAAATTGGTAGAACATAAATCTCTGTTAATAAGCTATTAAGCCTGGCAAGGTGAGCTTGGATGTTGGGGACTGACTGAAATATTGAGAGATGTGTTGATTATAGTTAGGATTCTGCAGCCATCAGAGATTATCTATAATCTGGGTAAATGTGATTGGATGTGTGTATCCATAAATAGAGAAGCGTCTCTGCATTCAGAGTGTTCCATTTGATGCACCCTCGTCCACTGTGCCTGGGGCTTCAAGTCTAGAGTCCCTTTATTTTACTCTCTTGAGAGACTAACCTCCCAGGCATCTGCTGGGGCTGGGAGGGGTGGCTGTCCAGGAGCCTATAGAAAAGAGGGGACACCGGGATCTAACTGCTCCTCACACAGCTTTTCACTAACCTGCCCCTTCACCCCACTTCCAAGGGTATCTGATGCCATAGAGTTAGGAGCCTTTTGAACACTGGACTGTGTGGATCAGGTGGGTTCTTGGCTTTCATCACTGCTGACTTAGAATTCAGCTTTTTCAGATCTGCTAAGTCAGACCACCACTTGTCCATCTGTTTCCCAGCTTCCCACCTTTTATTTTTGTTGTCTCCCCTTATATTTTCCCTGTCCTTGTAGGTTTATCTGTTTTTGTTTGTTTTGTTCATTTTAAATCTCTTTGCCGTAGTTTTAGTGGGATTTAGGGGAGAGAGTTAAATTAGATATGCTTGTGCCATCTATCACATTTCCAGTCATTCATTCATTCTTGAGAGTCTTCACATGCCAGGGCTTGATTGAGTGCTAAGATTTACAAAATGGCAAGACAAAGTCTTGACACCAAGTAGTTCAGTTTTTATGGGAATTGGGAGGACCAGCCAGGTTACTAATACGCCACCAGGCTCCTAGAATGGGTTGTCATTGCTAGAGGCGGGAGTGGGGTGTGGGAGAAGAATGGATGAAGTGTTTTTGTGTTTTGTTTTTTTAGTTTAATAAATTAAATAAAATGCACAGTGATAATTGCACATCAGAGGTCTGTGTCAGGTTCAGTGGTAGTGTGGGATAACAGTTAGGCACTGTTTGGTGTGAGTCCTTGGATGGACAAGTGGGAGAGGGCATTCAAAACAGAGAGAGGAGCATGTCGTTTGGTAAGCCTAGGGTACATGGGGGTGTCTGGCCTTGGGCGGCTCCCTGACCCAGTGGACCCTTGCCATACTGCAGTGTCCTAGGACTGCTCCCCTTTCTGGTCCCTCAAACCTGATTCCATCAAGCTCTGAGCCTCTCCTGGCTTTGCTTCCTGACACATTTTGTCCTTTGGACTTGATGCTTTTCTTGGTAGTCCCAGGAATGCTCTTGGCTCTTTTTTTACTGAGATGGTTGATAGTCACCTGGCCACATGGCTTCTGGTCCCCTGTGATATAATCCTTTCCCAAGTGGGGAAGGCCAAGAACCCTGCCCCAACCTTCCATAACTCCCTGCCTTCCAGGAAAAGATGACAAGGTTAGTACCTCAGCTAGGAAGCAGGGATCAGGGTGCTTTGAGCTGGTCATGGTCACTGTCAGTCCTGCTACTTAAAGACTATGACGAGGGGAGAATGCTCCATCTGTGTTGCACCCTCCTGGAAGTTCGAATTCAGGCCGACTGAACCCCAAAATGTTACAACTCTGTAGCCCAAGAATTCGCAGAGCCTGGAACTGAAAACTGAATTGATTTAGAGCCACTTTCTCTCCAGGCCAAATACAAGCTGCCTAGAGCCTGAATAAGACCTGGGGCCACGAGACCCTCTACTGAGTGCTCAGGGCCTGCTTAGACTTCGCCAGCCTCAGGCCACTGGCTGAGTCTCACTTATCATGCAGACACCTTCTTCGCTTATGCTGAATAATTTTCCAGGGACCCTCTTGTTTTCCTTGCATGTGCTCCTCCACCCTCTACCCCTGGGCCAGGTCCTCAGCATTTCACACCATCAGATGTCGCTGTATTTGCCCTGAACTCGCCAAGCCCCTCAGCTCGATGTGAATCAGTGGGCGCACAGGTGTAAGGCAGAAGGAGCCCAGGATGCTGCCTGACTCACCCTTAATGAGAAAGACAACTTAGAGTCACCTTATTATACAGATGTTTGCATTGCAGGTTTGAGCTTCTGTTGTAATGGCTCGCTTCCCTCCTTAGTAAAAGAATCAAAGAACACATGGGAGAGTACTTTTTAAAGTAGAAACCCTTGTAATCACATTCCAGTCCCACAGAGAATTTTCTATTAGTGCTACTCTTTCCTCTTTGCTTCCTTTCCCTTTCATATTCTGGCATGCCAGACCACAGAGGACCAGGGTCAGGTTCAACTTCCTTGTTTTCTCTGTTTCAAGTCCAGTTAAGAGAAAAGGATCTTGCATACTGAGTGCCTATTCCATTTCCCCCTCAGAAGTTCTCTGGAAGCAGAGCCCAAAACCTAGCAGCAGAAGGCAGTCGATTTATTCTAACATATGCTTCATGTAACTTGAGATGTTGAAAAACTCCAGTAGCTGCAGCAAATCCCATGGTCACCCAACATGTGTAATCTAGTTGAGTGGATTAGTCAACCTGGGACTAGGCACCTTCATGCATGAATATGGGGATGGGTTGCCAAGATACCTTCAAGAATGTCCTATGTGTCTATTGAAGCAGGAATCCAAAATTAGAAAAATGCAAATGGCTGTGGTACGCGCCCGCAGTGGAAGGATGGGCTCTTGCCAATTCAGCTGGCTCACCTCTAAAGCCCAAGGCTGTGGCTTCCATGAAGGAAGGAAGTTATGGGGGCCGAGTACTGATTAGAACAGGAAAAAGCATTCCAATTGTACAGAGCTCCTGTAAGTCCTTTGGAAGTCTAAATGGATAATAAATTGGTTGAAGGGACGTGTGTCATGGAAAAGAACAGTCCTGATATGACTTACGCCCTCTGAGTAGTGAAGAATCATTAGACCTGCAAATGTTTCATTGGCTTGAACCTGCTCTAAATGATACCATTTCATTCTTTCTTTAACTCCTAAACTCGTAGAACATGGGCACCCACCTGGAGCAGATATTCTCAGATTCCCAAATGAATATAATACTCTATTTCACCCCATCCTTAAATTTACATACAGGCTAGAAAGGAGAGTTCCATTTGGGATTCTGCCTGCATTTCTTTAATTCTTCTGCTAAAGTTGTTTGTTGTTGTTGTTGTTGTTTTTTTGCGGTACGCGGGCCTCTCACTGTCGTGGCCTCTCCCGTTGTGGAGCACAGGCTCCGGACGCGCAGGCTCAGCGGCCATGGCTCACGGGCCCAGCCGCTCCGCGGCATGTGGGATCCTCCTGGACCCGGGCACGATCCCGCGTTCCCTGCAATGGCAGGGAAGCCCCCGCTACAGTTTTAAAGTACACGCAGTAGCATCTGCTCTGCCCTAACTCCAGGGATAGACTTGCAGATTTCTTCCCAAGAATGTTTTGATTTCAAGTCATAGATTGGGTAGATTTGATATAAAAAAATCATCACGATTCTGTGGTGTTTTCATGTGGAGGGAGAATTCAGTTTCACTATCATGAACCCTGGGTCTTAGCAGGGGTTCCTGCTCATTCTCTCTGTCCTTCATTCCACATCCATGAATGGGGAATGACTGCACAGACCATGGTGGTGTGTGGATGAATGCCACCCTTCTTCTCTGGAGGTGTTTCTATGGAGGGCCATTAACACCATCATTCAGGGCACTCTACAAAACAAGTCAGAGATAAAAGAAAAATGATTCATGTCAGAAGTCTATCTTCGGGCTTCCCTGGTGGCGCAGTGGTTGGGAGTCCGCCTGCCGATGCGGGGGGCGCGGGTTCGTGCCCGGTCTGGGAGGATCCCGCGTGCCGCGGAGTGGCTGGGCCCGTGGGCCATGGCCGCTGGGCCTGCACGTCTGGAGCCTGTGCTCCGCGGTGGGAGAGACCGCGGCGGTGAGAGGCCTGCGTACTGCAAAAAAAAAAAAAAAAAGAAGTCTATCTTCAAAATACAATCTTTGAGGAAAGAGAATTGCCTGTGGTCAAACTCTGTTCTATAGGATTACAGAATTTCAGCTTTATTCATCCCATATTCTGTGTAAAGGCCTGAAAAGGAAGAGTCCTTGATGATTCTTTTGCTTGAAGTTACTGCCTTAAAATTGCAACTATAATAAATACCAGCAATTCCTTGCAGGGATAAGTGACTGGCCAATTACTTTATAAATCAGGGCCGGACACATGGAGTTTTTCACTCAGACAACTTATTTACTGTAAGTTTTCACTTATTTGTGCAGTTTCTATTTCGCTACGTAATGTAGTATCAAGACTGGCCAATAATATATAAAGGTACCTCTCCTTTCTTTGACAGAAATTGTTGAAACTGATTTCAACAAACTCCTTAGTGGAATTCTACTACCCATCAGATGTGTTCTAAGACCTAAAGAATCAAAGATTTGAAAAGTCATGGTTCCTGTCCACTAAGAGCTGACAGTTTGGAGGGAGATAGACATGTATGCAGATGATTTTCTATCATGTGGCCAGTGCAGCTCTAGACGTACAACCAGGGCCTGTGGGATGCTTAGCTGGCCAGCACGAGTCAGGAGAGGCTCCTTGAAGAACAGGACCCATGTGGTAAATCTTTCTGTCCTGTACATTTGCGGGGGGGGGGGGGGGGCGGTGGGTAGGGGCAGTTTAAATTACAAAAATTATCCACGTCCAGTTGAACAGTGCATAAATGTGTAAAGGAAAAAGCGAAATGTGGTGACTCTTACAGGGCAAGCAGCTCTGGGACTCCTCCCAACCAGGGTGGATTTAGGGTGGGAGAGATGTGAATGTGTTTTATAGGCTGAGGGGAAGTTAGGGAGAAGCGGAGAGCAAGGGAGAAAGGCAGAGAGGGAATAAGCAATGGGCCGAGACCTAGGAGAGCAGGGGGTCTAGGGTTATGAGGACAAGTTATGGATGGCCTTGAGCAGGTACAGGATCAACTCTGCCAGGTCAACCCCTCTGAGATTGGCAGGAAGGATGGACTGTGGTTGTCAATGGGTTGTAGGTGTGTGTCAGTGTCTGTGTATGCATATGAGCATACACAGGGCAGTAAGTTGAGGTAGGTTGCATCTGCTAGTTATACTATCTCTTATGGACTGAATGTTTGTGTCGCCTGCAAACTCATGTTGAAATCCTAACTTAACCCCACGTGATGGTATTAGAAGGTGGGGTCTTTGGGTGGTAATTAGGTCATGAGAGTAGAGCCCTCATGAATGAGGTTAATGACCTTACAAGAAGAGATAAAAGAGAGCTTGCTTCTTGCTCTCTGCTCTTCAACATGTGAAGATACAAGGAGAAGATGGCCCACCTGCCAACTGGGGGAAAGCGAGTACTCACCAGACACACTTGATCTTGAAACTTCCAAGTCTCCGGACTGTGAGAAATAAATGTTTGTTGTTTAAGCCTCTCAGCCTGGAGTAAATAGTTATAGCAGCCCCAACTGACTAAGACACTATCCAACATTCATTGAACAAATGTCTATCAATTGCCTACTATTTACCAAACACTATTCTAAGCACTGGGGATCAGCATGAACAGATTAGCTGAAGTCCCTGCCTTATAAGGGCAGAGCTGGAAGTGTGCCCTGTGGGAATGGGGGACCCAATGACAGCTGTAGCATACGTGTTGATGAAGTTGTAGCATTGACCGGACAAGGCTAAACATCTCGCGATCTCTAACATCTGCTAATTTGATGTAAGATTCATTGTCCTGGCCATGACCTCTCTTTCTAAGGACTGCCCTCATCCACCCATGAGGATGGACCCAGAAGACATGTTTATATTATGTTGACCATGACCGCTCCCCCTGGCATAGTCAATTTCAACAGGAATAGACACCTGACCTAAGCTGGATCACTCAGATTTTTTTTTTCCCCTGGGAATTTGGAATTGATCCTGAGAGAGCTACTCTGTTTCTGCAATTGCTTTAAATAAAGATATGTAAATTCAGGAACTGTGAGTGTGGCCATGCTTGGCTCTGTGTATAAAGAAGCATCAAAAGGCAATCTATGGAGAAAAGAGAATTAATTGTGGACAGGAGTGCAAGGAGAGGCAGGGATGAGAGGCCATTTAGGCTGAGAGAAGGGGAGAGGGGAGAGAGGAGGGGGGACGGGGAGAGGAAAGAGGGAGCGGGGGAGAGGGGAGAGGGAGTGCAAATCCATTTGTTGACCCAACAATGATGTGAGTTCCTACTCTGGTTAGGTACTGTTTAGACACTGGGGATACTACGCTGTCAGGACAACAATCTACCTCCCTGGAAGCTTGCATTCTAGATGGAAGGTGGACCTTGACACTGGACAGCGTTCTGATTTCCTGGTCCGGGTCTGTTATGGGGCCCCACTCCATTTTCTGCCCCGGGGTCCATCTCACTTGTTTCTTATGATAATCCCTCTCCCCCACCATTGTGCCTTAGCTTGTTTGAGCGGGGTCTCTATTACTTGTGCCAGAAGAATCTTGATCAAATAGAAATTTGCCTTTTTTTTTCTTTTTTAACATCTTATTGGAGTATAATTGCTTTACAATGGTGTGTTAGTTTCTGCTTTATAACAAAGTGAATCAGTTATACATATACATATGTTCCCATATCTCTTCCCTCTTGCGTCTCCCTCCCTCCCACCCTCCCTATCCCACCCCTCTAGGTGGTCACAAAGCACCGAGCTGATCTCCCTGTGCTATGCGGCTGCTTCCCACTATCTATCTATTTTACGTTTGGTAGTGTATATATGTCCATGCCACTCTCTCACTTTGTCACAGCTTACCCTTCCCCCTCCGCATATCCTCAAGTCCATGCTCTAGTAGGTCTGTTGTCTTTATTCCTGTCTTACCCCTAGGTTCTTCATGACCTTTTTCACTCACCCACAGCCCGAAACTGGAAAGAAATCTGTTCAGATGGTCATAAGATTCCAGCTCTGTTCTGCTTTACGTCAAGAACTACCTTTTTGTGGATGACGATAAATCTGTACAGCCAGAACTAGTAGCAACTCGTGGCAGCTCTGTAGCAAAGCAGGCTAATTATATTTGTTTTATTATGTTAATTTATTACCATAAATTGCATGAATTGATTAAAAATTACTTTGTGGAATGCCTAATTCTTCATATTGATTTTCAGTCCTATTTTTCTTTCACTTCATAAAGGGAATTTCTTCCCAACAGTACAAAGGATATGAGCTATCATCCCCTCTCCCCACTGTGTCTCTGGACTGTATGTCAGGGTAGACATTTTTACTGGTATTTCAGAGACAAGCTAAGGCAAAGGAAGGTAATTGTCAATCACGCTGTTTCCTAAAATCAAGACCAAGACTTAGCTCAACATTGCCTAGGTCCAAGGAGGGCTGTAAGGATTATTGCAATTAGATTTAGCTTGGAATATGTAATTAATACTTGAGCAGATGATGAAATCAGTTATCATGCATTTAATTATAAAAGCATGTTTCATAAAATAAAGTTTTTGGGTTTTTTTTTTTTTTTTTTTTCACGGTACGCGGGCCTCTCACTGTTGTGGCCTGTCCTGTTGTGGAGCACAGGCTCTGGACGCGCAGGCTCAGCGGCCATGGCTCACGGGCCCAGCCGCTCCGCAGCATGTGGGATCTTCCCGGACCGGGGCACGAACCCGTGTCCCCTGCATCAGCAGGTGGACTCTCAACCACTGCGCCACCAGGGAAGCCCCATAAAATAAAGTTTTTATAACTCCCTTCATTCACCTCTTTTCAAAAACAGAAAACACTGATCAACTAGCTGGCAAATCATTCTTGTCCCTAGCTTAAAATTTTTAGGAGAAACTACAGCGTTGAAAGCTACAGTGGACAAACTTATAACTATTAATCCTGAATCCCTGATATGTGGGAAGCATTAAACTTTCAGAGAAACTTAACGCTTGATTTTTTTTTTTTTAGTGAGAATTGAATATAAGTAAAATTTTTTCTAATGGCCCATTAAGAGTGCATTTTTCATTTTACTGACGATCAGATGGTCAACTAGAGGGGACATTATTCTTTTTAAAAACTCTGAATCAAAAAATCATACAGGGCTTCCCTGGCAGCGCAGTGGTTGCAGAGTCCGCGTGCCGATGCAGGGACACGGGTTCGTGCCCCGGTCCGGGAGGATCCCACGTGCCGCGGAGCGGCTGGGCCCGTGAGCCATGGCCGCTGAGCCTGCGCGTCCGGAGCCTGTGCTCCACAACGGGAGAGGCCACAGCAGTGAGAGGCCCGCGTACCGCAAAAAAATAGACCAACATATTTCAGGGATATCTATAAATTTTATGAGTCCATTTTAGTAGTGTTCATATCAATATCATTAACAAACTTCAAAGGCGGAAAAGATTCTTTGCAAGTGGAATTTTGGGGTCAGCAGTAAAGTTGGGCCTAAGAATTAGCTTTCTCATTTTATACCAAAGATTTTATTCTAGCAGTATTTATTCCGTCAACCTCCAGAAATGAAGGTGGAATTTGAAAACTTTTCGTTATAAAAAGTTCAAAGATATATAAGGAGAATGATGAGATAATGAATCCTCACATATCCATCACTTAGCAGTTGTTCACATTTTGCTATGTTTGATTTACCAGTCTTCTTTTCTGCTGATATAGTCTAAATTCCAAACATTGTGACTTCACTCTCAAATACTTCGGTATACATCTCCATACAAATAAGACATTTTCTTATATAAACATTAGGCCTTTCTGGCTCTCCAGCAATAATTCCTTTGTATCATTCAATATCCTATCCATATTCAAGTTTCCCCTATTGTCTTCTCAATTTTTTTTAGGAGTTGTTTTGTTCAAATAGGGATCCAAAAAGTCCACATGCTGTATTAGGCTGCATATCTTTTAAGTCTCTTTAAATCAAAAATTGAGAGAAAACCACTGCCATCTAATTCATGGCCATTGCCTTAAACAGCTTGGTTGTCCTGTAGAATTGTACAACATTCTGGAATTTGTCTGCTGTCTTCCTCATTATGCCATTGGGTTTGTTCCTGTCTTTTGTTTTCTTTTATTTATAAAAGCTTTAATATATTTGGGTGAAGGGCTTTGGGTTTTACCTCGTATTGCATCATGTCAGGAGAACACATATCTGTGTATTTCAAAATGCCAAGATTGATCAGTGGGTTTAGCTGGTGTCAGCAGACCCTTCCATTATAATGTTGTGGTTTTCCTCTTATAAGTAGAAGTAATCAGCCACAAATATCTGCTTCTTCATTGGTCCTTCATTATTAGGATCCATTGCTGTTTGTTGACTGAATCAATTATTACGTTAAGAGTTACAAAATGATGATTTTATAGTTTTATCTTTCCTTTACTGTGTATTAACTGGAATTCTTCTTTAAAAAAGATTTCCCTCATCAACTAGCACTAATTGGTTACTCTGAAACATAGTTCATATAACAAAGACAGATAAAGGCTTAAGTTTTTCCTTTAATTGAAAGTTTTCAGAGTAATAGTCCATTGTTTTTAAGCATTGGCCACTGAATTTGCTTAATCAGTAGTACCTGTGATATCATTAGGAGAATGGTGAAATACTCAATCCCTGGGCCAAAATCCTGTATGTCAAGAATGGACTTTGCACGAAGACTACATCTCTACGTAGCAATAGAGGAGAGGGCTGTTTGTAGGTGTCTGAATGTAGGTACCTAGAATGAACTATCCATTCTGAAAGGTTATGGAGGTAAAATTCTTCTTTTTCACCCTTAAGCTCATAATTATTTGATATTTTTCCTCTTCATTTTTCAATTACAAAGTTTAAAAAATCAATTTATGCTGTTCATAGTGTACACAATACCTGTATAGAAAAGAGAGACACAGAAGCTAAGGGGGAAGAGTAGGGGTGTGGAAATGAAGATTCTTAGAAATTTTCTGGGCCCCAAATGGTTCACAGTTTAAAGAATGTTCTCTAAGCAATGGGCCATATCCCAGTCCGCTATTTCAAATATTTTACTTTGAAAGAGAGTGTAGATTAGAACATTTCTTCAGCCATTAAGTATAGTGTGAATGTGATATAACAACAAAATAGTCTTATCTAGTTATTTATACTTCTACTGGCATCTATAGAGCATCCAGAGTTTGGCATTTCCTCTTATAAATGTTCACTGTTTTCTATTATATGGAAGTATAGTAGAAATGACAAAAACTGTGACAGTTTTTGTAATTCCAACAGTCAAGATTTCATGGGAAATTTTCCTGTGGCAAAGGCTTTTTGCATTCAAGATATTTGCCAGGAAGTTTATCTGTCTCTATGCATTTTGTTGACAATTGCCTTCTTAGCAGATGACAGGTGTGACCCCTCGTGAAACCCTGCCTCTTAACAAGTTTATTAAAGAGCTCTGCCAGTATCTTATCAGTAGGATTGTAGCAAACATCAAAACATATCTAGTTGCAAGGATTACTATTTGCATTGAACATGACGGCTCAAATGATTACGTGACCAGCTATCCAAGCGACAGGAAGAGCATGTTGTGGCCTCCTCCTGAGTGCAGGGAAGTGAACAGGAAATCATTCTCTTCCTTGAGAATTGTAAATAAGATGCATGTGTTCAGTCTGGAAAGGTATTCCGTTTCCCTTGGACTAATCATGGCAGAAGCTATGGTCCTGTGGAATCAGGGCACAAGGCCGATGGGGAGGCAAAGGGTAGCTAGCCTTCTGCCTCTTTTATTTTTTGCAAATTTGATAGTCGAACTACACTCTTAACTCTGGTATTCATCTTTTTTTTTTTTTTTTTTTTTGCGGTACGCGGACCTCTCACTGTTGTGGCCTCTCCCGTTGTGGAGCACAGGCTCCGGATGCGCAGGCTCAGCGGCCATGGCTCACGGGCCCAGCTGCTCCGCGGCACGTGGGATCTTCCCGGACAGGGGCACGGACCCGTGTCCCCTGCATCGGCAGGCGGACTCTCAACCACTGCGCCACCAGGGAAGCCCCATTCTTACTTTTTTAAAGGCAGAAAAGAAATATGGCTTGGTGATCTTTAGAGACTTTTAAGAGCACTTGAAGGTTGTAATTGTCATGGCAACATGGAGAAAATAACATTTTGTTGTGTTAATACAGTACATATCCTGGCGTAGCGTGGCTCCAACTGGAGCTGAAGCCACGTCCACGAATGGGAATCAGAACTATTCAGTCATTCCTGGAGCTCCACCATCACCTCCCCTGCACCCTCTGCCACTGCTGTGGCCCTCCAGAGGCAAAAAGCCACGTGGCACAGAGGTTACAGTGGTGGGTTCCAGAGTCACGGTACCTGTGACTGAAATCTGACTCTAGCACTTAAGGGACTGTGTGGCCCTTGGCAATTTTACTCAGCTTTTCTCTACAGATCAGATTCTTCATCTCTACAGAAAAGGTCCTAACAGTTGTTAGTTACTGACAGATTCAAATAAGACAACACATATACAGTGCTTAGAGTACAGCCTAATCCTTAGTGAACACTAGATCAACGTTGACTTTCCTTCTTTTTCCATTGCTGTTATTGACTGGGGAGGGTGAACAGGCCAAGAGTTGATATACACAGGTTTGCTTGGGCTTTAATTCTGATGCTGGCACTTCCTGAATGCATGGCTGCAGACAAGTTTCTAAATCTTTCCATGCCTTCATGTCCTCATCTGTTGAATGGAGATTATAATAGTACCTATCTCATAGGGCTGTGCTGATGATTAAGTGATTAAAAATGTGTAAGGCCTTTAGAAGAGTTCTGAATAAATTTATTTATTCTGGCACAGAATAAATATTAGCTCATGTGACTAGGGTTTTTGTAGCGGTTGTGTGAAGAAGTAGGGCCAGGGGGAGGAGATTGGGAAGATGGTACACAGAATAACGTGTACCTGAACCTTAAGGAGATGGATGCTAGAGGCAGATGTCACAAGAGTAATTTTCTTTTGGGGACCAAGGGACAAAGTATAGCACAAGCGGGGGGGGAGCAACACACCACTCTTGCTGGAGCGAGGAGAGACTTTAGTGACTTGAAAACCACAGAGAATATGGTGCTTGTGTGGTGCCTGGGAACCTGCAGGGTGCCGCTGATGACAGCAGTGCCCCGGTGGGCAGCGGTGGCACCTGGCAAGAAGGGGCTCAGTGACAGCAGAGCCCTGGCACTGACAGGAGCTGAGCAGAACAGGGCTTAGAAAATGGCGGCACCACATGTCACAGGGAGACACCATCTGGAGACTTCTAGAATTCTCTGGGATAGAGGAGGTTCAGGGGTCTGAGGAAGGGGTCAGAGTGTATGAAGCACAGGTGGCACTCCACTGTGGCTTTCACTGTGAACTTCACTCAGTCTCCCACTCAGCTCTTTGGTGAGGCCTGGGCTATGTTTGGGAGCCATCCAAGCTCTAGGTCAACTCCCGAGTGACCAGCGTTTTTGTTGGCTTAGTAGCTGGAGAGGAAGGCATGTGGTAAGGAAATCGGATCAGTTATTCACAAACACCGAATCCAGAACCGCAGAGGCTGGAACGGAAGCAATGTAACTGCATGAGGTAGGTGGATGAACTTCCAAGGGTCATGGGTCATGAAAGGTGCTCGGAGATGCCTTCACTCAGTCATTTAGCAAGGATTCATTGAGTGCCTACTGTGCGCTGGGCACTGTTCAAGGAATCATTGTGCATCAGACATAACGCTTGCCTTCACGGTCTGTGGGAAATGCAGATTAATAAGCAATTAAATATAGTGTGAAATTCCTAGGCCACGGAATATGTTCAGCTTTAGTGGAAGCTGCTAAACAGTTTTTCCAAAGTAGTCATACCAAGTAAGACTCCTACCGTGTCTGAGGTTCCCATTGCTCCACATCCTTGTCAACACTTGGTATTTTCCATCTTTTTCAAATTTCACCGTTCTGGGGTGCATATAATGGCACTGTATTATGGTTTTAATTCGCATTTCCCGAATGACTTCATGAAGTTGAGTGCATTTTCATATGCTTGTTTGCACTTTGGATATCCTTTTTCGCGTGCGATGTGCTTTTTTCAAGTACCGAAACCCCAAGTGCTGCTTGCATGGGATGTCCATTTAACCTGTGAAGGTCAAGAAGCCAGTGTGGCTAGAGCAGAGGGAGAGAGGGAGAGAGCAGTAGGAGAGCAGGCCAGAGAGGAAATGGGTGGAGCACATTGTCTGGTGGGCCATGTAGAACTGTGGTTTATATTCTGAGTGGAGAGCTTTGGGCAGAGAGTGGCATGATCAGACTTATGTTTTAACACAATCATTTTGCAAGGCAGAATAATGGCCCCCAAAGATGTCCATGATGTAGTCTGCAGAACCTGTGAATATATTACATGGTAAAGAGGAATTAAGGTTGCAGATAGGATTAAGGTTGCTAACCAAGTAGCCTTGAGATGGGGAGATTATCCTGAATTATCTGGATGGGCCCAGTATAATCACAAGGGTCCTTATAAGTAGAAGAAGGAGACAGGCAAGGAAAAGCCAGAGGGATGGCAGTGTAAGGACTCAGCCCACTATTGCTGGCTTTGAGAATGGAGGAAGGAGGCCATAAGCCAAGGAGTGCAGGGGGTGGGATGAGGCTGGGGTGGGCTCTAGATGCTGGGAAAGGCAAAAAAGTGCGCTCTTCCTGAGAGACTCCAGAAGGAACACAGCTCTGTTGACACCTTGATTTTAAACCAATGAGAGTTCTGTTTTTAGTTTTTTAAGGAACCTCCATACTGTTCTCCATAGTGGTTGTCAATTTACATTCCCACCAACATTGTAGGAGAGTTCCCTTTTCTCCACACCCTCTCCAGCATTTGTTATTTGTAGACTTTTTGATGATGGCCATTCTGACTGGTGTGAGGTGATACCTCATTATAGTTTTTTTTTTTTTTTTTTGGCGGTACGCGGGCCTCTCACCGCTGTGGCCTCTCCTGTTGCGGAGCACAGGCTCCGGACACGCAGGCTCAACGGCCATGGCTCACGGGCCCAGCCGCTCCGCGGCATGCAGGATCCTCTTGGACCAGGGCACAAACCCATGTCCCCCGCATCAGCAGGCAGACTCTCAACCACTGCGCCACCAGGGAAGCCCCTCATTGTAGTTTTGGTTTGCATTTCTCTAATTATTAGTGATGTCGACCATCTTTTCATGTGTTTTTTGGCCATCTGTATGTTTTCTTTGGAGAATGTCTATTTAGATCTTCTGCCCATTTTTTGATTGGGTTGTTTGTTTTTTTGATATTGAACTGCATGAACTGTTTGTATATTTTGGAGTAATCCCTTGTCAGTCTCTTCATTTGCAAATATTTCCTCCCATTTTGTGGGTTGTCTTTTTGTTTTGTTTATAGTTTCCTTTGCTGTGCAAAAGCTTTTATGTTTAATTAGGTCCATTTATTTTTATTTTCATTACTCAAGGAGGTGGATCCAAAAAGATATTGCCTGCAATTTATGTCAAAGAGTGTTCTGCCTATGTTTTCCTCTAAGAGTTTTATAGTGTCTGGTCTTATATTTAGGTCTGCAAGGCTGGCAGACCCCACCCCACCATAGAACTACCATATGATCCAGCAATCCCACTCCTGGGCATATATCTGGAGAAAACCATAATTCGAAAAGATACATGCACCCTAATGTTCATTGCAGCACTTTTTACATTAACGAAGACATGGGAGCAACCTAAATGTCTATCGACAGAGGAATGGATAAAGAAGATGTGGTACATATATACAATGGAATATTAGCCATAAAAAAGAATGAAATAATGCCATTTGCAGCAACATGGATGGACCTAGAGATTATCATACTTAGTGAAGTAAGTCAGACAGAGAAAGACAAATATCATATGATATCACTTATATGTGGAATCTAAAAAGATGATACAAATGAACTTATTTACAAAACAGAAACAGACTCACAGACTTCGAAAACAAACTTATGGTTACCGGGAATTCCCTGGGAAATTAGGGTAACTAATTACGACTCTGCAGTTCCACTGCCGGGGACACAGGTTTGATCCCTGGTCTGTGGACTAAGATTCTGCATGTCATGCAGTGTGGCCAAAAAGAAAAAGAAAAAAGAAAAGAAAAAAATGAGAAAAGTTTAAAAAAACAAAAAACTTTATGGCTACCAAAGGGGAAAAGTCAGGGCAAGGGATAAATTAGGAGGTTGGGATTAACATATACACATTCCTATATATAAAATAGATAATCAACAAGGACCTTCTGACTGTATAGCACAGGGAACTCTACTCAGTACTCTGTAATAACTATATATTGTATAGGTCGTAATAATGTATACTATATACTATACTATAATGTAACTATATATTGTATAGGTTGTAATAATGTGTAACAACCACTTTGATATACACCTAAAACTAATACAACATTGTAAATCAACTGAACCCCAATATAAAATAAAAATTAAATTAAAAGAATAAACCAATGGGCTCCATTTGGGGCATCCAAACTCCAGGACTGTAGGATAATACATTTGTATTGTTTTAAGCCCCTAAGTTTGTGGTAATTAGTTACAGCAGCGTTAGGAAATGAATACAATCACTATAGCTGCTGTGTTGAGCATAGACTACAGGTGGTGGGCAAAGCGAGAAGACAGAGAATAGTTACGGGCCACTGTGATAATCCAGGCAAGAAGTGATGGCAGGGCTTCCCGTGCGGTGCAGTGGTTGACAGTCCGCCTGCCGATGCAGGGGACACGCGTTCGTGCCCCGGTCGGGGAAGATCCCACGTGCAGCGGAGCGGCTGGGCCCGTGAGCCATGGCCACTGAGCCTGCGCGTCCAGAGGCCACAATGGTGAGAGGCCCGCGTACCGCAAAAAAAAAAAAAAAAAAAAAGAAGTGATGGCAGCTTGGATCAGGGCGAATAAGAGGAAAAAGCTGTACTTTATAAGGCAGAAACTAAACAAAAAACCCCACAGAGTACAGCTAACTTTTTTAAAAGTCCTACCATGTGCCAGAATGTACGCTAAGCCTTTTCCTTTTTTTTTTTTTCATTTAATCCTCACAACAAAATGAGGTAGGTATACTATTGCCTACGTATCATACATGAGGATCGAAGGGGCTGTCACCTGCTCAAGGTATACAAAGGGGCAGCCAAGATTCATACCCAGGCTCTAAGATACCCAATCTCTCTTGCTTTCCTTTTTGTTCTCCCCAAGTACATAACAAAATTATGGTTAAATGTTCTCATTTAAGTGGTCTCAGCTGTGCCTCAGAGCATTCTTGAAAGGGTGGGCTGGAGGTAAAGCAAGAATTGCAAAGGACCTCTGGGGGCATGTGAACCTCAGAACACACAGGAATTAAGTCTATGGGCTGTGGCTCCCTTCCAAGAGGGGTCCTCCCTCCATCATCAACAGTGCAGAATCTGGGCTTGATTTAACTCAAAAAGCCTCGGGGCTCCCTGACAGCTGTAGACAACTAATTAGAATACAGCAAGATAGTTTCTGTACTTGAAGTTTGTGCAAAGAGCTAATCTGGGGATTGTTTTTCTGTCCGACGTATTATAGCATACTCAGAGTACCTGATTATAAGAGGATAAATGGTGAAACAGGCTTCACATGTCTACTTTCTGTGATAGTGTGAAAATTGCTTAATTAAGGCTTATTCATAGAGACTGATTCTGCGGACCCCTTTGGAGTCAGGGTGGCTCATGGTTCGTTCTACCTCTCTCAGTCGGACAGCAGATCTTGCACCTGTAGTTGGGCAAAGATGCTAGAACCAGCTGCTCAGATCAGGGCAAGTGGGGATGTGTGGACAAGTTTGGCCTCTGAGGTAGGAGGCTGAGAGCCCCCCGCTGACTCTTCCACTGATGGTCACCTTCAGCTGCCCTCATGCATCTGTTGCCTCTGCAGCTGGTCTGCAAGAGTTGCTGGGGTAGGTGCAGCTGGTCAGGGCTTTGTCCCCAGTTTCTGAGCCCACACGCCAGTGGAATTCCCTCGGCTTTACCTGCTGGTGGATAACATGGTGATTCTGTGATACACCAAACCTCTAGGCCGGGCCTGAGACTGGTTCAGCCCCTAATTTTTTTTTTTTTTTCGGTACACGGGCCTCTCACTGCTGTGGCCTCTCCTGTTGCGGAGCACAGGCTCCGGACACGCAGGCTCAGCGGCCATGGCTCACGGACCCAGCCTCTCCACGGCATGTGGGATCTTCCCGGACCGGGGCACGAACCCGTGTCCCCTGCATCGGCAGGCTGACTCTCAACCACTTCTTCACCTGGGAAGCCCAGCCCTTAATTTTTCTAGTGTCATTTTCACTGCCCAGGGAGTTGATAACCTGTGTCCTTCCAAAGTAAGAACATTCTCAGCAGCTCCTTAGTTGTTTTTTGTTTTTATAATTTCTCTGAACAATCAAACTCCCCGTGGTGTTTCTAGGATGGAAGCTCACTACCCCTTTAGTGAACACTGACTAGCCTGGGCTTAGGCCCTTCACGGAGCATGTCTCATTTCGTTCTCACAACATTTCTGCACGGGTAGATATTATTGCTGTTCCCAGCAGTGACCTTGGTACGCGGGGAAGTCATCAGGTCTTCTAAGTCACATCCCTGATTTTATTATAGAAAAAGCGAGGCTTTCTCCAGAGAACTAGTGTCAATTTGACCGTGGTGTCAAATTACAAAGGAGACATTCTCCCCTCCCTGTTAAGGTGCGCAGAAAGTCGGCTCTCCTAACTTCTTGCTATAAGTACCTTGAAGTAGAGAAGAGGGAAAAGTTAGAATGGAGTGGGAGGAAGATGGGCATTTGTCTACAAAGGAACCAGTGTCTCTAAGGAAAGGAATGCAGAAGGCTTCTGAGCTGTGTATGGAAGGCATCCTTCGAACCATTAAGGGAGACTAGAGAGGATACCAAATGGTGAACACGTTGCCTGTATATCTCATTTGCTCATTCACAAAATTAAGTAATTATATCCTGGGGGGAGAAAGAGCTGCAGCATCAAATATGCAGTATGCATTTGATGTCACTACCGGTAGCAGATTGAGTTTAACAAGCCATATGGGTTGTAATTGTCTGAGTATGATTAATTCATAATGTTTGTTCATTTTATGCCTTATATTATGATTTGTTATTGTTTCATTTAATTACAACGTAAGTCCTTTTTCTAGCCATGATCAAGAACCCTTAGGGATCTTGATATTCCCTCAAAGAAGAGTGAATAACATCTCAGTATTTCTGGACTTTATCTGGGACTTATTTCTATGGGTACAAGTTCCATGCAAAGAGCAATGTGAACTTGGAGCAGATGGTGCATCCGTCCATTGCCGAACTCCACTTGCAGCCTGAGGAAAACTTTATACTAAAGGTGGAAATAATAGCTTTCTGCTCAGTTTATTGTAAATTCTAAATGGGGTGATTGAAGGCTGTAATGATCACTGCTGTTGGACGCCTCTGGGCTCCAACATCTGGCAAATGCCTTTACTAGCTGACAGCTGTTAGCCTTGGTATCACAGTTTTAAGTAGGCTGGGAATTGTGCTTGAAGTAAGTATCACTAGTTCATGTATCAAGACATTAGAGAGAGAGAGAGAAACAACTTTATTTTCTGGATTAACTTCACCCTGGTACATTTATTAAAAGCAGAGCCTTTTGCATATTGTTATGGAAATGCTGCAGCCTTTACGTTCAAAACCCAAGGTTTTTATTACATTTTTAGCATGAGTTTAAATTAATATTCTAAGCCCTGTTTAGCCTCTGTCAGAGACAAATCCAAATTGCTAACAAACACAAGATAAATTTAGGAAAATTGGCTTATGTCCTGAGATCAGGTTGAAGCTGAATCAGTAAAACTCATACAACAAAAAAGGAAACAATTTGTGTTCTGGAGATAACAGATTGAAGGGGTAACATTGAAAAGTATAGTACCTTGAATTGGAATAAGCAGTTTGTCTATTATTTTAAAGAATGGAATTTACGAAATAATGATATAGGCAAGGTGTTTGGTGTAAATATTTCTATCACTAAGATTATGCTAAGATACTTTAAATCTAAGTTTTCTGTGACTAATACCATTTAAATAAGAATAAAAGGAAAATTTGAAAAGAAAATTATTACTTGAGGTTTCTAAAATTTTTTAAATAGTTTTTTCTCTTATCATTTTTTTAATAATTAAAAGGTCATTTTTAATTGCTTTACCCAGATTTATTTCTTTTCACATTTTAAAAACATTGTTACTATATTTAAAGACTGGAATTTTGGCTATTTTTTTTTTTTTGTAGAAGCAAAAGCTATTTTGATAAAAATCAGAGTGAGAAAGAGAGAGAGACAGAGACACAGAGATAGAGAGAGACAGAGAGAGAGAGATTGAGAGCGAGGCAGGCTTGGGTCTGTTGGCCATGAATCTGCCATTTCAAGAACCAGGGTGGTTGGTAGAATTATGATCTGAAAAGAGTCAGCCTACAACTGTGTACTTTCCATGTGAAAATACAAGTGAGAAGCTTTGAGGTGAAGAAAAAAGGGGATAATGTCTGCTCCAGGAACTTTTCAGAGAGAGAAGGCCTACTTTTAGAAGCAACAAGTGGAATCTCCTGGGAGAGTAGAAGTTGAGACAATTCTAATATCTGGAAATGCTTCCACTTTGCTAACTTAGAAGATGAAATGCTCACTGCTCTGATCTTCAGTGTCCTTGCCATGTCTACTACCAGAAACGATGCAGGTTTATGTCTTCCTGCTCTGTAAAAATGCCAAACCTTATCATCAAGGTGGATTTCCTCTAGATTGTTCTGGTCACTTGGTAGATGATGGTATTGAGGAAGAAGAAGATGATGGTGATGTTGAGGAGAATAGCTAACCTTAATTGAAATAGTAACAGATTATTTTTTAAAGAGCCTAGTATTTTAGATGCCCTTATAAGTGTTGATACACATTTAGAAACTCCACCGGTAAGACTGATAGCTCATATCAGCTACCTCCAGAAAGCAAATTTGATAATGTCCAGAGTTGATATATGAGTGAACGGTTGGGTTGTATGAGTACGTTAAAAACCAGAATCAAAGAAAAATGAAAGATTAAACTCATTAGGTATATAAGAGCAACTGGCATGTGCTAAGCATCTTTAGTGCCTCGTTTCATTTAATCCTTATAAGAACTCAGTGAAGGAGGTGCTGTTTTCATTCCTGTTTTACGGATACAGAAACTGAGGTCTAGAAAGAGTAAAGAACCTGCCCAAGATCACACCACTATTAAGTGGTAAACCCAGAATTTAAACCCAGTCATCCTAAACTACAACGTCATCAACTCAACCACCATCAACAGAGACTTAGTGTTTGATTTTCGGCAAAAGAAAATTACTGAGGAAGTCATTGCTCTCTTGCCTCCTGACCACTCAAGTCATCACTAAGTTTCCCACCACCACCCCAGACCATCTTTCTTTATCCTGCAGCCGGGTCAGAGCATGCAACTATATTTGTGAAAGCACAGGATGTTGCTTTAGCTATGAATAAGACGTGGCAAAATCATAATTTGATATTATGATCTTGCAGGGAGCTAACGATGGATGTGAAATGAATCACAAGGGCAGGATGGCAGAAAATAAAGCAAGCTACCTGGAAGTCAGGGCAGGAACTCTGCCACTAACTCTCAGTGTGACCTCCATCAAGTCATATAACTTCTCTGGGACTCATTTTCCTCAATGATAACACGAGAACATTAGAGTAATTATGTCTAAGGTCTCTTCAAGTTACAACATATGAGGAAATGGGCCTTGTTACTTTCATGCCATTGTTCTTATTAACATGCAAACACATTTCATTTTGAAACCTAGTCTAACAAGTATAATTTGATATAGCTGGAAAACAGTCAGAGGCAAATGGCTTTACCTATTAAGTTTTTCTTTATCCTAGACGGTCTAGGATTTGCCATTTGGAGAAGGGCTGGGGAGGCCTGGAAGTTTGCCAGTTCTCCTGAAAAAGGGTTGCAATGTGGTCATGCCAAGAACTCTGAGTGTCAATCTGGACTCAATACTGTGTCTCTCGTTATTGTCTGCTCCTGCCAACTGCTGCTTTCTGCTCCAGCTGTTTGGAATCCAGACCTGGCACAATGAGGTCTGCCTTGGCATGCTGTGTGCATGTGTGTGTGCATGTATGTCTGTAGACTCAGTGTGACACGACAAAAAGGAGCAAAGGCAGAAGCCATATGTGGACCTTTATCTTCTTCACTTGCTCACTGCTAAGCCAAGTTCTAAATTTACTTCTCCCCATGTGACCCAGGCCTGTCTTAGTCCCTTTTCAACACCTTTGGCTATGTTGAGACCACAAAACAGCCAGTGATGACAAAACAAAGAATGTGTAGGCTGGTCAGTGGTCTTCATCAGGCTGGCGGCCCAGCATATGTAATGGTATAGATCTTTGCACATCCATGGAACTATGTGGGCATCTCCCACCTTCTGCTCTTTTGTATTTTGTCTCCTGGGTGAGCCGCAAGGATTGAGACATTCGTGGTTTTACCAGTATGCCTGTGGCTCCATATCAGATTGGGTGGCATCTGAGTGTTTCCATGGGGGGGTGCATCAATGTATTTGAGCAGAGCCCAAACACAGGGCCAGCTCAGAGGGTGTGTGCAGAAGCTGCTCATAGATTAGTGATTGAAGTCACTCAGAGATCAGCCTAAGTCCTGCATCTATTGTTGCTGCAGGTTGATCACAACATGGAAGATGGTCTTTTTGGCCCATGGCTTTTCAGATGGCAATTAAAACAGGGACAGCCTTGGGTAGTCAGGAGAAAAATATGTATGGGCAATAATATGACCTATAAAATTGTGATGTAGGTTAGAATTTTCTCCTATCTTTTTATCCTTTTCTATCCATTCCCTTTAATTTTTTGTATAACTGTATCTTGGTACTATTTTACAAATTCTCAGATTCCCTAGTTACATTGCTGATTGTCTGAGCAAAGTTGTAACAGCTGTACATTCTTTCAGTCACTGTGCCCAAGTGGCCACTGGGAACACAGTGATAAGAAAGAAAGACCCAACTCCTACCCAGAGAACTTACATTTTAACAGGGACCAATCTAAATGGCCACAGTGGAGTGTGTTAAGCTCTATGGGAGGGAATACCAGGAGGTAAATAAGAGAACACAGTGGGATCCGTGAGGAGAGTCTCTACCTGGTTCTACTGGTCACCTAACAATGTGCTGGGCATTAAGAAGTCTATGTAATGTGCAGGAGATAAGAGGCTGCCCCCAGAGACCTCACAGCCTGGATGAGGAGACCAGACTCACACATAAGAAACAGAACCATGGGGGGCCAAACTGGGAGATGCCACTTCTCCGCTGCATTTCCCAGAGGTAGTATTTGGGGTGTCAATAGTAGTCAACTTGCAATATCTGGGATCTGTTCTACTCATTTGATTCTAAATTATAAAATGGAACTCATGGGACTATGTGATCAGTTAGGACTTGTATCATTTTATAACTTAACTTTTTATTGGTGTGCAGCTTTTTTTTTTTTTTTTGCAGTACGCGGGCTTATCACTGTTGTGGCCTCTCCCATTGCGGAGCACAGGCTCTGGACGCGCAGGCTCAGCGGCCATGGCTCACGGGCCCAGCCGCTCCGCGGCACGTGGGATCTTCCCGGACCGGGGCATGAACCCGTGTCCCCTGCATCGGCAGGCGGACTCTCAACCACTGTGCCACCAGGGAAGCCCTGTGTGCAGCTTTTCTTAACTAGCTGTTAAATTTATTGAGGGCAGAAGATATGAATTTTATTGCTTTGCGTTCCCTCTAATCTCCAGCCCATTGCTATCTATACAGTAGGCACTCACTAAACATTCAAGAAATAAGTACAAGACATTATAGTTTCTTATTGTCTTAGTGGAATTCTAGAGCATAAGAAAGATAAGAGGCTACAATTACCGAAAGAGTTGGAAGTTCTAGATTCATCTCTTGCTCAGCTGGTGACTGTTTTTTCTATGGATGGACCATCTATTATTCACGACCTTCCTTCACCCCATTTGGAATGGGGATGCATGGGTGTAACTCTGTCTGCTTATAACATTTTCGGTAGCAGGACAATCTCTTAAGCATTTGAGGGTATGGAGAATGACAGCAGACAGATGGGCCCATTGACAAGTGTGTCCCCTTGTGGTACTCCTGTCACAACTGAATTATTCTGTCATTTGTGCTGTCATCAAATCAGGCTGATCCAAGAAGTGGAAAGGAGAGCATTTCTAGTAACAGTCACAGAGGGAAATGACTCTGTGACATGTGTGTTTTCTGTGAAAGGGACTGGCTTTATTATTTTCTAAGGGTGGAGAAAGGGGCATAATGTATCAGCATATGAATAAGTGACCTGCTTGTGATGGTGACAATATTTTGAATTACCTCCTGAGTTGGGTTTCATTGTATTTAACTGGCATCTCTCTCTTGCATCCACCCAGCTAAATGTAAGGAGCCCGGTTCGGGGGCTCAGGAGTTGTGCTGGATCACAGGCTTCTCTGGCTAACCATGCTATCTTCGTGTTGTGTGCACTTTCCTCCACCTGTACTTAGGCACCTCACCTGCCTACCTCCAATTAACCCTGAGAGTGGAGCAATACTGTGCCCATGACCAAAATGCATCCACCCCACATTGTTGGGTCATCCTTTGAGGACAGGTCCCTCAGGGCTCCAGGACACTCACGAGCTCAAGGAGCCTCTTGGAGGGAAGAGCTCCCATAGCTGTACTTCTGTGGTCAAACTTGCCTGTTATGTAAGTCTCTGGCACTTGACTGGAAAATCGTCTGTTGTGATTCCAGTCCCAGAGAGTGTGATAGCCTTGGGAAATGGGGGATGGAATGCATTAGGGCAGCTTTTAAGTCAATTCCAGAAAAAGTGATTTACTGAATATATTTAGAATCACATTTTATTTTATTTTTAAACTGGGGAAGTGCAGTTGTTCTCCCATTGTTCACTACATTTCACATTTTGCTAAAGTTTTTCTAAATTATCCCAATAATTTCATCTTACTCATTTTCAACACACAGACTTGCTGTGGGTTGTCAAGGTGATGTTCCCAATGCACGAAGGCTGTTTTGTTAATTAATTCAACAAATATTTGTTACGTAGCTACTGCGTTCCAGGAGTCTGGAGATGAAAAAGTCCTAATCCCGACTTCTGGGAATTCAACTGTCATGCTAAGAGGACAGTATAAAGCTATTCACCTGCTAAGGAGTAATTCATTGAACAGAGCATCTCAGCATCTGCTTGATGTTGCTGAGTAAGTGAGATGTGAGTGCGTGTGTGTGTGTGTGTGTCTGTGTGTGTGCGTGCATGCACCTGGGAGTATCTGAACATTACATTTTAGGGCTCAGTTCTCCCATGCTTTGAATTTGTTATATAGTTATGAATAAATACTAAAGACATAAAAACAAAACCACCCATACCTACCTCACATGATCCTACTGGCTTTGGGGCACTCTTATTAATGGCAACAGTGAATTTACTATTTGTCTTCATTCTTGTGATCAGGTACTAGATGCTAAAGTCATTATTTTGTGTTTTTTCAATTATAACTGAGACGGGAAATTAGCAACCTTATGGACCTCATTTTTTGTTGTTGTTGTTTTTGTTTTTGTTTTGCGGTACGCGGGCCTCTCACTGTTGTGGCCTCTCCCGTTGCGGAGCACAGGCTCCGGACACACAGGCTCAGCGGCCATGGCTTACGGGCCTACCTCTCCACGGCATGTGGGATCTTCCCAGACCGGGGCATGAACCCGTGTCCCCTGCATCGGCAGGCGGACTCTCAACCACTGCGCCACCAGGGAAGCCCTGGACCTCATTTTTGAGTATTTGAAAATGGTTTTTACTTTTTATTTGTGGAAACATTTGAATCTACACAGGAATAAGGAGAATAGTAAAATGAAGTCTAGGTGCCCATCACCAGCCTCAAGAACTATCAACTTAAATCTAATCTTGTTTCATCTATAATCCTCCCTCGCCTCTACCTCTTCCCACTTTGCCCTGGATTACTTTGAGGCAAATCTCAGACATGAATTTCATCTGCAGACTTTTGGGGACTCACAGTGTTTGTTTTTATGTTGTAGAATGTTATCAGACAAGGAACACGCCATCTGGTTTTCACAACCCTACCGTTCACATTGTCTTTTACCAGCCTGTACTTATTGCTATTACCTGCCTGTCCTTGCAAGCATTTGGGTTTGCAACCTCTGAATTTCCTATTTTATTACCTGTTCCCCTCAGTCACGTTTGTTATTACTTTCTTAACGTACAATTTGTGCTGCTACTTATAAATATACTAGACATAATAATAATTGCATAACTCAGTGTTAGCTTAGTTTTTATCTGAGAGGTTTTGTTTGTTTGTTTTTTAACATCTTTATTGGAGTATAATTGCTTTACGATGTTGCGTTAGTTTCTACTGTATAGCAAAGTGAATCAGCTATACATATACATATATCCCCATAGCTCCTCCCTCTTGCGTCTCCCTCCCACCCTCCATAACCCACCCCTCTAGGTGGTCACAAAGCACCGAGCTGATCTCCCTGTGCTATGCGGCTGCTTCCCACTAGCTGTCTGTTTTACATTTGGTAGTGTATATATGTCCATGCCACTCTCTCACTTCATCCCAGCTTACCCTTCCCCCTCCCCATGTCCTCAAGTCCATTCTCTACATCTGCGTCTTTATGTCTTCTTTATGTCTTTATTCCTGTCCTGCGCCTAGGTTCTTCAGAACCTTTTTTTGTTTGTTTGTTTTTAGATTCCACATGCGGTATCTGAGAGGCTTAAAATTTATTTTCTGGAGTATGCTTACATTTGACTGGCTAACTGGGTTTGAACATGCTGGCTCATTTTGCACTCTCCGTACAACTTGATGAAAATGGCTTTCAGGATCTGCCTCAAAATCAACAATAATGCATCATTCACAATGTCACCTACTTTAGACTCTGCAATCATAAATCTGAGTTTTGAAAGGCAAGTAAACCAAAGAGTTTATAATAAGCAGATGCCTCATTCTAAAATGCTACTGCTGGTACTCCTACTACTGCTACCACTACCACTAACTGCTATTACTAAACTCCATGACAATAAATCCCTTGTATCATCTAGAATGAAATCCTTTAGGATTAATAGCATCTCCCAGCACTTGCAAAGCACCAGGCCTGTCAGCTATTGGCAAGCTGCCTTCCTTAGAGAGAGAGAGAGAGAGAGAGAGAGAGAGAGAGAGAGAGAGCAAGGAAATATACATGAAAATTACACTGGAGAAATAATGACTCAGGAATGCTGGTTTGCACGAGGATATAATTGAATAAGAAGATAATTATAAGTGTAATATATATGTGTATAAACATATAGATAACATGCATCTATTATGCTTAACAAAGCTATGTAATATATTTATATTATGTAATTATAATGTATATACTTATAGTATATTCTGTATATTATATATACTACATATTATATACATATATTACACTTACAAATAGAATCATGTTTTTATAGCTATTCTACTGTCCAATCACAGAGAGATTTTTGTCATGTCAATAAAAAATCTAGAACTAGTAAGATAAATATTTTTAAACAGTCTAGTGTTTTAGTGCTTTATAAGTACTGATGCACATTTTAGAAATCCCACTAGCATGATTACTCTTTCAAATTAGCCACTGCCAGAAAGCAACTTTGATTGTGTTCAGAGTTGGCATCTATATGAATAATGGATCTAGTAATGCGAGTGTGATAAAAACCAAAATTAGGGAAAAGTACATATTGCACTCCTTAGATAAGTAAGAGTGGCTGGCCTGTGTACGTCTTCTTTCTTTGTCTCTGTTCCCTCCCTCATTCCTGCTTCCCTTCCCCCACCTCCCCACTCCCCATTATCAACTCATTTCGAAACTAGAGAATACCAGGATGCTTAAATAGTGCTGTACACTCTCCCACAGCCACAGGGGCCTGCAAAGGATCACAGCACGCCCGCTTCCTTGGGCTCCTTAGACAGTCCAAGAGGGACCCTCAGGCTGTGGAGCCAGTGGATAGGAGGGGCTTCCGGGTTCAGTCTCCCCTAGCTGGCTCCCCTTTCCAGGCACCGCTGACTCTGCTACCTGCTTGAATCCAGATCCCGTCTCCCAGAAGGTTGCCTATGCCTTGGGGGTGGGGGGCGGTAAAGATGAGTATGCTTATTTTACTTTAGATTTCTCTTTAAAGGATATGAACATTCCATTACTCTGTACTAATACTTTCGATTGTGTGTGTGAGTGTATGTGTTGAAGACAAGTACCTAATTGTTTCTAAAAAAAAAAAAAAATCCCAAACCTTCTCTTGACTAGTTTAACCAGTACTGTGCCGGAGACCTGCTTCCACTGTATGTAAGGAAAATGTCTGCCTGCCTTGGTGTTTCTCACCTGGTGCGCTTGCTTGATTTCAGAGGTGTAGTGATAGGTCCACTGCCTTCCTGACCTCGGCTTGGCTCCTTGGTGTTTTACTTCTTATATTGTAAAATGTAATTATGATTAAAGATTTTAATCTCAGAGTCTAAACCCAAGATGCAGCCAAACAGAATATTTTTTACAGTCACCCATTTTAAAGATTATGCCATTGCAATACCTGAGACTGAGTCCATATACTGTGTTGTGTTTGCTGACATGTGAGCTGCTGGGCTTCTGAAGGCTGGTTGGTGAAGTCAGGGGTCTAAACCACAACACACAGATATGTGTCGGGGACATCACGGCTGTGTCACTGTTCCAGATGCATGGCTTATATGCTTATGGGAAACACCTGTTCTACAGCACTGTGCAAATATACACTGCATAGCCCACTCTTTATTCTATATAATAAAAAAGTACCTCTTGGGTTTGAATTGAATCTTTTTCTGATTATGCTGCTTCAGATGTAAGCTCTTTAAAATTTGGAAATATTTTGATTCTGGAAATGTTCTTGATTCAGAATCGGTCAGATTCTGGATATGCCTGGGAAATGGCCTACCAGTTTTAAATTAAAAGTCTGAGACACTATAAAGAGGATCTTAGGGCACATCTATATGTTAGGTCTAAAGTAAATGAAACTGGGACCTTAAGGAAGCAGTTCATCAGCTAAAAGAAACTTAGGCCCCTAATGTTGAAGAAATTTAATAATCTGCAACTTTCTTTTCCAAATAGGGACAGTTAGAATTTATGAATATTTTATTCATGGGTTAACTATAAACGTGTTTGCTCTTGACAGACATTCATATAACATCCTTCTTCCAAAGAATTTGGGTACCGGGTTGAGAACTTTAAATGAACACAACCAAAATTACACAATTGAAAAAAGAAAGATAAGAAATGATCACCAGTGAACAGGGAGAGGGTGGAGAGGATTCTAGGAGAAAAGAGAGCAAATACTAGTTAAATCAGGCCCCAGATGAAAAAATGCTACAAACTAAATGAGGCTGCTGTAGGGGTCCTGGGACTGGAGAAGCGTCTCCATGGGCCTTTTCTCTGTGGGTGATAATCTTTTAGCTTTCCTCTCTCTTCTTTCCTCCTTAGCATTTTATTGAGAATAAGTAGGAGGAGGAGAGTACTTGATTCAGTAAATGAAAAATTACTAACTTCTAGACGCTCCAGCTCATTATAGCGGAGTTTCTCAACGGTGACGGACCTTGTGCTCCAGAACATTTTGTTAACACTCTTTCCTGTCCAGTCATGACATTCATAGGTAATATAATCTATTTGATACGAATTTTTTTAAAACATAGAATGCCCAGTTATAATATAAAAGAGAAATAAAAGACATTTAAACTATTCTTTATTTTAATATGTAAATGCTTGTGAGCAATGGCATAAGAATCCAGACCTAGTCCAGCAGCAGCTACAGAAGCAGGTGACCCAGGAGTACTGTGTCAGAGTCTCAGATACCTAGAGCAGCATTATGGTCATGAACTGACATTCTGCAACAGTGACTACTCTTAGTAAAGTCTCCAACAAAGCTAAGAATAATCTTGCCACAATCAACTGGAAAATTCAGAGCATAATAAAATCACGCAAAACGCAAAAGAATCTTCTGTGTTTATAGGTAAAATGGAAGAAGTTTCTAGGCTTTAAAATAAGATGGTGTTCATGTATATGATGTGTAGTGGATCATTTGAAAGCCCTGAAGGTTGCAGCTGGGAGGATGATTCTTTGTTGTTTGGGAGTGCTTATGCATTGCAGGACATCCAGCCTCTTCGGCCCTGCCCACTAAAGGCCCTGCCTCCAGTAATTATTTTGACAACCAAAAGCACACCCACAAATTTCCAAAACATCGCCTGTGGGGCAGTTCCAGACCCCTTGAGAACCATTGCACCAGATCCTCTTATATGTTCAATGAAGTTCTGGGAGATGGTAAGTTGGGAGAATGCTGCAGAAGACAGGACAAGAAGGGTGTGAAAACCACTTACAAGGCCAGTGTTGGCCACGTGAATCCGTGGCCCAGAAGCCCTCACAGTGATAGGGTTTCTACAGTCCAGTTTGAGTACCCTGCCAGGGAGGTTGTGTGCTCTGTCACCATGCATCCGTCTCATGTGTCCTTATTTGCACCCTACGGGGAACCCCTGCTCCTTCTTGATCTGCTTTCTTTTCATTAGTCAGCCAGTTGTGGTTATTGGATACATCGGGGCAGGGCTCATGCTGCACCTGCTCTTGAAGTTTTCAACAAGACGATTCCTTGCAGGAGCAGCATGGCATCAGGCGGTCCTCACTGTAAAGCTCCTTTTAAGACTGGCTTTCTGCTCTCAGATTAACATGAATGAAGAATACCGAATCTTGCTCTTTGAAAGAGGAATATGAATTTCCCAGCCAAGGCGTCCACTTGCCTCACTTCCTACCTACAGAGCAGGTAAAAGATTTTCCACGTCTCTCCACGGCCGCTGGTATACACTACTCTAACGTGAAATGTGGCCTCTTCCTTAATAATCTTTCTAGGGATACCTGCTCTCGTTCAAAACAGCTTTTGGGGGTTTGTTTGTTTGTTTGTTTTCCCCTGAGTCAAACCAGTCAGGAAGCCGAAAATAAGCCACGGAGACCAAGGTGGGTCAGTTTTGCTGGAATCGGTGCCTTTTCTTCCTTCCTTCCTTTCCCGTGACTGACAGGGCCCGAGTCTCTCCCTGCTCCAGATCAGGAGCCATTAGCTTTGCAGTGACCCCCACAAGGCTGTGAGATGTGAACAGGGCCAATGTAATTAGTATAAGACAGGTGGTTGCAGGAGACAGGCGTTCCTTCCGCAAAGCAGAGGTCTGAGGTTACTGATGTGGCCGAGGCTGGTTTTCCTACAATGCCTCCCCACTGCTAAGCGCTGGAAGTGGCCGACATTCCCACTTGGCTCTGGGCTTCCTCTAGGTTGTGTTTCCCCTGCAGAGTCAAAGTCAAAAATCACCAGACCCACACTTTTCCCCATTTACGACCAGTTTCTCATACTCTTAAGCAAGGTAATTCATCCTCCCATTTTAGAACATTATTCTTTAAAAGAAAATCTTGTCCTGTTATCACAAGAATTATTTTGACTCATTCAGGTGGCCCTTCTTAAGGAAATGCAGTGACTGGGCATTTTTACTCGAAGCCTGGATTGTGTGAACCCAGCTGGAGAGAAGAGTTTTTGTTCACTGGGTATAGGGACTTTTGCAGAACAATCAGAGCTTCCTGGTTGACACTTTCATTTCTGAAGTTTTATCTTTCCCTCATCACAAGAGTATAAATATATGTGTCATTTCTTTGTTCTTTTAAAAATGGAAGTGGATGAAGGGTCTAGTAGATTTGTTAAGTATTTACTTTTCTGTTCCCTAAATGATCTTTTTTCCTACCTTCCTATTATTTGAACTTATGAACTAAGGTATAGGGCGTTGCAAAATAGCAAATGGGTATAGATTATTCTTCTAAAAACACATACTATCAAACCTACCCTCTCTGGGCACCATATGTGAAAACTTGGGTTCCTTTATGTTGCCCTCCAGGCAGACATGAAACTTTTCTTTATCCTACGTGTATGATGCCTAACTGGGAGCATTTATATATTTAATTTTTAAATTGCATCTTTAGTTCATAATTTTACTAATGAGATAATTAGCCGTCCTTTTATTTTGAGTACTTTTGATTACAGTCTCCAAATCCTTCTAGAAGAGCTTTACTTATCCTTTTTCATCTTGAAAGTCTGCTTACCCTCCATCAAGTACGTTGTTTAGAAATCCATAGTATGTGCCATAAAGAAACAAGAGAACAAACATTTCTGGTAATTCTTTTGCTGACTTCTTACAGCTATTCCTCATGTTTTCACCACCACAACAGGAAATCAGGGCAGAAAAAAAAAAAGAATCGGACATTAACATCAGATATTTTATTTTAAATGCCTAAAGATTCAGACATTTTATTCTTTAAAAATTAATCCATAAACCTTCATAACAGTGGCAATAAGAAAGAATATTAGGTGGGAATAGTGCTAGCAGCAGACAAGTTTTCTTAGGCCTGAGAAGTTTGACTTTCCTGATCAACTACATTAAGGTAGTATCCTCTTATCTGTTGCTGGGTAATGAACAACCCCAGAATTTAGCACTGTAACACAGCCACTTTTTCCAATTTTTTAGGTCCAAAATTCCCAAGAGACTCGTCTGGGCAGTTCCCTTCTGGGGTCTTCATTCAGCTGCAATGAGCTGTCATCTGGAGCCACAGCACTCTAAAGGCATAACTGGGAAGGATGTTCAGGGAGACCCCTCTTGTGGCGGCAGCTCATGCTGGCTGTTGGCTGGGAGCTCAGCCAAGCTGTTGACCAGGGTGTCCGTACGTGGTGCCTCTACGTGCTGCGGGCTTGTCACAGCATAGCAGCTGGATTCCAACAGGGAATATCCAGAGAGGGAGTGTCCAGAGAGAGAATGTTCAAGAGGCCAAGGTAGGAACTGCAAGGCTTCCCTGGACCTGGCCTCAGAAGTCATCAGTACCACCTCTGCCACATTCTACTGGTTACAAGCAGGTCATCACAGCCAGCCCATACTCAAGGGAGGGGGAATCAGATCCCACCTCTAGATGGGAGGAGTATTAAAGGATTTAAGACTGTTTTTAATGTACTATAGGTGGTGATGGAAATACGTCTGAGATACGAAATAATCCACACTATTTCATATTTAATGAACTACTCGATTTAATTATGCTCTGAAGCATTAGCTTAGGCAAGTAAAATGATTTTTTTAGTTTCTTTTTAAGTATGTAAATGCTTGACAATGAATGCTAAATTCTTTTTAATACTTTTAGTCACAATGTGGTGATCTATTGGCTGAACTTGCCTCAGGATGTTTTGTTTGACCTTCACAGTGTTTTCAAAAAGATAAGCCAACATCTAAAAATAGGATTTCATATAAAACTCCAAAGTTTCAACTTCTCTTGGAAAATGGAAAATTTGGGTCATAGAGGGCCTGAACTCTACTTGGCAGTGCTTGACCAGAGCTGAGTAGCAGCTGTCCCCTTAGAAGGCATCAACTCTGTCGATATCTAGAGTTAAATGTCATTTTTCTATGTGCCTGCATGAGTTTTTTCTTATGGTAGAACAATATATATCTGTACTCAATCTTTACTGAAAGGGAGAAAACAGAAGACGAACAGGGCTGTATGTTCCCAGAAATGATAGAATGCATTTTTATGCGTGTAGAGTAGAAGAATATTCTTACATGTTCAAATTGCCAATGCCCCTGTCCACTTCACTTACATAGGTTTCCTGCCTGACTTCTGTAGACACTTGAGTTGCATCCCCTGCTTTAGTGACCAGAGGATAGGGTTGCTCTTAAATGTTTAGCAAGAGGCCCCTCAGAGTTTAGTGGGGACCCAGGATATGCGGTTGTGAGGGCGAAGCTTTAAGACCCTGGAACTCTAATTTTTACTCTGGTAGTTGTGAGATTATGGAATGAGACAGAGGGTATCTGTAGTAGATTAAAGACAGCTGCAAATTCTTTGTCATTTTGCCCAAGGAGAGGTGGATTCTACTTCTCCACCCCCTTAAATCTGTTCTGGGCCTATGACTACTTTAATCAACATGGTATGGGGGAAGTGAAGCTAACCTTTCAGATGACGGACAACTTCTGTTTCTTCCTCTTGAACGCCAGCCTCCATGCCATGAGGAAGCCCAAGCAGCCGTGCAGGAGGCCCACATGGAGGAGAGCTGTGGTCCCAGCTGATGTCCAGCACCAAATTGCCATTCATGTGAAGGAGCCATCCTGAAAATGGACCCTCCATTCCCAGGCAAGCCTCCCCAGCTGACGACATGTGGGGCAGAGGTGAGCCATCCCTGCTGAGCCTTGACCACATTGCAAAGGTCTGTGCAAATAAATGATTGTTGCTGTCTCATGCCACTGAGTTTTGGAGGGGCTTGTTACACAGCCATAGAAAGTGTGGTGTCTGTGGGAGCCTAGTGTTTGTGCTTCCAGAATCCATGTGCCCATCCTGTGGTAAGGTTACCCTTATTTTCCTTGGGGGAACCAATCCCGTTCCCACTCTCAGTACATATACTTTGAATGGAGTCAACTCCATCCCTGACTCCAGGGATGAGCTTATGATGCAGCATGACTGACCACTGAGATTGCTTCTGGAACCAGATGTGTGACTCAGAGCCAGTGAGATACAATAAAAGACTTTCTCTGGTACTGGTGAGAGAGCCCTTTTTCTTTTCAACCGGGTCAAAAGCCAAAAAGATATGAGCCTGGAATTGCTAGTGTCCATCAGGTAGAGGCTGAAAATGAAGCCAACATCGCAGAAGCCTGGGCTGAGAGATGGAGAAACCAAGTCCTGAACTGTTTTGATTTGAAAACAATTCAAAATTGTTTGAATTTTGGCACAAGCTGTGCCTGAGGCCATCCCTTCCCTGGGACTTGTCAGCTACATGGACGCATAACATTTGGGTTTATTTACTTTGCTTGAGCTGGTTTGAATTGGATTTCCTGTCACTTGTGGCAGAAAGAGTCCTCAGACACAGAGGGTCTGAATTTGGATTCTGGCTTTGATACCTTTTTCTTACTTTCTTCTTTTTTATTTTGACATAATTTCAAACTTACAGAAAAGCTGCAAGAAGAATATAGAAGAATTCCCTTTACCCAGATTTCCCAAGTGCTAACAATTTTACCACATTTGTACTTTCCCTCCCTCTCTCTCTCTACACACACACACACACACACACACACACACACACACACACACACGCAGATGCTCCTTTACTCCTAATCACTTCAGTGTGTTTCCTAAAAAAAGGACATTCTTTTACATAACCACAGTGTAATTACCAAAGTCGGGAAATTGATATTGGTATCATGCTCTTATCTCATCTATTAACCTTGTATAGATTATACTACTTGCCTCCAAACTGTCCTTCAGAGCAAAAGAAAATTTTGGCCCACGCATTGTGTTCATTGTCATGTCTCTTTAGTTTTAAAATCCTCAGTCTTTCATGACATTGCTATTCTTTAAGAGCACAGACATTTTATAGAACGTGCCTCAGTTTGTGTTTGTCTGAAGTTTCCTCATGATAAGATTCAGGTTGTAAATCTTTGGCAGGAATATAACAGAAAGGATGCTGTGTTCTTTTCAGTGAATTGTATAAGGAGCCACCCTATGTCCATTTGTCCTGTTACTGCTGATGTTAATTTCAAGCATTTGTTAAGACGCTAGCTGCTAGGTTTCTGTACTGTAAATGTAACATTTTTCTCTTTGTAATTAGTAAGTATTGTGGTGGGATACTTTGAGACTATCTAAACACCCTGAAGCTCCTCAAACTTCTATCCATGAATTTTAGCATCCATTCATGATTTTCACCTAAAATGATCATTACTGTGGTAACTGCCAAATGGTGACATTTCTATCATTCCCTGTACATTTATTAGTTGGCTTTCTAATATTATATATATATATATATATATATATATATATATATATATATAATACATATTAAAGACACTCCTTCTACATCCTCCTGTCCATCCTTCTGTCTCTTCTCTTTCTCTCTAATTTGTATGGATTCATGAATCCCAGTTTTATTCAGTGGGTTATAATCCTTTGCTATCATTTATTTGATGCCCAGTTATCCCCAGTTTTGCCAATGTGAGCCCCTTCAGGTTGAATCCTGTGTCTGACCCCCTTTAAAGGGAAGAGATAAAAGCATTGGCTCTGTAGCCAGACTGCTGAGGTACAAATTCTAGCTTCATAACTTAATCGTAAAACTTTGGGCAAGTTACTTAACATTTATCTACCTCAGCTTTCGCATATGGAAAATGGGCATAGTAATAGTGACCCCTCATAGGATTATCGTGAGGATTAAATGAAACAATAGAAAATGCTCAATATCTTAGTTGTGTTATCTTTTTGAGTCTCTGACTTTTCACTGAAATGGTGGGTTGAAAACTTTTTTTTTTCCACAAAGTTGTCCCAAGGGTTAAATTAGGTAATGTAAGTAAAGTACATGCGAGCTACTCTCAAAATGTTAACTACCTTGCCTTTCCCCTTTGCAAAGAGGAAGAGTAAATAAAAAGTCCTTTTAGAGATGAGAGAGTGTTTTAGTGTTATCTCATTGTTGGGGGTCCTCATTTTATTCCCAGGCACATCTCCCCAAAGTGAAGTTGGTGACAGAATTTCCTTAAATCTCCATTCTGTATGTCGGTGCACAGCTCTTGCTTTTTTATGGATTGTGACTGGATTACCACGGTTCAGGTGGGAGGGGCTGACAGTGGAAAACCTAGCGAGTTAGGAAAAGCATTCTCCCTCCTCTTCCCCTTCCCCTTCTCCTCCTCCTTAAATATAGTAATTCATTTGCTCTTTCCTATGGTAGGCATATGAAATCATCTCAAAATTAATGCACCATTACCATTGACAACAATACATTCTATTAAAGATGTGTACCCAAATACTGAGTTTACTATTTTTTCCCTATGTAGTCATGTTATCCAATTTATTTACAGTTAAAATCATTTGTTTCTCTTTGCAATCAAAAGAAAACATGGGTACAATTGACTGCATTACTGAAAAGGAAAACTTTTGTCCGACAGAAAATGCAATAAGCAAAGACAAAGACAAAAGAAAAACTGGCAGAAAATATTTTTAACAAATGGCTATATTTGATTGAAAAGTAAAGTAAGAATAATTCGGAGTATAGAATCAGGAGCCCAGAGGGTAGAGTTAAGAGATTTAGCAAATTTTACACAGGAAGTAGAATTGAACTCTGATCAAGGAACTGGCAAAATGTGCCCAACTGGATTTCAGAATAACTTTGGAGCAATGATTTCTGTGTGCCTCCATTTTCTTTCTTTTTGAACAAGAGTGTTTATATATATATTATACCTGTCCTACCATTACGTGTTGGGTGTGTATGGTGTAAATAACTTTCTCTGAAATTCATGGGTTTTAAGATCAAGAGACATTTCACATGGGGAGCTGTACTTGAGGAACTTCAGCCAAAGGGCTTCCTCTCTTTGGCCATGTGCTTTCATTTCTCTTGGGTAAATATCTAGAACTGGAAAGACTGGATCATATATATAGTAGGTGTACATTTAACTTTTGAAGAATCTTAACTTCTTAGAAAACTGTTTTCCATGGATTTGCTTTAGAAGGTGAGATCCTGGACCTCAAGCCTGAGCCTAATACCATCATGGGATAAGACTTTGAGGGCCTCGGAGAAGGAGAGAGTGCATTTTGAATGTATGAGGAATGTGAATTATTGGGCCAGAAATTGGACTGTGGTAGATCATACTTTCCAAAAAATAGCTTCAATAATAATTACCATTTCACATGCCCTACCAGACTTTGCTACTCCTCATCAAGAGGTAGCATCTGTTTCCCCTTTTCATTTCTTTTTTTTTTTTTTTTTTTGTGGTACGTGGGCCTCTCACTGTTGTGGCCTCTCCCGTTGCGGGGCACAGGCTCCGGACGTGCAGGCCCAGTGGCCATGGCTCACGGGCCCAGCTGCTCTGCGGCACGTGGGATCCTCCCGGACCGGGGCACAAACCTGTGTCCCCTGCATCGGAAGGCGGACTCTCAACCACTGCGCCACCAGGGAAGCCCCCTTTTTATTTTTATTACTTGAGTAGTAGTCTATTGTATGCATATACCACAAATTCTTTAACCATTCACTTGTGGTTGGACATTGTTTCCAGTTTTTGCTGATTAAAAACTAAAGCTGCTATGAACATTCATAGTTCTTTGCATGGCTGTATACTTTCATTTCTCTTGAGTAAATAGGTAGGAATAGAATGGCTGGATCACATGGTAGTGTATGTTTAATATTTTAAGGAATTAGCAACTGTCTTACACTGCTTTTCAAAGTGGTTATACCATTTTACATTCCCTCTAGCAGTGGGAAAAATGAGAATTCTAATTGCTCTAATTCCTTGACAACACTTAGTATAGTCAGTTTTAAAAATTTAGACATTTCAATATTTGTGTAGTTTAATCCACTAAGTTTGGAGTGTTAAGCAGCAATAAGTAACTGGCATGGGATGAAAAATTAACTCCCCCAAATTGAATATAAATGTAAACCATTTTAAAGTGCATTAAAAGCTGTATTTGTTCAGGCCCTTTCATAGTTAGAAGCATCAGAATACGTAACTGAGGAAGAGAGCTCTGTGACCAAAATTCAAATACTGTATGCTATTAAAAAGTGTTTACAGTCAGAGTTTATATCCTTAATCAACAATGAGATATAGCAAGATGTTAGAATGATGACACCAATTAACCTACCTAAACATTATAGTCAACCAAAAAGGAAACGAGTATGTAATAAATATTTCATTGGCTTTTGATCCCCTTGTCTCAGTCTCTTGCAAGTGACATTCATCACTAGGTATTTTTGAGAGTCCCCAGAGGGTGTCTTTATAAGTGCTCTGAAGCTAGTCTGGGCAGGCGAGGGGTTCTCCCTCCACTGGGTGTCTCCAGGCAATGAGTCCCCACCCCAATGGGAATACCAGGTCCCTCTAGAATACTAAAGGTGCTTGGTGTTCAGGCGGCAAGACAGGAGAACTTTCTCTCTTGTGTTTGCTGTCGGAGGGATCCCCAAGCAGAATTGCTTGTGCCACACGTGCTTATGTAAATTTTCCCATAGATGTTCTTTGCAAACATCTCATACTCCCTCTGCCCTATGTCCTATGAGGATCCAACCATGAGACAAACGTGGGGCAAGAGTAGAAGACAAATCCAACTCACAGACTTAGAGCTGTGTTCATTTTCACATACCCTCCCTCTTTGTCGCTGGGTCAGGCTCAATGTGCCTGGATCCTCCTCTAAGGATGAGGTGTTACCCAAAATGCTCCCCTCCTCACTTATTAGGCAAAAAAACTTCAGGCAGTGCTGCCCCAACAATTTGTCAGATACGTGCAGACATGTTTGCCTCTCGGCAGGTTCTTAACCACACGTTGAGCTGAGATAATTCTCACTGCCACACGGTGATAAATCAGAATGACTCTACTGCACCCTGTTGTACTCCCTGTTCAGTGGCTGTTCAATGTTCTTGTTTTATGATACATTTTTTTTTTTTTTTTTTTTTTTTTTTTGCGGTATGCGGGCCTCTCACTGTTGTGGCCTCTCCCGTTGCGGAGCGCAGGCTCAGCGGCCATGGCTCACGGGCCCACCCGCTCCGCGGCATGTGGGATCTTCCCGGACCGGGGCAGGAACCGGTGTCCCCTGCATTGGCAGGCGGACTCTCAACCACTGCGCCACCAGGGAAGCCCTATGATACATTTTTAAATTGATATTTAGTTTAATTTTCTTGTTTCCTCAGAATAGATCACCCCAAACAACCTCCCCAAAGAATTCTTTTCTCTCATGGTTTTTATTTTTCCTCTTTTCTCTTCATTTGAATGGTTTTCTTATCCTTTTTACATTTTAGCGGTAGGCAATAAATACGTGAAAATTCTGAGACACTAGGTAAACACTCAGATTCCGTGTAAACGAATAAAAGTCATGGCTTCTGCGTGTGTTTTGCTCTCTCAATTCCAGGGCTTAAATTGAAAGTGTAAACATCTTGATCAAAAACTTTTCAGTTGGTTATCTTTAGTCCTTCATGATTAAAACTGTAAGTTCAACACGCTTTCTCAAGTGCCCTTGGAAAGAGAACTACTCTATTATGTTCCTCTCATGGTGCCTCCCTCCCCAACCCTCCACACATTAGGCAAACAAAAGCCTGAATGGATAGGGTTCGCACCGAATTTCAGGAGGCTGTGATTACATCTCTGAAATTTAAAAAAAGAATCCCACATTTGACAGAAATTGTTAAGAGTCTACAATTAACAAATAGATCTGGCATTAGTGTTTTTCTAATCAAAATCTATTGTTCTGCCGGTGCTCATGGCTGTTGTGTGAACTGACAGTGGTTGCCCTTCCAGGAAGCCTGGGGAAAGGGTGGTGCACGGGAGAGGTGAGTGTGCTTTCATGTTCATATCCCAATCTGTCAGATCCCTCCAGAGCCATACAATTCGTCTCCTGCCCTCACCTATGACGGTACAAATTTGTCCCTCATGTTGAGCAATGACCCTTTCTCTCCTGAAGTCTTCAAAGGAAGGAGAAAAAAAAATAGATTATTAAGTTCTCATTGAACTAGAAAAACAAAACAAATCAAAAGTCTGCTCTGCTGGAGCCCCCTTGCTGGTGGTGCTCTGAGCAGAGGTAACACGGTTTGCCACTTCCGGTCCAATCCACAGAAATCATGGCAGACCACAGGAATACCATGGAAGTCTTTGGCAACTTTGAGAATTAACCTGATAATATCGTTCATTCAATGAAATAGTGACTTCAGATGTTCTTTTATGAAAGCGTGGCAATGATGAAGTTTATGAGCAGAGAGACCTTCATCGCCATAACCTACCTAATTTTTTAAAAAGCATTGATTCAGGGCTTCCCTGGTGGCGCAGTGGTTGAGAGCCCGCCTGCCAATGCAGGGGACACGGGTTCGAGCCCTGGTCTGGGAGGATACCACATGCCGCGGAGCAACTAGGACCGTGAGCCACAACTACTGAGCCTGAGCGTCCGGAGCCCGTGCTCCGCAACAAGAGAGGCCGCGATAGTGAGAGGCCCGTGCACCGCGATGAAGAGTGGCCCCCGCTCGCTGCAACTAGAGAAAGCCCTCGCACAGAAACGAAGACCCAACACAGCAAAAATAGATAAATTAATTAATAAAAAGCATTGATTCAAATTCAGTAACTGCTACAGATGAAAAACAGCCAGAAAGAGGAAATCCTCAGATGTTTTATTTAAATATAATTTGAGAGAAAACAGAAACAGGTCATCTGTACACTGATCTTCATGTGTTTTCATGGGGTGTTTTGCAAGTCTGTACGATGTCCCTGAGATATGTTTAGTCGATTCTGTTCAGGACTTGATGCTGAAGGACAGCTGTCAGTTCCACAGAGCAGCCCTGGACACGCTGTCCGGCTCGGATCCTCCTTGCCACCCTGACTCTGCAGCGGAGCTCCGAGCTCTGTGTCCTCCCAGACGGGTGCCTGCTTAGCTCTCCTTACAGGCAATGTGCCTCTGAGGGAGCTCGAAGGTTTAACTTTTTTGGGCAAAGGCTTCTCCTCATGATGGCTGAAATCCCCTCTGGAGAACACAGGTTTAAGTTGGTGGGGAAAATGCAAATTCTGAGACATGCATCACATTTATTTTCTGGGACAGCTTGACTAGGGAATATATCACAATCAAGCAAAAAACATTTTCTTTTTAAAATAATAATCCTAAAACATGCATCCGCCTTCCAAACCTCCATTTGGCCATGTGGCAGTCATGTCAGAGATCCCCCCTCTTTCCTCAAAGCTAAGCTTGGGGGTTAACATCAGCAGACGGTCTTGGCTGCTTTCTTCCCTTCTTTGTCATCACCCAAGACTGTCTGTCAGTTCTTGCCAGTTGCCCCTGGGTCACCCTCGTTTGTGTCCACAACGGTGCCTTCACACCCAGGAGGTTTTCTAGGCTCCTTCAGGGACCCTCCCTCTGGCACACAGGAAACCATCCACTGCTTGCATGATGTTGGGCACAGCTCCCCCAGGCCCATCTGCCTAGAGACGCTGCTGCACCATTTCTGCTCTCCTTCTTCTGTGCCATGACGCCCTCAGGGGTGGGCAACTCTGGGTCTCCCCACTGCTGAAGCCTCCACTTTGCAATGAATGGGACCCAGGGCCTGCCTGCTCTGGGTTCAACTCTAAACCGTTGTGGTTTCTACTCTTTCCATGAGGCTCAGCCTAGATAATGGTATGTCAAAAGGGAATAGCAGATCTAACTCACTTGAGGGTGTGTGTTCCCCGGGGTGCATGGGACCTTGTTTTGCATCCAAACAGATTCACCAAGTTCGGAGTCACCTCAGCAGCTAGGCTCTATGAAGTGGAAGCCAAGCCTTTTGAAACTCAACAGCCTTTTCTCTCCTTGCCCCCCCGCCAGTCTCCAAGGCAACGAATGCTCCGGACTGAATAAGGGAAAGACAAGGGTACAAGAGGGGGTTCATATCTCAAGGTATCATCTTACCTCAGAAGGACATGGTATCTGTTCCTGCCATTATATGAGTCCCTTCCCTGGGAATTTGGAGTTGGCATTATGAAATTAGCCTCTCTTGGGGCTGGCCTCTTGAGTGGAAGAAATATCAAAATTTCAGAAAGAGAAAACTCACAAACCTTGTAAGTATACGTTTTTGAGAGGAAACTAGATCGTCTAGCCCACCTAATTTTCATTTTCTAAAGTGTGGCATGGCCATCTTCCACCATGTGGATGAGTGTCATATAAAGCTGACGGAAGATGGCTGAGCATGACACCTAGGGACCTGATAGCACTCCACCTCCTGGCTCCAGGCCTAAGTTCAGCTGCATTCCAGTTCCCTAACTTTACTGAAGAAGGAGAAGGAGAGGGAGAGTGAGAGGGAGAAGAAGGAGTTCATCTATTTGCAGTGGATTTTGATGGGTGAATAAGAGTTCACCAGACAGACATTAGCAGGAAGGAGATAACAGCAGAATGGAAAAGCAGGCCTGCCCCTAATGTTTACCACAGGGTCCAGAACGGGAGTACCGAGGCCCAAATGCCATATATGTCAATACTGACAAGTTATAAATCAAGCTAGTAAACTGTTAAAGAAAATATAATCCACTCCACTCCCGTGATAAATTTACTTTTATGATGACTGGGAAAACCAAATTCAAATTTTGAATTCTAGCCCTCTTAGGAGTTCCATGCTCGAATGTAAAGGCATGAGGTGAGCTGGTCCCTGTCACCTGTGCTCCTTCCTGGGAGCCTCTTTCCTTCTGTTCCCACCCTCCAGCTCTATCCTGTATTACAAGGTCTTCATGTGCCACGTGTGGACACTTTGGTTTTACCCCATCCCCTCTGCAGACAGCCGCCTCCTGGCCACCCTCAGGCTTAGGAGTGGTCAGCCTCGTGGTTTGGACTGAGCTCTGAAGGATGCATATAGGAAGAGACCCACACCGGCCCTAGAGGCAGGCTTGGGTCTTTTGGACAGGCAACACCGGAGCCCTGGTCACTGGGAGTGTGGTCTAGAAGGGGAAGTGCAGCCCCTGTGCAGGCTGGGACCTTGGTCCCACGGACTGCCTGCCTGTTGGAGAAGGGTGGCCAGAGGTGGAGCAGGGTGGCCAGAGGAGAGGGTCAGAGCAGGACCCCCCTAAAGCATAGGGACCTAGACAGGGGTTTCTCTTGCACAACCAAAGGACAATTTTGCACAAAACAACAACAAAAACAAGCAAAAAACCCACAACTTGTATAGTGGCTGAAGTTGTGAAAGAACATGTTTGGACACGAGAAATATTAAGAAATTCAGTGTGTCCCAAACATGGATTATTTGTAGTAAGGGGCAGAAGATAAAAATAGGGCAAGATTGTAAAGGGCATGTTGAGTGCTGTGGACTTTGTTTGGTGGGCGGGGGGCATCTTTAAGCGTGAGAGTTTTGTTAACTATTTCGTAGGAGGAAAAGACTGGAGACAAATGGAATCAAGACAGTGGGAAGAACTGGAAGATTATTGGAATTTTTGTGAGTGAGAGAAGGGCTGGATGCCTGAACTGAGGGACAAGTGGGAAGGAGCAAATTCAGGAGACATTTCTGGAGTAGAATTGACAAGATTTTGTGAGATAGTCTACGATAACTTCCAGCTTGGAAGGCCATGGCACTCACGGTGCATCGCCCGAGGGAAGGAGTTGAGGGCAAGGTGCAGGCTGCAAAGTCAAATGTTGGACGCGCTCAGTTTGAGGCTCTATGATCCTAACCCTAGCTATCATGTGATTGCCAATGACAATAGAAATTACAGCCATAGAGCTTTGAAATCTGTATCCCAAGGGTCAGTCGAAGAAAAAATGGTGTGGGAGCATTTTGGAGAATTTCTTATAAAAGAACTTTGCCTTTTCAATGCCTGCATTTTGCAGGCGCCTGGTTGCTAATGGGAAGCTTTAGGACAATCAGTTTCATGTTTTGAGGTCTGCTTCTGTTATTCACGTAATAAACCCAGGCTCTCTTCTGTTGGAAACTATAGCTCACGTAGTGGATACAAATTATAATTATTTTTTTGAGCAGCAGTAGGAAACTTGGTGTGGTAGCATGTCCTTTGCAGAGACATTTATAGGTAAAAATGTCGCCGTTGGCCTCTTTTTAGCGTTTGCGCACTTCTCTGATATTTTTGGAGAGGCTGCAGGCAGTGGATGCTGGTTGGTTCTTTGGATTTCCCAACAAAGAGTAAGTTTTTCAGAATATAAATTCTAGATGACTGAAAATTTCATTCACTCTGTTTAACTTGGGAAACCAGGGCATGGAATAGAACTAGATTCCCAAGAATTTAAGGGTAGAAATGTCAAATGTAACGAGCCATTGTAAATTGACCGTTTAGAAGTGGCCATGCTATATGCTCTAGCTAGTGCTCTGAATTGTTTATCTTTCAAAGGGCTTATTTCCCCAGATAACATTTTCTTGTTCTTTTTCTTACCTTTTTGCTTGTAGCAAAAAGATGGCATGTTGTTATTTTTCAAGTTGCCGGGATTAATGCTCATTTTCTGGTTAATTAAAATCTTTTAAATAAAAACACTCCAAGTTCAGAGAATTATTGTACTCATTAACATTTCTGCAGTATCTTTTTTTTTTTTTTTTTTTTTTTTTTTTTAAGAAGATGTTGGGGTTAGGAGTTTACTTATTTATTTATTTTTGCTGTGTTGGGTCTTCGTTTCTGTGCGAGGGCTTTCTCTAGTTGTGGCGAGCGGGGGCCACTCTTCATCGCGTCGTGCGGGCCTCTCACTGTCGCGGCCTCTCTTGTTGCGGAGCACAGGCTCCAGACACTCAGGCTCAGTAGTTGTGGCTCACGGGCCTAGTCGCTCCGTGGCATGTGGGATCCTCCCAGACCAGGGCTCGAACCCGTGTCCCCTGCATTAGCAGGCAGACTCTCAACCACTGCGCCACCAGGGAAGCCCTCTGCAGTATCTTTGCAGCTCAGCTATTATGCAAGGCTGCAGTAATTTCAATACAGCCCTTTTATTGTTTGTCTTTATTGAAGACTTTGTGCTCATTACTGGATTGTCTCCTGACAGCCCAGAATACTCCCCCAGACTCTCCTCCTGCACCGTGTGAAACCTATTTTGCATTTGCAAGTGTCTGGGCCTTCCGGGATCAGGTAAGTGACTGCATTCAAAGAGAATTAAAAATGTGTGTGTGGGGGGGAATCTCTTAACATAAAACTCCACTTGGTCTTCAAATCTCCCCCATATGTCATTTTTTGGTATCAAAAGCCTTATAGGGGTAGAATTGGCTTAATTCTGGGGGTAAAAAAGAGTGGTAAAAATAATTATACTCAACATGCATCAATGATATTTATGTAAAATCAATATACGATGAGTTTGAGATATTTATTACTTACTTTTGAACGTGTTCCCCTAGCGGGTGTGCCTGCTTCATTATATATTGAGGGTGCTTTCACTCTGCAAACACTCACTGTTTGCTCATGGGAGTTCCTATTCCTCTCATCCCTGTCCATTTTCTGCTGGACAGAGCACCTCTCTATCATGTTTAACAGGCGGTTGCTGTCTCTCAGGGCATTTTCTAGGCCTATTCAGTATGAATGGGAGGATTCATCTTGACATGCTTGCAGCCCACTCCAACTTTGGTGACTTGCAGAAGCAGCTTAAACTAGACAGAAAAACCATTTCATGCTCAAATTGTTCTTAGCAAGAGGCTACAACTACTTTTGAAGAAAAATGAATTTAGAGTGTCTTTATGGGTTTTCTAATAGCAAATAGCTCAAAATATACACACAAAAAGAATCTGTAGTAGAGGTAAAGTGGGGTAGGCCACCTGCCCTTGAATTTGGATTCTACCTCTCTCGATGGAAGAGCAGGGTCTCCTACAGAGACACTTTGTCTGATTGTACTTGAACCTGAAGGTCCTCCACCTACAGGCATGCTAGCGTGCTGCTGGCCAGGGCTTCCCAGGGGCCATGCTGGCTCCTAGAGGCCCCTCTCTGGCTCTCTTCCAAACAAGCTCTCACCTCACGGAGTGTCTTAGATGTGGCCCTACCTGAAGGCAGGAGGATGGTCTCCCTCGACCAGGAGGATGGTCAAGGGAGAATCAATGGCTGTTTGGCCCATATTTTGGCCATTTCTAAATGCTTTTCATTTGTACACTCTACATCAGACCATCCCCAGGCTGCCCCTGCTTTAGCTTCTGTTCCATCTCACTACCCTGACCAGTGAACCTATGATCATTTAAAAAAAAAAAATCTAGCAAAACCAACGCACCTTTTTCCTATCTTCTTACCTGAGGGGTAGTATCTATAACACCAATTTCATACCTGTCCTGCTAGCTTAGATCTCTCTTCACAGAATGTTCCCCTTAAAATTTTACAGATCCATTTAATGACTCAACAAACATTTATTAGCACCTACAGTGTGTCAGGCACTGAGCTGGGCCCTGGCCCTGTAGCCGTAAGTAAATGGACACGGTCCCTGCCCTCCTGGAGGCTGTGGATCAGAGCTCAAATGCAAATATGAGAGTACCATAAGGCCTCAAATCACAGCGACACTGGGGTAGGGAGTATTGTGTCCCCAGGCAAACCCTGGGAAAGCCCCTCCATCCCCACTGCTACCTCCATGTTAAGTGGCGGGAACTGGTGGGACAGCGAGGATGGAGAGGATTCCTTGGGTGGTGGCTATTCCTATGGGCTGGCAAGAAAATTCTTAGAGCCCCTGGTCATACAATTGTCTGAGAACCTGCTGACACTGTACCACTCATTTAAATTCACGCTCAACTTGGAGTCGCCAATGCTTCAAATGTCTCCTGGAGAACATGTAGAAATAAGTGCTCTCTGGAAGCCCCGTGACAGACCTCATCAAAGGCTGGTTCCCTCTGTCCAAGGGTGAGTTTTATGAGAAAGAGAATAACGCGTAACTAACCACATTTTATTCTTTGACATTCCAATTACATTAACCAAGGCAGGCATTAGAGATCAATTGATGGGCCAGCCCAGTGATGTGAGGGCTGAGAGGGGTGGGTCACTGAGGAGATGGCCCTGGGTGTCTGCGGGGCGGTGGTGGGCACCTCTGAACACACGCTTTCTCCCTGTGAACCTTGGCCCGTCGCTTCTAAAGTGCTGTCCCTTCATTACCTTCCTGCTGTTCTTTTCTGGCAATGTGAGCCTGTCAGTCTCCACCATTGCCTGGGTTGGAAACCTGGTTAACTAGGATTCATCTTGTCAATTCAAAAGGCAGTTTCTGTTTGTGGGCAAAATAAATGAGTGAGCTCCCAACTCCTGAGCATTTTATTGAAGCACTGTGAGCCCCCAGCTTAGGTTTAATCAATCTATTTCTAACTCAACCATCCCAGGATCCAATGGATTTTACCTTATCTAGAGCAAACTAGCTGTTCTCTCCTTCTTCATTTTGCTGCTGATTGACTATGGCATGGAGTTTAGTAGATTGTGGATCAAATAAATGAGAACCATAAAATTTCCTCCCCAGGGACTAGGTTTTGATTATTTCATTGACCCCAGAACAAGAAATGTGCCCTCTGGACCAAAAAAAAAAAAAAAAAAAACCTCCACACGGCAACCCAAGGCTAGAAGCTCCTGCCCAGGACTGATTCAATTACATTTATTAAAAGTAAAAAGGTAGGGGCAGCAGCACATTTGGGGAGAATCATCACATGCCTTGACGGGAGAGGAACTGACAGTAATAGTCAATGTCTAAAAATCTGATGATTCCTGGAAAGTGAGTGTCAATTTGACACTCTGTCTGGGGTTCAGAAAGAATTCCAGGAATTATGATAGGATAGTTATGGTAAAATTACAGTGATGGTGAGGATATGCTTGTATTTAGAATTCAATTTCTACTGAAATCTGGTGGCTTTTAAATGGATGGACATCATACCAGAGAATGGAGATGTTAGCAGCCCATCCATAAATATTTTATCATTTTTTCTGCTCTGGAAATTTCTGTGTCCCGAGTGCCTATTATGTGCCAAGTTTTGGAAAAGGGAATGTGGTAAAATGAAAAGAATATGGTTGGGGTGGAAGAGATCTAGGTCAGAAGTCTACGTGCTACCTTTACAGCCCCAGGCAAGTCACCTAATCACAATAAACCTATAAAATGGTCAAAGTATCAGCATTTGCTTTAGGTAGAGACCTTTGGGAGCGCTTAGTGACCTGTGTCCTCCTCCCTTCTCAAGGGTCTACCTTCCACGCAGAGCTGACTTCGTGGGACCTGGGCTTAGAAGGGCCCTAGTCTCGGACAGTTCTACTGTCGGCACCTTGAATTCTTCATAGTTGTTGAACAAGGAATGCTGCGTTTTCATTTAGCACGAGACTCCCACGTTAGGTGACTGCACGGGGCGCCCCGGCTGTGGGTGAGTCACTCAGAACAAATCAGGGGTGGAGCCGCCCTTCCTTTACTGGAGCCAAGAGATACCCACGCCTCTCCCCTGCAACCCCCCACTCTATGCTCAAGGTTGTCTGGATGGCTTCGGTAACTCACAGTCACATGCAAGCTGCCCTTGGTTCATGTAGCTGGAATGTCAAAGAATAAAACGTGGTGAGTAGTGTCTTGTTCCTATCTCGTGTTTGACTGAGAGGGACATCTGACCCAAGGTGGACCAATCAGAAACTGGAGGGCAGCTGTCTTCTATGCATAGGGAAAACAAAGAAAGCCCCTGCAGGTAGAGACGAAGTCGGGGAACAGGTGCACAGAGAGAAGCTGAGAGGAGAGACTGTGGCCTCACTGAGAGGCAATGGAGCAGATGTCTCGGTTCCCAATGATTTTGCAGTTTCTCAGTTCCTGTTGGCATGGAGCCACAGTTCCTGTCCTCAAGTGGTGAGATTCCTGTCCTCAAGTGGTGAGATACCTGTCTCTCCCCAACAATTGTTCATGTTAGTTTAAGATAGTTTGATCATCTGTAACTCACTCAAACCATCTCCAACATCCTGACCCACTCCCTCATGGGTTGCAGAGAAGAGCAAATGAGCCAGGGTGATGTGGAGCCAGCACTTTGCAAACGTTAAAGCTCCTACAACAATGGCATTCCATTCATTGTATAACAGAGCAAGCTGGAAAATAACTATGGACTGGTAAAGTCTGTGGTGTTTATTTCAAAACTACGTGAATCAGGTAACATTCTTCACCTTCTTCATTTTCTAAGAAGGAACTTGTGTCACATAGCAAATGTCACAAAGTCCTGTGTTTAAAGTCATTTAAATGTTCCTGGGGAAGATGCCACATTAATCATGTAATTTGGACTAATGTGAATATTTTTATAGGGTTATTAACATTTCAAAGATGTTAGGGCTGTTTTGGAATTTAAAATTAGATTTATGGCTTTGGGGACCACATAAAAAAAATTAAACTGATTTCTTCTGGTTTGAAACCATGAGGTTGAAACAATTGAAAACAACAGAAAGAATTTGCAGTCAGAACAGTAACGGTAATTCAAAAGATAAGGAATAGAAGGTAAATACTAAAGAACTTGGGAAAATGTTTATGTAATTGACAAAATGGAAAAGCTTGGATTGGGCAAGTAAACGGAAAACTATGGAAAATGAATGAAAACAAGAAAGCTTTGAGAAACAGGTATATAGTTGAGGAATAGCTTATTTCTTGGTGCTGTCTTTCTTTTATTCAACCATTTACTCGTTCATTTCATACGCCCTGTGCCCTTTGAGGTACTGGAATCGTGGTGGTGAACAAAATAAAGTCTGTGTCTTCATGGAGTTTACTTTCTTATGAGATTAGAGAGAGGCTGAAGAACCAGGATTCACAGATGCAAGGAAGGGGAAGGAGAATGGACGGGAATAGCCCTTTAATAAGTATCTCATTTCCTTGAGAGGTCTCCACCACTCACAGGGAGCCAGGTGCTTTAACTTCATTATCTCATTTAATCCTTACCACAGTCTAAGGTGGACAGGATTTTAAATGTGCACAGGGACCAGGCAGGCCACGAAAAAGTGCATGGAAGAGATGACAAACTGGAGAGCACACGACTTTTCCAAAGGGGCGTCCACTGCTCAGCTCTAGCTGCCTGTTGCCATGTGGGAGTGGGAGTTCCCTTCTGCCAAATCTTACATTTTTCAAGAGAAGCTTTAAATCCACTTTTCATGTGAAATTGGATTTTAAAAAAATGTTGGATCAATTTTTTAAAACTGCTATGCTGTTTGTGTAAAGGCAAGCATAATTTTATTACTGTAGTCTTGTTTGGCATAGCAAGCGATTAGAAACAACCTAAATGTTCCTCAACAGTAGACCGATTCAATAAATTACGGTCCATCTTATGTAACTACTCTGGAGCCTTAAAGAGCAGCAAGGAGGGCTTCCCTGGTGGCGCAGTGGTTGAGAGTCCGCCTGCCGATGCAGGGGACACGGGTTCGTGCCCCAGTCTGGGAAGATCCCACATGCTGCGGAGCGACTGGGCCCGTGAGCCACGGCCGCTGAGCCTGCGCGTCCGGAGCCTGTGCCCCGCAACGGGAGAGGCCACAACAGTGAGAGGTCCGCGTACCGCAAAAAAAAAAAAAAAAAAAAAAAAAGAGCAGCAAGGAAAATCTTTATGTGCTTCATGACGTATTAAATGAAAAACGTTAAATGTCGTGCAGTCTGTATGACATGCTACCATTTATGTAAAGGAGCGGGGAGAATATATATATATACATATGTATTCATTTGTTTATATAGGAATAGAATATTTCTGAAAGTGTACATATATGTATACACATATGCATACATATATCTACATCTAGGTAGATGGATAAACAGACAGGTACATACATAGACTTATAGATAAACTAGCAGCACTGGTTGCCTCTGGGAAGGAAACTGGATGGCTGAAAGATAGGGTGGGAGGGAAAGCTTTTACCTTATCTTCTTTTATATATTTTGAATTTTGAGCCATGTGCATAATTATTATTTTACCAAACAGATGTTTGTGAAGGGCCTGAGAATCATCAGTTCATCACCTCTTCCAGAGTCTTAGTTATTTCGTCTGAATATCAAGAATTGCCATTCTTTTCTTTTTATAAATTTACTGATTTATAAATTATTTATTTTTGGCTGCGTTGGGTCTTCGTTGCTGCACGTGGGCTTTCTCTAGTTGCGGCAAGCAGGGGCTACTCTTTGTTGTGGTGCGCGGGCTTCTCATTGCAATGGCTTCTCTTGTTGTGCAACACAGGCTCTAGGCTTCAGTAGTTGTGGCACGCAGGCTCAGTAGTTGTGGCTCGCGGGCTCTAGAGTGCAGGCTCAGTAGTTGTGGCACAGGCTTAGTTGCACATGGGCATGTGGGATCTTCCCAGACCAGGGCTCGAACCCATGTCCCCTGCATTGGCAGGCGGATTCCTAACCACTGTGCCACCAGGGAAGTCCCGAGAATTGCCATTCTGATATTGGAGGCATTACTGTGATAGACTGAAGGGGGTTCAGTCACTTTGGAGCGGGAATCTCCAGGTTCAGAACACATGTCTAACAGATGATTCAGGTGTCGTTCTTTGTTCTTCCACTGCTCGCGTGACTTTCAATCAAATGGAGGATAATCCCAGAAATCTTGTTTAGCCTGGACCTGCCTGGATTCTACTGGTAGTTTGGGACCAATTGGTCCCAGAATGGCTTTGCTGGCTCTCAGGGATGTTCTGACCTCTGGCACGGCCTTAGATTGAGAGAGACACTCAATCCCTCTATCTCATGAGATTGTCATTTGGTTGGAGAAGTTAGCATATTCCGTTCCAAGTCTTTGGTCAGTTACGGGAGGGGAGGAGTATTTGTTCGATCATGGGACAGTCATCATAGAATAGTATTTTTGAATTACTGCTATTCTTAGCTGTCTCACCCTGCCAGAGGGAAGCAGCTGGGTCTGAGATTTGGGAGTACCTTGAAGGACATAGAAAATTCATGCAGGAAGTATGATAATTCATTGGGAAGTAGATAAGGCTAGAAGCCATTCGGGGCTTCCTCAGATCACAACTCACACACCATAGGGTTATTTCGGATCCTGCGAGCACAGGCTAGTGGCCTGCTTATGCCTGCTGAGTCCCAGCCCTGAACATCGCAGTGGACCCTGGATGGCCTCCATCTGCGTTAGGACGCTCTGTGCACGAAAGCGAGCCCCTACTTCTTCCTCTAGTGCAGCCACTGCTCAGCAACCTCCCCCTTATGCTCCGTGGCTAGATCTCAGCTTGCCAGGTGGCTGGTGAAAAAAGCCTCTTGTCATGATCTCATGTGTCTCACTTCTGGGTGCAACGCATGAGCTTCATAATAGCCAGGGTCAGCTATCTGCCAAAACATAATTGGCATTTCTTGATCTGTATGTGGTCTGGGTTTACTTAGAGTTTTCATCATTTTGGGGGTGTGATATCTCTGGCTTTTACTGCAAGGCTGGGCTGCTATCTGCTGTTTTCTGGAGCTTTTAAGATCTTCCCTGTGCTCTGCTTGTAGCAGTCAAGGTTCCAGCAGGCAGCAGAATGCATTCAGACATTCTAAAGAGACTGTAATGAAGGGCCTCTTTACGGAGCTATGGGCGGGTTAAGGGTACCTTAATGGACTCTGAGGCACCTGGAGAGAAACACCTGGAAGAGTCTTTCCTAACCCCAGGCCTGAAGGGGCAGAGGGAGGAAGAGTGTTAGTGGAGCTCTGTGAGAACTTGCACCGAGGAGGGTTACCATCCCCTACACACACACACACACACACACACACACACACACACAGGAGATCTAGCCAGGCAGGGACCCTACCACTGCCAAACTCTGGCATCAAAGCAGGGAGGGAGTGGGGGACTCTTCCTCCAAGCTCTCTCTCACTCCACCCTGTGCCATTCTGCTGGTCCTTCCCATGGGCCAAGCCCAACAGGAAGCCAGACAGCAAGAGGGCCTTGTAAGGCAGCCTGCAGGGGCAGCATCCTGGGACACAGGGAGGGGCAGCAGGGCAGCAAATGCATGAGGAGTGCGGGTGGTAATCGGAGACAAGCACACCTGCCTAGGGACTGTCGGTGCCTCCTGTGGGATCACCACTTTAGCCAGAGGAGTCCTGAGTGGGATGCAGGGCACGTGGATTCATTTGGACCTATCCCATGGGATGGGGTGGGGGGGAAATATCATCGTCCTGCTTTTTAAAATATCCAGTATTGGCAGCCATTCCCACTGAGGAAGTTTTCTATGATCTGTTCTTATGAACAATCTACCTTCTACTTTTTAAGTTTTTTTTTTTTTTTTTTTTTTTTTTTTTTTTTTTTTGCGGTACGTGGGCCTCTCACTGCTGTGGTCTCTCCCGTTGCGGAGCACAGGCTCCGGACGCGCAGGCTCAGCGGCCATGGCTCACGGGCCCAGCCGCTCCACGGCATGTGGGATCTTCCCGGACCGGGGCACGAACCCGTGTCCCCTGCATCGGCAGGCGGACTCTCAACCACTGTGCCACCAGGGAAGCCCAAGTTTTTGATTCTTTTTTGTTTAACATTTAAAATTTTGAATTCATAATAAATGTAAAAAAAGCCCTCAAGGTTGGCAAGGACTAGGATTGACAGTACTATGGCTTTTAGAAATCCCCGTTGTCCATTTAAATTTTAATGTTTCTATCATTTGTTCCTCAGTGTAAATTAACAGCCATGGCGGTGGGTCGGGTTTCTTTTCTGAAGTCGGGACTTTAAATTTAATTCAATAGCCGAGATTTACGGCGCTTCTATATTTCACACGGCAGAATCAATAATGTGACTGAAGTGAAGAAGATAAAAATTTATGGTATCTTGCAATTTAATGGTTGAAAAGATGCAATTGGAGAGATCATAAATTGTGAAGGAGTTTATGCTTCATTGCTCCTGATTCAGTGCTTGCTGTTAGAACTTGATTTGTGGCTATTCACAAGGTGTGATTAATGATGTGATCGATGCTTGCTTCAGTGCAGTAAAGCCGTTGTAATGCTCTTCATTAGAATAAATAAAATAAATTGACTGAAGCTTTATAAAAACTGTGTAACATTTAAAATCTAAAATGTCAATTTTTTTTTCCTCTTACAATTTAGGTTTCTTCAGGCAGTTTCCACCTACATCACATCACTCATTGTCATTCTTTTTGGATATTATAGAAATCCGTGTGGGTTTGGGTAAGCTTTATGCAAAGCTCACTGAAGAGGGAAAAAAAAAAAAAAAGAGTTGAATAGGACCGACAGGGCTAGGATACTGTGGTGACTGTGCTTTGCCATCCTCCTAACGTGCTTTTTTATCCCTCTTAAACACGTGAAGTTTAAGGAAATCAAAGCAGAAAGTGACCCTTCTATTCACAGATTTGCTAAAAAACAATACAGGTTTTCATGTTTTAAGTGCAGTGGGTATGCATGCATCTCCACTGCAAGAGGCTGAGTGGATACAGGCACATCCTTCAGAAAACTGCGTCTTGATGTTGGGATTTTGTCTGACATGATTCTATTGTCAGTTCATGCTATGATTCAAAAAGTGAGCAAACACAGAGGGGAACAGCAGTTTCACTGTGGCTGGAAAGAATGAAGTCACTCTAGGTAATGCATCCTGGACCTTGGTGAGTCACTTGGGCTGGGAAAAGTTGCCTTGGAACATGCATGGAAATTCTTGCCATTTGGGGAACTTATTCATCACAGTTGTAAACCAGCAGCCTTTGTTTCAATATCATTCACTGAAATTTATTACTGTTGATTAAGGAACACTTTTGGCCTGTCTTGGAGAGTAGTATGTGTCTCCAGAATACACCTTTGCTTGCTTCTTTTCATGTGTTCATCTCATCTTTTTGTTAATGCCCAAAGTCACAAGCAAGTGACATGGTTAATCTTATGGATTTAGATGGTTATAATTGACTTATGGATGTTCCGGTCTCCACAGTATTTGCAATTGTGGATTTACACCAGGCCCTGGAGCTGGCAAGCCTGTATATTTCCAAGACTCCAGCCAATTCCACTAGGATGACCCTGGAAAGATTTGATGTGCTGGCAGTTCTATTTTCTCTCCTTGTCAAGGCCTTAAAAGGGAAAAGAAGACACAGGGGTGGGTCTCCTTGGCTTTTGCCTTTGCACCGCACAGCGGTGACTTCCTGTCAACCTGGGGCTCTGCAGAAGTATTAGGGGGGCCATGCATGGTAGTTCTCAACTTCAAGGTATCAAGTCAACTGGCTTCCCAGGTTTTCCTCATTTTCCTTAAGAGATCCTTAACTCAGCCTGTATTTTCAGAATGAAGAGGCATCCTGGTGTAGTAGAGACCTAACCTCTAAAAACACTTCCAAGTTATCTGCACTTGGCATTGATGAACTTCCTTTTGACTTGGCATCAGAATGCTAAATGGGAAAGAGAGCTGTACTTAAATTTCTTGAAGGTTTTCAATATTATGTGCATTTTAAAGGTACTTTCTGAGCTACTTGCGAGTGTAGGAGCTGGAGGATACAGACAAAGAACACACTGATTAAAAATGACGAAATAGAGGCTTCCCTGGTGGCGCAGTGGTTGAGAGTCCGCCTGCCGATGCAGGGGACACAGGTTTGTGCCCCAGTCTGGGAAGATCCCACATGCCACGGAGCGGCTGGCCCGTGAGCCATGGCCGCTGAGCCTGCGCGTCCGGAGCCTGTGCTCTGCAACGGGAGAGGCCACAGCAGTGAGAGGCTCGCGTACTGCAGAAAAAAAAAAAAAAGACAAAATAAAGGAAAGAATCAACAGAGCTTGAATGAAATAGAATTGTTTACCACTGATTATGGCTAGATTTCTGAGTGTTTCTCAGAAATCTGAGAAACACATTTCTGAACATGCTTTCAGAGTCTAGTAGAAAATAAAGACTGTGCTATTCCATTGAGGACTGTTCCCCAAATTGGAAGAGGCAGCAAACCTCTAGTGTGCACCCCAGGAGGGTAGGGTCTTCCCTTCCATCACCACATAGCCAGTGTCTAGAACAATGCCTGGCACATACAGCAAGCTTTCAATAAATGTTTGCTGAGTGGGGTAAGGCAATAACTACATCTTTCGAAAGACTGTAGACAGACCAAGAAACTAAGAAAATGTCACGGGCCATCATTGAAAAGAGCCTGTTAGGATAGAGAAAATCTGAGGAAAAAAAACCCAGCACAGACCTAAATGAGAGTCGGCCTAGTCTCAACGAGCCATTGTTCTTGTTTGGATACTTATTGTTTTGACGTGGCTTCTAGTCAATATATTTTAGCAATTTGGTGTTGGGCGAGTGAGGGTGGGTGCAGAGAAACAGAATGAGAAATTCCAACCTTTTCTTGGATAAGGTGGGGGAGGGGCTGGCAGGGGAATTCCAGCCCAAATATATAAACAGCAGATGGGAACTTTTCATCGAACTTGGGGAAGTGAATGAAGGCCTCTGGGCCAGTTTTCTTATCTGTGGTGTGGGGGAGGGGAGGGGTAAGATGTTCCCTAGGGTCTCCTTCAATGCGGCATCCTTAGCTCTGTGCTTCTGATGTTTCCTGCCCCCATTCTGGATCCTAAGCCCCAACCTGCTCCACAAAGATACATGGTTATTTTCTGCTAAGTCTTTCCCCCTCCCAGACTTCCCAAAGCACTGCTGATAGGACCATTCTCTCACGTGCCAGGATACCTAATACACAGTAAAATTGACGAGTTTACAGATGGGATATACAATGAGAAAAAAACAAACTTAAAACTCAATACGAGGGCTTCCCTGGTGGCGCAGTGTTTGAGAGGCCGCCTGCCGATGCAGGGGACACGGGTTCGTGCCCCGGTCCGGGAGGATCCCACATGCCGCAGAGCGGCTGGGCCCGTGAGCCATGGCCGCTGAGCCTGCGCGTCCGGAGCCTGTGCTCCACAGCGGGAGAGGCCACAGCAGTGAGAGGCCCGCGTACCACAAAAAAAAAAAAAAAAAAAAAAAAAAAACTCAATACGAGCTGAGGCCCTGTGGCAACTCTTGTTCCTCCACATCCGTCTGTCCTTCCTCCTCAGCACCCTGGCCCGCCACCTTTGTGAGGGCCTTTGTCCATGTTCTCCCCACCCTAGGACCAGGCCCCCGCTTTGCTCTCAGGGCCCAGCCCAGGGGAGGGCAAAAGGGCAGAAGTAAACTAGCCTTGCTATATAACTCAGCCACAGCCAAAACCAAGCTTTCAACACAGGGCCCCAAATGTCTGCATTTCAGAATAGGATTTTGGCCCGACATTTGCCTAGTCCATTGAAATGTTTCCTTCTGTTTGTGTCTTACTCCCTGAAGATAAATGCACCCTGGCCCTCAGTTTAAGCCTCCATCTCCAGCAATAGAAAGAACCACCAAAGCTTTATTTGTTTTTAAGATATCAGCAACTGCAGGATGAGTTTGTTTTAAGGGATCAGAGATTAGAGGATCAGTATTTGACCTGCAGCCCTTCACCAGCTGGCCCTGAGCATATAGCTATGATTAGGGCACAGGGTGGAGCTCCAGAAGGTCTATCTCCCCTCCCCAGGGCAAAGCCCCAGAATCTGGCTTTTTCTGTGCCGTTTAGGAAAATCAGGACTTTGGCAGGTAGGTTTCGTAAGAAGTCTTGAGTTTTAAGTTCCTAGCCTCCTTTTGTGATGAAGAAAAGAGAAATATGTGTAGTTTGTAGCTAAAATTTCGTCTTGGGTTCTATTTTATGTTGCCCCTAGTTTAGATAAGTTGGGGTGGAGGGTAAGGGGGAGGAGGGAAGCGATTTCTTGATGGCTGACGACATCCACGTGCATCCAGGAAGGAAACAGCTGCACTACTGCTTTTCTGAACTTTTACTCTTTCTGCCATGTTTTGACACTGGTAATTGCTCCAAGGTCAGTAAATGAGATGTTAACCTGTCGAAGTAACTCAGGGGAAAAGATTGTTATGCTCTCTGAAAACGAAAGTGCTATATCAATGCTTAATAATAAAAACACTTTGGTCACCAGATCATCTCCATTCTCTTTCTCTCTCCCTATTGAATTTTGCTTACAGATGTACAGAATGTCACAAAAGTAATAAGTTTGCAAAGCACTTCAGGTCTTCCCGTATTTGATCTCATTTGGACTTTACTCACAACAACTGAAGGAGCTACATTGGTTTACTAGACCCATTTTGCAGACAAGAAGACTGGCTCACCCCTGGTCACATGACTGAGCCCAGGCTAGGATCTCTGAACCAGCCATTCCACTCACCACCTGGCACTCTGCATTGGAAAGTATTCTCTGATTCTGTGGAAAGCCTTTCTGTGGTATTTCAGGACAGAAATTCGCTCTGCTACCTTGTGTAAATCAAAGTGCCTCTTTTAAACACAGTTTTCCCAGAAGGTTTGAGCTAGCTCTCACACAAACAGCTGTTTTATCAAGTGCTTTCTGAAAACATATGGTGGTTCCTCTGAGGCCTGAGGTGAGAGTTCACTGCAGTTGCTGTCCTGCTTCCTTATAAAGCTGTCATAAGTTAGGGGACAGGTGAAGGAGGAAGAAAGGATATTCTCCGTTCAAAGATCCCCAAACCATCCCTACTTTGGCCGTTTGAGCTTGCCAAATTTCTAACTCGCTGTGATGCCCAAGAGTCCGTTAGGTCAGTCTGAAAGGCATTTGTCTATCTTCTCAGGGTGACATATCTCCCCTCTAAACAACCTGTGCTGACGATTGCCATGTTTGGTTTATTTTTTTTTTTTTTGGACTGGATGAAACAAAAGATTTCTTCATAATTCTATTCTCACTTTCCATTTATCTTAGAAGCGAAATCACAAGTTCCTAGCACCCTTGACTACCTACATTTCCGTGACCCCATTATAAAACCATATATATATAGGGTTTTCCTCTAAGGCCTTTTTATTTTATATGTTTACATTATATTATAATATAATATAGTAACAGCTGGGTCGGGGCTGAGAGTAGTCAGTGAGAATTCCTCCTGTCCTGCTTTTTGTGAGTGGCCCGCTGACTTGGGGAGGGCAAAGGCCCACGGCAGCCGGCATCGGAGCGGCTGTGTACAGGTCCCACATGTGAGGCTGCTCTCATTAAGCCTTCCCAGGCTCTGCTGAATGGCTGGAGGCCTTCTCAGGAAGCTGCTTAGAAGATTGCTGGAGGGACTCCTGCTGTTACACTTAGTTGAGTTTCTCTCCTTTTTCTCCAAGTTATCCCCTTATTAGAGAATCCTGTAAAACCAGGAGGAAGGAGAGGCGAATTTTCTGGTTAGCTTATAGTCCTTCTGTCTCTCATTAAGGCCTCTTTCTCAGCGGATCCTGTGATGTGAACTTGTGAACTCAGTACCGCTTACTTCACCATCATTGCAAAATCAGCACTTAAAGGTATCAAGGACCCAACAGCAACTCGGCTCTCAGGAGGCGGAACAAAAGCACAGGCCCATTGTACTCTCCTGTCTACTTGTCACTTTCTGCTGCTCACAGCTGTTGGCATTTCAAGGAATAGGAATTGGACTATGGGATGCATTCTTGACCATCCTTGAGTTCCATGTATCATGGGTGAAGAGCACCCTCTTGGCTTCTGAAATGAATTCCGAGCACTTAGTAACAGGGAGCTGGGTTTTACACATCAGTTATACTTTGAGCTAGTGGGAAAACCCTCAGGATTACAGTGTTAAACTCAGTCAATATGGAGCAATTAAGAACCAAGTAAAATAGGAAGAAGGAGAAGGAAGGAGCTTAGGGTAGTTCTGAGGACCTAACTACCATGGTGGTGGAAATGGTTAGGGTTGTTCAATGGATAGGGGTAAAGGGTGGGAAAATATGTCAGCCCAGACCTTTTGTTCACTCTGGCTCACGTGACATGCTCTTGGACATGGGCCCCATGTACCATCCCTGTCCTCTTGGTACAGCCTGCAGGACCGACCTAAACCGCTATGACCATGAGACATAGTACTGATGACGTCTAAGTATAGAACAGGGGTCATCCCTCTAGGCTCCCAGGCCAAATTCAGCCACTGCTTGTTTTTGTATATAAAGTTTTATTGGAATACAGCCAGGCTCATTCATTTAGGTATTGTCTATGGCTGCTTTTATACAAGAATGTCAGAATAGATGCGAAGCCTAAAATATCTACTCTCTGGTCCTTTACAGAAAAAATCTGACCACTGGAGTAGGGGCTGTGGAAGGATAAGGTATGCTTAGTGGATTTACAGTCAGGAGATGGGATGTTTACAGATGCTATAGCTTTGGAACAAGTTACCCCAAAACATAGTGAGTGCCATAAAATGACCATTTCTTAGGCTCATGGATTCTATAGGTCAGAACACAGCCCAGACGGGAAGCTCATCTCTGATTCATGATGTGTGGTGTCTCAGCTGGACGAGTTTATGGCTATATACAGGCTTGAAAGCCTGGGGCTCCTTAAGCATCTCTCTCTGTGCTCTCCCTATGCAATCTCTCCAGCATTCGCATCTGCTGGCTCAGGGTTCCCGTGTGTGTGAGTGTGTGTGTGTGTGTGTGTGTGTGTGTGTGTGTGTGTGAGAGAGAGAGAGAGAGATGGAGGGAGAGGCTTGAAGGCTTTTATGACCTGCATTAGCTGCATGAGTCAGGCTGCATCACTTCCTCTTATCCCATTGGTTGAAGCAGTTACAACATTCTGCCCAGGCCAAGAGGAGACAATACAGACCCAGTTCTTGATACAGGAGTATCCATGTCTCATTTTAAGGAAAGCAAACAGGAGTTACATATATCTCCATCTTTGTAAAAGCTGCGACATGGGGTAAGACCCCTCACCCAGAGCATCCTTGCCTCCAGACCGCTTATCCTCACTACTGTCTTTCCGTTGTTACTCACACGTGCCTGCCCTTCTTCAGACAACTTTCTGCTGGACGTCCTGCTTGCCATACTCTCCCCTTACAACCTGGCCTACACACCAGGCCAGAGCCATCTGTCTCTGCAGGAGTCACTGCCTTCCTCTGAAGCCTTTGATACTTTCCCATTCTTAGGCAGTTTCATGGTCCTCAGCTCCTCGTGTCATCGTGTTCCCCTCCATGGAATGTCCCGGCAGCCTTAACTGCACTCCTCCGTAGGCCCCAGACACATAGTGTTCTCTCCCAGTTGGGGCCTCCTGCCCCAGTGTCCTCTGTCCCTCACTGGATTTGTCTTGGTCCAGTCACATCCTTTAAGGCCAAACACAAGCGTCATCTCTCCTTTGAGCCCTTCCCCCCAGCATCCTGCCTCTGATGAGCCCTCCTCTCTCAGGTGCGTTGCCTGTAGCACGCACGTGGCACTTGGCGAGTGCTGCCTTGTTCACGACGAGGGACCCTGGCTCGTAGTTGTTCGTATTCCTCTTGTGCTTACTCAGCGCCAAGTAAACCTTTGGTGATGCTGGTCTGTGCAGTTCTTAAATTTCTCATGGATGAGCCTGCTGCCAAGTAATACGTAAACTCTTCAAGCTCACGTTTAAATTTCACCAGTGTTTATCTGCTACGAGTTAGAAATAAAGTTCAGAGAAGAGGCACGCTGCCTCATTCTTCTGAAAGCGTTTAGGTTCCTAACGGGAGTAAATGTAAGATATATTTCACAAATAAGATACCAAACTACTAGTTTGAAACTCTGTGAACAGACCACTTCGCCAGTGCCATGGCTTATTCTAACACTATAAAATACATGTTTAGGAAGTAAAAGCCAAACAAAAAAAGACAGAAAAGAAAGAGAAATGGGAATAGAGAGGGGTGGGACAATTTATCTTAAATGACTAAGAAAATCTTACATCCTATATCAGCTCTAGCTTACCTTGAAGAAAACGGTAAGAAAGCTTGTTCAAGAGATTTCTCCACACACCCCTCTGAATTTCGTTTTTAGCTGTGCTAGGTCAGCCATGCTGAACATTTGCCAAAAGATGATATTTGTTTATATTTGGCTCCTAAATGAACTAATTTCTCTGGTTGCCTTGAATTCTCTTAGTTATTTTTTCAATGAAGTTAGCAGTGTATCATGGAAGATGGAGAAAGATCGTCTTCTCTCCCTACACACACACACACACACACACACACACACACACACACTCTATTTTTGTCTGGTTTGCCATTTCTGTGTAATAGTAATAGTTCCTCTCTAGATGGCTCACAGTTCATTAAGGGGTTGCTCAATTTATTAGGAACCAATCATGCATTTATACATTCTTTTATCTGAAGTGCGCTTTTAAATGTTAGACCATACACTAATCAAGTTGAACATGATAATGCGAGTACGTTCACATTGTTAACAGAAATGACCCAATGCACTTAGAGTGAAGACATATTCGAAGTACAATTTGCACTTTTCATCGCAATATTGAAGAATCCCAACAAGGGTCAGGATGCTGTTGGCAACTGCCTTGGGAGGATTCGATTAGCTTCCCACGTAGAGCCGGACCCTCCTCATGTCACTGTCACTTTGTTTTCCATTATCTGTGAAAATACAGTAGGAAGACAAGGCAGAATTTGGAACAAACAAAAGAGAATTTTGTAGAAAGACCGTGAGTCTGGTTTGGATCATTTGTAAGTAGTGGAGAGAGGAGTGGATGTGTATGGAATGGCCTCAAATTGTTGAGAGTCTGAAAATAATGTATATTTGTGTTTGGAACACATTTTGGTGCATGGTTTTAAGTTGAATAGAATTTTCTTTAAAAACAATCGTGAAGCCACACCGTAGAGACATCACTCGGGAAAAGCTGGAAGAGTGTCTTTCTGCCATTTGGGCTCCACTGCCCTATATTCCAGTGCATGCTGGGATTGAATCTGTTGAAGCTCAGATCCAAGCAGAATAGGAATTAGAACCAAGCTGCCATGAAAGGGGGTGGGGTAGTTAAGGACTTGATTTCTGTCTTATAAACAATGTGCTAAGCAAGTATCTTAGGCTAGGTATAGACAGTCAGTAAATCTGAAATAATGTAACCTTACATAAAGTTTATTTTAAGGGTAAATTATATTTCTGGACATTCTAGTATGAGAATGAGTTGGTTTTGCTGCATAAATGCTTATTGAGCCAGGCAAAGAAGACAAAGAGAAATAGACTGTGTGTGTGTGTGTGTGTGTGTGTGTGTGTGTGTGTAAGAGAGAGAGCAGAGCAAGGGAGAACAGGATTCATTTTCACTCTGGGGAGCTTCTGGAACCAGTCTCTCTCCTTGTCTCTACATTGTCATGTAATTCCCATCACCAGGTAATACTTTTCAAGCACCCTGGTGAGCTGGGCTCTGCTGACCATTTTGTACTTGCTTAAAACCTCCTAATCACTGCTCAGTAGAAGCTTATGAGCTGCTGAAGAACTTACAGTGAATCCAGATGAGCGTTATCAAGCAACTGTGCTGTGTAATGGGACACGCTTTAAGCAGGGAGAGCTATCAGGCTCTGTCTCAGTTTAAATTCCCCAGGCCTCACTTTGGGGAACTGGACCATAGACTCTAAGATTTCTTCAACTCTGACATTCTATTAGTCTAATTTATTATTTTAGTTTTCATTTAGGAATGAACCGAAACATTCTAAAATATATCAAGGACATTATTGTAAGTATGACATTTTAAACATAAGTGCCTTTCATGTATTATCTCATTTCATCTTCATAACATCCTCCTACAACTAACTGTTGGAATTCTTATTGGGCTGATGAAAAAATAAAATGCCCATGACCACAAAGACAGGGGTAGAGTTGGGGGTCTCAGTTTGCGTTGTCTGAGTCCCAAGACTATGGACATGACTACTGAGCTATAATGCCCCCTCTCCTTCTCCAGCCAATCAGCAGTGTCATCTATTGTGTATTTTATAAAATAGCAGACAGTTGGAGCATCCTGCTTTGGGGTGATGCTTCATCTGAGGGCTTTGGGACGTAGTAAAACATTTGATGTTCTAGTACTTCGTTGTCATTGTTTCACTAGCTATCAGCTCTAACATAAAAATGTCATTTGCACAATTCTTTTGATACCAGAAAATTATCTAGGTCACTAAGTATGTCAGCTGTCATAATGCAATGGTAATTCTTCCAAAAAGAGAAAACTGTCTTTCAGAATTGCCATTGGCAATAAATCTGACCTAGACCATCCATCCTCTCTTAACTGGAAATTCATCACTATGTAGAAAATAATTTTGTCCTTTCCAAACCTTCAGCCACCAGTGGGCTTGTTTTCTCCTTCTGCATATTGGGGTGAAGTTGCTGCTTGGAAAATAACCAACCATAATTATTTATTTATGTACATATTTCTGAAACTGTGATAATCTGGTCAAACTGCCTTGGAAATTTCTAACAAGTTGGTGTGCATGAAAGTCCATAAAGTTGATCCTTAAACTTTTTGTTCCTGATGAATTTTTCTAAAAATCTTTGTTCTAAAAAAAGATCTTGTTTATAATTCCTCCAAATGGCGTCTCCTGTGCTTTTTTCTGATTTTGTTAACAAAATTCACAGCTTTTCTTCTTCATCTCTCTGGTTCCTTTGCTCCACATTGTTCACTTTTTTTTTTTTTTGCTTGGTTACATATGTACCACGTCATTTTTGGAAAATCATAAATTGTAAATAAGCAAAAGAAGAAGAGAAAGAGGAGGAGGAAGAAGAAGTGGAAAAAGGAGAGAAAAGAAAAATAAGCTGTGTTTCAGTCTTTCAGTGTATATATATCCTCTCCCAACCTAGATATTTTTACCAAAATAAGGCTATACTATTTTAACAGCTTTATTGATGAATAATCGACATATCATAAATTGCACCTTTTAAAATATACATATAGCTGATTCACTTTGCTGTACAGTAGAAACTAATAACATTGTAAAGCAACTATACCCCAATAAAAATTTTTTTTAAGTGTACAATTTAATGTGTCAACTTGTGTATATACCTGTGAAACCATCGCAATTAAGACTGAACAAATCCATCACCCCTATGTTTTCTCATGCTCACTGTAATCCCTCCATCCTGCCTCCTCTCCCACAGGTCCAATTTCAGGCAATAACAGATCTGCTTTCTGTCACTATGGATTAGTTTAAATTCTCTTGAATATTATATAAATAGTATCATGCACTATGTACCCTTCTTTTCCGGCTTCTTTCACTCAGCAGAATTATCTTGAGATTCTCCCACGTTGTAGCACGATCAGTAGTTTATTCCTTTTCATTGCTGCGTAGAATCCTATTGTGTGGATATACTACAGTTTGTTTATTCTTTTACTTCTGAAGGACATTTGGTTTGTTTCCTCTTTAGGTTATTTTTGTACGTGGGCCTCTCACTGTTGTGGCCTCTCCCGTTGCGGAGCACAGGCTCCGGACGCGCAGGCTCAGCGGCCATGGCTCACGGGCCCAGCCGCTCTGCGGCATGTGGGATCTTCCCGGACCGGGGCACGAACCCGTGTCCCCTGCATCGGCAGGTGGACTCTCAACCATTGCGCCACCCGGAAAGCTCTCCTCTTTAGGTTATTATAAATAAAGCTTCCATGAATATTTGTGTACAAGTCTTTGTAGGACATACGTGTTATTTCGCTGGGGTAAATGCCTAGGAATGGGAATAACTAAATCATATGGCAGCTGTATGTTTAATTTTTTAAGAAACTGCCCAATTGCTTCCAAGTACTTATACCACTTTCCATTCCCACCAGCAGTATATGAGAGTTCTAGTTCCTCCATACCTTTTCCAGCACTTGGTGTGGTCAGTTTAAACACTTTAGCAGGCTTCCCTGGTGGCGCAGTGGTTGAGAGTCCGCCTGCCGATGTCAGGGGACACGGGTTCGTGCCCTGGTCCGGGAAGATCCCACATGCCGCAGAGCGGCTGGGCCCGTGAGCCATGGCCGCTGAGCCTGCGCGTCCGGAGCCTGTGCTCCACAACGGGAGATGCCACAACAGTGAGAGGGCCGCGTACGGCAAAAAAAAAAAAATTTGCTATTCTAGTAGATGTATAAGGGTATCTCATTGCAGTTTTAATTTATATTTCCTAATGACTACTACTGAGCATTTTTTGTGTGCTTATTTGCCATCATATACCTTCTTTACTCATTTTTAACAACTGGGTCATTTTCTTGCTGAGTTTTGATAGTTCTTATTATATTCTGGAATGCAAGTCCTTTATCAGGTATATGACTTGAAAATATTTTCTCCAAGTCTATGGCTTATCTTTTCATTCTCTTAATAGTATCTTTTGTAGAGTCGAAATTTTTCATTTTGATGAAGTCAGTTTATTAATTTTTTAAATTCTCTGGTGTCATATGTAAGAAACCTTTATTTAACCCAGAGTCGTAAAGGTTTTCTCCTATATTTTTTTCCAGAAATTTTATAGTTTAAAATTTTATCTTTAGGTCTATCATCCAGTTTAAGTTAATTTTATATGGTTTGAGATATGCATCAAAGTTCTCTCTCTCTCTTGCTTATGGACATTCACTTGTTTCAACATCATTTATTGAAAATACTATCCTTTCTCTACTTTACATCTTTGTAAAAAATCTTGTCCACATATGCATTGATCTATTACTGGAATCTCTCTTCTGTTATATTTGTCTATCTTTACACCACACTGTCTTTATTACTGTATTTTATGATAAAGTTATGATTTTTATGATAAATTTTGAAATCAGGCAATGTTACTTCTCCACCTTTGTTCTTTTTCAGAGTTGTTTTGATTATTCTAGGTCCTTTGTATTTCATTCCATATGAACTTTATAAACAGCTTGTCAAATACTATTAAAAAGCCTGCTGGGATTTTGACTGGGATTACTTTGAATCTTTAGATAAATCTGAGGAGAATTAACATCTTAATGATATTGAGTCTTCTGACCCATGAATGTGGCATCTGACTCAATTTATTTAGGTCTTTTAAAATCTCTCTCAGTGTTTTTGCAGTTTTTAGTGCACAGATCTTTCATATATTTTGTCAGATTAACTGTTAGTCTGTTATAAATGGTGGTTTTTTTAAAAAAAATCAATTTCTAATTGCTGGTGCATAGTATATAGTAGATTTTTGTATATAGATTTGTATATTTGTATCCTGCAACCATGCTAAACTCACGTATTAGTTCTAGTAGCCTCTCTTATAGATTTAATTATATTCTATACAGATGATTATGTTGTCTACAAAGACATCTATCTTTCTAATCTGGATGCCTTTTGTTTCTTTTTCTTGCCATACTGCACTGGCTAGAATATCCAGTATACTGTTGAACAGAAATAGTGAGGGTGGATATCCTTGACTTGTTCCTGATCTTAGGAGGAAGGCATTCAGTATTTTACAATTAAATATGATGTTTATTGTAGGTTCTTCATAGATGCCCTTTACCAGGTTGAGGAAGTTAACTTTTATTCCTAGTTTCCTGAGAGTTTTCCTTAGAAATTGGTAGTAGATTTTGTCAAATGCTTGTCAACATTATTGAGATGATCTTAGGGTCTTTTCTTTTACTGTTTGTTTATATTGTAAATTACATTGATTGATTTTTATGCCTGGGTCATGATATATTATCATGTTTATATATTGCCAAATTTGACTTGCTATATTTTTGTTTAAAAATTTTGTATCTATGTTAATGAGGTTTATTTGCCTATAATGTTTTTGTCTGATTTTGGTATCAGGGTAATGCTGGTCTCGTAGGATGCGCTTGGAAGTTTCATCTTCTTTTCAGTTATCTGGAAGTTTGCATAGAATTGTTATTATATCTTCTTTAAATATTTGGTAGAATCACCAGTAAAGCAATCTGGGCCTAGAGTTTACTTTGTTGGAAGATTTTAAACTCCAAATTCAATGTCTTTAATAGATATAGGGTTATTCAGGTTATGTATTTCTTCTTGAGGGAACTTTGGTTTTTTGTGTCTTCCAAGAAATTTGTCCATTTCTTCTGAACTGTTGAATTTATTGGCATGAAGTTATTCCCAATATTCCCTTACTATCCTTTTAATAGGATCTGTAGTGAAGTCTCATTTCTGAGTTTGGTAATTTGTGTCTTTACTGTCTTTTCTCTCTGAACATTCTGGCTAGAGGTTATCAATTTTATTGATCTTTTCAAAGAGCCAGCTTTTAGTTTCATTGTTTTTTCCTATTGTTTTTCTGTTTTCTATTTTTTTCTGCTCCAGTCTTTATTATTTCTTTTCTTCTTCTTACTTTGGGTTTAATTTGCTGTTCCATTTAGAGTTTCTAAAGCTAGAAGCTGAAATTATTGATTTGAGACCTTTTTTTCTTCTCCAACATAGGCATTTAGTTCAATAAATTACCCTCAAAGTACTGATTTAGCAGTATGCTACAAATTCTGATATGTTATGTTTTTGTTTTCATTTAGTCCAAAATACTTTACAATTTTCCTTTTGATTACTTCTTTGACCCATGGATTATTTAGAAATATATTATTTTCCACATATTTGGAGATTTCCCAGAAATCTTTTCATTACTGATTTCTAATTTAATTCCACCATAGTCAGAGAACAAAACTTGTATGACATATCCCTTTAAATGTCTTAAGTAATACTTATTTATAACCCAGAATATGATCTATATTTAGAAATGTTCCACATATACACTTGAAAAGAATGTGTATTCTGCTGCTGTTGGGTGGAATGCTCTCTAAATGTCAATTAGGTCAAGTTGGTTGATAGTGTTGTTCAAACATTCTATATCCTTACTTATTTCCTGTCTACTTGTTCTATCGATTATTGAGAGAAGGCAGTTGAAATATCTATGTTTTAAGATTTGTCTATTTCTCCTTGAAGCCATTTCAATTTTTGCTTCATGTGTTTTGCAGAAATGTGATTAAGGACATAAATATTTAGAATTGTTATGTCCTTTTAATGAATACTTTATTATTATTAAATGCCCTTTTTTATCCCTGGTAATATTTTTTGCTCTGAAATCTACATTGTCTGACATTAAATATAGGCATTTCAGCTTTCATTTGAATGGTGTTAGCATGGTATATTTTTCCATTCTTTAACTTTTAACCCATTCGTATTTTTATATTTAAAATGCATTTCCTGTAGACAACATAAAGTTGAATCTTGCTTTTAAAACACATTCTAACAATCTCTGTCTTTTAATTGGGGAATTGAGACCATTTGCATTTTATGTGACTGTTGATGAGGTTAGGTTTAAATCTATCATCTTGCTATTCCTTTTATTTGTCCCATGTGTTCTTTGTTTTCCCTTTCCTCTTTGCCAGCCTTTTTGTTGATTAATTGATATTTTTGTGATTATATCTCATCACCTTCATTGGCTTATTAGCTGTAACTTTTTGTTTTTTTTATTTTATTGTTTGCTTTAGTGTTTATAGTATACATCTTTAACTTATCACAGTCTACCTTTATGTGATATTAAACCATTTAATGTACAGTATAAAAACCTTATAATCAAGTACTTCTATTTCTCCTCTCCTGACCTTTGTGCTCTTGTTGGTACACATTTTACTTTTACATGTGTTATATTCCCTCCCACTATATTGTTATTGTTTCTGTTTAAACAGTCAATTATCTTTAAAAGTTCTTTTAAAGAGATTTAAATATTAAGAAAAATACCTTATATATTCTAGTTACCATATCTGGTCCTCTTCATTGCTTTGTCTAGATCCACATTTCCATCTGGAATCATTTTCCCTTTGTCTGAAAGACTTTTTTTTTAACATTCCTTATAATGTGGTCTGCTAGTAATGAATTCTTTCAGCTATTTTATGTCTGAAAATGCTTTTGTTTTCATTTTTGAAAGATATTGCTGCATATAGGATACAAATGGGCAGTCTTTTTCTCTCAGTACTTCAAAGATCCACTGTTTTCTTGCTTGAATTTCTTCTGCAGGAAATCTTCTGTCATCCCTATCTTTGTTCCTCTGTGTGTAACATGTCTCTTTTTTTTTCTGGCTTCCTTTAAGATTTTCTTTTTATCACTGATTTTGAGCAATTTGATTATGATATGACTTAATGTTATTCTTGTTTCTTTGAGTGCTTGGGTTTGTTGAATTTCTTGAATCCCTGTGTGTATAGCTTTCATCAAAGTTGAACACTTTCTGGCCACTATTTCTCCAAATATATATACATATATATATATATATATATATATTTTTTTTTTTTTTACCCATCTCTCTCTCTCCTCTCCTTTAGGGCTTCCACTTACATGTATATTGGTCTGCTTGAAGTTGTTCCACAGCTCACCAAGGCTCTGTTCATATTTGTAAAATTCCCTTTTCACTCTGTTTTATTTTTGATAATTTCTATTGCTGTTTACCATTCCTTTCTTATGTAATGTATAATCTGTCATTAATCCATCCAGTGGGTTAAAAAAAAATGTTAAGACATTGTATATTCAATCCCCTAATGATTGAATGGGGTCTTTTTTTTTAAATCTCCCATGTCTCTACTTAACTTTTTGAACATATGGGACACAGTTATAATAACTCTTTTAGTGTTCTTTTCTACCAATTCTAACATTTGTGCCAGTTCTGGGTCAGTTTTGATTGACTGATTTTTCTCCTCATTACAAGTTGAACTTTCTTTCTTATTTTCATCCCTGGTAATTCTGACTGGATGCCAGACATTGTGAATTTACCTGCTGAATATTCCTATAAATAATATTGAACTTTGTGACATAGTTAACTTACTTGGAACAGTTTGATCCTTTTGGGTCTTGCTTTTAAGGTTTATCATGCAGGACTAGGGTAGTGCTCTGTCTAGGGCTAATTATTGGCCATTTTGTATACTCTACCCAAGGCCCTGTGAATCATGAGGGTTTGTTTTTTTTTTTCAGTCCGTCTAGTGGGAATGGGCATTATTCCTGGCCCTGTTTGTGTATCAGGCATGGTTCTCTCTAACCCTCATGACTAGTTCTTTCCCTCTCCCTCAGGTTCTTCACATGCACGCACCGATCAGCTGAATACTCAACACTGACCTTCAGGTGCTCTTTCCTGAAAACTCTATCCATCTTAATGTCCTTGTACTCTCTCTTCCATCTCTGCCACTCAGGGAACCCATTGGTCTCTGACTAGGTTTTCTCTCCTTGTACTGTGCTCTGGAAATCCTGTCAAGGTGGTAAACTAAGACAGTAGTAGGGCTCACCTCACTTATTTCCCATTTCTGGGAAATCACTGTCCTTGGTTGACTAATGTACAGTATCTTGAAAATTGTTCATATATTTTGTCCATTTTTTGGTTGTTTCTGGCAGGAGGTTCAGTTTGGTTCTTGCTAACTCCTTCTTGGCCAGAGCAGAATTTCCGACACACTGTTTTTGAAACCTGACTTTTTTTACTCTAAAATATTTAAATAACTTATTTTGACATCAATAAAGAACATCAACAGTATTATTTTAAATGGCTGCATAACATTCCACCATTTGGACAGATCAGAACTTTCTAAACCAATCTTATATTATTGAATGTTTATATTGTCTCCAACTTTTCTGTCATTACATACAATGTTAGGCCAAATGTTCTGAAGCTAAAGGTTTATAAACTTCTCTAATTACTTTTGTAAGAGAAATTCCTAGAAGTGGGTATTTGGGATCGAAGCTATACACATCTCTGATGAATTCTGTACATTTTGTCAAACTGCCCTCCAGAAAGTTTATGTATTTTTGTTTATTTTACTAATTTCCTTGCTCATTTGTTCCTATATCTCATTTATCTCCTCTTACTCTTTTTCTTGATTTTTTTTGTCCACAGCATTTTCTTATAAAATCCTATAGTTTATGTTTTCTCAGAAAAGGAAGGGAAGGCCATGTAGATTGAAAATATGACTTTATTCAGCCTGCTTTCATGACCTCCAGCAATGTAGCAAACTTGATTCAAGATCCTGCTGTCCCCAGCTGGTGTTTGCTCACTGGTGACTACTCTCCCACAGTTCTCCTTTCCAAGTTCAAGCTTTATGGCTCAGCTAAAGAAAAATGTCACCACTATGGGAAAATAGCAGGGTGACGGATACTTCTAGCGTAAGCAAGACCCTGGAGCATGACAGAGACTGTTCGGTGCATCAGAAGCAGGCTGGCTTGGAGTGATGGTGGCTTTTTGTTTTCGGGGGGGGTTTTTTGTTTGGTTTTTTTTTTCATGACTCTTTCCTGTCCTCAAAATGTGCTATGACTAAACTTCATATTGTAACTCTGAGTGAGACAGAAGTCTACAAGAGGCTCATGCCTCTCTCCCAACTGGGGGAAGGACTGAATTCTTGGCAGCTGTTACAAAAAGAGGAGATCAAGAGTCACCAAGGGAAGAAACGTGGCCCGGGAATGAAAGATTAATGATGGTGCCTCACTCACAAGCAACTCCAACTGAAACTGAATTTTGAAGTCCACAAGCAAACGACAACGTGGCAACACAAGGCTAATTTCTACCTTCTTTTTAAAAAATCACAAATATATTCTGTACTTATGAGAGAAGCTTTGTTAGATTTTAAATTGCTTTAGTGATTATAATTAAAAGATAGTGGGTCCTGGGGACTTCCCTGGTGGTGCAGTGGTTAAGAATCTGCCTGCCAATGCAGGGAACACAGGTTCAAGCCCTGGTCGGGGAAGATCCCACATGCTGCGGAGCAACTAAGCCCGTGCGCCACAACTACTGAGCCTGTGCTCTAGAGCCCATGAGCCACAACTACTGAGCCCACGTGCCACAACTACTGAAGTCTGCACACCTACAGCCCGTGCTCCGCAATAAGAGAAGCTACTTCAATGAGAAGCCCGTGCAGCGCAACGAAGAGTAGCCCCAACTCACCACAACTAGAGAAAGCCCACATGCAGCAATGAAGACCCAATGAGGCCAAAAATAAATTAATTAATTTAAGAAAAATTCTGTAAAAAAAAAAAAAGATAGTGGGTCCTTGTTTTATATACTTCTATAACAATTGATGGAAAAAATCTGATGTATTTTCCTTATTCTTTTTTTTAATTTTAAAAAAAATTTTTATTGGAGTATAGTTGACTTACAATGTTGTATTAGGTTCTGGTACACAGCAAAGTGATCCAGTTATATATACATATATTTTTTCCTTATTCTTAATTGCAAGGCATGTGCACCTTTCGGGGGTATGAGGTTCTGGAACAGTTAGTGCAGTGGAGCTGCAGCATGGAGTGGGTCAGGAGACAAGGAGGACGGGTAAGAGCTGCCTTTGGAGTCAGACAGATGTGGTTGTCCATAGACCGACAATTTATTCAAATACTGACATTTTTCCTAGAAGGGTAACAGAGGATGTTGGCAGATATGCTCAGTCTAATCAAAGCCCCTCATCTCTGTTCCATCTGCCCAGACAGAATCTCCTAAAGCCTTAAGCACGTTTTGGGCACCAACCATAAGTCAGACTTCAGAGTTCTCAGTGGAGGCCAAGAAAGTGGTGTTCTCTCAAGAAATGGCGGCCAAGGCCATGGTAATGTTGCATGCGAAGCCATCCAAGGGAGAAAAAGTGATGAGTGTGGTAGAGCCAGTGGCCCCTAGCATTAGGGGGACCATTACATGGTCCCAAGCGCTGCAGGGTCTGTGGGCAACTGCTTAACAGAACTCAGATGTGTTCTCAGTAAGGAGTCCAACTTTTGATCATACCCCATCAGAAAGGAGCAAATACCATTGTACATGTGGTAAGATTAGAAGGATTTTTGCAGAGAGGCACACAAAAAAATTGGCATTGAATGCGGGGGAAGAGCTCATTTGGAGTAAGGTGTTCCTGGGTTTAATAGAAGGGAAATTCTGCTCGAGAGGCCTGGCCTGTATGGGGAATGTGGAGGACCACTGCATTCTCACTGCTGGGATGATGGTCACTCAGGAGAGGAAGGAGGAGGAGCTGAGGGAGAAGGAAGCAAGACTTACTCTCACAGAATAGCCCAGAATGGACATGGGAGGACAGGGCTGCTGTTGGGTCTGCCTTAGTGCTGGGATTTGTGGTCAAGCAGGTCCCAGCGTACACCCGCACCTGCACAGGCACTTGGTCGGTGGCTGTGCTGACAACTGTGCTGTCACTTCTCGTGGTGGGGGGAGGGGCAGCCAGACAGCCCCCATCACCAAATTGTGCCTGGTGGCAGAAGATGCTGGGCTTGCTCCACACATGGCCAGGTCAGCCTCCAGCTCCAGACAGGGACCTGCCCGGCTCCCAGCCCCAGAAGGGAACTCTCATGGCGACTGTCCATGGGGGACTTATGGGGACACCTTTGGACTCAGTGACATAGAACCCAACCTTTTGTTTTTTGTGTGTGGGAAAGAGATTTTTTTTTTTTAACAAACTGCATCCATGCTAAGAATCTAACACGGTTCATGAAAAAGCAAAGATTTTCCTGAAAGGATGAAGAAATGAGAACAGTGCCAGAAGGGAACCATCCTGACTCCCTGGAAAAATAAGCCCGATTAGGAACCTTTTTCTCTCTGCTGCAAGCAGAGCTACTCTGAGGAAAAAACTGCACATCCCAACTGTGACAGAGTCAGAGACAGAGGACAGGAGGGTATTGGATACTTATAAACGGTATTGTTCATTCCCTCGTCTGGGTTTTGCCATGGCGCGCAGTCCCAAGGTAACTTGGATGGTTCAGAAAGAACAACCTTGGATGGCTTTTTATGAACATTCTTAACTCTATTATAAAGAGAGAAACTTGGGCATGCCTGAGACATCTCTATTCTGCCTTCACAACTCACAGCTTTGTGGAGACGGAATTCCATCCCAAGCCCAGCGGACTCCGCCAGGACTCTCCGCTGGGTGACTCAGCCCCTCCCCACCCATCCTCAAAGTCTCCAGTATTTGGGCTCCTGTCCTTTCTCTTACATACCAGTTCTCCCTTCTCCAAAACCAGCAGAAGATAGACTCTCATTCATTGGGAGAGTATGATCCCATCTAAATGAAAGCCAGAGCTCTGATTCATCTAAATCAGTGGTGTTTTGGAAATTCGTGGGGACTAATGAATTGTCCAAATCATGGCAGGGATTCTACTGATATTTAATGAGAGTGGGGGGCAGGATGTTTAGCCCTATATGGTGAAAAATTGCCTCACCTCCTGCTTAACTGGCAGAAATCCCCCCACTGGACATTCACATAAGTGAAAAACACATTCATGATTACCTGAGACTAGAACTCACCCTCTTTTTTAAAAAAAACTCTTTTATAGATAAACATGAAGTCCTTTCCATAGTTTTAGTAATGCTCTATTTTTCTGGAATATTGTGTAAATCAAGGAAAGGATGCACTTTGTTTCATCTGGAACCTGACCAAAAGTTGCTCCCAATTTTGGAAAATCGCACCACCGATGACAAAAGACAGCTCCTGGTACTGAATGCGCCAGTGCAACAACTTACCACTCTACGCCCGGCTGTGTTTGCTGCTTTCACGCTCACGGTGATGCCACATGTAGCTGATAGCAGTATTTGGAGCTGAGCATCTATACGTTGAAATACACCTCAGGTTATCATATATTGCTTGCCTTTTCTTATGCTTTTGTATTATATTTAGGCCATTTCAAGGTCTTTTAAAAAAATTCTGTGTCTAGGTCAGCAGCATTTCCTTTCAAGATAATAAAAGGGGAGAAATTACACGAAATTCATCATAAGGAGGGGCACTGGCATCGATACATTGATACAGTTGAGATGAACTGTTCTAGTAGTTCTGGAAGTCTCGTCAGGGTTCTTTATGGCTATGTAAACCTCTTGCTCTTTTTTTTTTTTTTTTTTTTTTTTGAGGTATGCGGGCCTCTCACTGTTGTGGCCTCTCCCGTTGCGGAGCACAGGCTCCGGACACGCAGGCTCAGTGGCCATGGCTCATGGGCCCAGCCGCTCCGCGGCATGTGGGATCTTCCCGAACCGGGGCACGAACCCGCGTCCCCCGCATCGGCAGGCGGACTCTCAACCACTGTGCCACCAGGGAAGCCCACCTCTTGCTCTTTATCAGCAAGAACAAGAGGGTTACAAAACTGCTTTGAGCCCTTTTCTCGGTTTTTCTGTCTCTCCTCTCCCCACATCCCTGATCCTGAATTTTGATCACTACCCACTGTTGGGTACAGCTTTGGCGACTCCGTCAATGGTCTTGTTGGAATCAATGGACAGGTGCTGCTGGTTTCCTGCTTCGGACGAGAAGCAATTTTCACACCTTCCTAGTGCTATATTTCACCCCCTTGTGCTCTGTTGCCCTTGTGAGGTCAGACAGCTGGAGTGCAGCTGAGGGTACAAAGTTCACTCATTTTGAAAAATGTAGAAAGTCTACGTATTTGACATGTGAGCCACCAGTGCCTCCTGCTTTCCTGTGGGCTGATACAGATAATGGTACATTATGGGACCCCTATATTTTGCTTCTTATTTGGAGCCTTTCAAACAAAACCATTGCTTCTTTTTCATTTTAACCACCTCGCCAGATTAAATTTTATCTCTGATTTAAGCTAACATCCTATCTCATTTCTGCTTGTGATATGACAGTGCAAAAGAAGTGCCTGGTGAGATAAATAGGAATGTATGTCTACAATTTCAGTTTTAAAGGAATTGGTGCTTTTCTCAGGTTAAAACTACTGCCACAGTATTTACTCAGTTTTCCAATTACAATTCTGATCTTCACGGTAGAATTTTAAATCGTGTAACTGAAAAAGCAGTTCAGCATCATTTCTCTTCATTTATGTCCATGTTGTATTATTTCATCATAATCACACTATAGTTGAATGATTTATGTTTATAGTATGCCATTTATATTTGAAAACGTGCGTATAGATTTTGCAGTAATTCTAATAACTGCATTTTACTCTATTTTCAGTGGCAGGAAAATGCAACATTCCACCACATTGAGTTACAAAAGCTACATAGTGTAATCTTACTGGAACATTTATTCAGTACCTAATCTGTGCACTGACAAAATTTTCCATTGTTATTGGGAAATTAAGACTGTAACAAGCCTTACCTTGGTATACATGTAACAATTTTACATTTCCAGTGGTTAAAGCTAACATGATAAATAATTCATTTTTTTCTGTCTTTGTTAGAGGAATGATTAAGAACAAACCTAGGTGATTTACATTAGTATTTGAGCTCTGCTAATTGCATACACTGTATCTTTCAGTGGAGGTATAAGCTATGTTTTTATGTCTCTTTTCAGAGGCCGACTGCCGTAGTAGAGGCAGCTCAAGTGGTCTATGTGACATTCTACGCATTTGCTCTTGGGAGCAGACAAAGTCAATTATGCCAAGGGAGGATCCATTTGCGAATTAGTAAAGTAGATCTGGGTCTGAAATTTTCCAGGATATCACAAGATCCAGTAATAGCTAAAAAGCCCCTTCCAGTGACTACATAACAGTCTGGTTATCATTGTTAAACAACAAATTACCCCATGGTTTCTATGGGTCAGGAATTCAGGAAGGGCTTGATCCAGCAGTTCTTTCCTACAGTTGCAATCAGACAGTGGCTGGAGTCACCCACTTCCAGTGGGGTGTCTGGAACAGCCAGAGGCTGGCCAGGCATTTCTCTCCCTACTCTCGTGGTCTTAGGCTTCTTCATGTGCTCTCTCCTTGTGGACTAGTTGGGCTTCCTCACAGCACGGTGGCCTTGGGGCAGTTGGACTGCTTCCATGGCAGCTCAGAACTCCAGTGTCAGTATTCAAGGAATGAGGCAGAAGCTGCCTGTTTTCTACAACCTAGCCTCAGAAATCACACAGTCACCTTCACTCTGTTGGTTATGACCAAATCAAAAGCCTGCCCAAGTTCATGGAGAGGGGACATGAACCATACTTCTGGAAAGAGTGTCAATGATACACTGTAAGAGAGGGTGTGGGATGTGTGCTTGGCGTGCATGGTAACATCCCCGCTTGGCCTGTGAAGCCCTCCTCTTCTCGTGGAGCCGCATCCTTCTTGCTTCTGCTGCGAGAGCCCAACTTAAGTCTTGAACACATCAAGAAATGAAAGCAATCTTCTGAAAAAGAGGCTGTCGAGCAGTTTACTAACTTTAGCAAAAGACTAGAACACTGTGCTAATGTATTGGGGTGGCCAAAAAGTGCCTTCAGTTTTTAACTAAAACTAAAAGACACATTTTTCATTTTCACCAAGAACTTATTGAACAACATATTCACCCTTTTGTCCCACTACCTTCTGAAAAGTTGCCTGAAAAAGTTGCCATTTTTCAGGCAACTTCATAATTTCATCTTCCCAAAACTTTATATCTTTTTGAGCAAAGAACTGTTCCAGGTGCCTTTTGCAGTCTTCTAGGGAATTGAAATTTTTTCCATTAACAGAATCTTGTAAAGACCGAAATAAATGGAAATCTGAAGGTGCAACGTCTGGTGAATACGGTGGATGAATCAGAACTTCCCAGCCAAGCTGTAACAGTTTTTGCCTGGCCATCAAAGAAACATATGGTCTTGCGTTATCCTGTTGGAAGATTCCACGTATACTGTTGACTAATTCTGGACGCTTTTCATTGAATGCCGCTTTCAGTTGGTCTAATTGGGAGCAGTATTTGTTGGAATTAATCGTTTTGTTTTCTGGAAGGAGCTCATAATAGAGGACTCCCTTCCAATCCCACCATATACATAGCATCACCTTCTTTGGATGAAGACCAGCCTTTGGTGTGGTTGGTGGTGGTTCATTTCTCTTGCCCCATGATCTCTTCTGTTTCACATTGTTGTACAGTACCCACTTTTCATTGCCCATCACAATTTGTTTTTAAAAACGCAACGTTTTCGTTACATTTAAGTAGAGAATCTCATGCGGAAATATGGTCAAGAAGGATTTTTTTGCTTAACTTATGTGGAACCAAACATCAAAGCGATTAATATAACCAACCTGGTGCAAATGATTTTCAGCACTTGATCTGGATATTTTGAGTATGTCTGCTATCTCCTGCATGGTATAACGTTGATTGTTCTCAATTAATGTCTCAGTTTGATCACTATCAATTTCAGCTGGTCTACCCGACCATGGAGCATTATTCAGCGAGAAATCTCTAGCATGGAAATTCGCAAACCACTTTTTTTGTGCGTGTGTGGTATGCGGGCCTCTCACTGTTGTGGCCTCTCCCGTCGCGGAGCACAGGCTCCGGACGCGCAGGCTCAGCGGCCATGGCTCACGGGCCCAGTCGCTCCACGGCATATGGGATCTTCCCGGACCGGGACACGAACCCGCATCCCCTGCATCGGCAGGCGGACTCTCAACCGCTGCGCCACCAGGGAAGCCCGCAAACCACTTCTGACACGTTCAATGAGTCACAGCACCTTCTCCATACACTGCACAAATCTTTTTTTTGCGTTTCAGTTGCGTTTTTACCTTTCTGGAAATAATAAAGCACAATATTCCAAAAATGTTGTTTTTTTTCTTCCATATTCAATATTAAAATGACTACACAAAATTCACCATTTTGATGTTTTTTTTTAAATGCACGCTGATATGACAGCTGTCACAATACAATTCTAAACAAAATGGTTTCAAATGACGTTAAAGACAACAAAGCTCTACTAGAGCCATCTTACGGAAAAAAACCAAACAAACATTTTGGCCCACCCAATAAATGATCACACATTACATGATGCGGCACCATCTTTTAATGGCGCTGGAATATACTTTCATTTATTTTTCTAGGGCTGTAAATAAGGAAAAGTTGCGTTTTTGCCGCAGACATTTCATATCCCCCTCATTTTCTTCCTCCCTGTTTTCCTTCACTGTGAGAAGTTTCTTCCTCCTCTAATCGCTACCAATTTCATAGCAGTGGAGAGGTGTAATTGTATGGTACAGCTTAAACAGAATTTACTCATAAAATATGTATTTTTAAAAAATTAAGCATCCTATATTTGAAAGCAATATCAGTACTCTGACACTTTCCCTTTGTCCTGCTTCATTCATTCATTCATTCATTCACCAAAACTGGATACAAGTGCACGCTAGCCACTATGCTCAATACACCTGACTACCCAAATAAAAATGTCAGTTGCTGACTCCTCATTTTCTCTACACTCTAATAATCCTATTGAGACGTAAAAAGTAATATCTGTATTAATTTGGACTCTTTTAACTGTAAGTGTCAAAATCTATTGACTTATGTAGCTTGGAAAACTAGAATGGCACAACTGTGTCCAGGAACCCAAACGAGGTCGTTAGGTTGTCAGGTCTCTCCTCACTCCCTCATCTCCGGATTCTGCCTCGGCCGGTGGGTTAGCCTCATCCCCACCTGCCGCAGAGAGAGTTCCCAGGTGCTGAAGACGGCGGTCAACATCTGACAGTTCTGTGCCTCCATTCCTCCCACTCCAAACTAAAGTTTTGACTGGCTCTGTTTATGTCCTATGCCTATCATCCTGGAACCAATCCCTGTGGCCATTGGAATGAGGTTGGAACAGTCTATAAAGTGAGGGAGTGTGAGTCATGGAGAACTGTAAAATGCCCACCCCACTGATGCTCAGGCCACTTCTTTCTTTCTATTCCAGTTACTATGGCCTTGATGCCTGGCTAGCCTTCCAGCATCCAGTGCTCTTAACTCCAGCAAACTATACCCCATCAGTAGATCCATCTCCTCATCCTAGGACTCGACACACTGCCCAAATCCATCCATCTGCGCGAGCTCCTCTCTCACTCCTTCCTTCACAAAATCTCTACTCCGGTGCCGTGGGTCTACTCCCTCCACATAAAACCACAGCATTCCAGCCCCCACGCACTTGCTCCCACTGTTTCCCTTACATAGAAGGCCCAGTTTGCCTCCATTTCTGATTCCTACCCTTCATTCAGAGACCCTCCTAAGCCCTGCTTCTCCAGGAAGCCTCACTGACCAGCATGGCCCTTCAGATTTTTACCTTTTCTTCAGGATAAAGCCTATAATTCCATAGACACTTTCTCATAGGACCTATTTCTGCCTCTCTTATCATCTTGTTTGCTCTTTTCTCATTCTTATCAATTGTATTACTGTTATATATTAAAAGTCTAACAAAGGATCTGTGAACGTGGCAGGAAAGGCACACAGTATTAGGCCCTAATAAGAGCTATATGGACTCTGAACAGAACAAGCTCACACCAGAGTCCATTACGGATTCAGTAATAATATGAATGGATTCATGGGGGCCTTAAACTCACCTGCTGCCCCTGGAAATGGTCTGGCAGGCTCCCTGTGGAAAGAGGATCTGGATTGTATAGACAGCTTCAGCTCAGGGCAAACCCAAGGTATAGAACTAAATAGACTTTGGATCCAGAGGAGGGTAGCTCAGACAATTTTACCATAATTTCCTTTCAAAATGTGAAACAATAAAAGGTCAAGAATGACATTTAACAAATGAAAGAGATACATTGTTAACAGTTCTTCATTTAAGTTAGCAACCTTGGCTAAGGGATGCTTTGACGGATTTAAGCGCTCCTTTGGAACATTTTCTTCTGCTATAATAATCCATTCCATTGTGTTATAGAGCAATTATAATCACCACTCAGTGTCCCAAGTCAGAGCAGAAGAAAAGAAGTATTAAGAGCAAGAATTATCTGGAAATATCTCACATGCTGGCTTTCTGCTTTTTAAGAACTAAAAAGCAACATCTCTTTATAATGTGATCATGGGGCAAATGTTTACAATACTGGTAATATGATTGTACTAGAAACATGTACCATAGAGGTAATACAAGTGATGTACCTTTGATGAGAAGCAATGGGCCTCAGGAGGACCCATTTGGAAAAGGAAAGTGTCTCTCTGCTCAAGAGAGAATTAGCAATGAGTAGAACAGAGACACAAGCTTGGAGCCTCCACTGAAGTTCCAGTTCTCCTCTCTTGGGCAACACTGGGGAGGTGACCTGGAACTCTCACTCTTACTATGTTCCTGTCTTTGGGAGAGAGTAGGTGAAACAACATAAAGCTATGGCCAGGTCAGTGGCTTTCACAGACATAGCTGGATAAGGGACTGTGGTTTGATGTAACCAGAGAGCAAATTCTTGCTTGAGTCCACATTCGAGTGTACGCACGAAGTTCGAGGAAATGCTGGAGAAGAAACACAGAAGCTCGTGCACTCCAAGCTTCCACATCCATTTATGAAAACAGGTAAATGATCTGTGGCTGAGGAATAATTGAATGTGCTTTGCAGGCTGAAATTGCCCAGAATTTGCCAGCCTTATATTACAGTTTTCACAGAGAGTATTTAGTCTAAGTGTTTTCTCTTGCATAAACTTCTTGCATAAATTTTCCGCAAGTGTATTTGTCCCATGTTATGATGTTTAATAAAACTAACAATTGGGAGAATTCATGAAAGATGGCATGGAAAATGGAGCACAGCAGCAATCCATTGTAAAACAAAAATGATAAAACTAATACAACATTGCAGATCAATTATACTTCAATTTAAAAAAAAAAAACAGAAATGGTACTTTCAGGATCTAACCCAGGCACAAGTAAATTGCATGGAAACACGGCCCAGATTCCCATATTACTTACCTTGTTGCACCAAAACATCATCCTCAACTCATACCCATGTGCTCTTGGGAACCCCTTTGGCCAAATGAAGGAAGAGGAAAGAACTCAAGCAGATTCCTGATGAGTTTGACATTATATGTTTGTGCGGCTCAGAATAGACTTCTCCTGCACTGCAGCCTCACTCAGAGGCGGTTCTGAAGGCAGTGGTGAAGGATGCCCTCCCAGCGTCTAGAGCTTCGAGCAGTACATGTGAGTGATCACTCCTGTGAGACGTTAGAAAGGGACTCCTGGCCAGTGGCTTGTAATGAATAAGACTGCAATATCAAGACAGGGAGTACTGGGAAGGGGGATGTGGATGTATCTATGGGCTCTTTGTATTCACCAAAAAGCACCCATCCACAGGGGAGGCGTTCAACAACCAAGTGGACAGTGTGACTCTTCCGTGAACATCAGTTAGTTCTGTTCTCAGCCATGCCGGTGCCAGGGAGCGCTAAGGGTTCCAGAACCTTGGAGTTGTGACTACCACTGGGTTTACTTTGGGCTTCTCAGGCGAGCCAAGCGCAGGCAAAGAAAGGAACTACTGCATCGGAGGGATGTTCAACCCTGACCAGCACACCGGCCTCATCTTCGTCCTACACGGCCCTCAGCCACTGGCCAGACCTGAGCTGAGAGAAGGGAGACATTTTAACCCAGATTTGATTGACACATACAAGTAGGTCTAGACTGACTTCCCCAGAAAATTATGATGTCTAAATTATAATTATACACTCGAGGATATGCCTGAGATGGCATTAAGGCTGGGACAGAGCAAAGGCTTTGGATGGAGAAAAATAAAGCCATTTTTCTGTTTGTACGTCATCTAGTTGAGCCTTTCAGTAAACCAGTTATAAGCATATTATTCAGAAACATGGAGAAAATTCCAGAAGAAACAACTGAAAGACAGGAAAGAGGTTGCCTCTGGGAAGCATAATTTGAAAGTTGGAGAAGAATTTTTTTTTTTCATTACGAGTTTTGCTCTATGATTTTTTAAAACTGTGTGCATGTAAGTTTGATAAAAATAAAATTTTATTTAAATAAAGCAAATGTGTGGAAAGGCACAGTGTGGGGAAAGGTTGACATGGAAAGTTTAGAAACACAGAATGGCCCTGTACTTAAAATTATAGATATAATTTTGAACTAAAAGCCCTTGGAATCTTCTAGTCCAGGTTTCTTGATCTGGAACGCATAGGAAGGGAATCCATGGATGAGGTTCAAGGGGGTCCATGAATATCCTTGACAATCTTCTATTCAAAATGTGTACGCGTGGGCTTCCCTGGTGGCGCAGTGGTTGAGAGTCCGCCTGCGATGCAGGGGACACGGATTCGTGCCCCGGTCCGGGAGGATCCCACATGCCGTGGAGCGGCTGGGCCCCGTGAGCCATGGCCGCTGAGCCTGCACGTCCGGAGCCTGTACGTCCGGGAGAGGCCCGCGTGCCGCAAAAAAAAAACCCAAAAAACAACTCTACTCTCATAGCAACTTCCTAGTGTACAATACAATAATGTTAACTAGAGTCACCATATAGTACCTTAGATCCCCAGAATTGGTTCATCTGCTAACTGAAAGCTTGTACTGTGTGACCAACATCTCCCATATTCCCCATCCCTCAGCCCCTGGCAACCACCATACTACTTTCTGTTTCTATGAGTTTGATATTTTTAGATTCCACATGTGAGTTCATAAAGCATTTGTCTTTCTCTCTCTGGCTTATTTCATTTAGCAAAATGTCTTCATGGTCCATCCGTGTTGTCACAAATGGCAGGATTTCCTTCTTTTATAAGGATGAATAATATTCCATTCTATAAAAATACCTCATTTTCTTTATCCACTCATCTGTCAACGGACCCTTAGGTTATTTCCATGTCTTGACTGTTGTGAAGAATGCTATAGTAGACACGGAGGTGCAGATATATCTTTGAGATTGTGATTTCATTTCCTTTCAATATATATCCATCAGTAGGATTGCTGAATCATATTATAGTTGTATTTTTAATTTTTTGAGAACCCTCTATACTTTTCCAACAGTGGCGATACCAATTTACATTCCCATCAACAGTGCACCAGATTTCCCTTTTCTACACATCCTTGTCAGCATTTGTTATCTTTTGTCTTTTTGAGAATAGTCATGCTAACAGATGTGAGATACTATCTCGTTGTGGTTTTGATTTGCATATCCCTGATGGTTAGTGATATAGAGCTCCTTTTCATGTGCTTGTTGGCCATTTGTATGTCCTCTTTGGAAAAAATGTCTATTCACGTTTTTTGCCCATTTTTTAATCAGATTGTTTGGGTTTTTGCTGTTGAGTTCCTTATGTATTTTGGGCATTAACCCCTTATCAGATATATGGTTTACAAATATTTTTACCCATTCCATAGATTGGGCAGGGGGATTCTTAACCACTGTGCCACCAGGGAAGTCCTGGCATTCCAGAGTTTTCTTGATTTTTGAACTCTTCCTGCTCTACTAGATCATGCTGCCTTACCAGCATGAGGAACAGTTCTAAGATGTACCTGGTGAGGATCAGAAACTACTTGTGGGCAACATGCCATGAGTAATGAGGGGTAGGGACTCAAGTCAGGTTACCAGGTTTGAATCCTTTTTGTCACTTACCTGCTGTGTGACATGTGCCAAGTTGCTCAACCTCCCCGAGTCTCCATTTTCTCTTCTGTAAAATGGGAATAATAACAATACTATCTCCTAGGATTGTTGTAATAATATGTGTAAAAGCACCTAGCACTGCATCTGGTATAATTCGGTGTTAGCTATTATTCTTACAGGATGATTCTCAAAAGGGGGTCTCTTTTTCAGGTGTGAAACAGCTTAGATAAATACAGGAGTGTCAGGAAACACCTACTCAGACAGGTGTCAGGCTGTGTGTTCCCAATTGAGGGCAAGACATCAGAGAGGGACATCTCGGGGAGAAGCCCCTCACTGCTCTCCTTTTCCCATTGTTCCCCTTGTGGACAGATTACTTGTGCCTCACTCACTTTATTATTTCATGGGGTGGGAGCAGGTAAAACAGATGCTAAGAGTAGGTGTGTGGAAGAGGAAAACTTTAAATTCTCTTCCAGTCATCACCAACAATTCAACAGTTTTGGAGGACGCGTTCCAAAATATTCTTCCAACACCGTCAGCCTCTTCTTGGCAATAACATGGCATAGGGGCGCTCCCTAGCACAGGGAGAACTTCTACTTCAGGGGGCCTGAGAATGAGCGGGTGTGCCTGTAAAAATGGAGGTTCCTGGGCCACGTCCCTTGATACTTTGATTCAGTAATCCAGCACGGCTTTTGCGAGCTGAGTTTCCCAGTGTGTCTTCTGACCACCTGCTTCAGAATCACCTGTAAGTCTGTTGAAAAGTGTAGCTTCCTGGTTGATTCTGATAAACATTAAACTATAGAAACCATCAGAAAGGACCTTTGCCAACTTGGCCTCTTCTACGGCAGATCAAAAAGGCAATGGGGGGGATTCATAGTGTTATAACAACCTAGGTGCAGAGTGATCGTAGTGATTCGTCCATGCCCTTGACCAGTAGGGACCTACTCTCAGAAGGCTAACCCACCTGATTATTTTTCACTGTTGGAATCTAACTTAATAACTCAGAGTTGGAATCTCCCTTCTCTCCTTAAACGATCAGGCCGTTGGGCCAAGAGCTTCTTTATGGGGTTGGTTCATCAAATAAGTCACATCAATCTAGAATTAGCCCTGTCAAGAATTGTGTGTTATTTGTTAGTGAGGAAGAGCTCATAAAAAGGTCAATAATTGCCTAACACACAAGTGAAGGGTAGACTTTTATGATGCAATAAACTCTCATTCCCCAGCACAGTAGATCAGGTTGCATGAGTGCTAACGGATCCTTGCAGGGATCAAATTTGTACTGTGAACATTCTGAATAAAATTACCAGAGTGGAAACCTTTCTGCACAGGCTAATGAGACTTTAAGTGAGATCAACCAGGAGGCAGGTCCAGTCGCTCTCAGAAAAGATCTCTGGTTGAAAAAACAGACTGCTCAACGAGAAAAAGACAGACAACCCCATAGGAAAATGGGCGTGGTGCTTGAAAAATGCCCAGTTTCACTCACTGTAAAAGAAACAAACTCCAGGAGACCATTTTTCACCTCTTGGATTGGTTAAGATTGAGAAGTGTCACAGGCAAGAGCCCTGGACATTGTTTCTGAGAATATAAGTTAAAAGGAAGTTTTTGAAGGTCAGCTTGTGCAAAATAGACTCAGCAATTATACTCTTAGGAATTCTTTTTCCTTTTAGGATGTAGGTACAGTGATTAATTGTTGTAGCACTGTTTATAATAGCAAATGACTGGAAACAATCTAAATGACCATCAGGAGTTAAATATTGTTCAAATATTAGTTACATATTAAATAAAATGTAAATAAAAATTGAGTAAATTTAAGTAAATATTAAATAAAAGTGAAATAAAAATTAATTAAATACTAGTTAAATACATTTTTGTATTTTCATACAATAGAACACTATTCAACCACTAGGAACAAAGAGCCACATCTAAACAAATATAGAAATTCTAAGATCTGTAGTTAAGTGATAAACCAAAAAACAGTTACTATTTATGTTGCAGGCACTGTTCTAAATCCTCCACCTCTATTAATTAATTAATATAATCATTAAATCATATGTAGTAGGCACTCTTAATATCCCAGTTTCAGTGATGAGGAAACTGAGACTCAGAGAGGTTAAGTAACTTGCCCAAAGTCATACAGCAGAGCCAGGATTCAGACACCAACTGCAGAGTCCAGAGCATGTGCTCTTTACCATTATGCTGAAGTGTGTAGAGTATGCTTCCATTAGTGTAAAACAATTATCTCTGTGCATATACACACATCATACGCTAATACATGCAGAAACTCTCTCCCAAAGGACCAATGTGAAAACTGGGCTTGCCTTTGCCATGATGAACTAGTGCCTGAGGGTCACTGAGAGGGAGACACTTGAATTGTGTTTCAGTCTTCAAAATTTTTATTTGGATATATATGATCTTCCTCTACCCACCAGCCCTTCACTAAGAAACAAACAGGCAAACCATCAGATAACAACAGTAAAAACAGATCACAACCTGTGCTATGTAGGTCATGGAAATTGGGGTCCCTCTGAGGCAGGCTGGAGAGAACAAGGGACTCTCTTCAGAGACTGAAGAATTGGGTATCCACCACTTGAAGTACTGCTTTTTTCAAATAACAAATTTTATAGAAAGAATTAAAATTGTGTTTGCCATAGATCATGGAGAGTTGGAGAACCCAGATTTTATCTGCTTGGTTTTTCCCCAGTGAGGGGTTAAATGTTCCTTGAGACGTTAATTTCTAAACATAGAACATTTTCCCAATAGTCTTCCTCACGTGGAGACAGATTCAGTATGGAAATCCTAGAGGGTAATCTACTGCGGGTCCAAGGACCTTCATGGGGAGCGTGAGAGGCCAGTGTACGGTGGTCTTGAAAGCTCTGATTCTGCCTAATGTCTGTTTCACCCATTTGAAGCTTGGGTACTCATATAAACAGAAATGCTGGACAGCCAAGATGTAGGATGAAATAAGACATTTACCTAAGCAAATGCAACCCAGTATGGAGTTTCACAACTATTTACAGGGAAGTGTAGGGTAAACTAGATGATTCAATGGTCATTGGGAAAGCAGAGCTGCTTATTTCAAACCTGTTGAGCAGTGAGGAGTAAACACTCTCTTTGGCCTCAGACACCAACACCGAGGCTGTCAGCTTCTTCCAGGGTGTGCGTGCAGCAATCTTGTGTGTTTTCACATCGGCTGCAGGCCAGGAAGAGGCATTGCCTTGGGCGCTGTCTCCGGCATCAGCAGGTGTGGCCTCTACCCTCCTCCTGAAACTTGAGGCTGTATCTGGAAACTTTGGGTCCCTAAGGAGAAGGAAATACAGGATGATTTCCTTAGGATCTTCCCTAAGGAGAAGATCCACAGGAAACCTGAACTGGTTCTAAGTTTGTCTGATTCCAGCAAAGAAAGAGTGAAGCATTCTGGAAACTTCACTTCTCTGCAAGATGCTCTACAAGAGCTTTTCAGAGCAAACTCTCAGAGATAAGTAGGAACTTCATAGTGACCCAGGGGAGTCCCCCAGTGAGACGAGTCTATTGGATATGCCCTATTGGAACCCACTCTGGGGAACATGGACTATAAATAACCAAGAGACTGCCTTGCTCATTGGAACCTGCTCACCACCGGCCCACCTGTAAGCGAGCCTGTGTCTATTTGCATGGGCACTGTGCCAGCCATTGCTCCAGCATCTACCATCAGCCAATTGCTCACCTTACTTTATTCCAACTTCTACCTCTCATTTCTGGCTGGGTTCCATTTCTCTGAAGCTTCCTTAGTGCATTCTCAGTAACTCCATACCTGCAGTTGACCATACCTGAAATTGCCAGGTAGCATCTTGTGGTGGTGAAGTGAACCACCATAGACTTGGGAGTCAGATGCATGGATTTAAATCTTGGGTCTACCATGCTGGGTGACCTCCTCCCAGTTTCTTCATGTCTCTCTGCCTCAGTTTCTTAATCTGTAAAATGGGGATGTAATAGTACCCATGTCATACGGTTGATTTAAGAATGTAAGTAAGATAACCTATGTGGCTGACAGCACTTTTTCATTTGGGGTTTACATGAAGAGGAAGTAAAGCATAAGTAAAATATTTAAAGCAGAGGAAGACATTCTTGGTCCTAAGACCTAATTACTAAGAGAAAGCATGGAATTAACTTAGAATAGAACTCTTGTCTTGAGATAATTTAGGTGTTCTCACTTGGTGAAGGTCAATGGAGTGAATGACCTCTCACCATCCCTTCTGGATTCGCTTCTAACTCTTGACTCCGAGGCTGTACCCTGGGGTTAGAGGAAACCCGAAGTTCTGCTCTCTGGGCAGTGGGAGGCCAGAAGTTCTAAGAGCTAATCTCCCAAAAGTGTCATTTAACTGTTGGCTGAAGGGTAGGTACAAGAAGACAGCTTGAGAACCGCATCCCTCTTCTGCTCCATCCTTATGTTTCTGTTGCACAAATGCAGCAAAATGAGTAGCAATATTTTCATTGAAAATATGCCTCGTGCAAATCAGTTTGGTAAATATGGAATTTAGCCTTTATAAAAGAGCACCTGTTCCCCTCCTCCCATTCCTCCATTTCATTTTTGCATTCAGATGTGCTCTGCTCTTGCGTAAGCCTAGTCCCATACACTGTTATAAGAACAGACTTGCTGGTTTTGAATCCAACCAAGCACACACACCTCTTTTCCAAGAAAAAAAATCTCTAAAAATTAGAGGCACCTGCATGATGGTTTTCTAGGAGGCCCTGAAGAATATTTCCATGGCGGTGAAATATATTGACATCTTGAAAACAAGAGAGCTATTCAGGGTTGATACGGACTCCTGTGGGTGAGGAGAGGTTCGTGGGGCAGATATGAGGGTCGTTCCTGGTCTGCCCAAGGCCTCAGAGGGAGCAGCGGCTCCGGTCCCCCTCCAGGGTATGGTGATGCTTGGGTTAACTGCTCTTCTCTACTGAGGAGCTGGGATTTTTAACTCAGTTGTGGTTTGGTCTCGGTGGTTTCCTTTTTACCTCACCATCAGAGGGATTCTTTAAAATCACAAACAGAACCTGGGGAGAGGAGGCCCAATTTGACACCTTTGAACCTCGATGGGGCCACTTTATAGATTCAGAATTAGAGGGATTGTTGGGTGGGGATTTCCAACACAGGAGAGCTTTTCAGTGCCTTTCGTAGAGGGACACAGAATCAGAGTTTCCTGAAATGGTGTTTTTTGTGTGAGCCCTGTCAATAGAAATATCAAACTGTGAATATACAATTGGACTTTATTATCCCTTTTGATTTTGTAACTACATAGGTATGACAGACAGAGGCCGATTTGAAAAGAAACTCACAATTGCCAGTGGGTCCCTGTTATGAATCCCACGGCTGGAAGTTTTTCTGTAAATGGGCATCTTCAGGTAGGGGCGGTGCAGGTGCCTCCCGCTGATTCTTGAGGCACGTGTTACTTAAGGAACATGAGATCTCTTGACTGTCTGTTGCAGAGTGGGAGTGCCCTTGTGGTCTGAATCGTGGCTCTAGAGATGGCATTGTGGCCTTCACCTTTACCGTCTGCACAACTTCCATTTCAAAGACTCTTACTTTGTGAGCCAGAGGGGTTTTTTTCCCTTTTCTTTCTGTTCTTTTCTTTCTTTCTTTCTTTCTTTCTTTCTTTCTTTCTTTCTTTCTTTCTTTCTTTCTTTCTTTCTGCTTATCCCTGCAATGGACTAAACCTGGAATTCAAGAGTCAAGCTGTGCTCTTTCTGCCTCTGACATCGTTAGAAAACCAAAAGGTGGGAGCTGGTCTTCAAACGGTTGGCCTCAAAATGAAAATCTTGCCCCACTGAGGGATTCAGAGAGTTGGGGCCAAGGCCTCCCTTCACCCGCAGTATCAGAAGTCAAACTAACGGGCCCTACTCTTCCCGATGCCCTCAGCTACTTAAGTCACAGGAAGCACAGCTCCTGACATAGCTCAGACTTGACATTGGTGGTCTAATTCTTTCCTCCCCAAAGCCTACATCTTGGTAAAAGAGAGAATTTCACAGACTCCTTGCAAATGAAGTTGCTACTAAGGATGTTTTCCATTTAAACAGTAAGCGTGGAAATTGCTAGAAGTAACACGAACTGGTAAAGTGAGGAGCACACTGGCTAAGGGTCATAAAAACCAAGGCAGAGGGAATTAGTGAGACCTGAGACCAGGCATTTGATCCATTATTATTTCTATATCTATACAATGAAAGGCAAGACCAGATAATCTGTAAAATGTCCTTTTGGTTCTAAGACCCTACAACTGCATCGATTTCAGTTAGATGTTGAGGAATTAAGGGAGATACAGAGAAGGTATAAAATACAACCATTGTCAAGGATGCCCTCCAAAGTGATGACAGGATTTACCTCTAGAAAGGAGAAGAGGGGAGCAGGATTGAGGAGACGGGCAAAGAAAAATTTAGCTTTATCTGCAACTTCTTTCTTTTATAAAAATTTATTTATAAGGAGACCGCACTGTCATATTAACTGTGCAGGTAAAAATTAATTGGAATAAAGACGCAGAGAACAGACTTGAGGACCTGAGGGCGGGGGGTGGAGGGGAGGGTAAGCTGGGACGAAGTGAGAGAGTGGCATGGACATATAAACACTACCAAATGTAAAATAGATAGCTAGTGGGAAGCAACCGCATAGCACAGGGAGATCAGCTCGGTGCTTTGTGCCACCTAGAGGAGTGGGATAGGGAGACGGGGAGAGAGGCGCAAGAGGGAGGGGATATGGGGATATATATGTATACCTATAGCTGATTCACTTTGTTATAAAGCAGAAACTAACGCAACATTGTAAGGCAATTATACTCCAATAAAGATGCAAAAAATAAAATTAATTTGAAATCCAAAAAACACTAAAATAAGTTAGAATGGGCCAAAATGCTGCCGTACCACCCCTCTTCCCCCGCGAGTTGCAAAACAGTGTGCCCACACTACAACTATTCTGTATACTTTATACAGGCATATGTGTGGATGTAAGTGTACAGAAAAAGTTCTGCTAGTATATAAATATATACCTAGCTGATGGCAGTGGTCACTTCAGGGGGTGGGAGGTATATGTTGGGTAATTATAGCTAAAGATAATTTTAGACTTATCTGCAATGCTTTAAGGTTTTATAGGAGAAATGTATTCATGTATTTCTTATCTAATGAAGTCATACAATTTATAGATATTAGGGCAAAGCAAATGTATTCATGTGTATACATATATGGGAATATGCACACACGTACACACACAGCCTTTGCCCAAAATAAGAATTTGCAGTGTTGGAGAAATTTCAAATGCGCGAACTCTTAACAACTGGAGAATAATCCTTGGGCAAGCTGTCAGCCAGCTCGGCTCACCTCCTCCAGGAAGCCTTCCCACACTATTACCTCACATTGACCTTGCCCTTCTTGCATGCCGACCTTCAACATCACCCCTTTTCTCACCACACCTCTTCTCCCTCCCAGCATCACTTTGGGTCCAGCCTTACAGAACCCTGAAACAAACACTGTCCCAATATTTCGTTCAAAGTTTCTGCCTCAGAGGCACAAGCCTAAGTGCCTTACACCATTTGCTATTCCTCTCCCCACTCCACTCACTCCACCTCTCAGGGAGCATCTCTCCTGTGTCCCTGCTGTAAGTATGCCCCAGGGAGCCCGCTAACGTGCAGAATCTGAGTCCCATCTCTAGGCGAGGGCACCAGACATCCATATTGGTAACCAACACCCTGGAGGATGCTTACGCCAAGTACGGCTGGCAAAGGCTGCTCTGAGGTCTGACGCAGCCCATGTATCACACCAAGAAGAGAAAGAAGGCACATTTCTCTCCCACACGGGATGTACTAAAAATGGCTTGGACTCTCCTACACTCATAGACCCAGAAAGGAAAGCAGTTTGACATAATGCATCAGAAACCTTTTAAAAACGCATAGCCTTTCACCCAGCGATGACACTTCTAGGCATCCTGATGAAAAGAATCAGAGATGAAGATACAGATTTGTATATAGTTAGTCATCATGCAATTGTTCATGGTTAAGCATGAAAATAGTTAAATGCAGTGTGATTCTTCCATGCAGTAGTACTACACAGCCATCCAAAAAAGGAAGGGGAATATTTAAGTGTATCGTTACAGTAACTTATTGCTACTTATTAAGGAAATAATCAGGAATCAAAACTGTATCATGAACGTGATCTTTCTAAAACTCAGAAGAAAAAAAAAAGGCAGAGAAAAAAGGCAAAAAGAATATGAGGGAGGGAAAGATTAGCGAAAAGAGAGGTCCCAAAGAGAGGACCTGAGAAACACAGAGTTAATGGACATAAGTCAGCCCTCAGCCCTTGGCATTCTATCCCATCAGTACCAGTAATAAAGAAAAACTGAGCAGACAATTTGGTTGACGATGTGGAAGAAAGAATATCACACAGCTGCTTTACCCACAGCTGTATGGCTTTGCAGTGTTGACAGTTTGAAAAAAGAGAAAGACAAATAGGAAATAAAATCTTGTCTTGGGCTGGAAAATAAGCAGATGGGATGTGACCCTCATAGGGAACCTTGGTTGGATTAGTAGAAGTTACTGATTTAACTTGAATTTCAGACTTATAATTTCTATCTTCTAATGAAGTTTCCATTATTTGGAGTTTTTCTCCACCTCAGGGCTTCTAAGTGCTTTTCTTTTAACCAATATTTATTTCTATATGCTTTGTTTCACGCTTTAAAAAATCTCAATAAACAAAATCACTATAATATACATTTTCCTTTGAAGATTCCACACCCCCTACCCAAACTATTGTCTTCTCACCCCAAATGACAAATATAAATGGCAAGTAAATCCTTCGTATTGTTGAAAATCTAAGCCGATATACAAAGAAAAAGTGAAGTGGTGGATTAAGTAATTATTTAGTGAACTTCAGCTGGGTAGACAATCTGTCTGATACCATAAGATGTTTTTTCCTCAATAGCTGTGCTTTTCTTCTTTTTTTGTGGCCAAAAAATATGTGAATGACAGCCTCAACTGTCTCTTTCACTTTGGCAGAAATCATCTTGTTACCGCTACTTAGGTCAGATGTCAAGTAATTAAGAGAATGATATTAACACAGCAATTCTGAGAATTCTCTGTTTTGTGAAAGCATTTATTTTAGAACTCTTGCAGGTGGCTGCAGCTCACAAAGCCTGTCATGTACTGGATGCAAAAGGGTTCAAGGGCTGCTTGTGTTTTTCAAATGTTATCCAAGGAATCTTTTCACAAATCCTTGCTATTGTTCGATATAATTTTTGTGGCTCTTGGGGACTTAAATGTAACTGAACAAATTTAAAGAAACCAAAACATGACAAAGGAAATGACAGCCCCCTATTATAAAGTATTCTCTTCTTTTTCTTTCCCTCCCTCCTCCACCTCTCAGCCACTGCCCTAGGCTGGCTGATGCAACTGATATCTGAGAATGCTTGAAATTTTAGGGTTTTGACTTCACTGGTTTAATAGAATATCTGAAGCACCATGCACATATTAAATTACCATAAATTAGGGGGCTTTTTTTAGAACATGAAGATATTGAAAATCAATGTCTGGCTGCTGGGTCAGGCTCATTTGCTTGGTTTAATATCAACTTGATAGTAATTATAATCTTCATAGAGTAAGACGCCCAGTGAATGTGACAGCACCCTATGCTGGGCCAGAGGAAAATACTTGAAATAATCTTTGAAATTATTTGTGAACTTCGGAAACCAAATAGAAATACATCTATTTCTTCCATTTTACTCTGATGTTTCCTCTTCTTCATCTCCCAAAACCTTCCCATTACTTAAAAAAAACTCTTCCAGAGTTTCTCTATATTCTTTTTCATCCCATATGTAATAATAATGATGGTGATAGTTGATATTTATTAAGTAATTACTATATGCACGGCATAGAACTAAGCACTTTATACATTAATTCATTTAAAACTCATAACAGCCCTGCGAGGTCAGTACTGCTACTATTTCCATTTTCCAATTGGGGACATTTGCCCAAGGCCCATGGCTAATAAGTGGCAGAGCCAGGTTCAGAACCCAGGGTTTCAACTCCTGACACCATGCTCTTAAATACTATAATGGATCATAAATATACCTTTTCCACTCTGAGAGATACTGATCTATTTTCATACTTATACAAACAGCGATTCATAAAAAAAGGAGAATTTCCTGCCAATACCTATTAAATTCAACTATGTTTTTGATTTATAATATTTGACAAAACAGACACATAATATCATATATATATTTAACTTAATTGTAGCTTTAATAGCGCAACATTTCTGTACTTAGTACAAAGTGTCTTTTTCATTGGTTTATTCATTTATTTCTTTAGAACTCCTTGATTTGCCTCTAACCTTCACTCATTTCACAGTAGAGCCAATGAAAACTCATTTTTAAATGAAACCAAAGTATAGCAGACTTATGAGAGCTTTATAGGGTAAAAAAAGGAATTTCTCCCAGCAATTAAAGCTCATCTAAGAAGTGTGTTCCAGGGAGAATGAGTCCAGGAAACCAAACACAATGTTTTCTTCCAATATTCCCTACTGCCACTAACACCATTATCCATGATTTGAGAAGGTAAGGCTATCAGTGGAGAGAAAAATGGAGACTCTCTCCAGTTCTAGCAACTAGAATATCACAGAACAGGCAAGAACTGAGCGAAACCCAAACTAGTAACAAGCCAGTCCTGGAGGCTGGTGGAGCAGAGGGCTTGATGCTAAAGCAGTGTCCAGAGTTAAAAAAAAAAGGAGGGGGGCGGGGTTTGGAGCAGTCAGGGCAAAACCCCAGGTCAGCTTAGCAGCAGGACAAGAAGTCAACACTGAGCAGGTGCAAGAAAAAGAGTTTGTGGACGAGTCCCGGAACAAAGGCTGCAGGGGGTTGACAGGGAGTCTAGGTCAGGAGGTGATGGTGAGGAAGCTGTGATCCTCCATCGCCCCTCGCAGACAGACCACAGTGCCCGCAACTTCGCCTCTTCTAGATGCCCTATGGTCTTTGTCTTTCTGGTGTCTCCTTCCAATCATGGAGCTCAATCTGCTAATCCTAGTGGATGGTCCAGATCTTATTTTTACAAAAAGAAGAAAAAGAAAGAAAGAGAAATGTTTGGGAATGTAAAACACAAATATCAAATGGGGATACTTTCTTCACTGAGTATGGCTTTTAATCTGTACAGTGTAATAAGCACTAACATTCAAGACCACTTTTGAAAATTAACTCATATGTGCGTTATAAACCACTGTGCACCAGATCATTGCATACTTTAAATCTTGATTTTACTTTTTTTTAAAAAAAGAACTTAAATAGAAAAATTAAACGTTTGCCAATTATTTTTGCCATGAGAAAAGCCATTAGAGAAGGATAATAAAGGTGGGGAACTTCACATCTATACATTTCTATGTCTAGGGTTTGCAAGGACTGTAAAGATGATCATTCTGTCAGCTCTGGGTGCACTGGTTCAACCTTGTTGGAAACCACAGCTGGGTCAAGGTGTGGTTATGCACGTGCAGAAAGAGACAGAGCCACAGCTTCCAAATAAATCAGGAGTCTTCCAGTTCAAAAAGCCATGACCGGGCTTCCCTGGTGGCGCAGTGGTCGAGAGTCCGCCTGCCGATGCCAGGGACAGGGGTTCGTGCCACGGTCCAGGAAGATCCCATGTGCCACAGAGCGGCTGGGCCCGTGAGCCACGGCCGCTGAGCCTGCGCGTCCGGAGCCTGTGCTCCACAACGGGAGAGGTCACAACAGTGAGGGGCCCGCGTACCGAAAAAAACAACAAAAAAAAGCCATGACCTCAGGGTAAAACCAAATCCCAAACTGAGACAAAGGGTCAAGGCTCACGACATACTGCCCGAAGTGTTATTTGTGGGCCAGGGACAAAGATGGGCACCTTAGAAGTACCAGTTCAACCTCTGACAAAGCTCCTTCACACCTCCAGCCCATTTCCTTCTTTTTTTGACCATAAAAGTGATAGTTATTAATTGGCCGATTACACAAATTAGCCTTCCATTCCAGACCTGTTCCTTCGCCCCCACCATGGCACATCAGATGAATGGTCTATAAAGCTCGTTATTAGGTTTCCCAAAGAGACCAACAGAATCCCTAATGCTGCTGGTATTTGACCAAAATCACTACCATCACCTCACTTCCTGTGGAAATTAGTTAATGGTTTCCTATTCTCCTGACTTAAGAAAGCATAATAATAAATATAAATATCATCTGCATAAAATATTACTTATGAGTTTAAGTTTATAGGGTTGGTTCACAGTTTTTCATTATTTGGTCCTATAGAGCTACACAAATTACAGACAAAATACCACAAACTGAACTTGGGTAATATCTGGGTTTTTCCATGAAATAGAGCACAAAGTTTCAGAACTCTCAGCACACAATCTTATCAAGTACGCCTTTTATCTTAAAGAAGAGTTTAATAAAGAAGCAGCATAGATATTCATGTCCAATTTCAATGGCATAATATGCCATTTAGAGTAAGACTTAAATGAACACAAATACCTGGGGTCAGTGTGACACATTTAAATATTAGGCTCTTCAAAATAGACCCAGTCTCCTTTGAGGACTTATAATTTAATCTCTTCAATTTAAAGTTAAGAAAATAGAGACTTGGAATGAGTAGGTGGCTTGCCCAAGTTTGCACACAACTACTTAGAAAGAAAGCTGGGTAAAGAGACTTCCCTGGTGGCTCAGTGGTTAAAGAATCCGCCTGCCAATGCAGGGGACACGGGTTCAAGCCCCGGTCTGGGAAGATCCCACGTGCCACCGAGCAACTAAGCCTGCGCGCCACAACTACTGAGCCTGCGCCCTAGAGCCCGGGCTCCACAACAAGAGAATCCACCACAATGAGAAACCCGCGCACTGCAACAAAGAGGAGCCCCCGCTGGCCACAGCCAGAGAAAGCCCGCACGCAGCAACAAAGACCCAACACAGCCGAAAATAAAAATAAATAAATTTATTTATTTAAAAAAAAAAGAAAGAAAACTAGGTAGAGCTTTGGTTTCCTCCACATTATACTCAGAGTCATGGTTTCCCAGTGTATAAGAGAAAAGGCTGGGCTAGGTAATCCCCAGAGAGATCCCTCCCAGCCCACAATGCTCTGGTTTTCCTAGGCCTGAGCAAGCCTTCACACCAGCATCAGATGCTGTCCAAACTTGCGATCAGCTCTGACTTGGGGAGACATAGCAGCTTCAGCATCAAAACCTTAACCTTGCAGCCTAGGCTGGTAATTCACAAGTCTTCAAGAGCACAAATCCCTCACCGTGGTCATTTTTGGCCCTGGGTAAATATCTTTGAATCTCCATCCCATTCACTCTATCAAGTTCCCTGTCTTGTTCAAATCCTTTCTCTTGGTAAGGAAGACTTGCCCTTTTAGCAGGGGTCTGTGTCTACTTCCTTCTGACCCCAATTCAGAGTGCCCTGGCATGCCAACCTGTCCCCCAAATACCAGTACTCACGTCCCTCCCAACCCAGTGGGGTGCCTTGGAGGGACTCTAGGGTCAGAGATGGCTACATAATTTGCAGGTCACAGTGTAAATGAAAATGCAGGGTTCCTTGCCCATAATTTGTGCAGTCCAGTTCAAAATAAAAATGTTGTTAAGAATGCTCAAATATAAAGATTTTTCCTTTCTTCTATGGCCTCTTTCTCTTGATGTGTTATGGTGTTTTTGTCACTCTAAGGAAAGAAAAATTAAAATTCCAAATTATTGGCATGAATTTTACTGTTCATCTTTATATTGTGCATTTCCACTTTTAAATGCAAATATAAGAACGTTTAACTTGCATGTGGAATCATTAAAATGGCACAATTTGTATTTCCTAGCTCATACATGCATATGTATTTCTTTCTTATCAGAGCAGTGGAAATGCTGCAAAAAACGACCTGAACGCTTTTTATTTTGCTTCTTTCTTGATACACGCACATTCTACCAATACTTTCTATCTTCAGCTTGCAGAACGAGTAAGGAAGGACTGAAAGGAAAAAGAATTACGTGTTGCCCTATCTTTCTCTTTCCTTCAACGTCATCATTTTCAGTGTTAAGTGGTTATCTAATGCAGGGAAGTAGCATGGAGATAGAATACCACTTGTGTTTCTTAGGATACCGTTTCCTTCTTTCTCTGTTGGAAGCAAGCTCTGATTCAAATAGAAAGTGTAGTGTCTTAGGGATGGCAGCACCTCCATTTTACTCAGTCACAGATGTAACTCTCTTACTTTGTACTCTTCTTTTGAGTCTCATGCCCCATGGGTCTTCGAAATTCCGTGCTCGTGGAACATGGCGGGTGCTACATGTGAACTGGGCATCAATGAACCGTGGACGTGCATATTGAGATATCTTCTCTGCTCCCACACATGCTGCGTGGCACACTGGACTTCACTTACAGAACACAAGCCCGAAGATAAAACTATTAAGAATTTCAAGATGGTGACAGCAGGGCATTACACCAAGTATGGGACCCTTCTGAGCTGTGGGTCCTGTACAAGTGGTACATTCATGAGCTGGCCCTGCCCGGGGTACTTGTTATTGTGCAAGTAGGAATTTTCCAGTGGGATCTTGAAATGTAGGGACCTATACCCTTGTGACTAGAAGGATAGTAGACAAAGACCCTCCAGTAAAGGGACAGCAAGAATCCTACTCACACAATGGGACAGAATTCCTGGCTTCAGTGCTGGGATGGTTCCACTTGTCTGACCAGTGCCCCTGGGACATTTGCCTGATGTCCCCTCAGAAATCCTTTCCTGGTCCATGAGCCCCAGCACATCCTAGACCATGTAACAACCCTGGAAATGATTCCCATATGACTTAGCCAGCAGGCTCAGAGCCCGCTCTCTTTTCTTTCCCCCTCCTCCTTTTCCCCCTTCTTATTTTCTGAACCAAACCCATGTTTTGCGGACCCTTTCTACAATAATAGAAGAGAGCTCAGTGGCTTACAGGAAGGGCTTCAACATTAGAAACAAAAAGTCCTGTTTACCCTTCCTGCTTGAGGAGGGGAGGGGAAGATACTGGGAAATACCTTCCATTCTTCCCTGTGAGTTTGTAGTCCAAAGGCTGAGCACGAGGTAATTTCTGGTATCTTCTTGCAAAATGGGAAATAGTAAATCACAAGTTAAGTGTTCAGCAGGTTACCCCATCCATTAAGTGTTTGCTGGATCACCCAGCTACATGTAGGATCAGAGTTAAGGAAGGGGTGTCTCATCAGAGGGAAGAGAGACACCAAAAAATAAGAGAGGACACTGAGACAGAGCTGAATGTGAAGGAAGGACCCGATACTTCGGTGTCACTTTCTCCACCACCTTGTACCTAGGGAGATATTTTTATCCTTTTTTAGCAGAACAGAAGATTTGAAGTAGAGGAATTGTGACTTACCCAAGTTAAAATTACACTGATTCTCTGGAACAAGTTTTATGATTATATACCCATTTTTGTATAAATCAAACCAAAGCACGATCAGTGATCTGAGGTACTTGGGCCACTTTTGACCAATGCCTTTTACAGATCATTGTCTAAAGAATTAACCCAATATTCTGATTACTAAGTACCAGAACTTGCATATAAAATAATTCATTGTACATATCTATACATTGATATATAATATTATCTACATGAAAAAATGGCCTTATAGATATTACACATCTGTTTATCTATATATGTATATATAGGTATACAAAAAAATGGCCTTATAGTCTTATAAACAATTTTGGCAGCTCAAAGAGCTTCTCTGATTGGCTAAGAAATCTCATGCAACCTGATTTAAGTTGCCAATTTCAATCAGACTTTCCCTCTGTGAAAGAGGCAGCCATGTAAACTGATCTAGTTTGGCTGTTAGTAACAGTTTCAGAAATCCAGCACAGAGACTGTTTTTTAATAAAAATATATACAGGATTAAAATGTTGATAAGACATTTGCAACATATGTAGAAATATGATAATTTATACTATTTTGTGATAAGACTCCTGGTTGGCATTAGTGATGTGTCATATGATTGCATTAATTGCAAAGAAGAAACTCAAAATGGCATAATTGTGCCTGATGTTCAAGTAATAGAAATGGAATTTAAAGTGTTGTTAGAAAATGGAAAATGTTCCTGAGGTGAAAGGGCTTTAAAAACACGAGTGTATCCTAATACCATACACAAAAATAAGCTCAAAATGGATTAAAGACCTAAATGTAAGGCCAGAAACTATCAAACTCTCAGAGGAAAACATAGGCAGAACACTCTATGACATAATTCACAGCAAGATCCTTTTTGACCCACCTCCTAGAGTAATGGAAATAAAAACAAAAATAAACAAAAGGGACCTAATGAAACTTCAAAGCTTTTGCACAGCAAAGGAAACCATAAACAATACCAAAAGACAACCCTCAGAATGGGAGAAAATATTTGCAAATGAAGCAACTGACAAAGGATTAATCTCCAAAATTTACAAGCAGCTCATGCAGCTCAATAACAAAAGAACAAACAACCCAATCCAAAAATGGGCAGAAGACCTAAATAGACATTTTCTCCAAAGAAGATATACAGAATGCCAACAAACACATGAAAGAATGCTCAACATCATTAATCATTAGAGAAATGCAAATCAAAACTACAATGAGGTAGCACCTCACACCGGTCAGAATGGCCATCATCAAAAATCTAGAAACAATAAATGCTGGAGAGGGTGTGGAGAAAAGGGAACACTCTTGCACTGCTGGTGGGAATGTGAATTGGTTCAGCCACTATGGAGAACAGTATGGAGGTTCCTTAAAAAACTACAAATAGAATTACCATATGACCCAGCAATCCCACTACTGGGCATATACCCTGAGAAAACCAAAATTCAAAAAGAGTCATGTACCAAAGTGTTCATTGCAGCTCTATTTACAATAGCCCGGAGATGGAAACAACCTAAGTGCCCATCATCGGATGAATGGATAAAGAAGATGTGGCACATATATACAATGGAATATTACTCAGCCTTAAAAAGAAACGAAATTGAGCTATTTGTAATGAGATGGATAGACCTAGAATCTGTCATATAGAGTGAAGTAAGTCAGAAAGAAAAAGACAAATACCGTATGCTAACACATATATATGGAATTTAAGAAAAAAAAAAGGTCATGAAGAACCTAGGGGTAAGACAGGAATAAAGACACAGACCTACTGGAGAAGGGACTTGAGGATATGGGGAGGGGGAAGGGTGAGCTTTGACAGGGCGAGAGAGAGTCATGGACATATACACACTAACAAACGTAGTAAGGTAGATAGCTAGTGGGAAGCAGCCGCATGGCACAGGGATATTAGCTCGGTGCTTTGTGACAGCCTGGAGGGGTGGGATACGGAGAGTGGGAGGGAGGGAGACACAAGAGGGAAGACATATGGGAACATATGTATATGTATAACTGATTCACTTTGTTATAAAGCAGAAACTAACACACCATTGTAAAGCAATTATACCCCATAAAGATGTTAAAAAAAAAAACAAAAAACAAAACAAAACAAAACAAAAAAAACACGAGTGTAAAACCGAACCATTAGCATGTGTAACCCTTTTGAGGTAATATGAAGTGAGATGCAGAGCTCCCACCGACAGCCATTGACGCAGACAAGGATAAAAGACAAGTGGGAGGTGGGCATCAGCCTCCAGCGTGTCACCTCTGCATATGCTGAAGAGGATGGTCACATGTTGTAATACCCTCGAGTCATTAGGCCATAAGTAAATACGCTGGCATCTTTGGGCTGAGAGGCAGTCTCTCAAAGCGTTTGTTGGCTGCCTTAGTGTGAGCTGCAGCATCATATCATGGTCTGGAGTGTGGACTCTGCACACCAAACTGCCTGAGTTCAAATCTTGGCTCTGCTGCCAACTAGCTGTGTGTCCTTGGGCAAATCACTCCACCTCTCTGTGCCTTTAATAACATTTGTAAAATTCGGAGTCATTCAGCCGGTTATAAGATTGAATGAGTTAATATTTGTAGAAGTCTTGCAATAGTCCCTGGCACATAGTAAATGGTAAATGTTTTTTAAGTAGAAAATTTTAATTGATTATAAAATGTATACATGATGTTTTTTCATAGTATGAGCTTAGGAGGCTCACCCTCTGAGTGATCTCCTTAGTTATAGAATGAAGAATGAATCCCATTCAATCACAGTGACTGTGCGGGCAATGAGCGTTCTATCCTGGCCGAGCACACCCTTCACTACAGCCATTTTCTCTCCCCCGCAGTCTTGTGCTGAGGTAGGCCCAGCTGGAAGGTTTACAACTCTGACCAAGCTTGCTTGGATTAGAGACAAAATCCTGACTAAATCTGAACAAGATTCTCCGTCCACGAAATCTGAAATGGGAGAACTGAAACATTGACCAGGCTAGCTTTGGGGCACTGAAGTGCAAAGTCCTGCAGAATCTGAGTGGGAGTGAGCAGCCTCATAAGACAGGGTCGCATATACCAGCATCTGTTACCAGCGGGGGCAAAGCGGGGCTGGGGGCTGGGGTGTTCACAAACCGAGCCGCTCGCAGCAAACCAGTGCGTGGGATTCTCCTGGGTTCTTACCATAAACCCCCTTTTCACTCAAGCTAGTTGGAATGGATTATCGTGCCCGGCAACCCTGAGACAGGGCTAGAACTCAGGCTAGAAAGTAATTACTGAGCACCTCCTGTTGTGCCCACCAGATGCTGGGTGTGCGGAAGGGTTGGAAAGAACGTGTGTTTATTGAGGTGCTCAAGCTGGCAGGCAGTGCTAGGTACTGAGATATATCCCCTCACTTTAAGCTTCCCAGTAATTCTGTTACCTCAATCTCGTTATCCCATGTTCCTGCATAAAGACACTGAGGCTCAAAGAACTTAACAGATCTTTCTGGGGATTGGAAGAGTTAGAATTTTATTTCACATTTGTCCGACTCTAAGTCCCAAACTCCTTCCCCTCTCCCCACAAAATGAAGTATGTTCAAGGGTATGCACATAAAAAGACACACCCTGTAGCTCTAATTCTTTATATTATCCCAAATGCATGCAGAGACTGCAGTGAGCAACTCTCTAACAACAGAGCCAGAGAGAGCCAGCCCTGCCGTCTTCCATTCCAACCAGCAAACTAAGGCCAATAAGTGTCAGTTCTTAGTCAGTGCAGAAGTGTGTTCTAGGGGTAGGGGAAAGAATAAGTACAGAACTGGGTTGAACTTCAGGAAGGAAGTTGAGGAATTTCCTTTCTACACTGGTCAGAGTGAGTGGAAGCCGGCAGTTCATCAGGGCTCAATCTGGCAACTTTCCCAGCAGAGCCCGGAGGAGTCTCCTTGTGGAAGTCACCTCCCCCTCCCCTCCATTCCCATCGCGCTTGGTTTCTAACATGTTTCTTGCATCTAATAGCAGATATCTGGATTCGATGCATTTTGGAAACCCTTTCGCAAGCCAGATCAGCACTCTGAAATAACATTTTCAACAGATGTCCATGTTAACGGTTTATTGAGAAATTTCAACTCTTTGGCTTATGAATATTAAAGAATTTTACTTTATAAGAATTGACACAAACTGTACTATGTTCACCGTACCCCCTTCCCTTTTACTGTTGGGTAAGGATTCCCCTAATAACTACTGGGCTAGATCGCATATACTTTTAGCCTTTTTTTGGTTATTAAAACAAAAACAATCTTCTTCCAGTCCTGTTCTTATGCAACTTCAACTCCAAATTTGATTTTAAATCATCTCCTTCTCTTTCCTAAGCACAGGGTAAAACTGTATGGGGCGGCGGGGGTGGGGGTGAGTGTCTGACTCTCAGCCCCTCTTCCTCTTTCTTTTAGACGCCAGTCCCTCAGGTGTGTTTGTGGGGGGAGGTGAGGCAGGCATGAAAAGCAGAGATGTCTCCTTCTTTAATTGTCCTGCCTCCATCCTCTACTTGGTTGGCCACAACTGCTGTTCCAGCCCATTGTCTTGGGTTAAGGGTGGACAGGTGGTAGCTTGCGTGTGGCCCCTGGCAAGGGCTCATGTGGCTAACTAGCCCGAGTATCACCCTTGCCATATTTAGTCAGATCCACCAGCTGACTCCAAAAAGGGGGTCTCAAGCTGCATTTCCTGATGTGTGCACCTCCCTGCCCTCTATGAGGCAGTGATCCCAACAACACCGTAGCTCCCAAGATCAGCTACAATGTGTGGCAAGCTCTCAGGTCCCCAGGCAAGTGAGGCACCCATCTTTTATGCTCATCCATAAGCATGCATACATTTCTTGCTGATAGGAATAAACAAGTGAGTGAATATATAAACGAGGGAAAAGGGAAAGCACTTCGTTTCAGTAGAAAGCCAACTAATGAAGGTAGAAGTAATGATGAAATTAGAAAAATCATAGCTTGGCAGCTATCAAACTGGAGCATGGCCAACATTTACAGATTCTTTTTCCCTCTGCTCTGGTATGATGGGGCAGATCAGCAAATCTGGTAGCTAAGTAGTCAGCCAATCAAGGGATGAAGTGCCAGTCTCGTCTTCTCATGGATACCCCTGATCTTTACGAGATGTTAGTGAGGCCCCATTTCTTTGGCTTTGGGTAAGGAAGGAAGGAAGGGGCCCTTCTCCTGTTGCTATACAAAGACTGTAATCCCCAAACATCTTTCTCTCCAGATGGTGTGACTCATTCTCTCTAAGCCTTGCTGGGAGGTAGCCAGCCCCACCCAGGAGCAGTCCCCGTCCTTAGGATGAACGAAAGAAAACTGGACATCTTGTTAAAATGAATCAGTCACTAACATATCCAATACGCACTCATGCTCATTTCAAACAATAATAATATGGTTTTTTGTACAATTGTAACATCTTTCTGAAATTTTCATAAATTTTATTTTCATCAGATATTATTATTTTTTTTTGCTCAGGGACAACTATCTATGATTTCTCCTGGATAAAGCCAGCCCATTGAAAATATTCTGGAAAGGGAAAGGAGTGGGAAAAAAGCAGTGATGGAATATCTATTATTTCATGATGGTACGTGGATACATGGTCATTCTGCCACGTTATCCCTTGACTAACCCTAGTGTGCATGTGGCGTGCACACACACACACACACACACACACACGCATATACACACCTCCTGACTCAGGGGTGGAGGAGGCAATACTCCTCGTCATCACTTCTTTTACTCAAAACACACGAGACATGGGTCCTGACACCAGTCATTAGGAAAGAACCAGTAAAACAAATCAGGATGAGAAAGAAGAAAAATGTGAATTTCCTACAGGCAAGACTTTTTTATGAGAAAAATGCAGGTGTTACTTTAAGGTATTATATACATTACTTGCTTTGACTTTGAATTCAAAAATATTTTATAATACTTACTATTAAAATAGTACAATAATTCTCTGGGTTTTAAAATATTAAACATTAAATCTCCAAACAATGAAATCTAATAATTGAGTCTATGGGTAAAAGAGGAATTGATGGAGTGTGGAATAAATTTTGGACAATTATTTTTCCTATTAAGACTATTGTCTCAGTCCATTCAGGCAGCTATAACTAAAATACTATAGACTGTTTGGCTTAGAAACAACAAACGCTTATTTTTCACAGTTCCGGAGGCTGAAAGTCCAAGATCATGGTGCCCACAGGTTTGATGCCTGGCAAAGGCCCACTTTCTGGTTCACAGTGCCTTCTCACTGTGTCCTCACATGATGGAAGGGGGAAGTGGGCCTGGGATCTTTTTTTTACTTTTTTCCTTTGCTGTGCCACGTGGGATCTTAGTTCCCTGACCAGGGAACTGCCACGCCCTCGGCAGTGAAAGCATGGAGTCCAAACCACTCGACTGCCAGGGAATTCCTCCGGGATTTTTTTTATAAGAACACTAATCGCATTCATGAGGCTCCACTCACATGACCTAATCACCTCCCAAAGGCCACACCTCCTAACACCACATTCGGCATTAGAGTGGAAACATGAATTATGGGGGGACACAAACATTCAGACCACAGCAACTGTGATTCCTCTTTCTCTTCTCTGCCCTTCCTTTTTTTCCTTTTCTTTAAAAAACATTTATGAGTTCCCTTCCCGTAGCTTGGAGTGACAGGGCCACTGGGGCTGGAACCGGGGAAGTAGTCAGAGCCTAGGAGGCCGGTAAGATTCAGAGGGTCTGCAGAGGCAGAGCAGGGTGGATGGGTCCAGAGATGGCTGTCATAAGCAGATGAATATATGAATAGATCATGGAAGCAGGCTTCTTCCCTCAAGAGAGGGGTTGTAAACATGGAAAGAGTAAAAGCTAAAATGGGCCCTGTGGTGTTGGATTGGAATAGAAATTATTGGTGTGAATTAATGACTTTTAATATATTTACATAGATGCAGACATATATACAGATGTGTGTATACATATGCGTAAGCATGCATACATTCCTTAGATCTGTCCACTGAGAAGGCTTAGATTCAATGAGCACACCTAGTGCCCAGATCTGGGTTTCTAAAATACCGTTCTCCACTCAGGGCAACCAGAGCTCTTTGGAGAAATGACTGAGGCAGGCAAAGTTCAAGATAGGTCTGGAACACTTTGCTGTTCGAGAAAGTAAGGAAGTCTCAGAAAGATAAGGGGACCTGTTAAAAATCACACAGCAACCAGCTTAAAGGTGCTCTCACTAGCCAAATATGGGACAGTTTGAGCAACAATATAAATAATGATGGAAGGATTATGATCCATTGAATGAAATGGAAATCCATGGATCTTGCTGATAGGAATAAACAAGTGAGTGAATATATAAACGAGGGAAAAGGGAAGGAATAGGATATTAACATGATTTCAAAGCAGTACCCCATAAGATATTTATTAATTACAAAGTAAAAAATAGTAACTTTGCACTGGAGAAACCTGGCAAACACCACCATAACCGAACGACCAGAGTTCACATGACCGGCGATCAGACACAGTGATATCGTATCCCTTCTACCATGATATAATGAGGACCCATGTCACTTTGGTGATATTCCTGCCAAAAATGCATAACATGAATCTAATCAGGAAGAAGCCACAAACTCAAATTGAGGAACATGCTACAAAATAACTGCCCAGTATGCTTCGAAAACACCAAGGTCACAAAAGACAAGAAAAGACTGAGGAAGTGTTCCAGAATTAGGAAACTGAACGAGATAGGTTAAAAAAAACATGACAACCGAATGTAATGTGCTATCCTGGATTGGATAATGGACCAGAAAAGGAATTTTTTTCCTGCTATAAAGACCATTTATTGAGACAATTGAGGTCCTAGAGATTAGATAGAACTATTACATTGATATTAATTTCCTGATTTTGATGGTTGTTCTGTGATCAGGTAGGAGGGTGTTCTTCTCTTAGGAAATACGCAGTGAACTATGTAAGTTCTCAACTTATCCTCAGTTGATTTATGTGGGAAAGAAGAAAAAACGTATATATGTTTTATATATAGAACACATAAATATTAAAATTACATAAATAAAAATTAAAAGTTATATATGTACATACACGTAAGTAACAGGACAAGAATGTCAAAGCAACTATTTCCAATCTTAAGAACTGGAAATCTGGGTAAAGGGCACACAGGTTGCAGTCTTTTTCCATCTTTTCTCTGAGCTCCAAATTATTTCAAAATAAAGAGTTTAAAACGATGAAAGGAACCCCTATGGCTCATATCTTACTTTCATTCTTTGAGGGCAGAGACTTGGCTTGATGCACCTGCTTTCCCTAGCCTGGCCCATTTCCGGGTACATAAGACAAAACCAATGACTGTTTGTTTGAATAATTGGTGATTATACTTGTCTTGGGCTCTGTACTAAATTGTAAGCTACTAGAGGGCTTGAACCACGTCTTGTTTCTCTGAATTCCCTCAAGACCCAGCTCCATGTCCTGTGCATAACTGACACCATTGGTTATTTGCAGAACTGAACAGGATTACGTGGCCACTCAAATGTTATGATAATGATTAGGCTCTGACAAAGATCCCCTCTATGGGCCTGTGAAAACAATCACAGTACTTGAAAATCAAATTCCCCTCCTGGGCCCATGAAAGCCAGGGTCCAGGTTAAGCAGCCCTCTGTGAAACTGCATTCTCTCCGAGCAGCATCTCACTCTCCGGAGTCACCTTTGGCAGGCAGCCTTCCTCTTGGTCTGCAGTCATTACCCTAATGAAGTGCAGCTGGGGTTTTGAACAATGAGCTTGCACTCAAGTGGCAGCCACCCTTAAAAGAACAAGTACCCTCACGCTCTGGAACAGCCCTCCCAGGCCAGAAATTGGCCCCGTGGTTTTGCTTCTGGATGAGATGTGGACCCACCGGGAGCCAGAAAATGGCAGCTGCAAAGCATGCTATTGATAGAGAACATTTCAGTTTCCAGTTAAGTGGAAACCCTGCCCAGAGTGAGAAGCAAGACTTGCTGTGTATTTCAAAAACCACTGCTGTATCTTTTTGGAAAAAACTGTTCTTGCAAAGGAATCTGACACAGACTTCACCTCTGAACAGCTGTCCTGTTCATTCTGCTCTGGTCAGCTGTGGGGTGAGCTGGAAGTCAGTCTTTAGGGCTATGAATACAGGGCGGAACCCGACAAGCAACAGGATCTCCACAAGGAAACCTCCATGTGATGCACTTTTTCCAAGGCTCTTTCCCTTCTGAAAAACAAATTTTTTTCTATGTAAGCCTGTGTAAGTCACTCGCCTGATACAGAAATCGATGTTTCCTAAGAAGACAGAAGAATCACAGCTGATAATGACCCACATCACTGAGTGCTTCCCCCGACAAACACTGCTCTCAGAGCTTGATAAGATCATCTCATATAATCCTCCCCGGTCGGGGTCATCTACTCAGCGACCAGTGAAGGCGCTGAGAAGCTTGACCGAGGCCACGGAGCCTGTAAGCGGTGGAGCCACGATTCAGGTCCAGATACCCTGACCGCAAAGTTAACTATTTAACTCAGATTTTTCAAAGTTGCGTGTTTTCCCAAGGAACCCTTGAGCCGGCCCTTGAACACAGAGATGATACTAGGTTACGTGTATTGAAACTTATTTTAGTCACACTGACACACACACACACACACATACACAGAGTGCTTTGAACATTGAGCATAACTAAGCAATATGAATGACTATACATAATAGGAGGAGAATAATACAGGAACATTAGAAATCCTTATTTTGGCTGTTAGGGACACTGGCAGGAATCTGAAACCAGTGTTAAAAGTCCAGAATGTGATGAGGTTGAAGTTATGCTAGCTTGAAGGGTTAAAAAGTTTCCTAGGTAGCTCAGCTAGGAACACGTCCTCTGTCTCAAATGCTGCCTCACTGCACGAGGAGAGTAAACCCCAGGGGCTGCTCCATGGCGGCTAGGCACGGCACAGGGGCCCACAGGGTAGTAAGCCTGGTTGTCGGCCTCACAGCACTTAGAAATGCAGACACTGGCAAAAACACGGCTCGTGGAACAGAGACACGTGTCCCCACTGGCAGGCACAGTGAGGAAGGGTAGGACCACCGATATCCAGCTGAAGAGAATGGGCGAGCATATGAAAGAAACAGGGGATGACATTTCCAACCAACGTGAAAGAGTTACACAAAGAGTCAGGGAGGAAAGTGATTCATGTTTCTCAGGCGATAACGCTGCCTCATTATATAAAGTCCTCTGCTCTGTCAGTCGTTAAATATGCAAGTGCAGAAGGCCAAGCATCCATGTTTTCATGAATCAAGCAATCATTAGCTTCTATGAAGCACCCTTTCATAACCAGGCTAAGGGAAGAAGCTGTTCAGAAAAGGCCAATTATGCAAATAAAAATGACAATGGGATCGCAGAGAATGCATGAGGCAGGGTTCTGGGGTGCCTTGCCCAGCAACACCCTACTAACAGCTTTATCCAGGCTCCAGGAACCATCCACAACTATTGAGACAATCTTGCAGATAAGAGCAATGGGCTCATTTTGATGTAGCACTTATTGATTCTTCACAGATACGTCTTGCGGACTCACTTTTCCCCATTAAAAGAATAGGCAGTAAAGAACATTCTAAGACTGCTTGTGGGTTGCATCACAGTCGGCTGGACCGTTGCCGGCCCAGGCGTTAGACCTGTGTCTAGTTTGGAGGTCTTCAACTTGGAAGGTGGGAAGTGGAAAGTAGGGAGAGAGTTTCAGTGAAACAGGTAGAGATTTGTTTTAAATAAAAAGAATGGAACCCTAAATAAGATTATGGGATACGATGTATATTACCTGACAAACCTGAGGAAACCTAATTATTATCTTAGAATACATGAATAGTTTACTGACTAGAGGATGAAAACTATACTTATTCAAAGGAAAGACATTGCAATATGAGGATTCAAAGGCCAGCTCCAGACTGTAAGAATACTTTCACTTCAGAATGGGTTACCTAGATATTCTTGTGATGCTTCCAGGAGGAAAAAATAAGGGTAATGTGAAGACTCAATCTGTCCACCCGGAATAGTTTAAATCAGTCTTTAACAAGCTGAAGTCTATAGGGTCTAGAAATTCTGAAAGAACTTTAAAATTTTATGTTTTCACTTTGATGATCATCTAAAAATTATTTTGTACGAGTCTGAACATAACTCAAGTTTGGGAAACAATGGTTGGAGTTCTGAAATTCTCCTTTCTCGCCCTGGTTCTATTTTATATTGTTCTGGTATAAACTTTTCTTAGAATAATCAATCACCACATGACGGTAGTACAATAGAGCACATATTCAGTGCTACCTTTTTTCTAAAGATGTAATCAAGTGTTAAAGTTGCAAAAGAGAAAGGGAACATATTTACTTCCTATGAATAGGGCCAGAGGGTACTGATCAATGAAAATGTTAGGGCGCAGGCTTCATTAAAGAAAGCACCATGGGGCTTCCCTGGTGGTGCAGTGGTTGAGAGTCCGCCTGCCAGTGCAGGGGACACGGGTTCGTGCCCCGGTCCGGGAAGATCCCACATGCCGCGGAACGGCTGGGCCCATGAGCCATGGCCGCTGAGCCTGCGCGTACGGAGCCTGTGCTCCGCAACGGGAGAGGCCACGACAGCGAGAGGCTTGCATACACCAAAAAAAAAAAAAAAAAAAAAGCACCATGATTCTTCAGAGGGAATATTATATCCCCTCAGATACTTTCCTTTTTTTTTTAAAGATAGATGAAATTTTATATTTTATTTATTTTGAGATATTTTATGTATTTATTCTCCATATACAAGAGAAAAAAAGTTGGTTCAAAAGAAAATTTAACTATACATGCAAAATCTTAAATAAAGGGTTAAAGAGTTTGATTTACGGTTTGCTTACCTCATATGTTATTACTTTCAGGTACTGATGAGCATGTATTTATCTACAAACCACTAATTTGCCACCACTTTCCCCATGATGCCTCATTTCTTTTCGGTATCTGATGGGGAGAGGCTGACCCAAATTCTAAGAGATGCACTGGAGCAGGGCAATGAGTTTGATGCTGTGGAAACCTTAGTCTCTCTAAGAATGCTATGCACAGGTAAATGTCCCATACAGCAAGTGTGTGGTGGACCCCAACAAAGATCATCATTCAAGTACAAATTCATTTGAAAGCAACTGATAAGCTTCCAAAAGTATAAGCTTTTGAAAATCCTCTCCACTTCAGATATAAGTGCAAAGGATACATAGTATAACTTAAATAACAAATGACCCTATCTTCCTTTGTTTTTGACTCTCTTGAAAGCTACATTTTTGGGTCCTGCCTCTCCCAAATATAATGACACAATTTACTAATTTAGAGGGATGTCATATGATATCACTAATGAAAAGCATTTCAAGTCAACAATGCTCATCTTCAAAAACAATTAAAAAGAGGTTCTCCACTCAGTGGGTCCATTCAAAGATTGTTTTCTAAAAAAAGTAGAGGTTTTCAAACTTTTCCACATCACTTTCCTTATAAATGAGGGGGAAATGGGTGCAAAATATGTTTCTGAAGTCTGGGATGATTTTAAACGTTGTAGGCATTTCTTAACCCCCAAAGGCAAGTTCTGATAGCAGCAGCGTGGGGTACTTTGCAGGAGAAGCTCCACAAAGGGGACACATTGCTTCTTTTGTACAAAGATTCTAGAGAAATGTCTAGACCTACAAGCAGATTTGAGAACCATAAGAGATCTACATCCTCCAGTATCATACCAAGCAGTAGTAGGGTAAATGTCTGAAGCTGTGTCCATTTGATTTGATAGATGATGATGATAGATAGATAGACTGATAGATCGATAGATTGATAGATATCATTGTTTTGTTCAAAATCTTAATTTGTGATTTTAGAAATAACAGAGCCACGTTTTCACCATTAAGGTGACTGATTGTTCAGATACATTTGGCACTTGTTTAAGACCGTTCCCAGAGTGAGGGCTGATTTGGCATGGTTATGAATCTTTCAGGGTATAAACTATAAGAATGATAAACTACAGCAGTTGAAAATGTGCCTTCAGATATTCACTTACAACTCCCATTTATGTCTCTAAGAATAGAGAAATGAGAAACTAGGGACCAAATCTGGCCCAGTCAGTAACAGTGTGGGTAACACATAAATATTAATGTTCATTGCGGTTAGTGTGGCATGCAGAAATATCAGAGTATAATTGTTAATTGCCAATACATTTCATTCATGTTACAGAGGGGAAAGTGAAAATCATTTTACTGTAATCTTTAAATGATTCCATCATAATAATTATAAAATACTCATTCTCTTCCTTAGATGGTTAAAACTGAATTTTCTGAAAATGAATCACCTATACCTCACTTTTATTGCCATTTGCTTTCTATATAGATGTGTCTATGTATCTGTTATTCAGTTTAGTCAGTGAAATAGTCTCTGGTTGTTTGAATTTACTGGTGCCTCTGTCCTTAGCATTCTTTATACAACATACAATGTTCCAATAATTAAAGGCATTCATCACAGATTTCATGGTATTTTAGGGGTCGTCATGGTAACGGGGGAGAAGGAGGTCTCTACCTTGCCCTGCCAAGCCACTTGTTGAATCCTTTTCTCTTTTGATTTATTTTTCTCCTTGGATTATTTCATATTCCTTCTCAACTCACTTCTGTTCCATTCCAACAACACCAAATATTCATCAAGAACCTATTGTACCAGATATTGTGCTAAGCATTTTAAATTTATTGTATCTTTTAATCCTAAAAAAGTACTATTTTTTTATTCCCGTAGTAAATCTTGATTTTGCCTTCTCCTTTGTTCAAAACAGCACTCCAATTTTTCTTTGAGTAACTCCCCCTGCACCATTCCATACGGTTCTGGAGGAACTGTCAGTCAAGGTCCCCACCCCTCCTCTCTACCCAGGTGTGGCCACATGACTCAAGCCTGCCCTGAATGTCACCAGCATGGAAAATGGCTAGGGTGGAGTCATTCTAATATCAGAGTGCTGACAAGAATGTCTGTTTCTTCTGCCATTCAGACCTGTAGAGTTTCTATTCTCTACAAGGCCCTGATCCCTCAACTTTCCCTTTGATTCTGCAAGAGAACTAAGATCATTTAGTCAATTTCCCTTTTTGGCATAAGTGAGTCTGTTTCTGTCACTTGCAACCAAGGAACCCAACTGATGTGTTCCCATTTTGCAGATGAGGAAAAGGAAACTAAAGCTTGGAGAAGTTAGTAACTTGCCCAAAGTTGGTGCTAGATTCAGGACACATACCCGTGCCAACCAGACTCCAAAACATAGAATCTTAACCATACGCTCTGCCGACCTTTACAACAAAGTGAGCCAGGGAAGAAGATCGTAGAGCCCGAGAGAAAGCATACACCTATTTTTTTTCTCTTTCAGCTTTCTGAAACGCTGTATGTTTCTCTTGGACCAGGTGCTACATACTCCAGATTTACTCATTCTAAGTAATGGGTCAAAACTGGGATACAGCAGAGCAAAATGATACAGTGACTTACTCTTAGGAATATAACTATATCGCTGGTAACGAAGCCCATTTGCATCACTCATTAAGCCAATGATTTTATGTATTTTCTTAAGGTAGTGGGATCATTTTAGGTTTTTAGGTCCCAGAACTCTGATGTGCAGTGTGTGGACAGGTCTGGACAGTTATCTTGCAGGCAAGGTGGCACGGCATGATGGAAAGCAAAGAAGATTTGGAGCCAGAAGACAGGCTTCCGGTTGCAGCTCTGCCACCTGCTAGGTATGTGACGTTGAGAAAACCGGCCTCTGTTGGTCTCAGGTCCCTCATCTTTAGAATGGGAATAGTGATGATTCTTCCCGTATAGGCTTATCGTGAAGATTTAGCAAGACCGTGCACCTCTCGAATGAACTCTGTAGTGAACTATAAAGTTCTACCAACAGTTTTTTACTTTCAGGATCTAAAGAACGGCAGAATTCAACAACAATTTCAAAGGCACATTCTTTGTGGTATAGTCTCTTTCACTGATGTTCAAGCCATAGACTTCTTTCTCTTTCTCCCTTTTTTATAGGATGAATGGCAGAGGTGTTTTTTTAATATATAATAAAATACACGTTTCATGTTTCCAATCAGTAGGTATAAGGGCTTTTGTGATTCTGCCCTGAATTTGTACTCCTTGTGACAACTCTGATTTCACTGAAGGAAATCTGATCTGAAGGGTTACAAATGGGACGGAGAGGACAAATCCCGTGGGTCAAAGGAGCACTTCTAGTTCTCATTGGTAATGGTCATAAATTGTTACCATTCAACCGGAGGTCAGCAGCATCTTTGAAAAGAATCAGTGCTGCATACTCATTCCCCAGGGAACAGGGACAGCACAAAGCCTGCATGGACCCCGGCCCAGCGTTCACCTGCTCACCGGGGTCAAGATGAGCTCCATCCAGAGGGACTCGCTGTACCCCGTGTTGCTCTCTTCTGGTGGTGACTGAAACATATTAATACCCCAACATGGAAACGCAGTGCTTCCTTCACCCTGCTTTTTCTGGAGTTACATAGAAGATACCAGCACTCATTCATTCAGTCAGTCAGTCACTCCCTCACTCATTCATTCAACACTTGAGGGTCTACTGCATGCAGAGCATTGGGTTTACATTTCTGGAGAAATTTTTTAAAATATGGATCAGAAATAAACAATGCCATGAAGGAGCATATAACTCAGCAGGGGCTGTAAGACATAATCATAAATAGCTTTAGTTAACGTAACAGGGAGAAAAAAATATTTTATGAGGTGGCAAATATATTTAAAGAGGAAATTCTCTTTAGAAGAAAATCTGATATGCTCTTCCAGGGGTGAAGGTGAGGCCCCAAAGCTGAAGTTTAGAAGGAGACAAAGTACTGGCTAAAGGAATTTGGGGGTGAGAAAAGGAGAATCAAGAAGAGAGGGAATGGGGAAGAAAGAGGGAGAGAGGGGACAGGTCAAATGGCAGTGGCTTTCCCTGTGAAGGAAAGTAGCCCATGAGATATTCTTACAGCAGGGTAACCAAAGAATTTTTAAGAGTAAGGCTGTGTAAGATTTATTATTATAGCATAGGGTGTACGGGCATATAAACCTCCCCATTTTGTCCCAATTCCCTAGTAAACATGACACCAAATCCCTTCTCCTCTGAGTGCTTTGTGTGTTGGGAATTATAAAAAAGGAGGGTGAGGTGAGTCCCATATCTACTGGGAGAAGAAAGAGCCACAGAAGGTGAGACAGAGAATTTTATAATTCAGGGAGAGCAGCAAGTTGGAGCCAGGGGTGTCCAGGAGTTTGTAATTCGCCAGGAAGTTGTAGATGGACAGGAGGACGTGGCACTTCCCACGGGATTGGCTTGAGCCAGTTTTATTGAAATCTCCAGGACGAGTGACTTCTGCTGTAATCTGGGGCACCCAAGCAGAATAAGAGGGTGTCATAGGAGACTGACTCTATGAAGGAGTTAGTGTGAGTGACAGACCTCGGGAAGGATTTCATGGGACCAGGACGGGGAGGAGGACAGTCAAGCAGAGGCAAATGCAGAGCCTGGCTGCAGGCAAGCATAGGACCTGTGCCGGCCACGGCTGGAGTAGCGAGAGAATAAACTAGAAGCAATTTACATCACCGGGGCCCAGGAAACCTTGAAAGCTGAGCTGAGAAGTTTTGTAGGTTGTTTGGTTATTTGGTTGGAAATGGGGAGCATACCTTTTTCAAAGTATTTTAGCATATACGGTCTCTTTTGATTTTCATAATTTGCTTATTTACAAGGGAAATGAAACAGATGTTATTATTATTCCCATTTTACAGATAAGGAAACTAAGTAATAGGTCGTTAACGTTGTTCACGATCAGGGACTTCCCTGGTGGTCCAGTGGCTAAGACTCCACACTCCCAATGCAGGGGGCTGGGGTTTGATCCCTGGTCAGGGAACTAGATCCCACATGCCTCAGCTAAAGATCCTGCATGCCACAACTAAGACCCCATGCAGCCAAATAAATAAATATTAAAAGAAAAAAAAAGTTGTTCACAATCAGTATAGCATCTGGAAAAAAAAACCACCCACGTTTCCTAAATTCTAATTCAACAGCCTTACTGCGCCTCTAGTGCCCATAAATATCCTCTTTGAATAAACATGTCTGGGAGTTCCATGAGATTCCCCAGGGAGTGGGGGAAGGGAGGAAGAATCACGGGGCATTCTCTGACCGATTTTCTTGGGAGCAATTCTGGAGGAGAATTTCTGGTGAATAAAATTCTCCACCTCATTACCCAAGTAACTAATCTAATCAACCAGTCCAGCAAGTGGGCTAATTTCTGGTGTGTGAGCTTCTGCCTCAGCCCACCCACTCTCCCCGACGCCCTTTCCTTCTTCCCAAGTAACAAATGATTGCTAGCAGTTCATTCATTCAACTGATACTTCAAGCCAGGCACTCAGATTATCAGGGAAATGGGCTTTTGGGGACAGTGATCTATCTCCTTGTCTGAAACCAAAACCTTTATCTTTCTCGGAAACAAGAATAAGTGTATCATTCTGTCAGTCGGACCGCCTGGACCCTAAGGATGCCTTGGAGGGTAAATATCCGAGGAGCAGTCACTAAAACTTCTGTTTCCACCGTCCACACATACCCATTCATTCTCCAAGGTGCTCTATATTCTGACTCCCAGTAATGAAGGATGTCATCCATTCTGCTTTTCCTAGCTTCCACCCCTAATTCTTCCTCCCTGCTGCTGCTGCATCTATTTTCTTAAAGTTCACTTCTGGTGGGATCACATTCTTGCACTAAAGAAATCGTTAGCTCCCTAATCTACAATCCCACTCCTAGGTATTTACCCTCCCCACTAAAAAATGAAAGCATATATCCCTCCAAAGAGAAACTTTTTTCCTCTTTTTTTTACGAACAATTTGTTTACAGTTGTTTATAAACTCACATGGATACAACTCACATGTCCGTCGACAGAAGCATGGATAAACAAAATGTGGTATAGTCATGACTTTTAGCATTAAAAAACAATGAACTGGGCTTCCCTGGTGGCGCAGTCGTTGAGAGTCCACCTGCCGATGCGGGGGACACGGGTTCGTGCCCCAGTCCGGGAAGATCCCACATGCCGCGGAGCGGCTGGGCCCGTGAGCCATGGCCACTGAGCCTGCGCGTCCGGAGCCTGTGCTCCGCAACAGGAGAGGCCCCAACAGTGAGAGGCCCGCGTACCGCAAAAACAAAAAACAAAACAAAATAAAACCAATGAACTACTGACACACCAACAACAGGAATGAATTTCAAAATATTATTTTGAGCAGAAGAAGCCAGACACAAAAGCGTGTCCATATTGCGTGGTTCCATTTACATGAAGTTTAAGAAAACACAAAACTAAGTTATGATGGTAGAAATCAGTACCGTGGTTGCTTACGGAGTAGGGCTTAGCTAGAAGGGACAACAGAGAACTTTCTAGGGTGATGAAAACATCTGTATTTGGAGGAATTAGTAAGATAAGTATATACATTTGTCAGAACTCACTGAATTGTACACTTAAGACCTGTGCATTTCACTATATGCAAATTGTACCTCAATTAAAATAATTAGTAGCTCCCTACTCTCTATTTAATTATGTACAAATTCATCTGCCCAGTCCATACAGACGCAAAGTAGATTAGTGGCTGCCAGGGGCCGGAGGAGGGGAGGATGGGGGTGGCTGCTAGTAGGTGTGGGAGCTCTTTTTGGGGTGATGAAAATGTTCTGAAATTAGATACCGTTCATGGTTGCGCAACTCTGTGAATATACTAAAACCCCTGATTGCACACTTTAAAAGGACGAATTTTATAACATGTGAATTATTTCAATAAAAAAATGTATCTACCCAGGATTCCAGACAGTCATGAAATGGTTCTAAACTAGCTTTCTAGGTCAAACCCACTCATTGGTGGTCCCTGAGCATCCCGCCCCTCCACCTTTCCTCACATCGTTCCCTCTTCCCAGAATCCCAACACACCCAACATCTCCACTTGTGAAATTCTACCCATCACTCACGGCCCATCTCAAAAACTTTGGCTTTCCTAGTTCTCCCTGCAGGACATGGCCACTCTCTCCTCTGAACTGCTGGTAATTGGTAGAGCTGTCTCGCGGGAAGATCTCACCGTTTTCTGCCTTGCCTTATATCTATTTGTGCATTTGTCTGGTCCTTCTGACTCCATTACAAGATGAGTGAGGACAAGAACTGGGCCCTGCTCTTCCTTGTATCCCTGACAGCACATCGATGTTGCACAATACATGCTTGATGAATGGAATTAACTAAGATGAGTGACTCTACCTTTATCTATGTCAAGTCAGGAAGAAAATGACATCAACCCAGTGGCAGGTTTTGTGAGGCTGTGAGGTGATTACTTCCTCCTGGGTTTTCTCAGCCTTTGCGATATCCCAGGATCATCTGAGGGAACTATTACCTGCCATACTCCAGACTCACCTCCAAGGTTCTGCTTTCCAACTGGAGTGAGACCCAGAAGAATCTCAGGTGATTCTGCGGCAGTTGACCCACAGACTACATTTGGGGAAACGCTGACTTTGAATTGTGTATCTGCAAAGGAATAAAAAGAATGATTTTACTTAATTTATTTTCTCTAGCTGTTTTATCAGCTAAATTCTTAAGTTTCTTATGGGAACATCCTCCTGCTGGGAATAGAAGGGGCTACATTTTCCGGAAGTCTTTCAAATAGCCCTTAAAAAGGTGGCATTATTCGTGACTTGTGGGTAATATGCTATGGTACCTTCTTGGCCACGCTGGCGCTACCTGCAGCCCAATCACACTGCTACCGCAAACGTTGGGGCAAGTGGTAACCTCCAACTTCCCTGGTTTCACAGTCCCACCTTGCCTGCAACTTGGCTTTGGGCACTTTGTTATTCCACAGGAAAACTCCCTGGATGGGGTGGGATGGGTTGTGGACGGGGTGTGTGTTTCTCCACACTGAGTTCTGAACGTAGGCTCTGAAGAGTAGAAAATCTTCATATCACATAGGCAAAAAGGATAATTCCCCCAGAAACCACTCCAATACTCATCTTGAAATTTTAAAATGCGTTTCCCAAAGCCAACGCAATCTAAGGATCTAAGAAATATAATGACTCACTTGGATTTTAAACCTAAAAATCACAGACACGAGGGTCCCCTCTCACAGTAGTCATATTTGCAAGAGGAGATAAAATGTGTGTTCAACAAACCCTTGACCTAGACAGAAGGCCTAGCACACCTCCTGGCACGGTAGAGAGCTCTGAGAGATGCAGACACTCCAGCTGAAGTACAAAGAGCTGAGAGCAGAGAGCCGTGTCTGTCCTGTGCTCATTTTCCTTTCATTGTGTCCCTCGCTTGATCCATCAGTGGCTCCATCAGTGCCTACAGGACTCCCAAGAGCAAAGCAAAGGCTGATGTTCCAGCAATGAATCACCTGGTTCCTGAGTGAGTCTCTGGTTTTCTTCAGATCCCAATGGCTGTAGTTCTCCGATTTTCCCCTCCCCTTTTACCAGTTTCCCCTCCCCTTTTACCAGTACCTCCGGGCAGGGATTCGCATATAAATCCCCGGCCAGGGAGCACTCTGAATTGGGTGCTTGGTGGGGAGTGAGCTGGGTTCAGGGTGCAGCACCAATTGCTTTGGTTCTGAGATGAGTGTTGCATCCCTCCACCCACCCACTCAAGTGTCACTGCAACAGTAGCACTAAGGGTGTGGGAGCAGACCTCAGCTAATTGTACATCTTCCCACCTCACGTCACAGATTGCATTTGATTGTGCCCAAGGAGGGCACACTTGCTGGCTGTGCGTTGATGCCTGGGTAGTGTTTATTTGCCCTGCAATCTGGAATGGCCCCTGTGCTAGCCATTCAGAGCTGACCAGTCTCCCAAGAGGTCTAGGCTGGTGGGTCCTGGACATCTTGTTGCACCAGAGTTAAGGGCAATGAGAGAGGCCAACAGAAAAGAAGGGAAAGGCGATTAAGAAGCAATTCCTTACTTGGCCTGGCTGTTTCTCCCCCTACCCTTCCCACACTCTCACCCCTAATCAGCCCTAGATGTACATCCCCAGGGTAAAGAGGATGTGGGAAACACCGTCTGAGAGTGTTGCTGAGGCGAACTTGGGAGAGCTCTGCAGCCATGAGTTTCAGAGACATTCTGTGGCCTGGGAGGCCCAGAGATCAGAACAAGAAAACCTCAGGGCTCAGGAAGTTTGGGCCCACTCTGGGGTGACCTTGGACATACTGAGTGCCTAGAACCCCTGACCTAGAGCCGCTGCTATTCTAGAAAAGACCTAACTAGAACAAGCCCATGGGCACAATGGCTTCATTCTCCGGGTTCACCCCAGTGGCATTCATCGTTCAGCAGCTGCGGCTCCTGGTAGAGGCCGGGGGCCTTTAGGTAGGCTGAGAGTTATCTCTCCAGCCACGAACAGCTGTGGGTCCTTAGGCCGTTACTCAAACTTCCTGTGCTTGATCTGGAAAATGGAATATCTCCCTGATGAAATGAGGCATGTCAGAGGTTCAGTACTGTGCCTGGTGCTAAGTAAGCGTTCAATTCGTAGCTGCTATTTCTCTTGTTATTATTCCTACTTCACAATATTATTAAAAACAGTCTGACAGTCATTTGAAATCCATCTCCGCTTGTCCCCATGTCCCTCAGGCACTGATGCCGGCGTTAATGGAGTAGCCTTAGCAAAGGAGCGGGCAACTCAGGAACTCGTGGCCCCTCTAGTGGTGTGACGTGGGAATCTTCGGCCGTGGGAGGAAAGGTTTCCTCTCCAGGCTAACTTTGCATAGAAAAGAAGGGAGAAGTGAAGAACAAAATTGTTTACTTTTGCTTTGCTGTGCAGAAAATGAGGTTTACTGAGCCAGGAGGAGGTTGTTTTCAGAAGTTTGGTGGGTTTTCCAGGTCTGGAGGGTTATGAATGAAGGCAGTGATATGACCTGTTGGCACTCTTTCTGCCCACACACAGCCCTAGACTTTACGAAGACAAGCTTTTCCGAGCCCCCCAGACCCTCAGGAGGGACGCATGTCGCCTGTGCCTGCCCCACATCTTCGCCGGCAGGTCAAGGCTGGTCAGCAGGCCAAGGACACAGTCACAGGACTCAGCTCCAGGAAATCAGGAAATAACTCAAACCAGCCTCTGACCCAGATTCGGCAATTCCAAGTTAAATTCCCTAAACATTTGTAAAGACTTAAGGAAGGAAAGCAGCGAACAACCTTATTTTTTCCTGAAATATTGGGATGAAAATTGGAGGCATGTATAAACAAAGAACAGTATTTGTAGACCTTCCCTTGGGATCACAGAAGTTATAAACCTGAGAGATGAGAGACTGGTGCAAGCTCTCAGTGATACCCCTTCACCTCCCAAGATAGAGCTCAAGCTCCTTAGCCTATGGCTTATCAAGCATGACCTCCCTCCACTCCAGCCTCGGGGAGAGACTGGATAGCGAGCTAGGACGTCGGGACGGGAGACCTGACAGTATTCATCAGACTCTAGTTTTCAAGCAAAACTCAGGCCCAGAAAAGCTTTAGCCCAAGAGAAGGGATGGCCGCTGGTAGATCACTGCAGGCTGATTCAGGACGAGGCCTGTAGAAGAGCTGGAATCTTAGGACTTGGGAATTACTAACTACGTGTTTACATCTTATCAAAAGAGAGCCAGATCTTAGGTTTTGTTTTTAATCCTACCACTTATTATCAATGTGAACTTGGGTGAGTTACGTAGGACGCCCAAACCCTATTTTCTTCACCTGTAGTAATACTTACCTTACCTACCTCATGGTTTTGTGAGATTAAATGCGGTTTGTAAATGTGAAACACTACACAAATATAAGTGGATTGTGATGATTATCTCCATAATTCTGGATCCTTGGAAGAAACAATGACAAAGTGATTGATCATTTTCAAGATCCTTAGAAAAAGGAGGAAAAATCCAAAATAGCTTTTAAAAATAGGTGAACTTGAGCTTCCCTGGTGGCGCAGTGGTTGAGGGTCCGCCTGCCGATGCAGGGGACTCGGGTTCGTGCCCCGGTCCGGGAGGATCCCACATGCCGCGGAGCGGCTGGGCCCACGAGCCATGGCCGCTGGGCTTGCGCGTCCGGAGCCTGTGCCCCACAACAGGAGAGGCCACAGCAGTGAGAGGTCCACGTACCGTACCGCAAAAAAAAAAAAAAAAAAAAAAGGTGAACTTGATAATATAGAAGAAAAAATTAGCATACTCAGGCTAGGAAAGGTTTACTGAAGTGGGAGTTTCAGACACCATGTGTATTAATCAGGGTTCTCCAGAGAAACAAAACAGTATGTACATGTATGTATGTATATCTCCTAGCCTCAGAGAGAGAGAGAGTTTAAGGTACTGGCTCATGTGATTATGGGGGGCTAGCAAGTCTGAAATCTTCAGGGCAGGCTGGAGACCCAGGGAAGAGTTGATGTTGCAGCTCAAGTTCAAGGCAATCTGAAAGCAGATGGCCCTCCTCCTGAGAGACCTCAGCCTTTTCTTTGAAGGCCTTCAACTGATTGGATGAGGCCCACCCACATTATGGAGGATAATCTGCCTTATTCAAAGTCTACTGATTTAAATGTTAATCACATCTTAAAGAATACCTTCACAGCAACATGTAGACTGGTGTTTGACCAAATATCTGGGCAACATGGCCCAGCCAAGCTGACACATAAAATTTACTATCACGCCAAGTAATCCAGCACTGCCATTCAAATAGTTAGGCAAGTTCTAAAAAACCATAGCAGTTGTAGAGACCAGACAAATAACAAGGAAACAAATGGGGTAATCTCAGGACTTCATCAAGAGCCGAAGGGAAAGTGAAAAAGCATTAAAAACTAGAAGAAATTAGGCCAGATCACTCAAGATGTTTATAAAGAAATAGCACAAGTGTGTAAGAATGGAAATGAGGAATACTACACCTGAAAGGAGGGTGAAACCAGCAAGGAATGCAGAAGGTACCAAAACAAACAAAGACACCCAAACAAACAAAGACACCCACCAAACCCAGGCCATAACATTCTGCACCCAAATCCTTTGCCCAGCTCCCCAGGCCTCTTGCTTGGGGTCCAAGTATTACAGAAACTGCTTCCATAGCAGCAGAGCCAGGCCACGACCAAGAGCTGTTGGAGGGGAGGCCTAAGCCGGTCTCCACTAGGGGAAGGAATGTTGGAGAGGACCATGAAAGGCAGAGGTGGTCATTAGTCTCTTGGGTCTAACGTTTTAAAAATATCAGGTGTGATCTGTAGACCAATGAAGACTCAACTGTATTAGAAAAATTAAAACTGGATGAGACCAGGGGCCTAAAAAGTTTCCTGAGAATCTGTAAACACTGGCTGGATACAAGGGAGCCAGCTCTAATGACAAGCAGAGTCTTTGAGCTCCCAGATTTTTTTTTTTAAGACTATGGAGGACAAAAGTTCCTTTCGAGTGGAAATATGAGCAAATGTTGTATTCGTCTTTAAACAGATGGGGGCTGGGAGGTGGAGATGAATTAATATAGTACTTATAGACCAGATAGCACGGATAACTAGGGAAATTTGATTGAATCATTCATTAATCTCTGCATCAAAGAGCACGAAACACCTGGAAGCAACCAATAGAGCTTTTTGAAATGTCCAAGGAAAAGAAGGTTCAAGTGCAACTTGCTTTTTATTGGGCACACGCACCCACTACAGTCACACCATCCCTTAGCCCAGAACTCCTGGATTTATGTTATCCTCCAGCCTGATCCTCCAGAGGGCTAGGACCACAGAATCCAAGAATCCAAGTAGGACATGGTTTCTGCCCGCCAAGAGTACTAAGTGAGGGAGACCAAAGCACATATTAATCAAAGAAAAAGTTGATTGCAGTTAAAACACAAGGGAGAATTCAGACTTAAGCAATAACTCTCAACCAGCAGGATGACAACATTGGAATTTCCTCTGGGGGAGAACGGAAGAGTTTCTGCCTTTAGATGTAGAGATGAGACTAAATATAAACAGCCAGCCCTCTTGGGTGGTTAGACCTTCACCTGCCCCGGAATAGAGTCTGGGGCAGGTAAAATGGCGAGGACCCTTCCACTGTATCATTCTAAGACACCCTCATTTCAAAGTTGCTAAAAATAGAAGCATAGCGTCTGGTATGTAACAATATACAATATTGCAGCTGTGTCTTTATGATGAATAATAATACTTTGGAGTTATATGATGAGGCAATCACTTTGCAAACGCAATCTCATTAACCCTCACAATATTCTGATTAGGTAGGCAGGTGGCAAGTGATCTGAACTCAGTTTGCAATCGAAGCAACCAAGACACAGAGAAGCTCAGAAACTTCCCAGGGAACACATGGTTTCTGTGTCAGAGTTGGGAACGTCGCCCAGATCTCCCTTCCCCAAACCTGGGGCTCAGAGCAGTGGTCCAGAATGCTTCTAAATCTCAGGAGCAGAGCAAACACAAAACGGGCGCCGCCCTGGATGGAGTCTCTAGGAAAACACTGCTGATTTCTCGTCAATGGATGCCAGTGCCACCCCGAGATAAAAAGTTTAGTGTTTCTTTTGTCTATCCTTTCTCTCCGGCAATTAATTAACCTCTTCCTCCCTCCAAAATCCAACCCGTCTTGACACAAACCAAAGAAATTCTAAAACCACACCAAAACCTCTTTATGACTTCTTTCCTGGTGCCGTTAACTGTCTTCTGAGCTTTTGTTTTCATTCATGGGTCCAATGTAATCACAGATCGATTGTTTAAGAAAAAGTCACTGTTTATAAGTCTTCAAACACTCAGACAGGCACCCCTTCTCAATGGCTTGGTCCTCTGAGTCCTGATTTTATTCATTTCTTTGTTAATAGAGAAAAAAAAAAAAAGATTCCTTTGCTTTTCTAAACAAGCTGTCTTTCCCTCAGACTAGAGGAACAGGTTTGGTGATGCTGATATAAAATCACAGGAAAATGACACCATTAGTCAGGAAACATTTGCCAGCCAAGAGTAAAGGAGCTTTCCCAGCCTCTGGGGAAAAGCCTATGTTTGTTTATACGGGAATCCTGAGATTATAGGGGAACTCGGGTTTTGTGTTTTTGGGGGTAAGTTTGCCTGGCTCCCTTTGAGACATGACACACGGCCACATCTTCAAATTGTTAATTATGTACTGCCCCCTAGGGATTTTCGTTTTGCTGGTGGCAACCTGCTTCAAATCCTACAGGAAATATTTATCAGCCGGCTTCAGCCAGTATTTGCCTCATAGAAAGCTGTACCTTTTCGTGACCTCGTTGTACTGAGTCCAACCCTTTCCCTAGCAAATTGCATTCATACACTTTACTTTTTGGATTGTCCATTTCCCCCTCCCTCTTTTGCCTTTATTTTATTTCCCTGGGATGGCTTCATTTGCATAATCTGGGGTAGAAAGATCTCTCTCTTTTAAAGCTCTGCTTTTCCCACCTCTTCTACATTTCCCCTGTGGTTTTGTAAACATCTCTGAATGTGGGGAAAAGAGGAAGAGCAAACTGGGAACTAGAGACACTTACACATATGCACTTACATATTTATCTGTACCTACTGATGGAGGAGTTCTCCATACTCTGCAATGTGCTCTATGAAATCCCATTTAAATAAAAACTTTTATCAGAAAAATGAAATAGCTTTATGATTGAATAGCACTTTGCTTCTAATTACCAGCCATCGAGGGTGATGAAATGACCAAGACGACATTCTTCCCCAGGAAGACATCCTTGCCCTTTAGTTTAAAGTTGGAGGAAAATATTTCAGCACAGTATTCCTTCACAGAAGTTCTCTCAGACTGGGTAATGGTCTTTACCTGTAATTAATGACATTTTGGTATCTTATAAGAATGTTGCAAATATGCATGTTCTTAGTGTTTGTGTAGTTTTGTTTTGTTTTTAATAATGGATGAGACAGCCCTGGTAGGAATCTTTCTTCATGCATTATATATTTTTTAAAACACACACACACACACACACACGAATCACGAACCCAACTTTAGCAGATATATGCATGATCAAAACAGTTCAGAAATATAAGATCTGAAAATGAGAAAGGGCAGCAGGTTTTTGAATAGGCTTCATCAGTGGAGGGGAGAGGTCAGCTGTGGAGATTAGTTAGAGGAGCTATTACGTCTCCTCTGACACCCACAGTACAAGCCGCGTAACATAATCAGCTGCAATCAGCAAAACTGCTGTTTATTACAAAACGTTTTTCCCTTTTAATATTTCATATTGTTATGTAAAATAGTGTAGTGTAGGGACACACACATTTCACCAGGGACAAATTGTACAAATTGTCAGCAATAATAATTTGTGGCTCTTCTCATGACATCTTCTGAAGTTAAAAACTGTGGAGCGATACCTCTCCAGAGCTATTTTCTCTAATGTGGTTAATGGTTTGCACTGGAGTTGACCAGTCACTCTCTGTACGATGTTGCCACCATTTACCAGTGTGAGAAAATGTTTGTGTGTGACCATACATCAATCAGACGAGTCTGAAATTCGGGGCCGTGAAGCTTGGTTCTGCTCACCCTTCCCCAACTGATCCGAGCCCTCCATTATGGTGTGTCTCCTACGGATTTCCTGGTCTGTCTTAACCACCAAAGTCATTCTTTTTTCAAAACATTTTCATTTAAATAGGGATTCCCTGGTGGCGCAGTGGTTGAGAGTCCGCCTGCCGATGCAGGGGACACGGGTTCGTGCCCCGGTCCGGGAAGATCCCACATGCCACGGAGCGGCTGGGCCCGTGAGCCATGGCCGCTGAGCCTGCGCATCCGGAGCCTGTGCTCTGCAGCGGGAGAGGCCACAACAGTGCGAGGCCCGCGTACCGCCAAAAAAAAAAAAAAAAAAAAATTTCATTTAAATAGAACCAATTATGAGGTGCACAGTAGGCATCCATGTAGAATTCCTTTGTGAACACACTGGGTTTTGGGATAAGAGAAATGTCCTAACTGTCCAATAGGACAGATCACGGTGGCCTAGATGAGAGGACACTTGGATATCATCCTTCTACGTCTCTAAGGAGAATGAGCAGGTACAGAGACAGTCACTGCTGTTTCCCATTCCAGCCCACTAAGGATTCCATACAAGATGCCCCCAGGCCCTGGAAGCTGTCTCCTCAAGCTTATCCCTGGCCACGCCTCCCACCTACCCAGAACCAGCCTAGCTGTTCACGGGAATGCTGGACTGAGAGGAAGCACTGGGAGCCAGACACATACAGGATTTTATTTTATTTTATTTCATTTTATTTATTTTTTTGTGGTACGCGGGCCTCTCACTGTTGTGGCCTCTCCCGTTACGGAGCAACAGGCTCCGGACGCGCAGGCTCAGCGGCCATGGCTCACGGGCCCGGCCGCCCCGCGGCATGTGGGATCTTCCCAGACCGGGGCACGAACCCGTGTCCCCTGCATCGGCAGGCGGACTCCCAACCACTGCGCCACCAGGGAAGCCCCAGGATTTTATCTTTACTAGCGTGCTAATACATAAAACGTAAAAGAAACGTTGTCCCTTTCCAAGTGGTCATGTTAGCAGGCTAAATGATAACACTTATTCAAACGAACAATGATGCTGCTATTTCTCACATTTTTGGTCCGTCTTGTTTATAAACCACTCGAAGCGATGTTTCACTACTTTATATTCATGTTTTCTTTTGAACCCCAGCTTAATCATCTATTTTCTTCATCATGGCTCCAAGTAAATGGACATTCCTCAACTTTGTACACCTTTCCATTAAAATCATTCTTTTGGATGTGTACTTATGGATCTATTTCTCCAATGTAATAAACTCCCTGAGGTCAGGAAATTTTCATTTTCACCTCTACATGCATCACTGTCTGGACGTGTCAGCACATAGTAAGCACTCCTTGGATGCTTCCTGAATAAATGAGTGAAAGCTTTCTAGAAATTAAATTCATTCTTAGAGGACAAAGATGTGCCTCCGTCAGGGCTCTGGACCCTGAAGATTATTTTAATACAGTTCAATTACTTGAACATTTCTGGAACAATGGAAACTTCTCAGGAATTAGTCTTTATGGAGACAGGATATCATTAAAATGTAAAAACTCTGTTGGATTCTCAAAACCCCAGTCATCAGACTTTCCAGACCACTGCTGTCCAATGGAAATACAATGCAAGCCACTTATGTAATTTACATTTTCTAATAGCCAAATTTTAAAAAGATGAAACAGGTGAAATTAATTTTGATTGAATAGTAATAATATACTAACCTAATATATCCCCAATTTTTATTTCAACATATAATCAACCTAAAAATTATTATTTTTATTTTTATTTTTTTTGCGGTATGCGGGCCCCTCACTGCTGTGGCCTCTCCCGCCGCGGAGCACAGGCTCCGGACGCGCAGGCTCAGCGGCCATGGCTCACGGGCCCAGCCGCTCCGCGGCACGTGGGATCTTCCCGGACCGGGGCACGAACCCGTGTCCCCTGCATCGGCAGGCGGACCCCCAACCACTGCGCCACCAGGGAAGCCCTAAAAATTATTAATAAAATATTTCACATGCTTTTTTTTCTTGTTGTCCCAAGTCTTTCAAACGTGGCTGTATTTTACACTTACAGCACGTCTCCATTGGCACTGGCCACATTGCAAGTGCTCTGTAGCCACAGGTGGTAGTAGCTACCATATTGGATAGTGCAGTCTTAGACCGGCCTCGTACTCCTTTTGACCTGCGCCTTCTTGGGACTGAAGTGGGCAGCAACAGGCAATGACTGGATGTACCCCGCATGGTCACTTCAACACTTGCCCTTTTCTCCCCAGTTGAAACAAAGGCTAGCAATGGGATTTTGTTCAAATTAGAAGCTCAAAAGCTCATGAAACACATCAGCTTTCACATTATCCATGTTAATCACATTTTTATTCCTTGGGCTAGTTGTTCTTTTGCTGTTTTTCCTTATTTTCGCCCCAATCCAGCTCGTGGAGACACATGTGGTTTCGACTAGAATGGCAGCAGTAGAGTCGATGGGACTTCGTGAACTGGATGTGAGAAAAAGAGAGGTGTCGAGGATGCTTCCCGGGTGTTTTCCTTGCTCAGCCATGTTAGATGGTGGGACTGGCATAATCATCCAGGTCAGAGTGTGGATAGAGAAGCAGGTATTGTTCATTTCAGAGCCTGGGAGCATTCTAACACTACAGGCTGGAAGAGCAGGGGGGGCCAACAAGAGGGCCTGAGAGGAAGGAGCTGTCTGAGAGTCAGAGGCCAATCAAGGGGAGGGGGCAATGGGGGATCCCAGAAGCCTAGAGTAGACAGGAGTGGTCAGCTCCTAGAGATCAGACTTGTGGATGCAAAAATGTGAAACACACAAAATGGATCGAGAAGACAGGTTTCGGCAGTGAGCAGAGAAGCAGGATCGTCTGAGGACAGGTGGCAGGTCACACTGAACCAACCGGCCTGGACAAGTGCAAGGGCTGGGTCAGAAGAGACCTGGGGTTAAAACCCAATGAAGTCAGCACTGGAACATAGACAAAAGAAGGCTCCATATAGGCCTTGAGAGCCTCTGTGTTCCTCATTAGCCCGGAAAAAGCTACACTTCCACCATGTTTTCCTTCTGCGCAGAGAAGGACCAGTGACACCCCCTGCCACCAAGGGTCTTGCAGAGTTGAAGTGTGTGGAGGATTAGCCAACTGAAATTTAGCATAACCTGAGACCTAGACTTCTCAGCATGAGCCTTGCCTAGGAAATTTGATGATAGAAATTCTCGCTAATATAATTGACTTAATTGACCTAAACATTAGGTCAATTATATTAACCAATTCTCTTCCATAGAGAATTGGTCAAATAAGGTATGAAACATTCAAATAATGCAATCGTAAGCACCCATTAAAAAGAATAAGAACTGTACATAGACAGAGGTATATGCACAGCTCATTTTTAAGTGGATAAAGCAAGGTTCGTAACAGTGTATAAAGTATGCTTACTTTTATGGGGGGAAGAGGGGGCTATATAGATATGCATATTATGTACCCACATAAATGCACCTTGTATATGCACAAGAATTTTCTGGAAGGATTATAAAAGAGCCGTTAACAGTAGTTCCTCTGGAGGAGAAACTAGAAAGGAATTTAGGATGAGGTAGACATTGGCCTTTTGCATGTAATTTTTAGTGTTGCTCGATTTCTTTTGACCAGGGGCAGGAATTTTTTTTTTTAATTAAAAAAGTATTTTAGGGCTACCCTGGTGGCGCAGTGGTTGAGAGTCCGCCTGCCGATGCAGGGGACATGGGTTCGTGCCCCGGTCCGGGAGGATCCCACATGCCGCGGGGCGGCTGGGCCCGTGAGCCATGGCTGCTGAGCCTGCGCGTCCGGAGCCTGTGCTCCGCAACGGGAGAGGCCACAGCGGTGAGAGGCCCGCGTACCACAAAAAAAACCAAAACCAAAACCAAAACCAAAACAAAACAAAAGTATTTTAACCAACATTTTACTTATACTGTCTATATTAAACACTATTAAATCTTGTGGAGAAAGGACTACATGCATTTGTGACCAGTGTGATACATTCTTTCGTTCAATCATTTTTCCAAATTTCAAATTTGAGGACATTGGAAGACTGCATTGATTAGGGGTCCACTTTTCTCAATATTAAATCTTTTCCTTTCAGTAATTCTACTCAGTGTCCAGAAATCAAGTTCATAAGGCTGGCTGACAGTGAGGAACAGCTGTGGCTCTGAACTTTAAAACATCTAAAGTCCAAAAAGCAGAGCAAGTGTGAAAGGCGAGATTTGGGCCAGTCACAGACTCACCTCTAAGGTTTCCGGTTGGCTTTATCACCATCACTTGCATATTATACCACCAGGTGAGACACAGGATTACCCCCAGGGAGATGCCAGGAGGCTGTCTATCAGGAAGGAGACGATGCTTACTGCTCTGTAACTCCTAATTAAACTGACTGCATCAGGCAGGATGAAGGATAATAGGATTACAGTCTTCTTTGGAGAGATGAGAGAAACGGCTGCAGGCGAGGCTCTCCAGGCCCTGTATGAGGGCTACACACTATAGGAGTTTAGAGGTGGTAGAAATCACTTTTAATCTGTGTGATTAGTGAAGATGGAATTTGAACTGGGTCTTAATGTATATGAAGTAAAATATTATTTTAAAGTGTAACCCCAGGTAATCTTTACTACCCCGCAATTCTTGCAGCTTTGCGATCCTCCATGCATTGGAGCTGAAGTAATCTTTCTTTTAGAGAAGGGCAGAACCCAGCTTTGTAGGAAGGACAATATTTCTTCCTTCCTGTTTCAGACACAAAAGTTGTGAAAGCCCCGGCTTTCGTTTGTGAGAGCCAACCTTTGCTGAAGGAAAAAAGGACTGGTGGATTTCAAGGACCCGAAGTTAGAGGACCAGAGTTTCTATAATAACCCACGAGGGGAGGGGGGGGGGAGGGGGGGAAGTGCCTAAAATCCTGGAAGGAGAAAAGCCCTTTCAAGAAGGATGGGGCTGGTGGAGGGGGGGTGGCTGTGGAGAGAAGAGAGACATTTGGAGGAGACAGGCCTCGTGTTAAAGCACTAATTAGACCAGTGAGGAAGGACCCAGAGTCTCTTAGTCTTGGCCCCTTGGTTTGAGGGAGCGCAAATGATAGAAACCCAAGAGATGCAAACCTGGAGATGCAAAAGTCCCCTCATGATCCCACGAGGGGCGTGGAAGGCTTGAGAAATTGGAGGGACCAGAGAATTCCTGGAGTTAGCATGAAAAGTTGGCAGATCTTGTCCACAAAGGCTTCAGCAGCAACTTCAAATGTCAGCTGTGGATGTCACTGAAAATTTCTGAGCAGGGAGTAACATGGGGAATGTTGTACTTCAGGGACGTTGGTCTTGTAGTTGGCTTGGCTTGTTGTACACACTTATGAGGCAGGGACTCGAAAAGTTCAGCCCTTACACAGAACGACAGTTACTACAAGCAGGAGGCAGTCTTTCACAGAATTACAAGGTTGCGCTATTCCAAAGGAAGTCAGAATTTTTCTTGTGGAGTACTGTATTTTAAGTGGTGTTTGCTTGTTTTTTAACCTAGAGCTGAGAAAAGAGAAGAGCGATGGTCTTCCCCCTCCAGCAGCTGTTCTGTGATCACTGCAGGTCTCCGTCCTGCCCGCTTGGGGGCAGTCACCTCTGGTGATATGTACCTGGTTTCATAGAGTTGATCAGAGCCTAGAGTCACTCATTACTAACGAGCATGTACATCTTCATCTTCACCTGCATGTAGCATTTCTCACCCTATAATACATGCCTTTGTCATTCTGTACCGTCCAATACGGCCAGGATGGAAAACAAGACAGAAACACACTAATAAGCTCGGGGAAATGGTCATTGCCCTCTGTTCTTAAATTCGTTGATCTGGAAATTCAGTGTGAACTGAGTTATTCTAGTAAGTGATGAATCCACTTCACTATGGAGGGGGACAAATTCTTCCAAGTAGACTCTGCTGTTGAACTTCTTTTAACTCATCCTGAGTATCCTTTCCTTTGACCTACATTTCTAAACTTTGGCTAAATTTCCTTCTTAGTGGAGAGTCTCATGGACTCATCTCCATTATTTTTTATGAGATGAATATGTTTAAATGGTGGTTTTGACCAGCCCAGCTGAGAAAATAGAACTGTTTCATTCCTCCTTCCTCCAACATTATGGTGGCGTTATTCTCCATCTTGAAAGATCACCCAACCATAAAGATGCAGATGAAAACCACAGCATATGCCTATCCAGATGCTTTTTCAACTCTGTACTAAGTGTTCCACCAATACATGTGCATCCCATGCTTCTTTTAAATTTTATTTATAGAAAAGAAAAAACACTTACCCCATTATATATTATGCATTGTATCTCAGATGGACATTAAAGAAGATTACAGTAATTTACTGCCCTTGGTGTATTGGGTTTTTTTCCCCCCCTTATTGGCTAGGAGATAAGATAGCCATATAGGGCCAGCAAGAGCCTGACACATCGGCTCATATAGTTTTAAAAGCATATTTGCCTGAATAGGAAGTCAAAATGCCCTCCTAATGAATTTCCATCCTGAAAATTATCTTCCATGTCAGGAAAGAGACCACAAGGAATAAGCATCTTCCTTCTCTGATTTGCATTGTGGAAAGAAAAGGAAAATAGCACAGATGCATTCGGTATTGTACAAAGAGCATATATGGGCATTTCAGTCCCTAATATCACACTAGTTTCTGATGCTAATGTAAAATATGTTCTTTTTGCATTTATAATCATGAAGAGCAGATGGCAAAGACAGTTTAAAGTAGTACTGTATGTCTATTAAAGTAATGTGTGCTCCCGAAAACTGGAGTTTAATTGCTTATAAACACATACATTAGAAAGAATCATGATTCTAAGGGCCATTTGCTTTGCCAGGACAATAGTTAGACAGAGTTCCCTCTAACAGGCTTTGGCTGCAAGACTTTTTGTGGCAGCAGATGCTCCACTACGTTCTCTCTCTCTCTCTCTTCAAGAGGCTTAATTGACAAGAATGTTGGGATTGGCACAAAAGAACTCTGCTTTCTTAAAACAAAGGAATCATTCTCAAAATGAAACTCAAATAGAGAAATTAAGGGAAATGTGGACTGGGGGAGAACCGATAAGGGAAGAGCTGAGTATATAAGCTGCTCCATTCTTTCTTTCTTTTTTTTTTTTTTGACTACCCTGTCTCCAGCAAACCATCAACAAAGGCGTTTTGTAATTTTCCGTGATTAATATTGATTGTACAGTCACCGTGCTTTCTAAAAGTAAAACCTGCCCGAGAGGAGAGTTTCCACTTCTTAATTCCAACGGGCTTCGCTGCTCAGTCACGGGGAGAGGGAGATGAAGGCTTCTGCACCACCCGCGCGGCCCTCTCGGAAAGGGAGTGCTCCGGAGGAAGGATGCTTGATCGTTGAAGCAGGCGACACGGTCAGGGGGATCAGAATCCACTCGGAACACCACAAAAGGAAACAGATACTGTTTGCAAACAGGAGGAGGAGAAAGGGAGGAGGCGGCAGTGGAGAAAGGCAGACTGAGAGCCAAGGGCCCTAAAAAGGCAGCAAGTTTTAGAAAACACTCATTTGACTAATTTGCCCAATATGATAAAGAAAGGATGGTTTTACTTTCAAATGCAGAAGTGGTGATTGATTAGGTGGGCATTATATTTGCAGCATGTGGAATGAATAATGGTTGTGAATGGATATGGAAAATATCTCACCAAGAAGAAAACAAAAATCCGTAAGTCGTACAAGGCAGAGCACAAAAATACCAACATACCAACATTCAGAGAGAGTTTAAATAGTAACAGACTGGATCTTGGAAGTGCTCCAAAGAAACAGGGAACAGAAAGAGAGCTACGCACAAGATAATGGTTTCTAGACAATAGGCAATGAGAGAGGGTCTGCACAGGCTTGCGGATGTGGCATTAGCTCTTTAATTATTATAATTACCTAAGTTTAAGGTCAAATCACCTGTGCATTGCTGATAAAATGAATGATTTCTTTTAAAATAGTAGAAGTAGTGCTTAAATTACCTAGGATGTTACAGGAATGGTTAATCCATGTGGGTGAGATATAACAAAATTATCCCCATCTTGTACAGCAACGACCCTGAGAAAGAATGGCCTGAAATCCTACTACATCTGCAGTCTTCTAACATTAAACCTGGACATACATTCCAGTTCTGAAAGAGGGATCTCTCTGCTTGAAGGCAGCCTTTCCCACTACTGAAGACATAAACTCTTCTGGCAATTAAAAGAAGTTTCCTTGGGCTTCCCTGGTGGCACAGTGGTTAAGAATCCGCCTGCCAATGCAGGGGACATGGGTTCGAGCCCTGGTCCGGGAAGATCCCACATGCCGCGGAGCAACTAAGCCTGTGCGCCACAACTACTGAGCCTGCGCTCTAGAGCCTGCGAGCCACAACTACTGAGCCTGTGTGCCACAACTACTGAAGCCCATGCGCTTAGAGCCCGTGCTCCGCAACAAGAGAAGCCACCGCAGTGGGAAGCCCGCGCACCACAACGAAGAGTACCCCCTGCTCACTGCAACTAGAGAAAGCCCACGTGCAGCAATGAAGACCCAACACAGCCAAAAATAAATTTTTTAAAAAAGAAGAAGTTGCCTTGTAATAGGATTTACCCCAGGTAAGATGCAGTCAGTTTTGGAAACTAGAACTCAAGTTTTGCAATCTTTGATCAGTCATCAAATTGCAGCCTGAATCCAGAAACAAAGAGACTGGATGTAGAGGATTCGCAAAATACGTGCACTTTGAACACTCCTGAATGGTGAAATTCCATAAAATGTTAAATGGTGAGATGAAAGACTCTACTCTTTGACCAGAAATAACTCAAAGATTTCATGATTTAATTTTTCATCAGCATGAATTCCAAATAATTGAGAACAAATCCTTAAAGTGTCTGATCCAAAAACTCTAGGAAAAAGCTACCCGGTTGTCTTTCAGGTAGGACCTAGCTAGATCTTAGAATCAATGAGGGAGTAGCCCAGACATCTGCATTTTTCAAATGCTTCACAGGTGATTGTGATGTGCATCAGGCTTGAGAATCGTTGCTGTATGCAGGATCAGTCTTTAAATGGTTTTAAGACTTGGTTGGTCTATATTTTTTCAGTAGATCACTAGTTAAAACCTAGTATTGGGAATTCCCTGGTGGTCCAGTGGTTAGGATTCCACGCTTTCACTGCTGAGGGCATGGGTTCGATCCCTGGTCGGGGAACTAAGATCCCACAAGCTGCACGGCAAAAAAAAAAAAAAAATTTTGAGATGGGGCAAGACTGGTGTTAGGGAGGATCATTGGGGTGCTACTATCACGGTCCATGTGAATGTTTTGTTGAGGGTCTAAACCAGGGCAGTGGAAGCTGAAGAGGGAGATGGAGGCTCATGGGTAGAGGCAGAATCAAGGCATATTCAGCATCGCTCAGTGATTGAATGTGGAGTATGGACTAAAAAACAAGTCTAAAATAACCATCAGATTTCTACCGTGCGTGACGGGTTGGATGGTGAAGCCTGTGACTAAGCAGGTTCTAACACCAGTTCTCTGACACCAGCTGTAGGTTCTACAGTTCAATGCAGTTCTGACACCAGCTATCCAGAGTTAGAGCACACCCGGAAAGTTAAAGGCTCAGTCTCCCAAGACTGCTTGGCTTGGACACCAGCCACAAGTGGAGTCCCCAGGTGACCCACACTTCTGTCTAACTTGGCTACAAATGTGAGAGTTCCCACAACCCCCCATTCATGTTCAGTAATCTGCTAAAATGACTCAGAACTCACTGAAAGTAAGGTACTTAATGACTGTTTTAAGGGATACAAATGAACAGTCAGATGAAGTGGCACATAGGGTATATGTGGAAAGATCCTGAGTGTAGGAGCCTCTGCCCCCGTGGAGCTGGGGTGCACCATCCTCCTGGTACAGCGGTATGTTCACCAACCAGGAAGCTGCCCCCAGTCTCCTCATTTCAGAGTTTTTCTGAGTTTCTGGGGTTTCATTAGGTAGGCATGATTGGTTAAATGATTGGCCACTCAATCTCCAGCACCTCTTCTTTCCCTGGAGGTGGCGGGGTGAGGAGTCCTGAAAGTTCCAGCCCTCTACTCATGTGCTCTTTCTGGTGTAGCCAGCCCCTCTTTTGAAACTACCCCAGGGCCCACCAGGACTCACCTTGTTAGCATAAACTCAGGCGTGGTTGAAAGGGGCTCATTAGGTACAACAAAAGATGCTCCCATCACTCAGGAAATTCCAAGAGTTTTTGAAGCTGTGTCAGGAAGGGGAGAAAAACCGAATATGTATTTTTGTTCTATCACACTAAGGAATGTTAACATAAAATAAGTTCTCAGGGGAAGGTCGCTAGCTCCATTTTGTACATGATGAGCTTAAGGACGACTCAGATAGATACATCCAGTGGGCAGTTGGATGTGCGGGAAGAAACTCGGGGAGACGTCAGGAGGCAGAAGTTCAGAAGTCACTGAATCGAAATGGTCCTATGAGGACTCCAAGCGTATGTGTCAGATATGGTGACAAAAACACATTATATATACGTGGACTTCAAGTTAAGCTGTGTCCAAGACAATCCATGATGAGGACAGATAAGTTTGTGTCATGCCAGTCCTCACACACGGAAATGAGATTTTTTGTTGTTGTTGTTGTTGTGGTACGTGGGCCTCTCACTGTTGCGGCCTCTCCCGTTGCGGAGCACAGGCTCTGGACGCGCAGGCTCAGCGGCCACGGCTCACGGGTCCAGCCGCTCCGCGGCATGTGGGATCTTCCCGGACCGGGGCACGAATCCGTGTCCCCTGCATCGGCAGGCGGACTCCCAACCACTGCGCCACCAGGGAAGCCCGGTAATGAGATTTTGTACTCTAAATCGGGGGCCAGAAAACGTTTTCTGTAAAGGGACAGGGAGTAAATACCCTAGGCTTTGCAGGTCATACAGTCTCTGTCCCATGTGCTCAACTCAGCCTTTGTAATGCAAAAGCGGTCAGAAAATAATAGCAATCAAATGAGTGTGGCTTGTTTTAATAAAAACTTTACTTATAGACACTGACTTTTGAATTATAATTTTCACATGCCACAAAATATTCTTCCTCTGATTCTTTTCCAACTATGAAAAAATATAAAAACCACTCTTAGCGTGTGGGCTGTATAAAAACAATTGGTCTAGGGGCTGTACTTGGCCATCCCCTGCTCTAAACCGACATGCTGTGTGACTCCCAAAGAGGAGTACTAAATGTGAGGACCCAAGGGCGAGGCTTTGGTTCCCGGAAGAGATGCATGTTCGTTCCTTGGTTGAAGAATCAGAACTGACCCGGGAAAGTGGGAGCCTGCTGTTTGAAGGGGTGTTTCATCCGCATTGGTGCTTGTACCTCTCCCTGCAGTGTGTGAAGAAGTCTTCCCTCGGCTTTCTGCCACCACAGGCTTCTGGATTTCTCCCACCTCCTGGAGGCTCCCTCTCAGCTTTCTTTGTCAGTTCCTGTCTGAGCTCCCTTCTGGTGCCGAACTGCTCAGCAGTTAGTGTTTGCTCCCCCCTTGGGTACTCACTTCCTAGTTGAGTTTATCCAGTCCTGTGAGGTTGGACATCTTCCAGATTCTGACAACAACCAGATCTCCATCTTCATCCTGACCTCGCCCCAGAACTCCAAAATTGTATATCCAACCGCCCACCCACCCATCTGCACGGGTGCGTCTGGCAGGCCTTTCTCACTTCCCCCCCTCCGTAAATTGTAGGACCATTCATTCACTCAGTCGCTTAAACCCCATGTCCTGTCTTTCTTTCCCTCTCATATCCAGGCCATCCGTTAAGTCCTGTTAAGATAATTTCCAGAACACATTCTAGATCTGTCCATTCTCCCCATCTCCTCCCTTCTTCCCACTCGGTCCCAAAGTCTAGGCCACCTATGCCTCTCCTGGCCTGCAGCCATAGGCTCCAGACAGATCTTCCTGCAATCACTCTGCCCTCTACCATCCAGTTTTTAAATATCAACTCCAGTGACGTAAAGAAATTAATTAATAGACTTTATTTTTTTGAGGAGTTTTAGGCTTACAGAAAAATTGAGAAGTACAGAGAATTCCCCTATACCTCCTCACCACCACCACCACCATCCCTGACTCAGTGTCCCCTATTATTATTAATATCTTGCATTAGTATGGTACGATTGTTACAACTGATGAACCAATATTGATACATTACTATCAACTAAAGTCCATACTTTACATTAAGGTTCACTCATATCACATAGTCTGTGGGTTTTGATAGATGTGTAATGATGTATATTACCATTACAATACCATACAGAATAATTTCACTGCCCTAAAAATCCCTGTAAATAAATACTCATCCCTCCCTCACTTCCCTGAACCCTTTGCAACCACTGATCTTCTTCTTTTTTTTTTTTTTTTCTGTACGCGGGCCTCTCACTGTCGTGGCCTCTCCCATTGTGGAGCACAGGCTCCGGACGCGCAGGCTCAGCGGCCATGGCTCACGGGCCCAGCCGCTCCGCGGCATGTGGGATCCTCCCGGACCAGGGCACGAACCCGTGTCCCCCGCATCGGCAGGCGGACTCTCAACCACTGCGCCACCAGGGAAGCCCCCACTGATCTTTTTACTGCCTCCATAGTTTGGTCTTTTCTAGCATGTCACGTAGTGGGAATCATACAGCATGTTGCTCTCTCAGACTGGCTTCGTTCACTTAGCTGTACGTACCTAAGGTTTCTCTATGTCTTTTCATGACTTGATAGCTCATTCCTTTTTATCACTGAATAGTATTTCATTGTAAGAACATATACAGTTTGCTAATCCATTCACCTGTGGAAGAACATCATCGTTGCTTTCAAATTCCAGCGACTTTTTAACATAGAAGCCAGAACATGTTGCACCCAAACACTCCCTCCTCTGACTTTTTAATGCTCTAATGATTTGGCCCCTGCCTGCCCTTCTCGGCTCCCTCCCATTGTACTCCTTTCACTTTGTCATTCTCTCTGTTCTTGCCTGAGAGCCTTTGTACCAGCTGCTCCCTCCACTGGGATGCGCTTCCCTTGGATATCCACATGGGCCACTTCTCATTCAGATCTCAGCAAGGTTTTTGGGGCAGAATAACAGGACTAACTGGGCGGTCCCAAAGAACGGGAGAGAGGAAACGGCAAATGGATGATCAAGTTTAAAAATCAAGTAAAAAGAGCTGATTTGGCTAAAATTTCTGAAAGCAATTAAAAGTTAGAGTCCTACAAATGTTTTGAATAAGCAAAACATCGTCTGAATAAGTTTTAATCTCCTAAAGAGATTCTTTTCAAGGACAACTTTCATTAAAAGGGAAATCAAATTTGTTTAAAATTTTATACCCACATATTTCATTCAATCTTTAAATAAAGCTGATAAAAGGGGGAAAAAATCATTGTTCAAGGAATGGTTGCAATCTTCGATCTTAAGAAAAGGTATAGGACTTATGATTTTTAACTCTGTGGATTTAGGTTCAAACTCTGCATTACGGACCTTTGTATCTCCTCCCAGCTGTAAGATTCTGCTGTTCTGCATGTGGCCGTCATTCAAGCCATCTGCCTTTGCGAAAATGTGGTAACAGATCAAAGGATAAAATATTCCTTGCATTGCCTGATAGGACGGCACTCAAGGTGGAGGAAGACTCTGTTTAAAAAAAAGAAAAACAATAAAAAAAACCCTGTCATCAGCTCTTCCTGGAATTTACTTGCCCAAGTCTCTGTTAGACAGAATTAGCTTGTCTACTTTGTCATCGCTAAATAAACCTAATATTCCTCCCCAAGCTCAGAATATCTTCTTACCAATGTTAGAATGGAATTTCTTTCCTATATTGGCTATATTTAAAAACTACTCCTTTTTAAAATCCATTCTGTTTTATTAAAGTATTGAATGCTACATGTAGCTTTCTATAAAAATTTGTGAATTGTAAGTTCTACTTTCCTACCAGTTCTTTCCTGTAACTCACATTATTATCTTTTCTACAAACCAAGAGCGTCATTTCTTCACCCTGTGTATAAAGCTCTTTGCTCTTTTTTCTCAATAAAACTTTCAGGCAGTGCAGTTTTGCCCACTTCTTCCTTTTCAGGGTTTGTTAACTGCTCTTGAGGCACTGAAAGCTTTTTCCTTTCTATTTTACTTGCCTGGTACTCAGATACCAAGGAGAAGCTCTTTTACCTTCTACTCTTCCACTTCAATCAGAATGATGGGCGTGCTTACTCGGAGGTGCTCAGCTCCTTTGGTGTGGCTGAGAGCTAATTTCTTGCTTTTATCCAGAACTGCACCATAGGAACCTTGAGCTTTTTACTGCAACCCCAGCTCCTTTACCACTTTCAGGGGTCCCCAGATGAGCACCTCACTTCAAATGCCAACAAAAATGCTGCTTCCCCCTTCCCCAACTAGCAGGAACGCACACCACCGTGATTCAATCAAAGGAAATGTTTATGATTAGGACTCATCACATTGATCAAAATGAGCTTGTCTCAGATAAACTCACAATAGCCTAAAGTGATCACGAGACTTTGCCATATCAGACACTGAAAAGCTCATATGTGGGGAATTTGAAGAAATTTTTGAAGGTGGATTTGCTTCTTAGAAGCCATTCCCTGTCAACATTTTATCTACAAATATGCTGTGATAACAGTGTCTGGTTAATTAATGAACATCTTTTATTGTGGTATAATTGGAGGATCAGAGGGGGGGAAAATCCTCAATTTCATTTTTTGGTTTGTTTTTGGTCACTGTGATTCATATGAATGAGAAGTTATCTAATTCTGCTAATTAATAATTAGTATGTAGGCTGTAATCATTTCTTTTTACTTATACAGATTACAAATCTTAAAACAGGAAAGAAAAAAAGGAGAGAGGCTTTTAGTTAAATATGGCAGAATTAGAACATGCATTTGTCTCCTCTTCCTTCCCAAATGTCCCTAAAATAACACTAAAGAAATAAAAGGTATTACCATACATGGACAGAGAGGAGACAAAAGTGAAAGAGATTTCAGCAAGTTACTTGAAGATGACAATTGGGTTGGAGAGCTGGTAATCGACTTAGCAGAGCTGAGGAAGTAACAGCAAAAGTGCTGCAGAGAGATTACCAGAGCAGTGATCCAACTTCCTGCCTCCCCCCAGCGCTATGGGAGAGTTGGGGTTCATGTTGGAGAAACTGAACAAAAGTGGCTTCAGATCCAGGCCCTAGGGTCAGTGGCAGATAGGAGTGAGGCTTGAGCTCAGACAGAGGGATGAAGTAAAAATCCATGTACAGAGTTGTGGGACACAGCCCCCCAGTCTTGTCCTACTCCATGAATGCCAGCAGTCAAGTCTCTCAGACAGGAGACTGGAGGACTGACTCTTCTATTTTTTAAAAAAAACTGAAAACAAAACTGAACGGTCTCTGAGAAAAGATCTCAGAATCTGACATTTAGGACTCTCCAAGTAGAAAGGGTGGCTTAAAGCACAACCCCCGGGCTTCCCTGGTGGCGCAGTGGTTAAGAATCCGCCTGCCTAATGCAGGAGACACGGGTTTGAGCCCTGGTCCGGGAAGATCCCACATGCCGCGGAGCAACTAAGCCTGTGCACCACAACTACTGAGCCTGCTCTCTAGAGTCCATGTGCCACAACTACTGAGCCAGTGCGCCTAGAGCCCATGCTCCACAACAAGAGAAGCCACCGCAATGAGAAGCCCACGCACTGCAACGAAGAGTAGCCCCCACTCGCCACAACTAGAGAAAGCCCGCGGGCAGCAACAAAGACACAACGCAGCCAAAAATAAATAAATAACACAACCACCCTATGGTGACACTCACCATACCCCCCACTTACACACACACAGACTTTCCAAACTGTTGTCCAGTGCTTCAGTCTTTAATATAAATAAAGGATCAGCAAACACTTGAAGAAAATCTTCAGCATGCAGGATAGAGACCAAACATAAGCAAATGGAAAAAAGAAGCCGGAGACAATACAGGGGACAGAGGAGAAGAAGGAATCTTTTTTTTTTTTTGTATTAGTTTTTTGAAATTTTGAATTTTTTTTTTTATACAGCAGGTTCTTATTAGTCATCAATTTTATACACATCAGTGTATACATGTCAATCCCAATCGCCCAATTCATCACACCACCATCCCTACCACCCAGCAGCTTTCCCCACTTGGTGTCCACACGTTTGTTCTCTACATCTGTGTCTCAACTTCTGCCCTGCAAACCAGTTCATCTGTACCATTTTTCTAGGTTCCACATACATGCGTTAATATACGATATTTGTTTTTCTCTTTCTGACTTACTTCACTCTGTATGACAGTCTCTAGATCCATGCACGTCTCAACAAATGACCCAATTTCGTTCCTTTTTATGGCTGTGTAATGTTACATCATATATATGTACCACATCTTCTTTATCCATTCATCTGTCGATGAGCATTTAGGTTATTTCCATGACCTGGCTATTGTAAATAATTCTGCAGTGAACATTGGGGTGCATGTGTCTTTTTGAATTATGGTTTTCTCTGGGTATATGCCCAGTAGTGGGATTGCTGGATCATATGGTAATTCTATTTTTAGTTTTTTAAGGAACCTCCATACTGTTCTCCATAGTGGCTGTATCAATTTTCATCCCCACCAACAGTGCAAGAGGGTTCCCTTTTCTCCACACCCTCTCCAGCATTTGTTGTTTGTAGATTTTCTGATGATGCCCATTCTAACTGGTGTGAGGTGACACCTCATGGTAGTTTTGATTTGAATTTCTCTAATAATTAGTGATGTTGAGCAGCTTTTCATGTGCTTAGTAGCCATCTGTATGTCTTCTTTGGAGAAATGTCTATTTAGGTCTTCTGCCCATTCTTGGATTGGGTTGTTTGTTTCTTTAATATTGAGCTGCATGAGCTGTTTATATATTTTGGAGTTAATGCTTTGTCCGTTGATTCGTTTGCAAATATTTTCTCCCATTCTGAGGGTTGTCTTTTTGTCTTGTTTATGGTTTCCTTTGCTGTGCAAAGGATTTTAAGTTTCATTAGGTCCCATTTGTTTTTGTTTTTATTTCCATTACTCTAGGAGATGGATCAAAAAAGATCTTGCTGTAATTTATGTCAAAGAGTGTTCTTCCTTTGTTTTCCTTTAAGAATTTTATACTGTCCAGTCTTACATTTAGGTCTCCAATCCACTTTGAGTTTGTTTTTGGGTATGGTGTTAGGGACTGTTCTAATTTCATTCTTTTACATGTAGCTGTCCAGTTTTCCCAGCACCACTTACTGAAGAGACTGTTTTTTCTCCATTGTATATCCTTGCCTCTTTTGTCATAGATTAGTTGACCATAGGTGCGTGGGTATATCTCTGGGCTTTCTATCTTGTTCCATTGATCTATGTTTCTGTTTTTGTGCCAGTACCATATTGTCTTGATTACTGTAGCTTTGTAGTACAGTCTGAAGTCAGGGAGTCTGATTCCTCCAGCTCTGTTTTTTTCCCTCAAGACTGCTTTTGCTATTCGGGGTCTTTTGTGTCTCCATACAAATTTTAAGATTTTTCTGTTCTAGTTCTGTAAAAAATGCCATTGGTAATTTGACAGGGATTGCATTGAATCTGTAGATTGCTTTGGGTAGTATAGTCATTTTCACAATATTGATTCTTCCAATCCAAGAACATGGTATATCTCTCCATCTGTTGGTATCATCTTTAATCTCTTTCATCAGTGTCTTATAGCTTTCGGCATACAGGTCTTTTGTCTCCCTAGGTAGGTTTATTCCTAGGTATTTTATTCTTTTTATTGCAATGGTAAATGGGAGTGTTTCCTTAATTTCTCTTTCAGATTTTTCATCATTAGTGTATAGGAATGCAAGAGATTTCTGTGCATTAACTTTGTATCCTGCAACTTTACCAAACTCATTGATTAGCTCTGGTAGTTTTCTGGTGGCATTTTTAGGATTCTCTATGTATAGTATCACATCATCTGCAAACAGTGACAGTTTTACTTCTTCTTTTCCAATTTGTATTCCTTTTATTTCTTTTTCTTCTCTGCCGTAGCTAGGACTTCCAAAACTATGTTCAATAATAGTGGTGAGAGTGGATATCTTTGCCTTGTTCCTGATCTTAGAGGACATGCTTTCAGTTTTTCACCATTGAGAATGATATTTGCTGTGGGTTTGTCGTATATGGCCTTTATTATGTTGAGGTAGGTTCCCTCTATGCCCACTTTCTGGAAAGTTTTTATCATAAATGGGTGTTGAATTTTGTCAAAAGCTTTCTCTGCATCTATTGAGATGATCATATGGTTTTTATTCTTCAGTTTGTTAATATGGTGTATCACATTGATTGATTTGCATATATTGAAGAATCCTTGCATCCCTGGGATAAATCTCACTTGATCATGGTGTATGATCCTTTTAATGTGTTGTTGGATTCTGTTTGCTAGCATTTTGTTGAGGATTTTCGCATCTATATTCATGAGTGATATTGGTCTGTAATTTTCTTTTTTTGTAGTATCTTTGTCTGGTTTTGGTATCAGGGTGATAGTGACCTCATAGAATGAGTTTGGGAGTGTTCCTTCCTCTGCAATTTTTTGGAAGAGTTTGAGAAGGATGGGTGTTAGCTCGTCTCTAAATGTTTGATAGAATTCACCTGTGAAGCCATCTGGTCCTGGACCTTTGTTTGTTGGTAGATTTTTAATCACAGTTTCAATTTTATTACTTGTGATTGGTCTGTTCATATTTTCTATTTCTTCCTGGTTCAGTCTTGGAAGCTTATACCTTTCTAAGAATTTGTCCATTTTTTCCAGGTTGTCCATTTTATTGGCATAGAGTTGCTTGTAGTAGTCTCTAAGGATGCTTTGTATTTCTGCAGTGTCTGTTGTAACTTCTCCTTTTTCATTTCTAATTTTATTGATTTGAGTCCTCTCCCTCTTTTTCTTGATGAGTCTGGCTAATGGTTTGTCAATTTTGTTTATCTTCTCAAAGAACCAGCTTTTAGTTTTATTGATCTTTGCTATTGTTTTCTTTGTTTCTACTTCATTTATTTCTGCTCTGATCTTTATGATTTCTTTCCTTCTGCTAACTTTGGGTTTTGTTTGTTCTTCTTTCTCCAGTTCTTTAGGTGTATGGTTAGATTGTTTACTTGAGATTTTTCTTGTTTCTTGAGGTAGGCTTGTATAGCTATAAACTTCCCTCTTAGAGCTGCTTTTGCTGCATCCCATAGGTTTTGGATCATCGTGTTTCCCTTGCCATTTTTCTCTAGGTATTTTTTGATTTCTTCTTTGATTTTTTCAGTGATCTCTTGGTTATTTAGTAACGTATTGTTTAGCCTTCATGTGTTTGTATTTTTTACGTTTTTTTCCCTGTAATTCATTTCTAATCTCATAGTGTTGTGGTCAGAAACGATGCTTGATATGATTTCAATTTTCTTAAATTTACTGAGGCTTGATTTGTGACCCAAGATGTGATCTATCCTGGAGAATGTTCTGTGCACACTTGAGAAGAAAGTGTAATCTGCTGTTTTTGGATGGAATGTCCTATAAATATCAATTACATCTATCTGGTCTATTGTGTCATTTAAAGCTTCTGCTTCCTTATTTATTTTCATTTTGGGTGATCTGTCCATTGGTGTAAGTGAGGTGTTAAAGTCCCCCACTATTACTGTGTTACCGTTGATTTCCTCTTTTATAGCTGTTAGCAGTTGCCTTATGTATTGAGGTGCTCCTATGTTGGGTGCATATATTTTTACAATTGTTATATCTTCTTCTTGGATCGATCCCTTGATCATTATGCAGTGTCCTTCCTTGTCTCTTGTAACATTCTTTATTTTAAAGTCTATTTTATCTGATATGAGTATTGCTACTCCAGCTTTCTTTTGATTTCCATTTGCATGGAATATCTTTTTCCATCCCCTCACTTTCAGTCTGTATGTGTCCTTAGATCTGAAGTGGTTGTCTTGTAGACAGCATATATATGGGTCTTATTTTTGTATCCATTCAGCAAGCCTGTGTCTTTTGGTTGGAGCATTTAATCCATTCACGTTTAAGGTACTTATCGATATGTATGTTCCTATGACCATTTTCTTAATTGTTTTGGGTTTGTTTTTGTAGGTCCTTTTCTTCTCTTGTGTTTGCTACTTAGGGAAATTCCTTTAGCATTTGTTGTAGAGCTGGTTTGGTGGTGCTGAATTCTCTTAGCTTTTGCTTGTCTGTTAAGCTTTTGATTTCTCCATCAAATCTGAAAGAGATCCTTGTCAGGTAGAGTAATCTTGGTTGTAGGTTCTTCCCTTTCATCACTTTAAGTATATCATGCCACTCCCTTCTGGCTTGAAACGTTTCTGCTGAGAACTCAGCTGTTAACCTTATGGGAGTTCCCTTGTATGTTATTTGTCATTTTTCCCTTGATGCTTTCAATAAATTTTCTTTGTCCTTAATTTTTGCCAATTTGATTACTATGTGTCTCAGCGTGTTTCTCCTTGGGTTTATCCTGTATGGGACTCTGTGCTTCCTGGCCTTGGGTGGCTATTTCCTTTCCCATATTAGGGAAGTTTTCGACTATAATCTCTTCAAATATTTTCTCTGGCTCTTTCTCTCTCCCTTCTCCTTCTGGGACCCCTATAATGCGAATGTTGTTGCATTTAATGTTGTCCCAGAGGTCTCTTAGGCTGTCTTCATTTCTTTTCATTCTTTTTTCTTTATTCTGTTCCACAGCAGTGAATTCCACCATTCTGTCTTCTAGGTCACTTATCCGTTCTTCTGCCTCCATTATTCTGCTATTGATTCCTTCTAGTGTAGTTTTTATTTCAGTTATTGTATTGTTCATCTCTGTTTGTTTGTTCTTTAATTCTTCTAGGTCTTTGTTAAACATTTCTTGCATCTTCTCGATCTTTGCCTCCATTCTTTTTCCAAGGTCCTGGATCATCTTCATTATCATTATTCTGAATTCTTTTTCTGGAAGTTTGCCTATCTCCACTTCATTTAACTGTTTTTCTGGGGTTTTATCTTGTTCCTTCATCTGGTATATAGCCCTCTGCCTTTTTATCTTGTCTGTCTTTCTGTGAATGTGGTTTTTGTTCCACAGGCTGCAGGATTGTAGTTTTTCTTGCTGCTGCTGTCTGCCCTCTGGTGGATGAGGCTATCTAAGAGGCTTGTGTAAGTTTCCTGATGGGAGGGGCTGGTGGTGGGTAGAGCTGACTGTTGCTCCGGTGGGCAGAGCTCAGTAAAACTTTAATCTGCTGGACTGCTGATGGGTGGGGCTGGGTTCCCTCCCTGTTGGTTGTTTGGCCTGAGGCAACCCAACACTGGAGCCTACCTGAGTTCTTTGGTGGGGCTAATGACAGACCCTGGGAGGGCTCACGCCAAGGAGTACTTCCCAGAACTTCTGCTGCCAGTGTCCTTGTCCCCACGGTGAGCCACAGCGCCGCCCCCCCTCCCCCCCTCCCCCCCGCCGCCGCCTCTACAGGAGACCTTCCAACACTAGCAGGTAGGTCTGGTTCAGTCTCCCCTGGGGTCACTGCTCCTTCCCCTGGGTCCCGATGCACACACTACTTTGTGTGTGCCCTCCAAGCGTGGAGTCTCTGTTTCCCCCAGTCCTGTCGAAGTGCTGCAATCAAATCCTACTACTCTTCAAAGTCTGATTCTCCAGGAATTCTTCCTCCCCTTGCTGGACCCCGAGGTTGGGAAGCCTGACGTGGAGCTCAGAACCTTCACTCCAGTGGGTGGACTTCTGTGGTATAAGTGTTCTCCAGTCTGTGAGTCACCCACCCAGCAGTTATGGGATTTGATTTTACTGTGATTTCGCCTCTCCTACTGTCTCATTGTGGCTTCTCCTTTATCTTTGGATGTGGGGTATCTTTTTTGGTGAGTTCCAGTGTCTTACTGTCGATGACTGTCCAATAGCTATTTGTGATTCTGGTGTTCTCATAGGAGGGAGTGAGAGCATGTCCTTCTACTCTGCCATCTTGGTTCCTCTTCTCCCAAAGGAATCTTAACCAAAGAAAAGAAACCAACGTCTGATCAAGATGATGTATTCATAAAACAAATGCAGGATACTGTGAGAAAAAATATAGAGGACAAGAAAGACCTATTAGAAATTAAAAATATAGTACCTGGAATTAAAATATTTAGGAGAAGCTTTGTTTTATAAAATTAATTTCTTCTAGAAACCTAAATAAAAAATATAGGTATGGAGGATAGCAGAGAAATGATTTTGCAAAATGAAATTGAAAATCAGTCTCTAAGCTCTTAACATGATTAATAAAGTTCCTGGAAACAGAGAATAGAGAAAATGGAGACAACAAAATTTTCAAAGAAATGATATATGAAAAATTTCCAGAACTTAAAGACATGAGTCTCCAGATCAAAAGGAACCACCAAGTGCTCAGCATGATGAATGAATGAAGAACACAATTGTCAAAGCCACATCGTTGTAAAATGTCAGAACGTAGGAGACTCAAAGAAGTCCCTAAAAGCTTCTAAATAGAAAAAAGTCACATACAAAGATATGGGAATCAAATGCTATCACCTTCTATGTTCTGATGAAAAATGACTTTTCAAACTAGAGTTCTATATTTACCAAAATATCAATCAAGCAAGACAGGAGAGTGTATTAGTCTGGCTGCCAGACAAAACACCATAGACTTGGTGGCTTCAACAACAGAAATATATTTTCTCACAGTCTGAAGGGTAGAAGTCCAAGATCAAGATGCCAGCAGGATTGGCATCTGGTGACAGCTCTCCCTCTGTTTACAGGCAGCCGCCACCTCACTGGGTGCTCACATGCTCTCTTCTTTGTGACTACACAGAGAAAATGAGGGCAATTGAGCTCTCTGGTGTCTTTTCTTATAAGGATACTAATCCTACTGGACCAGGGCCCCACCCTTATGACCTCAACTTAATTACTTCTCTATTCCAAATATAGCTACACTGGACTTCAACATATGCATCTGATGAGGAAACACATACATTCAGTCTATAGTAGGTAGCAGAGGCTATTTCCAAATGTGCATGCTCAAATGATTAATCTATTTCTCATCCTATCTTAGGAAGCTTCTGAAGGATATGCTCCAGAAAAATGAGAAAGGCCCAGAAAGAGGATTGGGATCCAAAAAAAGGGATCTGATATTGGAGACATCCCAGGACAATTGATATGCACAAAGTTAAAGAACACCAACCAGTCCATCGTGGAGCAGGAAGGATTGTGGGGAAATTAGGAAACTATTGACTCTATTATAAACAAAAAATTTACATTAAAAAAGGAAATATAAATATAGTATATCATTTGGTTCAGCAGTGATAATCTGCATATAGTCATAATAATGGAAATACTGACCCTTGCTTTAGCCAAAAATTGTGATACAACCATGTTTGCCACAGAGGGTGGGAGGGATGCTCTGTCTGGATGGCAGCAGTGGTGTAATAGAGCTAGGTCCTCAAACACTATCACAGGAAGGCAAAAGATAATGTCTCTCCTATTATTAATTTATTTTACAAATACTTACATGCCAGTGTTAGTCACTTTTCTTTTTTTTTTAATTATATTTTTTTCTTTTTCTTTTTTTTAACATTTTTATTGGAGTATAATTGCTTTACAATGGTGTTTCAGTTTCTGCTTTATAACAAAGTGAATCAGTTATACATATACATATGTTCCCATATCTCTTGCATCTCCCTCCCTCCCACCCTTCCTATCCCACCCCTCTAGGTGGTCACAAACCACCTAGCTGATATCCCTGTGCTATGCGGCTGCTTCCCACTAGCTATCTATTTTACGTTTGGTAGTGTATATATGTCCATGTCACTCTCACACTTTAATTAATTTTTATTGGAGTATAGTTGATTTACAATGTTGTGAGGCACTTTTCTAAGGATTAATTCATATGAGATTGGGACTGTTGTTATCCTTATTTTATAGAATAGGAAACTGAGACACAGAGAGCTCAAGTACTTTGCCCAAGGTCACACAGCTAGTTCGTTCAGAGTCAGGATTCTAAAACAGGCAGTCTGGCTCAAAAGTGCTACTCTTGTCATTAAAATGGATACATGACGATATAGCTGTATAAGCATATTATTTAGAAATATGGAGGTGTATTCCAGAAGAAACAGTTAAAAGAGTTGAAAGTATTAGGCTCTGAGAAATAAGACTGAAGGTGGGGACAGGCTGGGCAAGGGATCCGTTTTTATTACAAGATTTTAAAAAGTTAATTGATTTTTTAAAACTATTGGCATTTATTTTTTTTTTTTTTTTTTTTTTTTTTTGCGGCTCCGGATGCGCAGGCTCAGCGTCCATGGCTCACGGGCCCAGCCGCTCCGCGGCATGTGGGATCTTCCCGGACCGGGGCACGAACCCGTGTCCCCTGCATCAGCAGGCGGACTCTCAACCACTGCGCCACCAGGGAAGCCCTGGCATGTATTTTTTAAAGAAAAAATAAAAGTTAATTTTTTAAAAAATGAAAAAGAGAAGCAAAAGAAAAATAGCATCTTTTTTCACCATCACTTTCCTCCTCCATCCCTTCTCTCCACAACCATATTAAGTGGCTCTGGATCCTACTGTATGCTTGGCATTAAGGACTGGTTTACAAGGTCAAGTCTGAACCCCTGGTGATGGTGTGCCTGGCTCTGCAAGCCCTCCTGCTTTGCCAGGCTTGTCCTTCCCATTCCCAGTTCCTCAAGAAGCTGCACTGGGCTGGTGAGCCAGTCAAGATTTACTTTTGCCAGCACATCTGAGTTCATTCTGTAATGGTCAAATAAAAATGGAGCAATGCCACAGGAGATAAATCTCAAAGTCCACCCAAAGAAAGATTCTTTTTCCACTAGTAGCACACTGAGACACATGTGGAAAGAGGGAGCAGCTCTCTTTCATGCCTACCTGAAATGTCAGGGAACGTAACATCATGAAATGCCAAGGTCTCAAATGCTTTCAGGATTCATCTGGTCCAACTCATGACATAATTAGTGTAGCACAGAGACTGAAGGAATGGCTTGTATCTCCCCAACTTTGGTGTCCAATGTCTCACTTAACTTCTCTTCTCCTAACTCTTACAGAAACTTCAAAATCAACATGTCCGAACCCTCTTGCACTGTCCTCTGTCTCAGTAAGTGGCACCTCCATGCATCCAGCTGTAGAAACCAAAGCCAGCACCACCCTAGACCAAGCTTTCATCTTCTCTTGCCAGGATGACTGTAGTGACTTTTTTAACCGGTCTCCTATGTACACTGAGCCCCACCCCACACAGAAAATTCCATCAAAAGGCAGAGTTGAACACATTTCACATCCTACAATTAAAATTTTTCAGTGGCTTTCAATGCTCTTGAATAAAGACCAAACTCTTTCACGTGGCCTAGGAGGTTCTGCATGGTCTAGCCACTCAGGTACCTGTAGCTTCGTCTTGCACCATGGTCCCCTTCAGTCTCTGTCCGGCCACCTTACCCTCCTCTTAGTCCACCTTACTGCTCATCATCTAGTAAACAGTGGGCTTTCAATAAATAATTCTTGAATGCATGGAATCACGCAGCTATGGGTTCAAAACCTGGTATGTCTCTGAACACACGAAACTCCCCAAACCTCAGTTTCCTCATCTATAGAGTGGAGATAATAATAACACTTACCCAAGGGTTTTTAATCAGGATTCAACAAGATATTGACAATAAAGAAATTATCATAGTGCCTGGCACAAAGTAAGAACCCAGAAATTTTTAGCTATCTAATATTCTGCAGAATACCATCCAAATATTCCTGTTTCCATTAGTAACTGGTCATGCATGTTATTTATTAATTAATCTGAACCTTTAAAAGCTTCATTAACATTTTGAGTCTGTGCAAATTCTGGGGATAATAAACTTTATGATTTTATTATCCTCAGTGCAAAATAGTTGAGTGATGCCAAAAGTGTGCTGCAGCTGGCTCGTCCCAGCTCACAAGAGCTGACTGTCAAATTTTCAGGAGGTTTGTGAGCTGCTTGTTAAATGGTTTTTATTAAGAATTAAACTGTATAAACTTACATTTGAAAGAATTATATTTAAAATAAGGTAATAAATGTAGTAAATACTCAAAATGCATCATATTCTAATTATTTTGCTACATTTCGTTATTAACTCTGTTCTTGGAGTTATTTATGACTGTTGTATCTATATAGTGAAAATACTATCTAATGATGCACTACTGTATATCTCTTCCCATCTCTACATTCAGTTACATCACTGAACTGGTAGCTTGAAATTGGCTACATTGGGAGTATTTACACCATGGAAATCAGCAACCACTATAAAATGAAGCTTTCCCTCTCCCCACCCTGAAAGCTGGTTTTTAAACATTTATCAGTACACCAGTGAGTCATGCCTGATTATGTAGACATCAGACAAAGATGAAGACCTCAACATAAATGCCAGTGATCTTTTAGCAAAGTCAAAAGCTCTCATAAAGTCCTTTAACTAAAGATCATTTCCTTTACTCTGTTAATGAATCCACTAGATCCTTCCTCAGGGAATACTGACTTTAAGTTTATATACAATTCTTATTAAGTTTGGGTCTCAGGCTTGTTAGTCTACAGAAACAAACGCACACTGTTATGAGGGATACTTGACAGCTAAGATCTTGACAGTAAACAGTTTGATGACAAAGGAGGAGAAATAAAAGCAATGAAAACCTAGAGAGGAACAAGTAAAGCCCAGTAGTGTGAGGTCACTAGTATAGGAGAGCCCTGAGACAGTCACTATAATACAGCATAGAATAAGAGTTAAGGATCTTAGGGTGACAAAGAGCCCTCAAGAAGAGGTTTGCTGTCTTCCATATACTGTTTAAGAAAGAATAGTGTGTAATATTTCAACAAAAGGGGCTGGGGAAACTGGATATCCACATGCAAAAGAATGGATTTGGATCCTTACTTTCTGGCATATAGAAAAATTAACTCAAAATGGATCTAAAGACCTAAACATAAGAGCTAAAACTATAAAATTCTCAGAAGAAAAGAAGAGAAAATCTTCATCACTTTGGATTAGGCAACGATTTCTTGGATATGACACTGAAAGCAAAGGCCAACAACAATAACAAAAAAAATGGATTTCATAAAAATTAAAAACCTTTGGGCATCAAAGGACACTATCAAGAAAGTGAAAAGGCCAGGGAGATCAGCTCGGTGCTTTGTGACCACCTAGAGGGGTAGGATAGGGAGGGTGGGGGGAGACTCAAGAGGGAGGAGATATGTATATGTATAGCTGATTCACTTTGTTATGAAGCAGAAATTAACACACCATTGTAAAGTAATTATACTCCAATAAAGATGTTAAAAAAAAAAAAAAAGAAAGTGAAAAGGCAACCCATGGAACGGGAGACAGTGTTTGCAAACTATATATCTGATAAGGAATTGCTATCCAGAATATATAATGAACTACAACTCAACAACAACAAAAATAAACAACCCACTTCAAAAATTGGCAAAGGACTTGAATAGACATTTCTCCAGAAAAGAGATGCAAATGGCTAATAAGCACCTGAAAAGATGCTCAAGATGACTTATCATTAACAAAATGCAAATCAAAACCACAAGATCGGGGCTTCCCTGGTGGCGCAGTGGTTGAGAGTCCGCCTGCTGATGCAGGGGACATGGGTTCGTGCCCCGGTCCGGGAAGATCCCACATACCGCGGAGCGGCTGGGGCCGTGAGCCATGGCCGCTAAGCCTGCGTGTCCAGAGCCTGTGCTCCACAACGGGAGAGGCCACAACAGTGAGAGGCCTGCGTACCGCAAAAAAAAAAGAAAAGAAAAAAAAAGAAAACCACAAGATACCATTTCACATCCATTAGAATGGCTATTATTTAAAAAAAAAAACCAGAAAATAAGAAGTGTTGGTGAGGATGTAGAGAAATTGGAATCCTTGTGCATTACTGGTGAGAATGTAGAATGGCATAGACACAATGGAAAACAGTATGGCAGTTTCTCAAAAAATTAAACATAGAATTATCATATGATCCAGCAATACCATTTCCTGGGATACACCGAAAAGAACTGAAAGCAGGAACTAGAGAACAGATATTTTTACACCCATGTTCATAGCAGAATTATTTACAATAGCCAAAAGGTGGAAACAACTTAAATGCACATAGAAGAATGGATAAGCAAAAATGTGGTATATGTGTACAATGTAATATTATTCAGCCTGCTACAACGTGGATGAACCTTAAAAACATGCTTAGTGAAATAAGGTAGACACAAAAGGACAAATGCTTTATGATTCCACTTAGTTGAGGTGCATAGAATAGTCAAATCCATGGAGACAGCAAGTAGAATAGTGGGTACCAGAGGCTTGGGGAGGGGTAAATGAGGAGTTATTAGACAATACCTGGGTACAGTGTTTCAGTTTAGAATGATGAAAAAGTTCTCAAGATAGTGGTAAATGTTGAACAACAATATGTTATGTCCTTAATGCCACTGAATTGTACATTTAAAAATGGTTAAAATGGTAAATTTTATGTGATATATATTTTACCACCACAAAAGTGCTTTATAAAGATAAAAAAATCTAAAAATGGCTATTACATCTACTTTATTAAAAATGGTTATTTAATGTACTTTAAAAAAAATGTACAACCTAAAAAGAGCAAGCTCCAGGTCTCCAGAATAATCCCATGTATGGAACATTGCAGTCTGATAGGAATGGGACCTGAGATGTGAGATTTATTCGTTATCAATGTTTCAGTAAACAACAACAATGACATCCTCTATTGCTATAATTTCAAACTCTGATCAATAATAAAGATGAATACAGTCACTGAAAGTGTTTGTGGAGGGAGAGAGAGGAAGAGGAGAATTAGACTGGAGGGGTGGGACAGTGGGTGGTTTCTCTCAGGAAAGTTTAAAAAAGTGAAGATAAAAGCAGGCAAGGAGTCCTTAATAATAAGAAAAGACGTGAACTGCAGTGTGACAGGAGACCAAAAACGATCCATGGGGTGGGTTCACAAACTGTTGGCTTTTGCAGGTGTTGCTATAGGATACCACTTTGGTTTTTTGTTTTGTTTTGTTTTTTAATTTATTTATTTTTGGCTGTGTTGGGTCTTCGTTTCTGTGCGAGGGCTTTCTCTAGTTGCGGTACGCGGGGGCCACTCTTCATCGCGGTGCGTGGACCTTTCACTGTCGTGGCCTCTCTTGTTGGGGAGCACAGGCTCCAGACGCGCAGGCTCAGTAGTTGTGGCTCACAGGCTCTAGAGCGCAGGCTCAGTAGTTGTGACGCACGGGCCCAGTTGCCCCAAGGCATGTGGGATCTTCCCGGACCAGGGCTCAAACCCGTGTCTCCTGCATTGGCAGGCGGATTCTTAACCACTGCGCCACCAGGGAAGCCCAGGATACCACTTTGGAACCCTTAACCAATGCGTTCCCCTAGGCCCGACTCTGCCCCTCCCACATTTGAGTTTTGCCCTGGGCTCAAAGGAGATTCTGGGAGCATTTTTTTGGGTTTTGTATTTCCATAACCCATATACTGAAGGGAACACAAAGAGATCAAGGTTTCAGTCTCAGCATTTCAGAGTTGAAGGAGAGGGGGTCACCCCCCACCCACCACCTCTTACCCCAACAGCATGGAGACCAGAAAGGATTTGCCCCAGCTGCACTGAGGGATCAAAGGTGGAGGGAAGAGGAGCCTTAGGAATACGGATGTCGGTGGCCCTGGAGAGGGTCGTCCTGCAGCAACCATGAGGGCAGGGCCTGTAGGGTGAGTTTAGGGCAGGCAGGCCCTTGGCTTGGCAGAGATGTCTGCCTGTGGTAGCAGAAACCCTAGACTGAGAATAAATGCCTGAGATTACATTTCTGCTGCTTCAGTAAAATGGTGATGCAAAACAAATTAAGTTATAGAAAAAATCAAGAAAGCGACATTTTTTCCATATGCAAGTATGTGTACTGAGATTTGAGCTTTGTACAGTTTGGGGAGTCCAGGAAATCCCGAAAATGGTCCAGGAAAGCATGCACAGTGAGGATAGTGGAGCTAGTAGAAACTCTAAAATTTAGTGAGCAAGCAACAGAAATATCTACGAAGGAGATATAGACCCCAAAATGTAGGAGAGAGTATTGGCCTGGAACACAATGACCTGCATATTATCAGGAGGCTTGCAACCTGGTTGTGCCAGAGTCGTGAATGTGCTATCACTGTCATGGCCTTAGAGTGTAATCCTCTTCTCTGACTCACCCTGGTTCACAATCAGTCCTGTCTTCTCTGCCAAGAAAATCCGAGCCCGCTAATTTCCATTTTGGGGTCCCTGATTTGGGTGACATAAGGGCACAGGGCTTTTCAGATCATGCTTGACGTGTTTCGTAAGCACCTTTTCCACCTGGTCCGTGATGGCTCCTGTTGCCCGTGCAGTGCATCTTCATCACAATCTCACCTCTTTCATATCCCCGACTGAGTAACCACGAAGCTGTGACCTTACCGCCTCCTTTCAACCTGTCCTCAGGATTAGGATCAATACCGGCTGCTCGGCTTTTATTCCAGTGATGGATAGCTTTGGAAAGTCTTATCTGAGCTGGTTTGCTGTCTCCATCTGATACTCCAAACTGACCTTCAGCCTAAGAGTCTTAAAAAAATGTCCATATTTTAAGGAAACACGGATGATCCTCTGTTTCAAACAAGAAGGAAAATCTTTTGATCAAAGTGGGAACAAAGATGGAATTTGGTTCTGTTTTGTTTCAAGGAGTCCTTGAAGAGCTGTTAATAGATTGTCTTTCTTTCCTTTGATTTTGTTGATGTTCCAAATCTGGAAGGACCTGGCTGCGGGGAAGGCAGTAGGCAGTAGCCTCCTGGGGCTTGAACTAGGGCTATAAACAGAACTTCTAAATATCTTTAAAAAATTTTTCTCATCAAATGATTTTCTGCTTTTCTTCCAGGTTCAGGAAATACTGACATTTCAAGAAATAGCTGAGATTTCATTCAGACACTCAAATTAGGCCTCACGCTGAAATTCTAAAGCTCTTCTCATGGTTGCTCATCCTTGTGGGTCCTTGTGAGCTTTGTGCTTGAGCGTTCAGCCTCAAGGAGGGAAAGAAATGCCATCGATTCCACTCAGATTCACTCCATCTTTCGCAGGTGGCTTTGGGGTTGTGCTTAGAGTTAGTTGTCTCCTCCCACATTGGTTCAGTTTCAGGCCTGTCTTTCTAAATCTGTCCATTCGATTTAAATGTTAAAACACTTATCAAAGACCTAAGATATGCAATGTATAGAGCCAGCATGAGGAAGCTAGAGAACAACAGCAACAAAAAAAAGAGTGGTGGTGGTGAACTTTTGACTTTGGGACCTTGACATCAAGGAACTTACCAAGGACAAGATAGATGACAAGTATGAAAAGAACTGTAATGGACACCAAGGGCAAGAGCGGTGGGGAGGGAGGAATTGGGAGACTGGGATTGACACGTATACATTATTGATACTATGTATAAAATAGACAACTGATGGGAACATACTGTATAGCACAGGGAGCTCTACAAGAAAAAATAAATAAAAAGGAAATTAGGGGCTTCCCTGGTGGTGCAGTGGTTGAGAGTCCATCTGCCGATGCAGGGGACACGGGTTCGTGCCCCGGTCCGGGAAGATCCCACATGCCGCAGAGCGGCTGGGCCCGTGAGCCATGGCCGCTGAGCCTGCGCTCTGCAACGGGAGAGGCCACAACAGTGAGAAGCCCATCAAAGAGAAAATAATGAATATCTGTATGAATTTTAAAGTAGACGAGAAAGTTTTCAACTAAGGGGCCTTTAGAAAAGAATCCATGATACCATGGGGCTTCATTTGAGCTTAACCTGGAAGAATGTGTAAGATTTCAAGCACTGATACAGAGTTGACAGGACAGTTTGTTGGTTTAGAAAATAAAGAACATCAGTCTATCTCAAAAGAGCTACAGGGCTTCCCCGGTGGTGCAGTGGATAAGAATCTGCCTGCCAATTCAGGGAACACGGGTTCAATCCCTGCTCCGGGAAGATCCCACATGCCGCGGAGCAACTAAGCCCGTGCGCCACAGCTACTGAGCCTGCACTCTAGAGCCCGCAAGCCACAACTACTGAAGCCCACGCGCCTAGAGCCCGTGCTGTGCAACAAGAGAAGCCACCGCAATGAGAAGCCCGCGCACCACAACGAAGAGTAGCTCGCCACAACGAGACAAAGCCCGCGTGCAGCAACGAAGACCCAACACAGCCAATAAATAAATAAAAAGAGAAAAAAACCTCTATTAAAAAAAAAAGAGCTAGGCATTAGTACCAGTTTTAAACTAATTTATACTGTTTTCCTTTAGTTCTGCTTTAAAAGAATAGATATATTCCTGGAAACCCAACTGTAAAGCAAATTTCTGCAACAGTACTTTGAATGCTATTTTCCCCCAGTGGCTTATGTATTCAAACCAGAAAGGCACTATGGGGGGGAGGTGGATGGGGGAGGTGGAACATGATAATTAACTTTAAAAATTTGAGGATTTGAAAATTTTAATAAAAATATTATTCAAGAATTGTGAGAGATTACAAAGTTAAGTCAGTCAAAATATCTGCTTTAAGATATATGCAGACTAGCTTGCGAGTCCACAAATAACCATGTAGCAGGCTCCTTCCCTTGGGGATGGCTGCTTTGAAAGCCTGGTGTGACAAGAAAAGCTAGAGAGGGCTTCCCTGGTGGCGCAGTGGTTAAGAATCCACCTGCCAATGCAGGGGACACGGGTTCAAGCCCTGGTCCAGGAAGATCCCACATGCTGCGGAGCAACTAAGCCCGTGCGCCACAACTACTGAGCCTGCGCTCTAGAGTCTGCGAGCCACAACTACTGAGCCCGCGAGCCACAACTACTGAAGCCCATGCACCTAGAGCCCATGCTCCGCAACAAGAGAAGCGATGGCAATGAGAAGCCCGCGCACCACAACGAAGACCCAACACAGCCAAAAATAAATAAATAAATTTATTTAAAAAACGGAAAGAAAAGGTAGAGAGTGAGTTAGAGCAGGAGCAGTTAGAGACATGGGGGCAGAAATATAATACCACGAAAGAGAAGGAAAACAAGCTTCTTGGGTAGAGGTGCGGCAGCCATGGTACATTCTGTGACTAAGTCAGGGAGGATAAGTTCTAAGCAAAGACCTGTTGGGTTTTAGGCTTAGGAAATATCTATGACCCTGCAGAATGCAAGAGAAATGATTATGGGACAAAAGGATGTCAGAAGAGAAAACAGTGAGACATGGCAAGCTGCCATGTCAAGAAGCTTGGCAGTGAAGGAAGTGGAAGCAGAGAAAGCCAGGGATGCCAAAAGCTATCGACCAGCCTGAGTGGGGAGATGAGTAAAGCCGGAAATGGACACAGTGAAAGGGAATTGAGGGTCTGGAGGTCAAGATGGACCTCAAGAGCTAAGAGAGGCAGGGCTGGAGAGGTCGCCAAGGTATTCAGAATGTGTGACAGGCCACCTCAGCAAGACAAAATAATAATCCCTATTTCCCCCAACATGCTTCTAGTTCTAGTTGAAAATATAATAGGGAAGTTAAGTCCTCAAAATAAATCCCCTCCAACACAACAAAAACAGAATAATGAAATAACGTCCCATTCAGTATTAGAAGTGGAACCACAATGAGTGGTTTAAGGCATTGTTTTGGGGATTAGATCTTGCCTGATCATTGCAGCGTGGTAAGCAGTTACGTGAGTCTGCTGTCCCTGTGTCCAATGGGGGACCTGAAGTTAGCAGGCCAGCTATCAGAGTGGGACAATGACATCAAGTGGGAGAGAGGCGAGGACAGAAGGGGTTTTGGAGGAGGAGAGGGAACCCATGCCAGTCTCTCAGTGCCTTAAAGCCTCCGACTCCTACAGTGGGGTAGCCTTCAGGGAACTGGCACAGGTCACCAGGAGCTACCCATGCACCTGCCCAGGAGGCAAGGAAGCTGAAGGAGCACTTCCATGGGCGCAGGAGGAGCTGGGGGCTGGGCAGCTGCCCCACTCCACAAGGGGAGCCAACAGATTCACAGTAAAGTGTGTGAGCTTCAGCGAGCCTCACCTCATTATTACACTGGCAGACTTTATGTTGCTCTCACTTTCTGCCTCTTTCGTGTATTTAAGAAATTGTTTTTGAAGGAAAAGCAATAATAGAGACTAAATAAATAAATAGAAAAGCAGCTTGAGACTGCCCAGCCACCTCTGGGTAAAGCCATATCTTTGTAGACCTGTGGACTAGTGAGACCGGTGGCTCTTTGGAAAATGCCTTCTGAAACAGCCTCTTTTGGAAAACTAGAAAAGTAAGCCCCCCTAATGGCTTTGAAAGAACCAAGTAATCTTGATGTCATTAATAAGACAAGCTCAAAGGTAAACACACTTTTTCAAGACACATTTCCATCTTCATCACCCTCTCTTGTGCACCTTGGAGATTCTGGTCCTTTCTCCCCAGATTTAAGAATCACAGCTCTAAAGCAATAGTTCCCAAAGCAGTGCTCAGTTAGACAACATCATCTGAATAGTCAGATTTTAAAAATGCAGGTGATTCAGTAGATCTGAATGGGTCTGAAAATCTGTCCCAGATCAATAGATACTATTTAAAGTGGATAAATCAAGAAATAAAAGCAAGATTTATAACATAGCCAAATAGGTTAAAATATTGCAATGCTTCATTGCTAGTTGCCAAAGAGCCATTTTCACAACCTTCTCTTCCTCTGTATAGTGGGTTGACTGGTGGCCCCCCAAAAGATATGTCCACATGCTAACCCCCAGAACCTGTGACCTTATTTGGGAAAGGGGTCTCTTGCAGAAATAAGTGAATTAAGAATCTCGAGATGATATCATCCTGGATTATCTGGATGGGCCCTAAATTCAGTGACAAGTGTCAGACACAAAGAAGGCCATGTGAGGACAGCAGCAGAGATGGAGTGATGCAGCCACAAGCCAAGGAACGTCTGGAGCCACCAGAAGGTGGAAGGAGCAAGGAAGGATTCTACTCCAGATCCTTGGGAGGGGGTAAGGCCTCAGTGACACCTTGGTTTCAGACCTCTGGCCTCCAGAACTGTGAAGCACTATTTTAACCCATCAAGATTGTGGCAGTTTTTTTACAGCAGCTACAGGAAACTAATATACCCCGTTCAGATCTCCCCATAACCCTGCAAATAAAAGTTAATCCCTGATGCAGCAGGGGTTTCCAGGAAATTGTTCCAGTACCATGGACGGGCAGCAGTTTTGATGGGTTGGTGGATATGCCTTACCACTTGTTAAATATTTTGAAGAACACCGTGAATAAAAGTGCAAGCATATTGGGCTTCCCTGGTGGCGCAGTGGTTGAGAGTCCGCCTGCCGATGCAGGGGACACGGGTTCGTTCCCCGGTCCGGGAGGATCCCACATGCCGCGGAGCGGCTGGGCTCGTGAGCCATGGCCGCTGAGCCTGCACGTCCGGAGCCTGTGCTCCACAATGGGAGAGGCTGCAAGAGTGAGAGGCCCGCGTATCGCAAAAAAAAAAAAAAAAAAAGCAAGCATGTTATTGAATATTATGGAGGTAAATACCAAACAAAGAATATAAAACAGAAATTATTTTTAAAAATTATTAGGAGATAAGGCCAGGCAGGAAGAGACACCTATCTTTTCATTTCGTTCCCTTCTGTAATGTTTGAAATTTTATTTTCCATGTCCATACGTGATTTTTTTAAATCACTAAGAGAAAAGAAAATATCAGGCAATTCTGACATACAGACATGTTTTAGAATGTATGTACTACTGCTGTGTAGCACAGGGAACTCTACTTAGTGCTCTGTGGTGACCTCAGTGGGAAGGAAATCCAAACAAGAGGGGACATATGTATACATATGGCTGATTCACTTCGCTGTACAGTAGAAACTAACACAACATTGTAAAACAACTATACCCCAATTTTAAAAAAGAAAAAAGAATGTCTGCACTAGAGAACAGCTCAAAGAGTCACATGAGAGTCAGCCCAAGACAAAACTGGGAAACGGATAAGGTAATTCTGGGAGTTTCTAATCTAGACAATTCTGAGAGTCAAGGAAGAAAGCTGAAGTGTTTGAAAAGAGCCTCCACCAGAGCTTACGCGTTTCTGAGCTTCATCGTATTTGAAGCCTTTATCGCTCCTGAGACGGCCATATTTCAGCCAGGTCTGTAGTCTGTGTTGGGAAGGACCATCCATCCATGAGTATAGACACTGCCTTGCATACTATTAGTACACCACTGCTTGCCTAACTCGAGATATTTATGATGAGGAGTGATTATTACATATATAAAATCACACTAACATTTTATATGAAAAGAAAATCACCCCGAGAAGGAGAAAAGTCCATGGTGCCTATGGACGGCCCCCACTACCATCCATTAAGAGTTCTGGTTGCAAAACATTGATTTTATAATAGCAATAAAGTTTACAAACAGCAAAAATATGAGCTTGTTTACTCCTGGAAGAATTTGTTATTTGTGCAAACTATTAGTCAAATATAGAGGCTGTGATATACATTGCAAAACTATTTATGAGCCAGAAAGACCTCAAGGAGAGATTCAATAGAAATGATTTTGCAAAATCTAAGGGTTGGGCTTCCCTGGTGGCGCAGTGGTTGAGAGTCCGCCTGCCGATGCAGGGGACACGGGTTCGTGCCCCGGTCTGGGAGGATCCCACATGCCGCGGAGCGGCTGGGCCCGTGAGCCATGGCCGCTGAGCCTGCGCGTCCGGAGCCTGTCCTCCGCAACGGGAGAGGCCACAGCAGTGAGAGGCCCGCGTAACGCATAAAAAAAAAAAAAAAAAAATCTAAGGGTTTCTTAATCCTTAGATTAAAAAGCCAGGCTCCATACCCCAAGCAAAAGTTGAGCCCAGTCAGGATCTTCGTGATCAGACAGAAATGGAAGGAAGGTTTATTTTAAGGACTCTTTTACCGTTGGCTGTGTTGTTTGTACCAACAGAAACTTCCAGGCTGTGGGATACCTGCAGCTTAAACCCAAGTCTAACAAGCCGTCCCAGACCTACTGAATCACAGGCTGCTGTGATCAGAATTTAAGGGTCCTTAAATTCTATTGCCTGATGAAACTGCCCAGTAGGTCCTGTCAGGCAGCATGCATGTTGCTTTTTTTAGGGTCTTTTGTGCATCTCTTCCACTGGTCTACACTCAGTACAGAGGCCACAGCTCTCCTCCACTTCTCGGTACTAGCCTGGTTCCTAGCTGGTTACCAGTCTTTCTAACTGTGGCTTCTCACTGAGGAGCTAAACGTACTTAGTATGAGTGAGACAGATCCATTTTCCTTTTCCCTTTACATAATCTGCTGTGACTCCCCTAAAATACATTGTCCAGATTCTAACTATGGATTTCCTTCCTCCATAACATTGTGCAGGAAGTTCAAAAAAAGCAATGATGCCGTTATTTCAACCTGTCAGAACCATTTCAACACTCTATAGGTAGACACTAGAGGGTCTTCATGGATCCATAAACAAACTAGAGTGCTTCCCTAAGACTCTAGTGATGGTAGTGAGCTTGTTATTTGTTTTCCCTCACCTCCCACTCTCCAAGCATTCATCTCCTTTCTTCCCTTGCTCCTCCTAGGGCCGCCAAATTTCTAGCTGTGTAATTTGGATTGCCTTGATCCTTCCCCAGGTGGAACTATTTGGCCTTAATCACGTCTCTCCTCTGATTGGTTCAGAGGTGAGCATGCGACACAAGTTAGTCTAAGCATAACGAAGCTCTGATAGGGAGGAAAGGCTGATGCTTTCTCCCCGTAGATGAGAATTAAGACCCATCTAACCCTAGTTGTTGCTGCCAACCATTCCACAGCGATGAGGAGAAACAGCCTTAAAAGAAGCTGACACAGGGCTTCCCTGGTGGCGCAGTGGTTGAGAGTCCACCTGCCGATGCAGGGGACGCGGGTTCGTGCCTCGGTCCGGGAAGATCCCACAGGCCGCAGAGCGGCTGGGCCCGTGAGCCACGGCCGCTGAGCCTGTGCGTCCGGAGCCTGTGCTCTGCAACGGGAGAGGCCACAACAGTGAGAGGCCCGCGTACCGCAAAAAAAAAAAAAAAAGAAGCTGACACAGCGCGAGGAGGAGAGAGAAAAAACAGACAGGATGACACGGGTGACATTGTTGAGCTTCCGGATCAATTCTCGCATAAAATTCTCCCTGCCTCTGGATTTTTCTGCCAATAAATTCCTTTCCATTTTTTAAGCTGATTTGAGTTAGATTTCTCTTATATACAACTAAAAGCTAATGGATACAGTGACCAAGACAAAATTGTGTCACCCCATAGATGTTTAGCTACTTTCCATGCAAATCCCTAGATTTCATCTCCAACAGTACAAAACAAAATGTTGGGGCCACTCCTAAATAACCCTAATTACTAGGGACCTTAGAACACTTCCAGGAACCTATGCACACAATTTTAGGCTGGGATTTGAATTCTAGAGTCCTTGGTATTTACTGAACAATGTCGCAACTATGTGGAGGGGAGGAGACACCAGAACACCCCAGCTTCCCTAGGGTCATTGGACCTAACGATGTATTCTGGCCACTGCCAAGAAGAGGGCTTGGTCACACAAGGGTTTGGCCAGAATCAGGACAACTTCCTACACAAACTTGAATTTGCCCGTCTGCTTCTAGAGGCACTGAGTGAGCATTTACAGGTCAGCTGGTTAAAACAATTCATGATACAGAGTTCCTTAGTTTTACACTGAGGTATCTGTGAGAAGAGCCACCGAGAGATCCAAGAAAACATTCCTACAGGGTCAGTCTGTGCACACAAGATATTTTTTAAGTCTTTTAAATGAGTGTCAGGTATATTGCCTTAATAATAAATTTATTTATTTATGCCTTACTTCCAAAAATGATTTGAGGTGGCTTTAATAGTACGTAGGATAAATAAGGTTAAGTAAATAGATGAAATCAAACAATATAAAAATAATGATAGGAAAATAAAATAAATATAGGGTAAAGTTAATATATAAAATGACTTCATAACATCCTATGCAGTTGCTTTAGGTTGACAACAAATTTGCCTCTGACCTCTCAAATTAACCAAAGCAAAGAAAGAAACTTACCACAAAGTCCAGCAGATTTTTTTTTTAAAAAAAGAAACAAAAATAGTTACATAGGAAAGAATAGTTTTCCTGAGAAAACTTTCTCCTGCAGTAATTTATTAAAGGGACACTGTGCTACAGAGAGCCTCTAAGAACAAATTCTGGAAAACATGTCAACGTAGCTGATGGTATAACCTCAAAGCCCTGTTCAGCAAAAGCAGCTCTAGGGGACAAATCACACACTCTTTAGTCGGAGCACATAGCTCTTTAATTATCTGCCTTGGTCCAATCAGGCAATTTACAATGTTTAAACTTTAGGACCCCAAGCTGTAAGTGTCCTCCCCATGGGCATCTTGTATCCACGTGGAGGAACCACCTATGAGGAAAGCAGACATGAGAGATGGAGAGAGACATGGATGGCTTTGATTGAACACCTGGACTATTCAGTTCTATCAGCCAATCAATTCCATTTTTGCTTAAACAGCTGGAGTTGGGTTCATTTCACTCTACTATGTTCCCATGCTCTTGAGGGATGATGCATGCTCTCATCAAAGTCAAAGGCTAAGTCCAGGAGGAAAGAGACATAGGGGAGCAGATACTCTTCCTACAGGTAAGAGCAGGTAAGGACCATGTTAATTCTAATACCGACCACTCCCTCCATACACTACGACCAAGGAGCGAAATGGCAACAAGATTTATATTTGCAGGACCCTTCTCATCTCTGGTTGATGTATGGAACCAACTGATCCTATATAGGAACTGAATCTATGTTATTTGAGTAACCAGCTGTTGGAGAACAGATGGTGTGTCTGAGCATGACATAGTTTCCTCGTCTAAAAGCTCCCCTCTTTGCAACTGCTTTGTCCCCTGCAGCAGTTCTGACTTGTTCCAGGTAATCTATATTTATCAATGAATACGAACATTGTAAAAATAAGGCAATTATACTTCCATGACAGAGCTAAATATTATGTCACTATATGAAGGAAATGGCACTGTTAGTCCTTTCTTCAGATATGATTTGCTTTATAAAAGCTGCATTTCAAGGTATTGGAACCCAGCAGGGATTCTTTGTCAACAATCTGCCATTTCTAGCTAAATTAAGTAATCATTGGGTTGCTATATTTAGAAAGTGTATGCAGGCTACAGAACGTATAGAGAGCTCTAAAGGGTGGGTTTATCTTCAGGGGACACCATTACATAGGAGCAGAGGAGCAGCTGCTTTTAAGAGAAAACAGATTTTCTATTAAAACCACAGAACGAAAAGAACACTATAAAGAAGTTACTTCTCCCAGAAAATCCAGGTGTGATCAGGTGCCTATGAAAACAGTGTAGAATATCTTGTAGTTTTTCTTAAAGAGTTTTAAATTATTTCTCTTCCCTACCTCTATCCTAAACAAAAGCTTTAAAAGAGCCCCATCAGGGACTTCCCTGGTGGTGCAGTGGTTAAGAATCCACCTGCCAATGCAGGGGACACGGGTTCGAGCTCTGGTCTGGGAAGATCCTACATGCCATGGAGCAAATAAGCCCGTGCACCACAACTACTGAACCAGTGTGCCACAACTACTGAGCCAGTGTGCCACAACTACTGAAGCCCACGCACCAAGAGCCCATGTTCCACAACAAGAGAAGCCACCACAATGAGAAGCCCACGCACCGCAACGAAGAGTGGCCCCTGCTCGCCACAACTAGAGAAAGCCGGCACACAGCAACCAAGACTCGATGCAGGCAAAAAAATAAAAATAAATGAATAAATAAAAGAGCTCCCTCAGATTGTTTCAGAATCCCTCCTTCTATAGCAGGCGCTCTGTGCTCACAGACCAGGATTCATTATTTTAAACCATTACCATGATTTTGGAAACAGTGATGGCAGCTCCTGTTTATTGTGCACTTACTATGTCTTTGGAATAATAGGCATTGTACATGTATTATTTCATTAAGTAAATGAGATGAAATTATATGGATAAATGTGTGTTTGTGTATGCCTATTGTGCTTTGGATATTTATACAAGGTATATATTTTTATTTTATAAATAAGGAAACCACAGCTCAGAGTTATAAGTAATTTGTCAAATATAGAAAGTAAGAGACAAAGATGGGTCTGGCTATTCTGAGTCCACTCTGGCTACCACACCACGGCTGCCTCCTAAACAATTAAACCTTCTATTGTACTTGCCCTGTAACATTAATCCATGTCCTTCTCCTGGATTTCCAAACTCTTCTCATCTTCCTTCTATTCCTGCCCAAGGAAAAAGGGCTAAAATGTATCAACTGCTTTCATGAGATGACCTTTGTTCTCTGGAAACAAAACAAAACATAGAATTCCAATAAAAATTAGTGAAAAGGGGCTTCCCTGGTGGCGCAGTGGTTGAGAGTCCACCGACCGGGGTTCGTGCCCCGGTCCGGGAAGATCCCACATGCCGCGGAGCGGCTGGGCCCGTGAGCCATGGCCGCTGGGCCTGCGCGTCCGGAGCCTGTGCTCCGTAGCAGGAGGGGCCACAGCAGTGAGAGGCCCACGTACCGCAAAAAAAAAAAAAAAATTAGTGAAAAGGACAAGAAGAATGGCAGGTGACATGAGACCTTTAGTATCCTTTGCCTGACCTCCTGCAGCACTGCCCCGATAATTCTCTGGTCCCTGATGCGCCTGAAGATGGGTTTAGTTCATATCTGCACTCTGGCCCACTGCTGCTGGAAAAAACCCACAGAACCTTGCTGTTTATAAGAACTCCTTGCAGGAGGGAGTGAGGAGCATGTTAGGCAGCCAAGGGTGGGCCTAAAGACCACTGCACATCACTTTTTCCCATTAAATGTCCAGGCTTTCTTCTCTACCTGAGATCTACTCTGTGGTCAGCAAGAATCTGAATATGACATGCTGTGAGGTAGGAGAGAGAGAAAGAGAGAAAAAGAGGGAAAGAGAGAAAGAGAAAGAGAGTTGTCCTGCTTGGAGTTCATTGAGCTTCTTTTGCCTAAGGGTTCAGAATTTTAATCAAATTTGGAGTTTTTTAGCCATTATTTATTCAAATAAATTATTGTTCCCTTCTTTCCTCTCCTCTTCTTCTGGCACTCTAATTGCATATATGCTAAACTGCTTAATATTATCCCACAAGTCACTGCTGCTCTGTTCTTTGATTTCTTCAGTGATTTTTCTCTATATATTTCATTTTGTATAAATTCTGTTCCTATATTTTCAAGTTCACTGATCTTTTCTTTGTCAGTGCCTGGTCTTCTGTTAATTCCACACATTAAATTTTTCTTTTTAGATATTGTATTTTTCATCTCTAAAAATTTCCTTTGGTTCTTTTTTATCTTCCATTTTTCTCATTATGTTCATGCTTTTCTTTAACTACTTGAACATATTTATAATAGCCGTCTTAACATCCTTTTCTGCTGATTCTATCTGTAGGACTAACCCGTGTCTATTGACTGATTTTATCCTGGTTATGGGTTACGTTTCCCTGCTATGTGGCATGTCTGATGATTTTTTAAATTGGATATGGACATTATGAATGTTATGTTGTTGAATGTCTGGATTTTTTTTTTCTTTTTGGCCAGACTCAATATTTGAGGTTCATTTATCTACTTGTTTGTTTGTTTTGTTATTTTCAGGGAGTGCTTTTATTTTTATTTTTTTTAACTAAATTTTTAAAATTAATTTTTGTTGGAATGAATGTCTGGATTTTTGTTTGCTTTCCTTTAAAGAGCACCAGACTTTGTTTTGGTGAGCAAATTACTTGCTTTTCAGCTTGATCATTTCTAGACCTGTTTTCTTAGCTTTTCTATCACACATCTTGTGTAGTTTTATTCCAGAGGTTGTTCAGCCTTTCTGTTAAGGTGTGACCCCCTCTGATCTCCACTGCATGTCCTGGGTGACCAATGAGGACTCTCTACTCTGGCTGGCTGGAGTATAAACATCTTCCTGCCCTTGTGAACTTACAAGACCTGGATTGCATTTTCCCTTGTCTCGGAGGTTTTACCCCTTTCATGTACAAACCTGATAATCCGCAAGATTCCAGGGGCCCTCCATGAAGATTTATGTAGCTTTATTTCTGCACAGTGCCTTCTTCAGAACTATGATCTGCGACTTCCACACTCCTCAGCCTCCCTGATCTCCTTCTCCTCAATTCAGCAAGCTCACTGTGCTCTGCTTGGGATTCCCCTTCCCGCACTGCGGTCTAGAAATCGCCTCCAAGTGGAAGCCGATACTGGGCCTCATCTTGCTTCACTCCCACCTCTCAGGAATCACAGCCCCAAGCTGCCTCTGTACAACGTCTGAAAATAGTTGTTTCATCAACTGCCCAGTTTTCAACTTATTTATGGTGGAGAGGTAAATCTGGTCCCAGTGCCTCCTCCTGAAGTAAAACAGAAGTTCAAGGAATTTTTAAAATGTGCAAGTCATCATAACATTTCCCAAATTGCCACACAACACCTTACAGAGTACCTGTTCATGGCTTTAGGAATTAGTCTTCCTTTGGAAAACTTTGCTTTGAAGAACGTGATTCCTAGAGGAGGGCTAGGAGTATGCAGGGTGTCAGAGAGGATTTGGGCTAGTCTTTGGATTTATGATGACTTAATTTTTTTGAATTATGCTTTGTTACTACTTACTGTTAAGTATCCATGTTGACTGGAAAATTTAGTTACCAGAAGAAAAGACACTGCAAAATTCCTCCCAATACTTAATCCCCAAATTAATATAATTAATCCATGTCCTAGTCACTACACTAAAGCTCCAGTTACTTGACTGGCAAAAAGTTTGTAATTTTTAGGGGTTCTTCTCCACACATATGTGAAAGAATCCTCAGGGATACTTGCATGTGTGAGCCAGCTGTCCCAGACTCATCAGTGGGTGGGTCACATCACTCCCCCGGAGGTGGAGGGCGGAAGACTGTGTCATATGCGTCACAGTCAGTACCTCCAGTTAGAGGGGTCTGGAGCCTCCATGGCACCCAAGGCTCCTTACTGGCCCACAAGCTGACTTCCCTTTCAGACCTCTGCCTTCCTTTGGTCAGTATTTTCAATACTGCATTAATGACAATTTTTAAGCAAGAAAATACAACTCAAAAGCAATAAAAGAGTTCCTTGAGGGTCAGGCAGAATCTCCAGATATAGACAAGGAGAGGCTGAAACATGATCTGCTGAAGCCATTGGCAACTTTGGTTCAATAAGTATTTGTTAAGTGTCGTATGTGCACAATAAAATATTTTTAAGAAGTCCCAGTAGCTCATCTCCTCCAGTTATGTGAGAACCAACACGAAGCAAACAGGCCAGCATTGCATGAGATACTTTGTTATCCCTGGCCAGAACTCCCATGTCTTTTTTTTTTTCTGTAATATCTTCATTCCTGGGATTTGTTAATTGATACTATGTTTTGTGGAAGGTTTGAGGGTAGGATCTGTTCAAATTACCAAATATTAACACATGGATGAACTTCTCAAGTTTACGTCACTCCAGCAGCAATGTGACTTGTAAGAGGAGATGAAAGGGAAGCAGAGGAAAGAGGAAACAATTTAGTAAGAGAACAAGTGCAGAGCAATGAAATGAAGGAAAAACCACAGGGATGTAAGGAGAGATGTAAGGCAGTGAAATAAAATTCAAGGTTCATGGACATGTATGTAAGCGTGTGCGTGTGTGTGTGTGTGTGTGAGGGAGAGAGAGAGAGAGAGAGAGAGAGAAATATAAAGCTGAAGTCATCTAGGTGTTTCCATAAGAAAACAAAACAAACTAAAAAATATTTCTCCACTGCACTGGTAGCCTTACATTTCCCAACTTCTTCTTAAGTAGAAAAATACTGAGAATTCCCTGGTGGTCCAGTGGTTAGGACTTGGTGATTTCAATTCCTAACAACAACAGTACAGTGTGCTGCATGGCTAAAAACCAAATCCATATGACCTGGCTTTCTCAGTTACATAGATCTCATGTCTCTGAGGATTAAAATACTCATATTATGCAATAGTACCACTTCACTAGAAAATCTGAAAGAACAGATTACTCATGCTTCAAATTAAAAGTATGAGAGAATTTACTAGGGGGTTAATGAGCGTACACAATATACTGCTTCTTATATTTAACCCTGACTCTGTTGAAGGCATTGTTTTCTGCTCACACAGGTACACGTGATTTGAGACCACTCATCTTTGACCTGTCACGTGAAACCAACGTTCGGTTTGGAACTGTAGCTGCTTTTAACAGAACCTGTTATTTGCAGTTTTGCCTCACCGCACGTGGACTCCATAATGCCTTTGTTTGGTGTTTGTCCCCTCATCTCTAGTTGCCACTCACTATACCGTCTTCTTTTTACTTTTTCTTTTACCACTTTCCAAAATGCAATATTTAATAGCTAAACTACGTAGCACAAATACGTGCCTCATTGTGTGCATACAGCAAGGCTTCCCACCTGATAGGTGCTACCCTGCCGAACGGTGACTGTTCATGCCTCTGCTTTGACACCTGATTCGTGCGTGTCCTCTGAGTGAAGATGTGATGCCCAGCATACCATTCACAGACCTAACTATCTGCCCTACCAGTTAGTAGAACTGATGTACGGTTTATGTGTGTTGATGAAACCGCTGCAGAAGCCAATTCCAGATGCCCATACTAACCTTGTCAAGCAGTGTCCTGTTCCTGTTTGATGAGATAATTCGGTATTTCTGATATAATATTGATTATTTATAGGGTTTTCATCATAATTGATGTCAATGATCCTCATACTTCTAAAAGACCACATGAGGTGCTTGTTAATAATGCAAATTCTGGGATCCCATTCTCAGAGATTCTAGCTAACAGGCCTTGTATATGGCCCAAGAATCTGCATTTTCACAAACACTTCCAGGATACAGGTGGTGCCTGGATTGTACTTTGAGACACACTGATCTATACAACCTCAGACAAGTGCACCATTGGACTTGACCTATAACCTATTTTTTAAAAGCGCATTCTGCATTTTACAGGTGGGTAAACAAGATATTGCACTCTTGAGTTTATCAAGATTATCAATAATTGAGTCAAGCATCACTTCAATTTTACTAGCTGACATTCTGTCCAGCTCAACTTTGAAATACTGTTACCCTAAAGAGGGTCCCCAGCACTTTTATCAAGGTTCGACCTTTTATTAAGGTTCGACCTTGATAAAGCAATACGCAGCACAGGTAGCATGCATGCCCTAGAATGAGAAGGCCCGTTCCAGCTAAGTCAGGAGACACCGAGCAGAGCAAGAAATGGATTTGTTTTCCCATCTAAACCAAATCTGCAACTTTGTCCCATTTTATTTGTAACTAAAACATAACCATTGAGGCTTCATCAAATCTGTCAAATGTTAGCCAAAGATACACTTGACGTGGAGTGAAAGTATCAGGAATTTTTAAACATTTAACTCCTAGTGTGTATTAGTATGAAACCAAGTTGAGCAGAACCCATTAATGTCACAGTGATCGGTTACCAATGGAAATAAATAATTCATGATGAAGGGAATTAGTCTAATTAGCAGGCAGTTTGAGTCCTTTGATAAAACCCAGCTCTAATTCCGTGAAGGGCAGGAAGTGCTGTCATCAGTCAGCCCTGAAAAGATTAGCATCTATTATGAATGAGGTTCGACACCCTAGCGAAGTCATGTGTGTCCTGGAGACAAACTTAATATGTTCCAGAATGGGACACAGTTTGTCTCACCAACACTTCACGATTCCTACCAGGCTATTGTATGTAATAACAAGCAAAGATCAGCGCTCCATCCTGTCACTCGCCTCGCTGTCCATCATTCCGACAACTGTGCAAATATATTCTCCATGCAAAATAGGGAGTGTGCCCTGAATACTGGTAAAATTGCACAAGATGTCAAAGAAAATATGTGTTACTTTCTCGCTCACCAAAACAAACACTCAGAACCCAATGTCAGTCCTGAAACTGACGGTTTTGAAGACGGTGGGCAATATAGGATGTCAGGCTTGGTGTATACACATTTCATCTTAAAAACTATTGTCAGGCCTTCTGGGAAATTTGCTTCCCTACTTATCTCTCTCTAGATATTGAAGTTACAAGATCAATCATAGGCTTCCAGCTTCTGCAACTGCAAATAAATGGAGATGAAGGCCCTAAGCAAAGTAGCTGCTGGAATTCCAAACTAATAATATGAGGGAAAAACAAGGAAAAAAATGTAGGGTTTTTTTGTTTTCTTTTTTATTACAGTGCACAGATGGCTTGGATCACTGGAATGGTTCAGTTCTAGGAAGATTTAGGTAGTTTCTGAATCGTATGTGGCCTGATGTATCTAAAAGACGTTGACTGTTCCACACTCTGCAAGCCCCACATTATTTTGCAGCCCACAAGCTGACGCGGCATCAGCTGTGTTTCCATTTTTACTTATGAGCCTTTTGAAATTACATGTTTCCATTTTGCAATTTGATGTAATAATGAAGAAACTCCAAATCTGTAAGTTATTGTATTGCTTGTTTTTATTGTGTAAAATTAATTGCTTCATTTATTTATGTCATTAAGAAGGGGGGTACCATTTTGCACATTTTATCATTTGCTGTAATAATTAACATGCCAATAACATTACAGACGCCTTGGAAATAGGACGGATCAAGCCCGAAAGTCTGAACAGCATGTAACATGGCAGCCCCTGTAGTTAGAATGGCTCTTCCCAAAAGTGTGGTCAAGAATGTTACATCACGTGAGTCTTACTAATCCTGAGGAGCATATACTGACTTGTGGAAATGGGTATGTTTCAGTCTATACAAGAAGTGGCTTTTATAGAAGCAAAAGAGTATCGTTCTCAAAAATTGTAATCCAGTTGTCCAAACACAGTTGAAACAGGCATTGAGACTGTAGATTTAACAAGGGCTGCACAAACTCGGTGCTGACAACTTACTTAGATTTGAAAAGATACCTTGGTAAATACTTGGTACAGATTCTTTAAAACTAGCTGTTACTAATAGGGATTAAAGATTGGCTATTTTGGTGGCTATTTCCCTGGTGGCGCAGTGGTTGAGAATCTGCCTGCCAATGCAGGGGACACGGGTTCGAGCCCTGGTCTGGGAAGATCCCTCATGCCGCGGGGCAACTGGGCCCGTGAGCCACAACTACTGAGCCTGCGCGTCTGGAGCCCGTGCTGAGCAACAAGAGAGGTCGCGATAGTGAGAGGCCCCGCGCACCGTGATGAGGAGTGGTCCCTGCTTGCCACAACTGGAGAAAGCCCTCGTACAGAAACAAAGACCCAACACAGCCATAAATAAATAACTAAATAAATATATATAAATTTAAATATAATGATAAATAAAGCTCTTCATTTGTGAAAAAAAATTAAAAAAAAAAAAGATTGGCTATTTCTTTCCAACATATCCATAAACTAGAAAGCTAAATCAAAATCTCATAGCTTTGTATTTTACATATTCAGCATCAGAGCAGGTTTGCACAGGAGTTTGGAAAAACTCAAGATCTGAAAAATCTTTAGCATTTGGTGTATGCTTCCTATTATGACCAGTTACGTATACATGTATCTCTTGAAGGCAGGAACCATTTCCTACTCCTCCTGTTATCTTCTACTCCTCCTACAAGTCTCAAGTAGAGAGAAAACAATATAGTTGGTGTGGAGTTGGCTGAATGAATGGACAGAGACTACAGGCCAAGATGCAGTCACCCAATCAAATGTTCCTCCAGATTCCTAGTCAGAGAAGATGACAAAATAAACCACAGAAAGATAACAATCCACACATATCTTAGAACACACCTGTTGCCCAAAGTCTGCTGAGATTGTAATGACTGGTCCTTGCAGCTCCAAGACCCGATGGTCTGCAGCTCATTTTAAGTCCTGGCTACAGAGTTCCATTCTGACAGTTTCTGTCCCCTAAGCTTGAGGTCTCATGCTCAACACTCCCCTTGTGTTCTCCTGGGAGCTCTGACTCCAGGAGAAGAAAAGCCTTCCAACCGAGACCCTAACTACTCTCAAAGGTCCCTGAACGGAGACCCATAAAAGACTGCAGGTATTTTGATAGCATTCTGCAAGAAATTTCTTTTTTTGGGAACCCAGAACATTAATCCAAGTCTCATGCCTCCTTAGAATTCAGTTCTCTTTAGCTGGGTGATATTTAAGATAATATATACTAGGGCAGACAGTTCAAAGATCCTAGGAATGTTGGCTACTTGAATCTAGTAAAAATCACTAATTTAGATTAAGTGGAAAAACCCTGTCTGAATTAGTGGAGAATATTAAATACAGAATTTTTTAAATTACAGTTTTGTTCATTTCAAGTAGTATGAATGAGCCTGAATGAGCCAGCAGAACTCTGAAAATACCTGCGTTAACAACCCAGTTACACAGACATGGAATTAGGATGTCATTTGCTTGTGAATAATAACTCTAAATCAGTGGTTTTTAACTTAACGAGGTATATTGAAAGCTGTAGCCCTTCTTTCCAGAACAGCATACAAGTGTCCACACAAATGAAATTTAGGCACAATTTCTTTAAGAAATCTAAGGTATTCTTTGTCTTCTTAGGTATATTTAGGCAGTTATTTCTCAATGGGTCAAAAGTATATTTCAGTTCTAATACCTAAAGAAATTACTACCAATAATGAGTCACCCAAACCCAAATTGATCAGTTTTTAATTTTATCTCCCACTTTTCTATTTCTATAATTCTATTTGGCCCTCTAAGAAGTTCCAAAGTCACGATATTTTACAAAGTGAGATTCCAAAGAGCAGAACACATGTAATAGGTTCTCATCAGTGGTGAGAGATGGAATGAGAGAGATTTTCAGAACTAATAATTTTCGCTTTTACATACAATGACAGATTTGGATAACTGCCTCCTCAATATCAATCTTCTCCTTCTTTCTGGTTAACATAACCCCAATTTTATTTGAGGGTTAAAAACAAATTCACCCTTGCAGGTTCCCTTGCAGCCAGAGTCAGTTATATTGAATTACAGCCAGGGGAAGTTTCTGGGAGGTAGCTCTGGAAATTACCTTAACAAGGACTCATTATCCTTGCCTATTTCATTCACCCTTTTGCCCTTTGCCTAGAATGCAAAGATGAAGTCTGGAGTTCTAGGACCCGTGTGACAGCCATGAGGAAAAAAGCCACACACAGGATGGCCGAGTGGAAATAGACATGGAGAGTGAGACAATGACACCAGTCCTGCACCGATGCATCTCTAGACTTCATGTGACATGACCAAAATAACTCCTCTCTTTTGTTTAAGCTGCTGTTTGATTGGGTTTTCTTTTATTTGCAGCGCATCTACATTCTAACCAACATATCTATATCTATGCAATCAGCCATGATGAAGCTGGGTTCCATGGGCTTCTAGAGCCGTGCTTCTCAAATTGTAATGTGCATATAAATCACCTGGGAATTTTGTTAAAATGCAGACTGACTCAGGAGGCTTGGGATGGGGCCCGAGAGCCTGCGTTCTAAGGTGTCAAGAGAGGCTGATTCTGCTGGTCTATGGATCACCCTTTGAGTAATAAGGCTCTAGAGGGTGTATAAATTGAATGCAAATGTCATCCATATGTGATTTCTTTTTAATGGTGAGAGGGCCTATTGTTTTCAACAGATTCTCAAAGAGATCAGTCAAACAAAAAGATGTAAAACAGATATTATACGGGATTAATTGACAACAAAAGAAAAGGGCCATGATGAGTATCAGATTCAATTTCTCATCCCTGCGGTCTTGAAGGGAAGAGCAGATACACAATGAACTGGCTGTTCTATACCAGTCCCTACCCAGCTCCTTCCTCACCCTTCTTTGCCCTTCTCTGGGCTCTCGGAGGAGGACCCTAGGAACTCCATCACCTGGACTTCCTTATCAAACAGTTCTGACTGGGTGATGCCCAGTGGAGGTACCAGCAGGAGGTCAAAGCCCTGGAGAAAAGAGAGGTAGATTTTTCCCTCCCCCATTTCCATCCTGGGAGTCAGATCTCCGGATCACACTTCTGGCGGTAACTATGATCCTCCCCAGCCCCTCTGGGAGGCCTCTGCCCTCACTGGGCTCTGGCAATGGTGTTCTTCTCTCATCTCCTCAACCCAAGGAGTAGTTCCTGTAGGCTCTGAGGGCTTCAATATCCCTTGCCTGCCCACACCTCCGAGGTAGTCCCTTCATATAAATCTCTTCACCTGAAACTTCTGGAATGGATTCCACTCCCTGCTGGACCCTGAATGACGTACACAGCAGCTGCCCTCTGGGTCACCAGCCCGGCGGCCACCTACCAGTTCCCAGTTTGGACTTCTCTCTCTAGAGCTCCAAACTGTTGGCCACTCTCACACCTCTCTGTCCTCAAGGTCGCCCTGCTATGGTTTGCTGAGCTCCGCAGTGGGAGGAGATGAGAAGCAAGCAGCAGCCTCATCCAGCCACTGACCCTGTCAGCCCGACCGTCTGCCTCCACCCAAACCCTAGCACCTATAAGATTAAAAAAACAAGGGACTTCCCTGGCGGTCCAGTGGTTAGGACTCTGCGCTTCCATTGCAGAGGCCCGGGTTCAATCCCTGGTCAGGGAACTAAGATCCTACAAGCTGTACAACCAAAACAAAAAAACCCAGATTCCTTAGCAGAGTATGAAGGTCCCTTTTCAGCCTCATTTTCAACTTCTACTCATGTCCTGCCTGGGTTCACACTGACCCATTTGTTGCTCCCTAAATACATCTTGCTACTTCAAGCCTCTAAACCTTTTCTCTTGCTGTTCCTTCTTCCCAGAAGGGGCCTCTCACTCTTTAGTTACCCAGAAAATTCCTACTTGGACTTGAAAATTCTGCCAAAGGTCACTCCCATGGACAGTTAGTTCGGTCATTCTGTCCATCCTCTGTACTTTCAGAACATTCTGTACGTGGTTCCTTCCACCCATCGCTCAGTATATTGTAATTTGTTTGTTTATAGGTCTGTGTTCTCTATCTGACTGAGCATGCTGAGGACGTGAACGACAGCTTATTCAACTCCACCTCCCGGGTATCTGACACGTGGCAGTGCCCTTTAAGTATGGGAGGAGGGAAAGGGGTAAAGAGAGATGGAGAAGCTTTGGGACCATTTGTGTCAATTTTATCAGCCTCTCTTCTACGGAAGCCGGAGTAGTAGTGCCCCACTTCCATCTTCCAAGGGTCTTTATGTTAAATTGTTTAAGTGCCTTGGACCTTGGAAAGATAGGAAGGGCTGAGACTAGATCCCAAAATAGTCACATTAAGCAGGACTCACTGTCAGGGCAAGATGCCGCTCAGTGATGAGAAGTAAACAAGAGGTATGATTAAATGCTCAGGGGCAACCCATTTATATCATTCCCCTGGAAATTCCTCAAATGACCTACAGTTTTTTCTGCTGTTTCCACAATAATTGGTTTTTTACATTGGTACAATATTTATCCTTCACAAGTCCCCTGATTTATAAAATATAAACTGATGAAGAGAGGGGAAAACTATGGGTACCATAGAAATTCATTTAGTATTCATAATGGTGCCCTAAAAGATAGCCCAAGAAGATGAAATAGCTTCAATAATTACCATCTTCTCTCCCTCCCCACCAATAACCCCGTGTCTTTATCCTTACTTTGCATACGCCCATGCTTGACCCATATGTGCCGTGTCTTTATGAGCCAAACATAAAAACTCAAATACTCATTCTGTATCTCTTTTGTTTCTCTCCCTGCTTCATCTCCCCGGTAAAATCTCCAACAACAATGAGGCAATGTGTTGCCGCGACTCAAGACACACCAAGTATCATTCACAGCTAAATCTGCATTACTTACAGGGAGAGCTTTTGTTCATCTTTATGAAGTGAGTGTAAGGGCCCTTAGTGATTCAGGCCCCACTGGTTGTTAACATTGTGGTGTTGTATCATCCTTCCTGTTGCGCACAGCAATGCCAGTGACATCTGTCTCAAAGCCAACTGTCAACGTCTTCTTTAGAACCTCTGTGTTCATCCTGCCGCCTTCACTTGCTTGCGGGCAAGTGTCAGAGTCCCCAGATGGCCATTCCCTAGAAAGTCTCTCACCAGGACCTATAAGTCGTTTATACGGACCACAAACACTTCCCAAACTTTAGAGTCTCGGAACTCCAGAATGGCGTCTATCGGTCTTGCCACAAGCTCATTGCTTACGTGTGGTCTTGGAAGAACTTTCCTTTCCATTTCTCTCTCCCTGAGAGCCATTAAAAGAGGACGAGGTGGCAGCTGCTTTCCAATTCTCAACCAACCTCCCTGACCACCAATTCAGTCTGAAGAGCATCCTGTCCTGTCTCTTGGGAATTTTTCACTCTCACCGTTTAGAAATAATCTTACTTTGATGTTAACATTGTGTTTGAAGAGTAGGGTTTTTCCATCATTCTAAATACAAAAAGGAACGAATTCTGCCAGGGAATTTATCTGGACTCAAAATGAAAGCAAAGCTTGTCACCCAGATTTGGGTCCTAGTTAGGAGCTATTGGAGGAGAGGAGCTGTGGGGCGAGAACGATGTGCTTTTCTTTTCCCTTTCGGTCGTTTCTTTTCTGCCTTATTATTGTGAAATGCACCGGGTGTGGCTGCTCTCCGCCCCTCAATAACACCTTTCCCTTTCTTTCTCAACATAATAGTACCTCTAATTTTTGATCGGCTCATGGCCACCTAGAGAAAAAAGGCTGTACTTCTCATCCTCTCTTGCAGGTAAAGTAGTGCATATGACTCACCTTTTGAAAATGCAGATTCTGATTCAGAGGGTCCAGGGCTGTGGCCTGGATTCTGCATTTCTGACTATCTGCCCGGTGACATCGGTGATGTGGATGCTGTAAGTCCATGGACACTGCTCTGAGCAGCAAGGCCCAGAGCACGTCGGCAATATCTTATTCGTGGATCCACTTCAGCTCATAACAACAGCAGAAATACAGCTGACCAATCCGAACTCAAATATGTTCTCACATCTTACACCTCCTCAGGAAGCTAAAGCGAATTAGAAATTGTTACTATTGGAGGTGGGAGAGAGTCTTCTTAGCAGATTAGAATCTTCAATGGATCCAGGACTCAGCTACCTATTTGCGATGCTCCAAATTTCTGAGTGTCTGGCATGGACAAACAGCCATCTCTCTGGGTAGTTCCATGTTACAGAGTCTGAAGGGAGAGTTAAAGTCAGGAACCGTGCGTTGCCGATTTCCCAGAAAGCAGACTGTGAAATGGACATCAGCAAGCAGTATGTTCTTGGCATCAACCCATGTGGATAGAGGAAGCAGGAGTGGGCAGCAGACATTGAGCTAGGATGCAGACACAAGGAAGTCCTTGTCACCAGGAGCCCTGAAGGTGGGATGACCCTTCGGAGTTGTCCCAAGTGGAACCAGGGAGCCAGGGCTTTCTATCCTTGTGCTGATCAGTACTGGATAGAGGGTGACCCTGGCAAGAGCATGACCTTGAGCAAGAGCGTTTTCTTATGCAAGGAGATGACTGCTGGGACTGTCCAGAAGCTGATGGAATAGGGTTTTTATTTCTGAAGGGGGATCTGGGTGGAGCATCACTCTGCCCACCACAGCCTGCTCTCTGGAGGCTCCCAAGGATCATAGGAAAGGCTTCCCCTGGTCTTCAGAGCTAGAAGTCTGTAGCTGACACCATAAATCACCCTCCAAACATCAAATGCTCACCCCTCTTCTTCCTTGCTTCAAAACCTCAATTTTATTCACCCACTGTCAAGCATTCACGGCCTTCAATGAGGATAGGCTCTACCTAGCCTCCATTTATGATAGTCTCATTCTCCTTACTAGTGATGATTTGGACCCAGTAAAAGGACATAATTATGGCCAATGAGGCTTGAAGGGAAGTCTGATGTGGGCTTCTGAAAAAAGAAGTTCCTCACTCTTAGGAATGTGAGAGAATGTCCCTCCTGTCTCTTCCTTGGATCAATGTTATTATGTCTACATGTGATGGCTGGAACTGCAGCAGCCATCTTGCAACCATGAAGGTAAAGGCCTAAAGACAAAAACCAGATGGCAGAATATAAAGATGGAAAAAAACCTGGACCTTCAACAGTGTCACTGAGCCAATCCATTATTCCACCCTGGAACTGCCTTTTCCGGACATCTCATTATGTGAGCTAAAAAATGACCTTACTTTTTAACCACTGCAGTTTTTTGTTTTTAATTATTATATACAGTTGAAATATCTTAACAAGTTCAATGCTCAATCAATACTTACCGAATGAATAATCGAATGAATGAATGTCAAAGGGCTCAACCACCTCATGTGAGGCAGAGTGGCACAAATTTTATCATTTTATAGTTTCATTCTGTTCTGTGTGGATTTGGAGCAAAGGGGTACAGGGCAGAGAAAGAGATGGAAAGAATACTTGCACTTTGGACAGAGGGAGTCTGATTGTTTATAGTGGGGCTGGATTTAGAAAATCTCTATAAAGGTGCATGGAAAAAATATGTCCCAGCTGTGGTCCAGCTGCTCCGGCAGGGGCGGTGTGCTGATGGAGGATGTGAGTCACACCTTGAGAAATAGAGCAACGATCAAACCTCATCTGGGAGAGCTGAGCACTTCATGTGAATTATATCTTAGAAATAGCCCTGCATTTGACAGTTGCTAAACCTCATGCCAGCTACTTTGTCTTTCATTCTATAATTAAACAGGATTCCTCTTCTTGGGTTTGGAACTTGCAGGAACTCCATCTTTTGACTAATTCACTTTCAGATCAGTGCTGTGTCTTGATGTATTACAGCGATAGGCTGTGCACGCATGTCATCCATCATAGCAGTCAGCTGTGCTCTCGGCACAGAGAAACCGAGCCAGCTGTTGTTCTGACACATCAGAGCAGTGCAGTACCCACGCCTAGGACATCCATGATCTAGTACTCCAAGATGGCACTGTCCAGAATAGAGATAGTCCTGGGGCGCATGGAGCATCACGCAGACTTGACAGAGACCTACTCGGGGCTGGGAAAGACTTTTCTGTTATTGAGTGGTTTGAAATAGATTGGTTTCCCAAGACCCAACTCAGTGGTTTTAATAAGGGGGTACAGAAGCATTCACATATATTGCTATTATTGATCAACTCAGGACATCAGTTTCTTAGAAATGTATTTCTGAAAAATCCAAGTCATCCCCGACAGCATTTTTTTTTTTTTTTTTTTTTTGGTGGTACGCGCCTCTCACTGCTGTGGCCTCTCCCGTTGCGGAGCACAGGCTCCGGACGCTCAGGCTCAGCGGCCATGGCTCACGGGCCCAGCCACTCTGCGGCATGTGGGATCTTCCCGGACCGGGGCACGAACCCGTGTCCCCTGCATCGGCAGGCGGACTCTCAACCACTGCGCCACCAGGGAAGCCTCCCGACAGCATTTTATGTATCTTAATCTTTATTGTTGATGATTGGAATTGTCTTTACACAGGTCTTTCTTTCAACTCAGCAAATGATATAGGCTGCTGGTCCAACATCGGGGCACCAGTAGGAGATGTGTAAAAAGGAACTGTTTAAATATTGGCTGCTGAGAATTTGCTGAAATCATCTACTTCCAGTTTGCTTTCTGTTCCTCAAGTGAACACTTAACAATCAGTACCTGCACTGCCTTGGTGCTCAAGAGCACAAATGAAGTTACCTGAATCACTGACCCGAAACACCTAGGAAAGTAGAGCTGCCCCTCAGTCACGCTCTCCTATTTACCCAGCCTGACCAGGACTGGCCTGTCTGAAGAGGGAATTGACCCGGAAATGATAAGATTTGAAAACGAGTTATAAAAACTCCAAACCGTTGATAATCAGATAGTTTTCTCTCTCATTTCTAAAGAGGCCACATATATGTAAGCAATTCCTCGGTTCCTCCAGTATCTTTCAAAGCTATTTTCCTGGCTGTGACTCCAATGGCACAAGATGGACCCCTTTGTACCTAAATCTGCCCATCGGCAAAATATCAAAGATGTATTCACAACGGTAGTGGCCAAAAAGAGGTGACCGCTTAGAATTGGAGGAGGCAGCACTTTTGGTAATCTTACAGTCCTATCTATTTCTTCTTTTTTCATTGTGGAAAAATACACATAACATAACATTTACCAGCTTAACCATTTTTAAGTTCACGGTTCAATGATATTAAAAAATTCACAATGTCGTACAACCATCACCAACTCCAGAACTGTTTCGTCCTCCCCACCTGAAACTCTGTAGCCATTAAATACTCCCTCCACTGCAGCTCCCGGAAATCACCATTCTACTTTCCGTCTATGAATCTCACTGCTCCTAGTACCTCATAAAAGGGTAATCCTACAGTATTTGTCTTTTTTGTGACTGACTTACTGCACTTAGCATAAGGTCCTCAAGGTTCATCCATGCTGTAGCACGTGTCAGAACGTCCTTCCTTTCTGAGGCTGAGTAACATTCCGTCGCACGTGTGTACCACGTTTCGCTTATCCATTCATCTGTCGATGGACGCTTGAGTTGCTTCCATGTTTTAGCTATTGTGAATAAACCTGCTATGAATGTGGGTGTACAAATGTCTCTTCAAGACATTTGTACATGCAAATGGAAATCAAAAGAAAGCTGGAGTAGCAATCCTCATATCAGATAAAATAGACTTTAAAATAAAGAATGTTACAAGAGACAAGGCAGGACACTACATAATAATCAAGGGATCAATCCAAGAAGAAGATATAACAATTATAAATATATATGCACCCAACATAGGAGCACCTCAATACATAAGGCGACTGCTAACAGCTAGAAAAGAGGAAATCGACAGTAACGCAATCATAGGGGGGACTTTAACTGAACTGCTTTCAGTTCCTTTGGGCATATACCCAGAAGTGGAATTACCAGATCACATGGTAATCCTCTTTTAAATTTTTGGAGGGACTGCCTTTCTGTTTTTCACAGCAGCTGTACCATTTTACACTCCCACCAACAGTGCACAGGGTTCCATTTTCCCCACATCTTCTCCACACTTGTGATTTTCTGTTTGTTTTTTTACAGTAGCCAACCTCATAGGTGTGAGGTGGTAATCTCGTAGTTTTGATTCACATTTCCCCAAGGATTAGAATCCTATCTATTTAACAACAAAGGTTTAATTTTGCATAAAAAGGAAAGCTAGCCAAATAGTACAGAAATGTTCGATTCAGAAATCCTTCATTCTTTGCTACTCTCTATATGGCCAAAAAATAGTGATGATGATGATTTCCATAAGTAGAACATCCATGATAAAATTTTTAGCACCTCGATGGAATTAAAATGTCCAGTCAGCAATTTTGTTTGAGGTTTATTCTCCCCATACCTGCCAGCTGGAATAAAGTCCCCCGTGTTTACACAAGCACAGAATTATCACCGTTCTTACCTCCCCACCAAGAAAAGAAGTATGGGAGCCCGGGGTATTTATTTTAGAAAAGCAGTGAAGGCTATATCTTTGACATAGCTATACTACGTGGGGTGAGCAGTCTGTCCCAGTTTGCCTGAGACGTTCCCAGGTTTAGCATGGCAAGTTCTTGTCCTAGAAACCCCTCAGTGCTGGGCAAACTAGGCCGGGTGGTCACCCTAGCGGTAGAGCCTCAGGAACGCACACTCGGGGACAGTATAATTAAGCCGTAAACCAGGCCATCTGTCTAACCCTAGACTATTTCCTCCTGTGCAAATAAGAAATAAAATGTCATGCAGAGAAAGATACAGCTGGAACTAGGTTAAAAAATGGGTTTGCAGTCAGCACAGCTCTTCACAAAGGGCCTTCACAGAGGCTCTGAGAGAGAAGAGAAAGGGATATAACATTTATTAAGCAGTGATTTTAGGCACTTTACCTAACACATTCATATAATTCTCACTACCCTGAGGTAAATGTTGTTAATACGATTTTTTGCAGAGCAGAGCGCTGAGACTGAGAGAGGTTGTGTAACTTTCCTAAGACCATGTAAGTAGCAAATTAGCGACTTGAACAAAGGCCTTCCTGCTCCCTATAGCAACCTTAGATGCAGATTGATGGATACAATTGTAGGAGGAACCGGGCCCCAAATAGACTGCTCTACTGCTTGTAATTCTCTCATCATAAAATATATATTCTTGGATTCAGAAAATCTTAATAGCCTCCAATTGAAAGGCAAAGGTCCCTATAAAGAGAACCTGAAGGGTTAAGAGTATTATAAGCTAACCTCTCTCTTAGTAGCTGATCTCCTTTTAGATGCTAAATGACAACCAGCTGAAAGCAGGGTGCTGCAGAGGTGCCTTGTGTATATGGGGTGTTGATAACAGAAAGGGAAGACGTCAAAGATCAACTTTGCTTCTCAAAGACAGAAGAAACCAATATTGAACGCTCTTCTTTTATTACATAACAAAAGGGCATGGATTACGACGTAAGAGTAGAGTTCCAGTTCCGGTTCTGTAACCACCCCTGGGTGACTCTGGCCAGCCTCTATCCCGCAGACATGAAGGGGTTGAGCTAAATGATGGCTATGAGCAGTCCCTTCTGGGCTAAGGCTGTATAGCTCCACAGAAATGTGGTAGAACCTTAGATTCCTCAGAAACCAATTCTCTAGTTCTCACCTCAACCTGAAAAGTTAGTGGGGTAGATACATGATGTACAACTTCCTTCTTAATCCTGGAAGCAGCAGGGTGACAGTGGAAAGAACCTAGATTTGAAGTTAGACCTGGGTTAAGATTCTTGCTCTGCCATTTGAAGCTGTAACTTTGGGGAAGTGACCTCTTTAAATAGTGTTATGCTTACCTGTAAAGTAGCAATAAACCAACCAACTCACTGTTTTGTCAGGAGCATTAAATGGGGGAACATATGCAAACCCACATCATAACGGTTCGCCCTGACAGCTCTCACGCTGCAGCTTAGCCCTCGGGAAGCAGCTCCCAGCTCTTCCTAGCAGGGCCCTGGGCCGCAGCCTCACTGTGTGAGAAACAGGCCCCTTGGAGCCCTCCACGTTGGCCTCCCCGTCTGGCCTCCATTCTGACCATCGGTTGTCCATAGCCCTGCTCTCCACGGCCTAGGCTATCACCACTACTTCTGCTCTGATGAGGGAGGCGTGGGAATGGCTCTCTCCCTAACACTTCTACTCCCAGTTTGGGCCGGCTCTCTCCCAATTGCCTAGGGCACTGCAGAGACCAGGCCATAAGTTTTGTCTGGGCTAAATTTACAGAAGTTTATGAAAAGGATTAATGAAAGGGAAGTTCCAACTCAGAGAACATTTCAACACCCCCCGGATCCACCCCGGGGTCTCTAAGAGGCCCTCTCACTGCCTCAACCCCACTTGATTCCCAATCGACCCACTAAGGCCAGAAAACTCCAGGCCTCTCCCTGCCTTTGGGCCTGGACCAAACTGAGCCCTGGCCTTATAGAGAAGACGGTTCGTCTTCCTGTGAACTACCTGAGGCTTCTCAGCCTTCTTGAGGATTCATTTTTAACCTCAGGATTAGCCTCTTTTCAGATGAATGGAGCAACCATTCCCTAGAGAGGAAACTCCTTCCACTCCCACAGGGGTGTGGTCCAGCCCTGAGCTACAGCCAACTTCTCTGTCTTTCCCAAAGTCCAGGCTAGTGGGCTACAGTTGGGTGCCTGTGGGATACCACCACACTTATCCCAGTTCCTTTCTATATTTTCCTCCTCAAATAATTTTTTTTAATTGTTGAATAAAATTTTACCCAGAGTCACATTATTACATGTGCAAATGATGACCCAAGGTCCGTCTTAGGTGAACATGCCCCTTCCCTTTACCCATTGCTAGAACATGTGTCTCTCCAAGCAGGTCAATGCTGGTGAGTACTGCAGTCAGGGAGCCCTGATCCACTGGGCATCTCTCCCCCAAAGGAGCCTTCAGAAAAGCCACAGAACTCACCCACTGCTCCCACATGCTGCCCCCTCAACCTACAAAGTGGGCAACACCCCACCCACACGGCTCAGACCCACCTTCGGACCCTTCCTAGCTCCAACCACTTCCTGTTCGTGGTCTGAACATAAGAGAACAGAAGCATACTCTCCTGCATTAAAATATTCCAGATTGGCTCTCAAGTAAAAGTTACCTTTGATTTAAAACTAACCATTCACTTCTGTGAGGTACCTTAAGTAGTCAAATTCATTGAGACAGAAAGTAGAATGGTGGTCGTTAGGGGCTGGAGGTGGCAGCGGGGGGGGAGTAGTTCTTTTATGGTGGTTTAGTTTGGAAAGATGAAAAAGTTCTGGAGATAGATGGTGGTGATGGTTGCACAGCAATGTAAATGTACTTAATGACACTAAACAGTATACTTAAATATGGCTAAATGGTAAGTTATATGTATTTTACCACAATTTAAAAAATAATCTAACAGAAGAAAGATCTCAGATGTTTCCTGAGACTCTGCTATGGACTGAATGTTTGTGTCCTCCCAAAATTCATATGTTGAAATCTAATCCCTAATATGAAGCTATCAGGAGGTGGGGACTTTGGGAGATGGTGAGATCCTGAGGGTGGAGCCCCCATGAATGGGATTCACGCCCTTAGAAAAGAGACCTCGGAGAGCTTCCTCACCACTCCACCCTGTGAGGACACATCAAGAATATGGCCATCTAGGAGCCAGGAAACGTGTTCTCACCAGACATGGAGTCTTCTGATACCTTGATCTTGGACTTCCCAGCCTCCAGAACTATGAGAAATAAATGTTAGTTGTTTAAGCCACCCAGTCTGTGGTGTTTTTCTTACAGCAGCCTGAATGGACAAACACAGACTCACTCCCTGATTTCATTTTAATGAGCAGCCCTTCTAACTCTGAATGCTAAGTGCAGGAAAAGCAGCAAAGGAAACAATGAATACAGCTCCTGCTCTGGAGTAGCTTAAAAGCTGGTGTAGAGAGAGTACTTCCTTGTAAAACAGGTAAGAAAATGCATGCAGGAAAAAGTGGGCACATAGTCCTGAAATGTGCGGTGTTTCCAACTTTGCACGTGGACCCAGCGTAAAGGAGGCAAAGGCAGTCTTGTGTGTGTTTCACAGGAAAATGGTTTCTCCATCAGAATGGAAAGAGGCCCTTAGTGCTTCCTTACGCTTCTGTTCGGAAGACAATACAGTGTAATCATTAAAGCCCTAGCATCAACCTGCCTAGGTTAAAACACTGGCTATGTGTCCTTAAGCCATTAACCTAGTCTCTCTGTGCCTCAGTTTCCCATCTTTTAAATGGGAAAAATAATAGTATCTACCTCATACGATCATTGCATGAATCATGTGAACTGACTAGATCTCACTTAGCCAATAATAAGTAATCAATGTTATTGGCTATTATTCCTGGCTAGGCCACTGCACCCCTTTCCAAGTGAAGATCAAATTAAATTTGAGGTTTAGTGTTATAGGTCTGCTTTCTTAAGTTTCTTTTTTCCTTAGACTATCAAACTTTCTTCCTGAGCAGTGGTTTTGACAGACGCACATATCAAGAGACTTTACACTCCTCAGGGTTACTTTGAAAATTTCCTGGAAAATCTTTTTTTTTCAGCCAAAGAAATTTTGATATACAAAGAATATCATTAATATGCAAATCAGCATACTGTAAAATTCATTTTGGTGCTGCAGAGGCACTATTTTTATAAATACAGAAACATAATTATGCATCCTCTAGAGGACTAAAAATAATTATACAAATTTACAACAAAGCCCAAGGCTGTGTTTCCTTTTAACTGACTGTTTCTAATATCATTTAAATCTTGTTAGAACTTAATTACCAAAGCTCTCTTGTAATAATTCAGGTGGAAGATTTAAAGTCTAAACTTGCCATTCAGAAAACAGAACCTCATCAGAGAAACAAAGACATGCAGGCACTGATTGCCCAAATAGGACAGTGAAAGCTTGGTCAGGATGGAGCCATGTGGGACCTGAGACGGGGAGGCTCATGAAGAGAAAACATTAATATTACATGAGCCATGTTAATTTTTTTAACCTACAATTCCTTAGAAAGACAAGATTACATATAATGATCACTATGGACTATAAACCCAATTAGCCATTTCTACCTCTTCTTTAGTTTTCCTCTGTACTTTCCTTATCTTTTTCAAATTAAGGTAAATATTATTTGGGGGCAGTATTTTTTTCATAACGACTTAATTATCCTTTCTAAAGTCAATCCAGAATATGTGTGTGTGTGTGTGTGTGTGTGTTTCATAGCTAAAGAGTGGCTTCTATTAGTGCAGAAAAGAACAACAAGCAAAGTCATGAGAAAGGGTCCAATTTAGACTGTCTCAAAAGCAATTATTTATTAGCATTTAGAGAAAAGGAGCCCCTTCTTATGAAATAAAAGACATAAGAAACTCAAACACTTGAAATTCAAACACATTTTCACTTACCACTAGTTAACAATAGTTTCTAGGACTTGGAGTTCCCTGGAAAATTAATTAGTCACCTTATGCTATACAGGATAATAATCTGTTTACGTGAGATGTCTCTGACATAGGTGTTATCCATTACGGCAGAAGCTGACCAATTAATTTTCTAAAGAGCTGTAGCAATTCCATTTATGAGATGTCTATACAATGTCGCAGTTCATTCTAGTCACTAAAAAAAAAAAATCAGTCAATTCAGTGAAAAAAATATTAATCAAAATGATTGTTTGACAGCATTTAGACAAATCAGCCAGTTGTTTGAATCTCTCATTTTTCAACCATTTATTTTGGCTTTGTGTAGGTATATAAATATGCATACATGTACTTATGGTAGACGGATCTTTTTTTCTGTTTCAGTGGTTTTCATCCTGCGGTAAGGTATATAGTACTAGAACTTTTGTATATAATATACTTGATGTGAGGGGAGGGGGAGTAAAAGGTGTTACTCTTGCTTCTTGGGTTCATGGACTCTTTATCATCCTCTTTGAATCGAGCCAAGGGAAGTAGCATTTTGACAGAGACAGAGTGAAGGTACCAACTTAGTGGGCAGATTTTTCTATTCTAACCCATCTTCTTTCACGGACACATGATCCTTTGAAAACTTATCCCCATTACTTCATTTCCTCCTCTTAACATAAAATTATGTCATTACTTGAATTCAAGTTATATTTAAAGCCATTTCTTCTTTTGGAAAATTCCAACCTTGAAATGTTTGAACTTTCTAGCCATGCTCTTGACTATCATTTGTAATTTGTCCAAGTGGGACCTCAAATAAATAAATAGACCCGTATATATTGCATATTTGCGAGAAGATCCATCCAGCAATAAAGTGAAGCACAAAGACTGAATCAGTCCCCACAGCATCTCTAAAGCTGCATAGCACAATTCAGGATGATAATTGAAGAAATCCAAGCATATAGTTTCCCTTAATCTCTTTTTATGAGTGATGGCAGACTATTATTCAAAATCTTGAGACTAGATATTTTGGCTTGGCTGCTGAAAAGGGAGAAACCTAAAATCTCTGTGTAGGAGGGTATCATACACAGGCCTTGTAGCCTGTGACCATCTTTCCTTTTGGCCAGTGTGGGAAATCATCTGTGATTTCTGCCCATTGTACGTGTCTATCGCGTTTGCCAGCTAATGTTTAGTAACAAGGGCTGTTTGTTCTTCTTAATAATTTGAACTTTCTCCATTTGTGTTTACCTTCACATCCAAACTAGCACAACTCTGCTCCGAGTTAATTCCCCAATTTCATTATGACCACAGTAGGGAAGGGGAAAAGGATCTGCATCCAAACCACCAGACAGAAAACAATGGGAACAGGCAGCAATCCAAGAGCTTTGGCATGATTTGCAGGAGGAAGCCAGCTCTGATTAATGCTATCAAAATGCTTGTCTTTCCTTTGATTGATATTCCAGGCCCTTGTTACAATTACTGATGCCGGTGACAGCCATCATCAGACTCTTTATGGTTTGCTGTCGGTTGGGCGGGGGGGAGGGTAGGTGGCATGGACTTCACCAGAACATTTGCACACCTGCCTCAGTTTAACCTAAAACCCGTTATTTTGCAAACAAAATATATAAGCCCAACATAGCAATCATTGCTCTTCAATCAAAAACTCTTCAGTTCCCGGGCTTCCCTGGTGGCGCAGTGGTTCAGAATCCGCCTGCCAATGCAGGGGACACGGGTTCGAGCCCTGGTCCGGGAAGATCCCACATGCCGCGGGCCAACTAAGCCCGTGTGCCACAACTACTGAGCCTGCACTCTACAGCCCGTGAGCCACAACTACTGAAGCCCGCATGCCACAACTACTGAAGCCCGTGTGCCTAGAGCCCATGCTCCGCAACAAGAGAAGCCAACGCAATGAGAAGTCTATGCACCGCAACGAAGAGTAGCCTCCGCTCGCCACAACTAGAGAAAGCCCATGTGTAGCAGTGAGGACCCAACGCAGCCATAAATAAATAAATAAATTTTTTTTAAAAAGCTTGAAGAGAGTTACAGTTCAAAAGATAGTGATCATACTTGCTTTCTCAATGTATGTGCATGACTTGGAAGTAATCTGCAAAAATCCTGACATTTCACCTCTAAAGAGTTCAGCATCTATCTCCTAAGCCTAAGGACATTCTCCTACATGACCTGATAGAGTTCTTTAACTGAAAATTTTAGGGAAAAAAATAAAAGAATAGGATTTTTGGGAAATGACTGATACAATTTTAAAATAAGAACTATAAACAATTAACTTTTGTGCCCAAGTGTATCAGCAAGACTCAATGGTGGGATTTTAATCGTTGTTCCCAGTTCCTCCTCACCAGAGATGAATGGAAATCCTTGGCATCTGTGAAATACTGTTGTCTGGTCCTGTCCTGAGGCCTCTATTTTTGTTTTCTTCTTCTTTTTTAACATCTTTGTTGGAGTATAATTGCTTTACAATGGTGTGCTAGTTTCTGCTTTATAACAAAGTGAATCAGTTATACATATACATATGTTCCCGTATCTCTTCCCTCTTGCGTCTCCCTCCCTCCCACCCTCCCTATCCCACCCCTCTAGGTGGTCACAAACTGAGGCCTCTATTAAATCAGGCTCCCTTGAAGCGCTCTTAGGCATCCAGTGCTGCTCTCAGCCCTGAGGTTCCCTTACACCACAGCCCTATTAGGATTTGAAGGAAATTCTGTCTCTGACTGCAGTGGCTTCAAGTCCAAGTAAAGGACATCTATTTATCAACTACACTTAAAGCATATGATTTGCTCTAATACTCTGTCTCAGTCTGTTTGGGCTGCTATAAAAGAATACCATAGACTGGGTGGCTTATAAACAACAAACGTTTATTTTTCACAGTTCTGGAGGCTGAGAAGTCCAAGATCAAGGAATCAGCAGATTTGACACTGATGAGGGACCACTTCTTGGTTCGCGGTTGGCTGTCTTTTCACTGCATCCTCAGATGGCGAAGGGGCGAGGGAGCTCTCTGGGGCCTCTTAAGGGCACTAATTCCATGCATGAAGGCTTTACCCTCTTGACCTAATCACCTCCCATATGCCCCACCTCCAAATACCATCACACTGGGTATTAAGTTTCAACATATGCATTTTGGGGAGATGAAACATTCAGTCTATAGCATGCTCTTTGCTAGACATTGCTGCCAGTTACTGCCCTAGGAAGGACTTCTTTTTCTGTTGCTTTGGGCTTGGAGCTTTCTTCTCTCTCTAAGCATTCTCTCTGAATGTATGTGCTCTACAGTTGCCTGGAAGAAGAACTTCCAGAGTGAAATCTGAGCTGAAATGGATGCCCTATGATTCTGAATAGAAGTGTTATTACCTTTCACGCAATGAGCACCTGCTGGCCCACACTCCCCATCCATAATCTCATTAGGGCAGCCAAGAGCCTTACCATTTAACCATTGCTCTCCCTATATCATGTGAGCCACACCATATGGTTGTTTTTTTTGTTTGTTTGTTTTGTTTTTTTGCGGTATGAGGGCCTCTCACTGTTGTGGCCTCCGGACGCGCAGGCTCAGCGGCCATGGCTCACAGGCCCAGCCACTCCGCGGTATGTGGGATCTTCCCGGACCGGGGCACGAATCCGTGTCCCCGGCATCAGCAGGCAGACTCTCAACCACTGCACCACCAGGGAAGCCCCCACCATATGTATTTATGTTCCTAACAACACAGACGTCAGCACAACAAAATATTTTTATATTTAATCAGATTACTATGTGCAGATTGGAGCTTTTGCTTGCATTTTGGCTCAGATGTTGGATCATTAAACACTAATTCATGGAAGACATATGCCCAAGATGATTTTCTTTCATGAATGGGATTGGTAAAAGGTATGTTTCATTTGCTGTAGGATCCCTCCCTAACTTGTTTGGGAACTTATCTGGAAAGCGAACATGGGAAATAGTTGTAGCAATGCTCAGGGAACAGGACTCCACGTCATTCCAAGAAACGTTCACTGAATGCCTACTGTGTGCCAGGCACTATCCTAGGCACTGAAGATACGAAGATGAACATTCGTCCCTGAGAAATCCATGGTTATTGGGAAAGACACTAATTTCTTAAACTGACTCACTTCAAGTCATTAAGCCATTTGTTCTATTTGAAGATGCAAGAAAGTAATACGGAAATGTTCATTACAGTCTTAGCGACAGCTCTTGAGATAATGCGTTATCTCATTCCATCCTCAAAACAACTCTTTTATGCATCACATGAGGTTGTGCATGTGGTTATTCGGCCAGACTATAGTGTGGGTTTGTATGTGGAAACATATGTGTCAGTGTTTCACTATGAATCACAGTGATTTTCATTCTCATAAAAAATAATAACAAATTAATGGCACAGGAAAATCATCTGCAACTTTTAGATCCACGCATTCCATAAAAGGGTGGATTTGGGGCAGCCAAAGCTTCCCAAGCAGGGTTTATGGTAATGACTCCTTGTGCCCTGACTTCTTACTCCACATTCCCAAATATAAGAATGATTTGGGGACTTCCCTGTGTGGCTCCGTGGTTAAGAATCTGCCTGCCAATGCAGGGGACACAGGTTCGAACCCTGGTCCGGGAAGATCCCACATGCCGCAGAGCAACTAAGCCTGCGAGCCACAACTACTGAGCCCACATGCCACAACTACTGAAACCCGCGTACCTAGAGCCTGTGCTCCACAATGAGAGAAGCTACCGCAGTGAGAAGCCCACGCACCGCAACAAAGAGTAGCCCCCACTCGCCGCAACTAGAGAAAGCCTGCGCGCAGCAACAAAGACCCAATGCAGCCAAAAATTAATTAATTAATTAATCAATTAATTTTAAAAAAAGAATGATTTGGCCATTTCCTGGAGTTCATAGAAGGCTCACCTCTTTCTTTTCCAGATTTCCCTAACATCTGTTCATTTTATCAGCAAAAGTTTGGTGTTTGTCAACACTTATTAGTATAGTCAGTGGGTTGAGATGAAAAGTAATTCATCAGTCTTTGGCCCACTTGCAGATAAACTTTATTCGGTCTTTGGCCTAGTTGCTGATAAATTTCCCTCAACTGTGATGACTATAGCATTATTATAATTAGCCATCCTAGAGAGATTTACCCTACTCTCCAGCACACTACCCATCCGGCTGTGACCAGCGCCACACCAGTCTTCAATCATTTTGTCTTCTTGGCTGCTATAACATCTCCAGCCTCAGGCTGGACCTCTTGCCCTGTACTGCTCTGCACCAACCCCCAAATGCCTCACAGCCACCATCCCCACCCACACACCAGCAATCTGCCCCACAGCATGCACCTTCGCCTTGGTCACCAACAGATCATCCCTCACCATATAGCTATTCCGCAACCTAACCCCAAACCCAAACCCTCCTCTCCTCCCAAACCCTTCTGCTGTGCTCTTAGGAGCTGACTGTCACCAGCAAACTGACCTACATTTTCTTCCTCTTCTAAATGTATCTTCCTGCTAAAGGAAGCCAGGCTGTATCCTCAGGGTGCTACTTCCCGCTGCCCTCTCAGCTGAAGACTGTGTCTCTCCTATTCCTCAAGTACCTCAAGGCCAGGGGGAGGAGCAAACGTTCTCCTGGCTCCCCTTTGCAACGTCTCAGATGTCTGTCCTTCCTCATTCAAAAATCCTAGCTTTTGGGAAGCGAATCATCAAACTTTACCACCTCTGAAGTCATCTCCCTGCCTCCTGGTCAGTGGAGTCACAGGTGATGTCAACACACAGGGCACTACCTACCTCTCCACCACAATCCTATCATCAAAGCAGGAGTCATCCAACATCCTGATGCTCAGCACCCAGCCCTCCTTAGCTCCAAAGTTCTTTCCCTCCACCTCACCTCAGTCACTTACTCACATCGTCATACCCTAGACCTTGTCATTGCCAGTAATTACAACCCTTGTCTCCCAGGCACCACACTCTCCTTATTTTCCTCCTACATTGCTGGACACTTCTTCTCAGTAACCTTTGCTGGTTCTTCCTTATCTCACTGACTCTAAACATTGGAATGCCGCTCGGATTATTCAGCCTCTTCTCTCCTCTATCCACACACATTCTCTCGGGGATCTCATACAGTCTCATGGCTTGGGATAACTTCCAAATTTTTATCTTCTGGATAAAAGAGAACTGAATTAGAGTTCAGGATTCTGAACTCTAGTCCTATATACCCAACTGCTTGTTCCATATCTCAACACTGACATGGTCAAAACCAAAATCTGATCTTCAACCACACTGGATTCTTTCTCAGTTTTCTTCTCTGAGGAAATACCCATTCCAACCTTTCAGTGGTTTAGTCCAAAATTCTTAGAGTCTCCCTTGACTCCTCTCTGTCTCTCACATCCCACATCCAGCCCACTAGCAAACCCTTTTTGTTCTACTTTTATGATATATCCATATTATGACCACTCTTCATCATCTCCAACACTACCACCCAGATCCAAGCCACTACTATCTTTCACCGGGATTATTACCCTAGCTTCCCAGCTGTTCTCCCTCCCTCTGTCCTTGTCCCCTTCTGTATCCTCTCAACACAGCAGGCATAGCGATCCTTTTAAGGGTAAGTCTCATCTCTGCTCCAAACCATCCAATGGTTTCCTATCTTACTCAAGATAAAAGCCAAACCTTTGCAATGACCTACAAAGCCCTCCACATTCTGGTACAAGGAGGCTCCATGAGATCTGCCCCTCACCCCTCACCACCATTATCCCCTGCACCACAACTACTGAGCCTGCGCTCTAGAGGTCACGTGCCACAACTACTGAAGTCCATGCGCCTAGAGTCCGTGCTCCACAACAAGAGAAGCCACCACAATGAGAAGCCCACGCACCACAACGAAGAGTAGCCCCCGCTCACCGCAACTAGAGAAAGCCCGTGTGCAGCAATGAAGACCCAAACGCAGCCAAAAATTTTTTAAAATCTACAAACAATAAATGCTGGAGAGGGTGTGGAGAAAAGGGAACCCTCTTGCACTGTTGGTGGGAATGTAAATTGATACAGCCACTATGGAGAACAGTATGGAGGTTCCTTAAAAAACTAAAAATGGAAATACCATACCAGCAATCCCACTACTGGGCACATACCCTGAGAAAACCATAATCCAAGTCTTCTTAAACTCAACTAACTGCTTGCTATATCCCTGTACCCAAGCAGTTGAACGTTGATGGAGAAAATTTCACAATGATGCTATTAGGAACCATTTCAAATTTATGACCAAAATCTTCAACAAGCACTCAGCACTCTCTGACAACTAAACTTCCCTAGTAAATTCATCAACCAACTCCCAAGATGACTATTATGCACTTTCTCTTCAATTCTCAAATCGCCAACATCCCCTCCCCCTCAACTCTCAGCTGAAGACCTTGTCGTATATTTCATAGAGAAATATAGATGCCATCAGATGAAAACCATTTCAACTTCCCACCTTCCATTCCACACACTTACCTATATCTGTAGTCACATGCCCTGGTAAATGTATGCCCTGGATCCCATCTTGCTCTCCTTCTCTTGGATTTGGCTCCTAAAAGGATTTCCTTTTTTCATGCCCTCATGCAGCCTGTATCTCAGCCACATCATGCTCTGTGCCCTTCTCTGACTCCCATGCCTTGGCTTTGTGCCTTCTCTTCCATTACCAGGCATTTTTCTGCTCCTCTGCTCTACCTGAAAAACTCGTATTCTTTTTCAAGAGCAACACATTACCTCTTTTGTGAAAATATCTACAAATGTTAAGGACAGGATTTTTTTGTTCTTTTCGCTCTCCATAGCATTTCTTTTTTTAAATTATTCTATAATTTTATTTATTTATTTATTTTTGGCTGCGTTGGGTCTTCGCTGATGCACACAGACTTTCTCTAGTTGCGGAGAGCGGGGGCTACTAATCGTTGCGGTGCACAGGCTCTCATGGCGGTGGCTTCTCTTGTTGCAGAGCATGGGCTCTAGGCGTGTGGGCTTCAGTAGTTGTGGCACATGGGCTCAGTAGTTGTGGCTCGCGGGCTCTAGAGCACAGGCTCAGTAGTTGTGGTGCACGGGCTCAGTTGCTCTGCGGCATGTAGGATCTTCCCGGAACACGGCTCGAGCCCGTGTCTCCTGCATTGGCAGGCTGATTCTTAACCACTGCACCACCAGGAAAGCCCCTCCATAGCATTTCATATTTACCTCTGTTACTGCAACATGTTCATTGTAATTATTTGTGTAAACTTGATTATCATATTCAGTTTTCCACTCTACCCATTCCATACTTCAATGAGCCCCCTGAAGCACTTTGGATGCACAAGAGACTACACTGCTGTGGTCCTATGGGTCAACACATTATAGAGAACTACTTTTAATACTGGTCTTTTTTCAGCCCGGTGGGCATATGTCTGTGGGAACTGGCAAGAAGGAAAAGCTGAGTGACAGCCTCAAATTCTCCCTTTCTCTCATGATGCGTTGTTTGGTTTTTTTTTGCCAGAATATCCTCCTTTCCCTTGGTAAGTGATTACCCTACCGCCAAGCACTCCCCACACATCAGCCCCATAGGTTCCTCAATACTAGGATCTACACAGCTTATGCCAGTAGCTGAGGTCTTCAGCACACTTGCTGGTACTTCTGTCTCCCCACAACTAGTCCCTGAGAGCCAGAATCTTGTTCTTGGTGTCCACAGGTCTGTCTGAGCACTGCCATCTCACCTGGCACCTAGGAGCTCAGTGATTGAATAAACTGTTGATGATTTACAATATCTTTCAAAAGGCTTCTAGTTATTATCATTATAATACAATCAAACTGTTTTTCAACTCCCAACTTTTATGTAGGTATAAGGACTAGAGCAGTTTATACATGATCTTGGGATTTCCTTGAAAATATCACACAGTATATATATTTTCTCTAACTGGGATGGATTTAGCTTACAAACATACGCTTGTTATCCCCATTGTTGTGATATATGCATAATTGCTCTCCTCCAAGAATACTTAATCACAGTGGGTGAGGCTTTAAATAATATTACTTAATATATTAGGAATCTGACATCCATCAAAATAACATGGCACTGCCTTATTTATGAGGTCCTATTCAACTGCTATAGAAATGATACCAAGTATCAACAAAAAGGATATATTTGACTTTTCATAGAACTCTCCTCGAAACAGAAGCCTGATTTTACTCAGCATATATTATGTCTCGTATTAGATTGATAACATTTTATCAGCAGCACATACACTAGGAATCTAAGTTAAAAGATTAGACACACATTATAGCTTGAGAAATACATACAGTGTTTGAATTCCCTTTATCTCATCAGAGTTAGATTGAAGAGTCTTTTTATTCACCTTAATTAAGTTCTCTGGAATGTAGTTAAGTCAATGTTTTTTCCTAGAACATTACACAATACGGACAGTATCCTAAATATATTGTTTAAAATAAGACCCGAATGCTTTCTACACTCACTTGGATATGATATAGACAATATAGAAAAACTTGCTCTTGGGTGTGGTATAGTTTATATGATTAAATGCTTTATTCATACTCATACGTCAACCTATTAGTGTGCTGTTAATTCAAATGTTACTATGATGTATTTTATCCCCATTAGCACATTCATCACAGGTGGATGTGAAACTTAGACAAAGGTGTATGTTCTCATTAATGATGAGCAGCCTATTCATCTTACTAGAATGTAATTAATGTTAGTTACAAACCTTAATTTTTCACTGTTTGTCACGACACATATTTAGCATTTCTCCTGTCCTTTATCAACCGGCTCCCTCGTATCACACAGCCAATTCAAAACGACGTATATTTAACCAAATCTGGTGCTTCATTTTTCAAGTATTTTATACATGTATGTTTCTTAATGTTGGTGGTAGTTCCCACACTGAGAGACTTCATGTTGGCTGTAGTGACTGCAAAAACAATATTACAGGGACTGTTTGATCCATCCTATTTTTTAATGTATAAGATTAATATCATTCACTTGCTGAATTAAATGTTTAAACTTATGAAAGAGATTTTCTTATATTCTGCACTACAGCAGCAACTGAATGGAATTGTTTGTTAGGTTTTGGCAAAAAAAAGAGCATTTTTTAAAAACACACTCATTAAATCAAAACTACAATGAGGTATCACCTCACACCAGTTAGAATGAGCATCATCAAAAAATCTACAAACAACAAATGCTGGAGAGGGTGTGGAGAAAAGGGAACCCTCTTGCACTGTTGGTGGGAATGTAAATTGATACAGCCACTATGGAGAACAGTATGAAGGTTCCTTAAAAAACTAAAAATAGAACTACCGTATGAACCAGCAATCCCACTACTGGGCATATACCCTGAGAAAACCATAATTCAAAAAGAGTCACGTATCACAATGTTCACTGCAGCACTATTTACAATAGCCAGGACATGGAAGCAACCTAAGTGTCCATCGACAGATGAATGGATAAAGAAGATGTGGCACATATAGACAATGGAATATTACTCAGCCATAAAAAGAAATGAAATTGAGTTATTTGTAGTGAGGTGGATGGACCTAGAGTGTGTCATACAGAATGAAGTAAGTCAGAAAGAGAAAAACAAATACCGTATGCTAACACATATATATGGGATCTCAAAAAAAGAAAAAAAAAAGTCATGAAGAACCTAGGAGCAGGACGGCAGTAAAGATGCAGACCTACTAGAGAATGGACTTGAGGACACAGGGAGGGGGAAGGGTAAGCTGGACAAAGTGAGAGAGTGTCGTGGACATATATACACTACCAAATGTAAAATAGATAGCTACTGGGAAGCAGCCGCATAGCACAGGGAGGTCAGCTCAGTGCTTTGTGACCACCGGGGGGTGGGATAGGGAGGGGGGAGGGAGGGAGACGCAAGAAGGAAGAGATATGCGAATATATGTATATGTATAGCTGATTCACTTTGTTATAAAGCAGAAACTAACACACCATTGTAAAGCAATTATACTCCAATAAAGATGTTAAAAAAAACACACACGCATTTATAACTAAACACAAAAATACCTATGTATATCTACCGTTCTCTCCACCAGACCCTGTAAAATGTGCTATGTATATGACAACTCATTTAATCCTCATAACCATCCCTATGGGGTAGGTACTGTTAGTCTTCCTATTTCACAGCTGAGGAAATGGAAAGACAGAGAGGTTAAGTAACTTGCCCCAAACCACACAGCTAGTGGGTGATGGCTCAGGGATCCAAGCCCAGGCAGCTTAGCTTGTGCACTTACTCTTGCTGGGCTGCCGTTCATCTTCGTGGTGCCTGAGGAACTTCATTTAATGATAGTACATTGAATATGCATGATGTCTAAGCTAAGGCTCTGAATTTTATTATATTTAAAGATCACTTTTATCATTTTGCTTTAATATCACTCTAATGACATAAATGTGGGGCTACCCTGGTGGCGCAGTGGTTGAGAGTCCGCCTGCCGATGCAGGGGACGCGGGTTCGTGCCTCGGTCCGGGGAGATCCCACATGCCGCGGAGCGGCTGGGCCCGTGAGCCATGGCCGCTGGGCCTGCGCGTCCGGAGCCTGTGCTCCGCAACGGGAGAGGCAACAACAGTGAGAGGCCCGCGTACCGCAAAAAACTGAATAAATAAATAATGACATAAATGTGCTGAGTGAAATATCTATACACTATTTGTAAAACAGTAAACCTTAAGCTCTTGGAGGTCAGCGAAGGCAATTTAAATAACTCCCCATATCTAGACAAATACCTGCACACAATAACTGTTCAATGGATATTTTAGCAAATAAATGGATTTTTAAATTTAGGGTTCAAAAAACAATGAGCGATAAACTTGGGCTTTATACACATTACAATTTTGAGGCTCTACTAGTCAGGTATACCAAAGGTTTTCAGAGGAGAGTCAAGCATTTGGTTGTGTCTCCTCCACTCCAAATACCCAGCTTTAAAATTCATTCAAGCATTTGTATATGTCTCAGAATCTAGTTATTTGGTATTGAAATAGGTCTATTTCTTAATCCACAATTTAGGTTTTCAAAAACTGTAACTCTCTTTACTTTCCTATAACTAAACTATATTTCTATCTCCAAAGAAACTCACACCTTCATTTTGCTCTCTAATGAAAAATGTTTCCAAATTTATAATTAAATCAGGGTTTGCCTAATTGATTCAGGGTAAATTGGGTCCATTTAGGATCTCCCTTTCTCCCAGAGGAGGCTTGTCATCTCTGTTCCCAGGAGTACGTAGCATCATGGCATCCAGGGGAGGCATCTGGTCCTCAACCGGCATCTGCCCACCTTACCTCGGCATCTTCAGAAATGGATGTATCCTACCTGGTTCCCAGTTATCTTCATCTCCACGTGCTGGTATCTCCCGGGGTGGTGATAGTCCTACTGGGCCTCCAGCCACACAGCCCATATCCTTGGCTGGCCTCTCCTCACACCAGCTACAGGGGACCCCCAGGCCAGCCCACTCTTGTCATCACGCCCACGCCATGGTGGGCCATGCAGGGAAGTATTGCACCACTCCAGTGTCCGCTCAGGCCCCGTTACCCACATGCTCCACAGCAGTAAAAGTGTAACTGTGGTCCGTGGGGCTCCACGGGCAGCTCTGTGCTGCTCCCCATGGGGTCCAGAGAACAGAAGGGAGCAGCGTTCCTCTACTCTCAGACCCGTCATCTATCTGAGGGCCTGTCACACACGTACATGTGCACACAGACTCACACACACTTCCATGTATTCTCTCAAACATTTCCTGTTTCATACCCTGACCTTGGCTTAGGTCTTGTGGCTAAGATTTTGAGCCTCACCACCCCTCCCCTGGGGTCTAAGAAAGCCCTCCTGTGTAAGGGCCTAAATGGGCGTGAGGAGATGCAGGACGGGGAAATGCCAGTCCCCGATACCCCGGTCACAGTACTATGTGGAAAAAGAGGAATCTGCGTCAGTAACTGAGTATGTCACCCAGCTCTTTAAACACTTCTCTCATAGCCCTGAAGTTGATTCTTAATCCTCCCTAGTGTTTATTAGCTACTGTATTGATATTCATCCATTCCTTTAAAACAGCTCTCTGCCTTTTCTTCTTTTCTCAATTTATTTTCCAAACAGTTATCCAATGCTGATTTTGTTTGAACATATGGAACTACTATAGACCGGATTAAAACACTGGTTCTCCCTTACCCTGGGGCATGCCTGGCCATATTGGCTGAAAAGCCTTTAAAAATGCCTGAGGACTGGGACTTCCCTGGTCCAGTGATTAAGACTCCACATTTCCAAAGAGGCAGGTACAGATTCAATCCCTGGTTGCGGAACTAAGATCCCACATGATGCACCGCACGGCCAAAAAAATAAATAAATAATATAGAACTACCACATGATCCAGCAATCCCACTCCTGGGCATATATCCCCAAAAGATGAAAACTCTAATTTGAAAAGATATATGCACCCCAATGTTCATAGCAGCACTATTTACAAGAGCCAAGACATGGAAAAAACGCAAGGGCCCATTAACAGACAACCGGTTTAAGAAGATGCGGTATCTATACAATGGAAGGTTACTCAGCCATAAGAAAAGAATGACATATTGCCATTTGCAGCAACATGGATGGACCTAGAGATTATCATACTTAGAGAAATAAGACAGAGAAAGACAAATATCATATGATATCACTTATATGTGGAATCTAAAAAATAATACAAACGAATCTATATGCAAAACAGAAGCAGACTCACAGACATAGAAAACAAACTTGTGGTTACCAAAGGTGAAAGGGAGGTGGGGAGGGATAAATTAGGAGTATGGAATTAACAGATTAAAAAATACTACACATAAAATAAATAAGAAACACTGATTTACTGTATAGCACAGGGAACTATATTCAATATCCTGCAATAACTTATAATGAAAAATAGTCTGAAAAAATACATGTATATATTATTATATATATATATCTGAATCGCTTTGCTGTACACCTGAAACTAACACAATATTGTAAATCAACTATACTTCAATTAAAAAAAAAAAAACCTAAGAAAATTTAAGCGACCTTCTGTATTTTTCCTTAGCTTTAATGCAGATTTGGATGTTGGTCCTGTCATATTGTAAGCATTTTAAATGAGGGGGGAGTTTTAGTAAATATCTTTATGATAAAATATTTCAAACCAAATTCACATTTAGCTATTCTCTGTGTCTCCATATATCTAGCACCCCCAAATACAGCGAATTCAAGAGCACTAAGAACGTCCTTACACAAGAATAAAGATGACGCGTGCCTGTCTTATCGGCCCACCAGCTACATAAACCCACACACCAATATCATTGCAGGTTCCCATGAGCTCATGAGAGGAATCAAAGACCACCAGAGAAAGTTACAAGCTTTTACAATGTTTGCTTTGTTATATGTGGACTTGACTTTTCCTTTTCCAATTGCGTTCAAAGGAAATTTCTGTTTCACTGGAAAATTATTCACCGCAGACCAATAAAGGCATTTTTGGTGGGTTTTTATTGTTTTGTTTTGTTTTGTTTTGTTTAAAATTTTTATTGGAGTATAATTGCTTTACAACGGTGTGTTAGTTTCTGCTGTGTAACAAAGTGAATCAGCTATATGTATACATATATCCCCGTATGTCCTCCCTCTTGCATCTCTCTCCCACCCTCCCTATCCCACCCCTCTAGGTGGACACAAAGCACCAAGCTGATCTCCCTGTGCTATGTGGCTGCTTCCCACTAGCTATGTATTTTACATTTGGTAGTGTATATATGTCCATGCCACTCTCTCACTTCATCCCAACTTACCCTTCCCCCTCCCCATGTCGTCAAGTCCATTCTCTACGCCTGCGTCTTTATTCATGTCCTGCCCCTAGGTTCTTCAGAACGTTTTTTTTTTTTTTTTTAAGATCCCATATATATGTGTTAGCATACGGTATTTGTTTTTCTGTTTCTGACTTACTTCACTCTGTATGACAGTCTCTAGGACCAAGTCTTTGGTGTTTTTATTTTGGAGATGTCATCCTATTTATACCCTGAGAGACTGAAAAGTAGAAAATATTTTCATCTCTGTTTTAAGTAGGGGAGGCACCTATTAGTCGAATCACCTTTCCAACCTCAGGTCAGGAAGATGACAACGTGAAAACATCCATCTCTCTAATACCAGAGCATGTCTTTGAATTTCTCCCTCTTCTGACACACAGAATAAAGTGGTGAGCCAGCCTGTCCCTGCCAACCTGCAAACCAGCCCGAGGTGTGATGCCACCTATTCTTGTTTAATTCACCCCCGACTGGAGGTTAACTGGACGGATGGCGGCAGCCTGAGACTTTGCTTGCAGCAGACCCCAACCTCCGGACAGCAGTGCCCTGAGAGGAAGCAGTGGTCCTTCCTCTGGTTTCCTGCCTTTCCCAGTATGAGCATCTGCCACGGTGGTGGTCTGCGAAGGCTGCTGCCAGGCCGATTGAGGGGAATCAATCTCTCTGCATGGAGCTTTAAACCAGTGTGTCTGCTACACACCAAACCCCTTCTTTCCCTGTCCCAGAAGAGGCTTCCCTGTCGGAACGAGGCTCTAAGCTTTGTGTAATCAAAAGCCTTTGATTAAATCGGACCCAGTCCTTCTACTTGCCATGGTATCCCGTGACCTGGGCAAGCAGCGGGGCTACAAAACAACCCAATCTGTTGCTAGGTGGGCTGACAAAGCCGGGCTAAACACACGGTGGTTTTCAAGCTACGTTACATCTCCAAGTTGCAAAGCTAGCTATAAAGCAAGCCAGGAAAGCATACCCAGAGGTGAAAATTTCTCACAGACAGAGGCCACTCTGCCTCTGAGAGGGCTGTTGTCCTTCCCACTGGGAGTTTTTAAGCCACTTAGGGACAGCGACCATTTGAACAGAAAATTGTTCCTGTTTCTAAATGATTTTTTTTTTTTTAAAGAAAGAAAGGAAAGGAAAGAAAAAGGACCCAGGAAAGATGCTGCTTTTCTGGCATCTAACCCATAAAACACACGTATGGTCACACAAAAAGAGACCGGTTTCTAAGAATTAACTCAAAGAGATACTTGCTTACTCTGCTCTTCACCTGCTGTTCGCTTCGTCCTCAGGCTTTGTTTTTTACCTACCAGTGCTAGGCATCCTCCCTCAGCCTCTTAGCCCTCAACATAGGACCCAGGAGAGTTCTCACTCCCACCTTTCTTTACTGGATCCCACATAACAGCCTCCTTGGAGCCAGAATGAGATCTGTGGGTACCCTGGGTAATCATTTGGGACCACTTTAAATAAGTATTCATTAAAGAATCTTCAGCATTCATGTAGTGGAAGAAAAGATGAGCCCTGAACAGGTGAAGAGCTTAAGAGGACACAAGGGACACAAGGGACAGCCCCCGAGTAAAGCCACAGCCTGGAGTTCAGCTGGTACTCCCCTCCTCAGGTGCACTGCAATTACCATGTATTGTTACTCAAGCACCTTCTCTGCACGGGAGATCTCTCCAAACCTTTCCCCTACCCTAAGGGTATAAAACAGCAAGAGATTCCTTCTAACTATGTGCATTATTCTCCCAGAAATGTACCGTAAATTCAGCGTTCTCCACCCCCTCACATTTCCATTATGTTTAAAAAGCCCTTATGAGCGGGTACCTCCAGGACCCCCCCTGCCTGGCTCAAGCCTGACTCTAGTTCCCATGATCTATCAGGACTTATCTGAGTACAGTGAGATCTGCCCCAAGGGGTGGATTCCACAGCAAAAAACTGAGGGATCCGAACAGCGGCTACTGAAGAGCAGACGCGCAGAGTGAACGAGGATCCGATGCAAGGGGATTAACAGGGTGAGAAGCCACCATCTACACCTGCCCCTGTCTGAAGGCTGGGATCAGCCTTGCGGACACGAGAGGGTCCTAAGGTGAGCTAGCACTCTCAGGGCCCATCACTGCCTCTGCCACACAGAGAGCCCACTCCCCACCCCCCAAGGTCTGGGTCAGTCCACTCACGTCACTCAGATGAGGCTGGTTTTTGCAACAAATGAAGGACTGACATTTGCTTGAGTTCGAGTTTCATCATTTCTTCAACCCACTGGTGCTAGAGTTCCTTTAAAAAAAAAAAAAGTGGACATTGAAGAGCGGTATGTATTATGGAAAGCTGTAAAATCAAGAAGGATAACAGGGTGTTGATATTGACGTGGGGCGTGTCTGAGGGCACATTTGCAGTAAAAATGAGTTTCTCACATGTTCCCATGTAGGTGGCTGCTCAGCGCCACTAAACACTGGTTAATTCGCTAATACTATTCAGTGAAAAATACTTCTTCCATTCCATTTGTTAATAAATCTATTTTCATTCTCATGGAAATCAGCCCCTTTCAAGTTCATTTAAGAAGAACATTTCATAACTTTCTAGTAGGGGAAGTATTTTTATTTAAATACTTGCAACAACTAAATTGAGAACTTATATCTTTGATCTTTAAAAACATTTTTCTTGTGGCTCTTTGTGGTTAGAAAAGATTGAGAAACTACGAAACATGACACAGAGAATAAATACAATGGAAATTGATTTCAATAACATTGACTTCGTTGGTATTTACTGTGAAGTAATTAAATAGTAGGAATTTATTTTTAACTTTAAAAGTTTATAAGGGTATCACCTGCCTCAGGAGGAGAGAAATTAACATCTGAAATTAATAAATAACATCAGTAAAGGAAAGTGTGGTGCAAAAGTTTTAATTCTGTGCAACTATTATTGAGTCTTTCTTGGGAAAAATAAACAAATAACAGTCCCCAAAGGTAGATTTTAATAGTGTGAAATGGTTTTGGTGCTATCCTACTGCTCCCACAATGCCATATTTGGGACCACAGGTACTATGGAATCGTGTCATTTCTACTGTATTTTTCATTCATTTTAAAACCTAACAGAAGAGGCAACATTTGTGTATGCCTGAGACCTGAGGTGGTTAGGTCTCTTTTTATTTTTTAAAAAGGAAGAGGCAGTATTCTCCACCCCATCCCCACGGATTTCTAATGTACTTTTGATGTTTAGCAGTAATTCATTTCATGATTACATCTGTGCTCATTTTGTATCTACTCAAAGTAGATCAGAAAGGAAAAAGAAACAAGACCCTACATTCAGCAAGATGCTTTGCACACTGGCAGCCTGCAGTAGCTGAGGTAAGAGGACATGCAGGAAGCTGAACCCAGGTTAGAACCAAGCCTTGGTGGAGTTTGAACAGGGATCGCTTCCAGAATGCCTTGGCATCAGTCAACCTGGCTTCTAGACATACTTGTACATAATAATGAGAAAATGTTAATAATGATTATTTTCAGTAGCATAGTACAGCTAAGCCCTCAAAAAGAGGAAGTTTTCATTGGTAAGGCATTTCATTTAAACATTGAAATCTGGTGTAATGTGAAGTATGAAATAAGTTTTGAAAGGAAGCTGATGATTAAGAAGAAATGCAGTGGGCATTTAATAAGTGGAGGAACCGCAAGATAATTAACTGGCATGCATAAAGATTCATGCTTCAAACCAAAATTTTAATTTTGCACATAAATGTGCCTGATGTAGGCAGCATTTAATCACCTAGCTGACAGGAGTAACTACTTTCATTTAACCTTGACTGAAGATCATGAATTCTAACAGGTTTAATTGGATACATCATTTAACAGAATGAACAGAGCAAATTTTTCTCAATTCATAGGTTCTGATTGACATGCACCAGCAATAAGGCGTTGCACAATTACAGCTGCTCTGCATTCCTGCCCTGGACAGCAATTGCCATAGTGACGTGACACCACTGGATCACTGGGGCACGGGAACTAGGCTGAATCTCCCCTTGTTTTGTAAAGGGCAATGCTTTAAAAAAAAAAAAAAGTAAGAAAGAAAGAAGGAAGGAAAAAAAGAGAGAGAGGCTGGAAAAGAAAGGGGTTTGGACACTTTAAGGTTTTTTTCATATTAATCACATTGATATGCACATCCTGTAAGAGAAGGGGTATGTCTTGTTATCAGCCACATGGAAAAATGCAGGAAGAATAACATTATCCTTTATCTGTTTAGCACTTCTTTTCAGAGTTTCCGGAAAGACTCTAGTCAAACAAAACAGACTCAGAAAAGAGGACCTAAAAGAAAACCATGCCAGCTTGAAGTCTCCAATCCTTCTAAAGGAAACACAGTGATATGAGCCCTTGATGCTGCTATCTACGTAGGGAGTGTAGGCATCTAGCTCCACATATCCGGTGTCTAACCTGCACTGGGGGATACAGACCCTGGAGTGGAGTGAGTGATTCATTGCTTCACTAACAAAAACCCAAATGAATCCAGGAAAAAAAAAAAAAGTTAGTTCCCAAAATAAAACTATAAACCTTTTCCTTCTGATAAAATGAACAATATCAAACCTTAAGAAACTGCCCAGGTGGCTGAATCCTATATTCCTTGGCCAACCTCAAATATCTCAGTTACCTCTGTAAATATTCTAGAGAGAACCAGATCTATACCTCAAGAAGCACTGTGCGAAGTCCGGCTAGTTTCAGACACGAAAATAAAAACTGAAAGAGCTAAATTTTAAAAACTTTTCTCTAACGGTCTTATGGTCACCAGGGGGAAGAGGGAGAGGGATAAATGGGAGATTGGGATTGACATATACACGCTACTATATATAAAATAGGTAACTAATAAGGACCTACTGTATGGCACAGGGCACTCTGCTCAATAATCTGTAGTGACCTGTATGGGAAAAGAATCTAAAAGGAGTGGATATCTGTATATGTATAACTGATTCACTTTGCTGTACACCTGAAACTAACTCAACATTGTAAATCAACTATACTCCAATAAAATTAAAAAAAAAAAACTTTACAAATCCAACATCCATAGTTTTCTTACTATTGTTTCTTTGCTTTCCATCCATTACTCTTGTTTGGCAAACCTTCAGTTGTCAAAACACCTCCACCCCTGCAGGCCTGGTGAGCTGCCCTCTGCCCGCCCCCACCCCCGCCGGGTCACTGTGTGGTAAAAATCGATCTGCTCATTGGTTGTCCTTTCATCCATTACCTCCTCCTTGTGCATCCCCCCTCCCAACACCGTCTAAACTGGGGGCATCTTGAGGACAGACACTATATCCTTCATCTCCACCTTCCCAGTTCTTGGCGTAGCACCTAGTGGCTCACCCTGTAAGGCCATAATTATCCCATGAATGAGTGAACTTAGAGCTGTGAAGAATCACAGTGCTTCTGCTTTTCCTCCACTGTCTTTTCCTTCCCCTTGTCTAGTCTGCCTTTCTTTCTCGTTTTCTGTCTTCCCCTCTCTTTCCTAAGCCTTGCAAACAGGTGATCATTCAGCAGAGGCTATGCATCAGCTACATGCTGGGCCATGTGCTGGGTGCTGGGGCCTCTGAGATGAGTCAAGCTTCTCTCCTGTGGAAGTTCACCGTCTCCTGGGAGAGACGGATGAGAAATATACAATTATAATACAGTACGAATAAAGAGAGAGTTTGAGTAAAAGCCTGGGCCACGGCACTCCTCCCTCCCCTCCCCAGAAACAAAGGGCCTGGCCTCCGCAGCCCCTCAGGCTCAGCATGGCTGCAGTTGGCTATAAATTCCCTTTTCTATTTCCCTTCGTTTGCATATCAACCCGCCTCTCTCACTAAATTGTGAGTGGGTCAGGTCAGGGGCCATACCTTATTCATCTTTGTACCACCCCTCCCCTTCAAGTTCATAGCACAGTGTCTGGCACTTGGCAGTGGTTACTGGTTGAATTGTATGCCCCGCAGATTCATATGTTGAGGTGCTAACTCTTAGCATCTCAGACTGCGACTGAATTTGGAGATAGGGTCTTTAGAGAGTTAATCAGGTTTAAAAGGAGGACGCCAAATATTACTGGTGTCCTTATAAAAATGGGAAATGTGCAGACATTCACACAGGGAGAATGCCACGGGAAGATGAAAGCAGACATCAGGGATAAGCCAAGGAATACCAAGGACGGCCAGCAAACCCCCAGAAGCTAGGAGAGAGGCATGGAGATTCTCCCTCCTGGCCCTTAGAAGGAACTGATCCTGCCCTCAACTTGATCTTGGACTTAGTCTTGAGAAGTAGGAGACAATAAACATCTGCTGTTTAAGCCACCCAGTTTGTGGAACTTTGTTATAGCAGCCCTAGCAAACTAATACAGTACGTTTGCCTAATAAATTATTAATCAGAGGGCTCTAGAAACTAAGGGATAATGTTCTTTTTTTTTTTTTTTTTTTTTTTTTTGCGGTACACGGGCTTCTCACTGCTGTGGCCTCTCCCGTCGCAGAGCACAGGCTCCGGACACGCAGGCTCAGTGGTCATGGCTCACGGGCCCAGCCGCTCCGTGGCATGTGGGATCTTCCCGAACCGGGGCACGAACCCGTGTCCCCTGCATCAGCAGACGGACTCTCAACCACTGCGCCACCAGGGAAGCCCAATAATGTTCTTCTTGATGAAAGATTGCCCACTTCGCCATCTGTGTTATCATTAATGCAGACGGACATCCTAAGACATGAGGTAGACCTTGCCGTATCTGATCTTTCCTCCTAGTTCAGTTTAATGGTCTACATTGGTTTTGCGGGCGGACAGCTATGAGCCAACTGTTTGGGAAGAAGGGAGAGGAGAAGAAAACTCAGAAGGTTGGAGACGGGTTGCTTCACTGGCTTGAGGAATTTTAAGTGGTGACTAAATCAGGGCAGTCTGAGAAAGAATTCCACAGGCCCAAGAAATACTGACTGAGGGTCTTCCCTAAGGTTCTGTAAACAGTTTTTTCCCATTTCCCGTCAGGTTGTTGGCCTCAGTTTTCCTAAGTATAAAACAGACTGGGCTTCCCTGGTGGCGCAGTGGTTGGGAGTCCGCCTGCCGATGCAGGGGACACGGGTTCGTACCCTGGTCCGGGAAGATCCCACATGCCGCAGAGCGGCTGGGCCCGTGAGCCACGGCCGCTGAGCCTGCGCGTCCAGAGCCTGTGCTCCGCAACGGGAGAGGCCACAGCGGTGAGAGGCCCGCGTACCGCAAAAAATAATAATAATAATAAAATAAAAACAGACTGATAATAGTAACAGGTAGTCATACCAAAGGAACTTTGAGATTCTCATACACGTTACACATCCAAAGAGAGTTTTCATGGTTCTTACTAATTATTTCCAGTGTTAACGTTTTTTCATAAAGCTATCATGAACAAAATTCTACACAATGCCATGAGCTTTCTCCTTTGCCACTATAAATGCCTTCCCAACATACTGTGGAGAGCATCAGCCATCTCCCTGTCTCCCTGGAAGTTCTTCCCAAACGTTCAGTGAGTAGATGACTTGCTGAAAGAGAAGAGCAAATCAAACCCACACATACACACACGCAGTTCTTTTGCTACTTGAACCGTGATTCTTGTTGAACGTTGCCTTTTCTCCTCCAAGTCTCCCCCCTCGCACCATCCACCTCCTGCAAAGAACCAGCCAAGTCTCTTGAACACACTATGCTCACAGCCTTCATTTTCCTACCTGTTCTTTCCACTTATCCTCGGTGAGCTCTGCCTCCCAGTGCAGTCAGCTCCATGGGACCCCCTGTCTCCCCATCTCCCTTTCTCCATTACATCCTCAGCTGGAAATTCTGCTCTTCCTGGTGATACCCCAGCTCCCCAGCCCCAGCTCCCTCCCCATGAGCTGTCCGATTCCTCACAGCTCTTCCCATCCCACCTTAAAAGCTTCCCCTGGGTTTTATCTTGCCGTCAGCTCTCAATGCAAAATGTTTTGGGACATTTTGTATTAAGTGTGTTATTGGCACTAACGGTACACGTGAATCAATTGTATTAAATCTTCATGACTTCGGGTAATTTGTCTAGAAAATGGCATTCTCCATTTCCCCCAGGATTTTGAATTTGTGTGTACGTTTCCTTTTCTCCCTCCCCGCCCCCGCGGTGCTGTTCTGAACAAACAACAAAAATTACATGAACTGCTGAATACTCTTTTCTTCCATTTTTCCCTACTGCACCTTCTCATTGTGTGAACCGGCACAGCCTCCCGTCCGTGGTCGGGTTTACTTCTGGGGCACACTGTATAATTTAACTTTCTGCAATATAAAATAAGTCAGAGGCGACCTTTTCCCTTGTTCTGACAACATCCAAAGTTGTCTCTCACTGTTTTTATTTAAAGGAACTAGACACAAACCTGGCTGCCTTAACCACAGCCTCTGCGAGGGCTACAGCTGAGAAAATCCGCTGTCAGGAAGAAGTGAATAGAACTAACAAGACAATTGAGCTGGCCAACAGATTAGTGAAAGGTCTGGAGGTGAGGTCCTACAGGGCAGACTAATGAAGCAGGCTACAGAAAGCACTCCTTTGTTATACACTACTGATCTGGCAATAACAGCAGCACTTAGCAAAGAGCCTGATGAGCTGAAAAAATTATGTCATTATCATTCATTTTTTTCATAATAGAAACATGTTTTTGACCTTTACATTTTCTTACATTTTACCATGCTGTGGCCTGGATTAACTGTAAGGTTACCTAGTGACTGGTGTATTCACGCAGCCCGACAGGAAAGGGAACAGTCTCTCTTGCTTGAGTATTGACAAATAAAGTTGATGCGGTAAAAAAAAAAAAAAGGCAAAGACGTTATTTGGAACAACTAGACGAGGCTAATGACAGAGCCCTAGGTTGGTCTACCAGGAAGCACAAGGTAATTTGTCCGACTTAGTTAAGGAATATGATAATGCCCTAATTATCTAAGATGTACCCCGTATATTACAGAGGAGACAAAGAATAAAGGGTGGCAAACCATGAATTATCCGAAATAATCCATATTGTTAAAGGTTGGCTCCTGAGAAAGTCTGGTCACTGGCAGCTTTCTCATTTGCCATTCATCTATTGTTAATTTAATCTTTTGTATATATTCAAATTTTTTTTCCCTGGGTTAACATTTGTTGGGAGAATGTCTCTTCTTGTTCCCCGCCATCCTAGGAGGCATGTTTTCCCAACCAGCGGCTTTCCATGCCTTTTCTTTTATTCTGGTAACTGGACTTGCAGAGAGCCAAGAAAGCATCAACCCACCACTAATTAAACAGATTTATCCAACTGGATATTGTTAGGAGAATTTAAAATATAAATTGATGAGTGCTTGTTTAGTGCCATTTGAAGTAAAAATTGAAAGGATTTATCGGCTGAGAAGAAAAAGTCTCAGTGTCTCAGATGAAAGCTGGGAAATGTAATGAATTTAAATGTATCCCACCAGGGCAGCCATATTTCTTCTCACTGTGAGATGCTGATGTCTCTCAAATTAATGGAAGTAAATTACTGTCTTAATCTGACAAATCTATCACTGTTTTATCAAATCAATTTGCCAGCTCCCAAACAGATCAGAGAAACAGTAGAGGAGTAGCAATGGATTTTTTTTCCAAAGAGTAGTGTGAACCCCATATTCTGAAGGAACATCCATGCCTGAGCCCTTCTGACTTACTCTCACCCCATTTGATGGAGCTTTTTGTGCCAAAAAAGTATTTGTCGGAACAAGCTTAAGGCAATAACTATATCCTAAACCCAGAGAGCACCTCCCAATGTTTTCCATGTCTTCTGCTCTACGCTTTCTGACATAATGAATCTGTGGCCTCCCGAAAACTTTCTACCAGGACTGGGATGCAGGACGCCTGTGGGAAGACCTGACTCGCCTCAACAGCCTTGACATTGTGCCGGCTCCTTTGCAAACCAGGCCTGAGTACCACCTGTTGAGAAACCAGGTTGCCATAACTAACCCATCAGCACGTAAATTCTACCACCCCCTGGTGGAAATACTTCTTGTGTGGACTCCAAAGCTTTCTTGAGATACATGTGCCACTTATTTTGAGGTATTTAATAACAAATAAAAGCACTGGAGACAGTGTAGCAGTGCAGAAATGTGTGCACTTCTGCAGTTAACTTTCATGAGGACAGGGCCCAACCACATAAGTGCCACAAAAACACTGCCATCTCCACTAATTGCAAATTGAGCAATTAAGGCTTATTTCCTGAAAGCATGTCTTTCTTAAGCTGTGTATTCCTTGACTTAAAATGTTTTGATATTTAGCCAACTAAATATTACCATCCCAGAGATGGAGTTCTCTTAAACTTGTTTATCTTTTCTTTTCTTTGCCTGTGTTCTGTTTTTGCACTCTTTCATGTTTTCTTTCCTTCTAGTTTTCCTTCTTTTCTTCATTACTCTCTCCTTCCTGCCTTTTTTTTTTTTTTCTGCCACACAGGCTTGCGGGATCTTAGTTCCCGACCAGGGATTGAACCAGGGCCCCAGCAGTGAAAGTGCCGAGTCCTAACCACTGGACCACCAGGGAATTCCCTGCCTCTTTTTAAAAAAATTTTTAAATTTCAGCTTTATTGAGGTATAACTGACAAATACAACTGTAAGATATTTAAAGCATACATCATGGTGATTTGATATACATGTACATTGTGAGAGGATTCCCCCATCAAATTAATTAACATATCCATCACCTCAATTATTTTTTTTTTCTTTTTGGAGAACATTTAAGTTCTAGCCTCTTGTAAATTTCATTTATACACTACCGTGTTCTCAACTATAGTTACCATATTTTACATTATATCCTCAGACCTTATTTACCTTACAGCTGAAAGTTGGTCCCCTTTTACCAACCTGTTCCTATTCCCCCACCCCTCTTCCCTGGCAGCATTTTTCTACTCTCTGATTTGATGAGTCTGACTTCTTTTTTTTTTGATTCCAGATATAAGTGATACCACACAATATTTGTCTTTCTCTGTCTGGCTTATTTCCCTTAGCAAAATACCCTCAAGGTCTATCCATGTAGTCACAAATAACAGCATTTCTTTCTTTCCCATGGCTATATAATATCACATTTTGTATGTAAATATATTATATATATATATATATGTATCCATTGATGTTTACATGTATCCATCAGGCTGTTTCCATATCTTGGCTACTGTGAATAATACTGCAATGAACATTCAAGTACAGCTATCCCTTCCATATTCTGTTTTCATTTCCTTTGGATATACACCCAGAAGTGAGATTGCTGGGTCATATGGTATTTCTATTTTTAATTTTTTGAGGAATTTCCATTCTGTTTTCCATAGCGACTGCACCCTGCCTTTTTTTTCTAATCTTCCTGATCTCTTGTTCTCTTTCTTTCCTTCTTTTTTTACTCTCTTTCATTCTTCCTTCCTTCCTTCCCTGCTTCCCTTGCTTTCTTCCTTCCTTCCTTCTTCATTTTGTATCTCTTTTCTTCCTAGGTATTTTTTTTCCATTGTATTTTTCTGGCTGAAGACTAGAAATCTAATTATCACTGATTTTTTTTAAGAAAAGCAATCCTTGGGAGTTCCCTGGTGGCCTAGTGGTTAGGATTTGGCACTTTCACTGCTGAGGCCCGGGTTCAATCCCTGGTCAGGGAACCATCCTGCATGCTGCTCAGCACAGAAAAAAATCCAAAAAAATTAATTCGTTAATTAATTTTAAAAAGGAAATATGCTTTAAAAATGAAAGTTAAAACATATTTAAAATATATCTATTTATATATAAAATATATTTTTTAAATTTATATATATAAAAGCAATCCTTTTGGAGTAGACTGTTAAATTTCTATCTCTTCCTTTGTAAAACACAAAAATGGTGGGTTACAATAAGTTCAGTGTTTACAGTTTGAAATTTATGTTTGGAATAATCAAGGTCTTCATTTGTAAGTTCTGAGCATTTCTTTCTCTTTGGTACTGTACTAATAGCCACTTCATTATCGTTTTAAATAAGTCTTCGGTATTTCTCATTATTAAGTGTTGTTATAAAAACTGTTTTATCCAAGACTGTTTCATTATCATCATGAGATTCACTTAATTAGCATGTTTTTAAAATTAGAACACATTAAAAATGAAATGCAGAAATTTTACTAATATGTAACCCTTTAAAACATACTGCTATCTTTTTCAAGCAAAATTTCAGAGTATGCATCAAAAATATGAAGAGTGCATATACTCTTTGACCCAGAGATCCCACTGCTAGGACTTCATCCTAAAGAACTGACTTACTATAGAACATTTACTGCAGCACTGTTTACAATCACTATGGGTTAAACATAACCTCAATGTCCCCAAACTGGGTATTGCCTAAATATAAGTTATGGGTCACCCACAATGTGGAATACCACATACCCATTAAAAATTACGTTGTAGAAGACTATTTTTATCATATGGGAAAATGTTTTTAGTATGTTTTTAAGCAAACAAAGCAAGTTACAAAATGAGATCTATGTTGTGGTCTCAGCTTGGCAATATATTGCCTCTCAGCTCCAACTCCACCTTCATTACCTCTTCTGCCTTGATGGGCTGGACCCTTCACACATTTTTCCTTTGCAGAGAGTATGATGTTAGGTTTCTTACTAGAGGGAGCGGAGAGACAATGCAGGAGGAAGAAGCTTCCTCTCTCTGTTCACATGCTTCCCTGTTTCTCTTCTTGCTCCTACACCGCTGGCAGAGGCCTCTGTGCCAGCCACACACCCAGAGCATGCAGTCCCTCAGCAAGCACTTAGCCCCTCCCTAGCCAGTGAGCACTTGCAGCAGCCCTCCAGGTGAGACCACCATCACCATCACCCCACCCTGCCAGCAAGCTGATTCTCGCTGTCCTGACTGCCTCTGAGCGCCTGTCCTGCAGAGGTATGTTTCCTGCTTGCCCGGCAGCTGTGGACCACTCCTGGCTCAGGCAGCCCAAAGACCATCCCCATCCAGTGGGGCTGCAGACACAACCTCATTTCCAGCAAGGTCTCCATCTGTCTTGGGAAGAGGGCCCCCCTTTGAAGTTGTTCCTCCCTTGGACGCTCTTTCTGAGCCCTAGGGTATTCTTCAGAGTGTTCTTTTCACATTCCTAATTATGCCTATGTCATAGTTAATAGTTCTTTATAATAAATTTTCCCTGTTCAAATTACTATGTGGCTTCTGTATCCTGATTGGATCCTGACTAATACATACGTTTATGTATAGGGAGAGAAGAAAGACTGAGACAAAAAGCCGAAACCTTAACAGTAGCTGAGTCTGGGTGACGTGATTATAGGTCTTTTTATTTTGGTCTTTGTGATTCGCAATATTTTCCAAAATATTTTGTAAGGAGCTTTTTATTTATTTATTTCAGTTTCTATGTCGAAAATTCACTATTATGCTAGCAAAAGTGAAGCCTCGATACAAGTTTATGTTCTTGCTACAAAATTCAGACTGAAGAGCAAAACGATCACTTTAGCTGCCTATTCAATCAGCCAACTCAAAGGAGCTGACCTGATAGCCACACAAAGTCCTACAATTCCTTCTAAGAACTGGCCGCCCTACAGTGACCACCATTGGCTCCCTCGACCCTGGAGATCCACTACATCTCTGGTTTTAAAGCCACCCTGTTGATGCAAAGGTGTTAAGAACTATTTTTGTAAGTGGTAAGATGATTTTTAAAAATACTGTAGCAATCTTGACAAACATATTCAATTTCCCAGCAGCCTTCTGCTATTTAGAGATATACGTCTATACACATAGCAAATTGGCTTGTTACTGTTTCAGCAGAAATACCACTAAAATTCAGTGCAGGAAGTGTCCTGTGGCAGGCAGAGTTCTAAGATGGTCTCTCAACTTTCCCAGCCCTTGACATGCATGCGCCTTCTCCCAGTTATTCAATCAAACACTGCAGTGAGAGGGTTTTGCTGATGTAATTAAGGTCCCAAATCAGTTGACCTTAAAATAGGGAGATTATCCTGGTGGGCCTGACCTAATTATATGAGTCCTTTAAAAGAAGAGGATTTTCTCTGGTTGGATGCAAGAAAGGAGAAAGTCAGAGATTGGAAGAAAAAGGGGGACTCAACATGGAAAAGTTCTCCATCGCTGACTTTGATGATGAAGGGGGCCAAGGGGCAGGGAGTGTGGGCACTCTCCAGGGGCTGAAAGCAGCTCCCGGCTGATGGCCGGGAAGGCAAAAAGGACCAACAACCTAGACAAGCCTGGAAGCGTGTTCTTCCCCAGAGCCTCCAAATGAAAATAAAGAAACTAGAAAGCAAGTCAACTGGATCTTGCTGGCCACCCCTATTCTTAGGGATCCAACGACACAGATGAAAATGTCCGTTGGAGGGACTACAGAGTCCTTGGAATTATGAGATAAATTGATGTGTTTGTCTTTGTGGAAAGGCACGCCCACACTCCCAACATGAGCAGAGTCTGGATTATGGATCCACGTTCTGGATCAGAGGTCATCTGTTCTTTGTTGGAGATACTGGGACTGCCCTTTATTCATAGTCCTTGGATATCTGATTACAGTGAGTGACTTCAGGGTGAGCGAAGACTTGGGAAATGACAACTACTTTTTGTTTTGGTTACAGTTTTTAAACTGAATAATCTCTTATTCATATTCAGTAACAGGTTTCTGTTTTCTAACTTTTTTTTTTTTTTGGTACGCGGGCCTCTCACTGTTGTGGCCTCTCCCTTTGCGGAGCACAGGCTCCGGACGCGCAGGCTCAGCAGCCATGGCTCACGGGCCCAGCCGCTCTGCGGCATGTGGGATCTTCCCGGACCGGGGCGCCAACCCACGTCCCCTGCATTGGCAGGTGGACTCTCAATCACTGCGCCACCAGGGAAGCCCACATTTTTTTTTTTTTTAACTCCTGCTATTAACTCCCTCCCCTACTCATAGTCCTTTTGCCCTTATCTTCCTAATATGATCTCTCTAATTTGATTACTTTTTGCTTCTATTTTTGGTTTTCTCTGTAGCCACGTTTTTCCACTCTCCTTATTTTTGGCCATTTGTCCAAGAGTAGGAGATAAGACGTACAAATTTTACCAGAAACCTTAAGTGATTTTGCCCATCAGCTTTCAAATCCTCAATGAGTATTTGAAACCTGGTTCCAGATCACTTTAAATGATTTTGCCAGTTATCAGAGAAGGAGAAAGTAAACTCTTCATAGAGGAGAATGAATTTGGAAAGTCCTGAAGAGAAGGGGTTGGTCTGTACCACTTTGAACTTAGATGATGTCACCAGAGTGAAGACATTGCCACCATGGATGGGAGAGGCCATGGAACATTCCACCCTCCAGCAGGACTTTCTCTGTCCTCCGAGTGAGTTGCTTTTATCCCCGTTTCCTTCTAGGTATTAAGCCTGGTCCACTAAATTCCGAATGTTCCCTCTGCAAGTGGTTATTTCTCTAGTCTCCTACAGCCACGTCAAGAATAAGACAAAATATCACTTTATTTCCCTTTCGATAGCCGACTGGTAATTGACTACAGAAGCCGTGAAATCACAGTGAAAGCCCATGAAATGATCAAGTTGGAAGGGCAGTGATGCATATTTCCTCTGCTGACAAGACTGACATTACAGATTTGAAAGTCTTCATCGTTGTCTCAGTCTGCACTCTCCAAGAAGGAAGATGATTTCAAACTCGAGTTGAAAATTCACTAGCAGATAAGTTTCTCACCTGCCTTCCCTCTGCACAGGATCATTGTCTTGCGGGGTGTTTTTGCCTTGGAAAAGCTAGAAACAACCCCATCCAGCAGCAGGGGTTAGAATGGAGGTTAAACATGCAGGAAACCTATTCAATGAGTGTTATGGGTTGAACTGCATCCACCGTGCACACACCAAATGCACGTGTTGAAGTCCTAACCCCAAGCACCTCAGAATGTGACCTTAATTGGAAATAGAGTCATTGCGGATATAACTAGAAAAGTAAGATGAGCTCATATAGGAATAGGGTGGGCCCCTAATCCAATATGACCAGTGTCCTTATAAAAAGGGGAAATTTGGACACAGGGACACACACACAGACGGAGGCCATGGGTGAAGTTATAGGCACAATCAGAAGTTATAGGAACCACCAGAAGCTTGCAGAGGGCCCGAGAACAGACCCTTCTCTAGCGGCTTCTGAGGATGCACAGCCCCGCTGACACCTTGATGTGGGACTTGGCCTCCAGAACTGTGAGACAATAAATTCTGTGGTTCTAAGCCACTACCGTCTTAGGAAACTGATACAATGAAGACAGTATTCTCTCTTATTGATTTTGAGTGCCCTTAGCAAACAACACATCCTTATTGCCCTTAAGCCCACGAGGGTTTTCCAAATTACACAAGGTTTGAAACAAGAAGAATGATCAGGGCTGCACGAGGCTTTTGACCTAGAAGCAAACCAGAGCTCTCTAGGAGCTGCTACCCACACTGATCTCTGCAAAGTCCAGAAACGTGTCCCCATGACATCCTTCACCACCAGCGTTTCACTGTGGTGACCGAGCCAAAAAGCTGCTGCTCGCGCTTATGATCTAATGTCCTCTTCTGCTGAAAGTGGATGGGAACAGTAATTGGCTGGAGCAGATGAGTGCGTGTGTGTGTGTGTGTGTGTGTATGTGGTCTTTTTTAAATGACAAGACTGCTCACAGGAAAGTAAGGATTTCCAATTCTTTCCGTAAAAAAGCGGGTTTTTTCTTCAGTATTTAAAAAAATACCCTAACACTACTTTTCAAATGGTTACCTAAATATAGCTTTTGAACAGTTTTCTTTCTCATTTGGGAGAAATCTATATTATTTTTAGCAACTCCCCATTTTAAATCACTCCTGTCAAATTAGTCAGATTTGTTTTTCTTTCTGTGTGAAGGTCTTTTGTGGTGAGATAATCAAACTAACTTATTTAAAAGTTGGCTGTGCTTTTATTAATTTTTTCTGATATTGAAGTTCGCTGCAGTATTAATGTCTAATTTTATTTTACAAACATGGAGTTAAAGCCACTTAATCTTAGCATGCAGTCTAAGCAAATATGTACAACATATATGCAAGTTATGCCCCATCTTAAGTACAGGGATCCCACCCTTATATTTTAAGATATAGCTTCTGTATTTCAGAAGGGAGCACATTCTGTAGAAGGTACAGGGAGGAGTGTAACTTTCCTCTTTATCCTTAACATCAGATTTATGGGTGGTTTTAACACCAGATACAAATCAGCTTGTATTATTATTCTGCCCCTAGGTTTGCACAGAACATTCCCCTAAGTGCAAACCTATGAGGGGAAGATGAGTAGCTCAGAGGCAGAAAGCACCTGTTGCTTCTGTGGACTCTCAGCTTTCTCCAACTCCTGTCTGAATTCATTTTGCCTCACCCTCCAGTTTCCAGTATGAAGGAGTAACAAATGTATGAAGGAAAATAGGGTGCCTTTAGCAAAATGCAAAAGGGACTCTTCGTAGTGACCAAAGATAGGTTTAAGATGTTGGATAATCTTTTTTTTTTGCGGTACGCGGGCCTCTCACTGTTGTGGCCTCTCCCGTTGCGGAGCACAGGCTCCGGACGCACAGGCTCAGCGGCCATGGCTCACGGGCCCAGCCGCTCCGCAGCATGTGGGATCTTCCCGGACCGGGGCACGAACCCGTGTCCCCTGCATCGGCAGGTGGACTCCCAACCACTGCGCCACCAGAGAAGCCCAAATCTTTAATACTTGGATGAGGAAATGTGATAAAGATTTTAAATATGATCTGGCAGCTCCTTACTAACTGTGCTTGAACATCCTGTTATTTCTCAAGAATCACCCATGCCTCCACCCCAGGAACCTCTTCAAAGAGTCCCAGTGTCATTTTGTGTGCCCCGGTCTCCAGTAGGTCAAGGACAATGGAAAGAGAATATGAGGACACATCAGAAAAACGACGCTCTTCACCACAGCAAAAGTGACTCAAAGAGCACGCCCTCCTGGTACAGGGTCACCAGCGTCATCTTTTTCGATGACAGACAGTACATTATACTTTCGAAAACATCTCTGGCTAGAATACCTGAGTTTATAAAAAAAAAAAAAAAGTGACCTGTGAAAAATGAAAATTCTACTCTTGACCCAAACGTTGGCCAGAAATATTTGATTGGGAAGGAGTTTTGTTTCCAGCTAGATGTTGCTGATTGGAGAACTGTCTGGAACCAATCAGCCACTCTCGCCTATGTGATTTCTACCTTGTCCTTAGGCAAGTTCTGAATATTCAAAGGCCCCTCAGAGACTCAAGCAATGGGTACTAAGATGTATGTAAAAGTTTCAGGAAATACAGTGCTATGTATTTCCCTGCTTCATCAGGGCACAATGAACTAGTTAATGCCCCCTGCCCCAAAAACCAGTAGTTTGTTCTAGTCTCACAAGTAGAATCCAAGCCAATAAACTGTAACAAAGCATAATATTTAGGACACACGTAACTCTCAAGGATAATGTTCTATATATAACTCACAGAGTTAGTTCCAATCAATCTTCCTGTGAACACACAGTGCTAATAGGTCTACTGTGGCCGTTAGATTTCCAGCCACATTTTGATACATTTGTTTGCTGGAAGGCACAAATTATTAATCAGTGTAGCCTCTTTCATGCTTCTGTTATTTGTAACTGGGGCCATCTAGAATACAAAACAAGAGGAATAAAATTCAAAGGTCAAATCATACCCAGTTTGCCATATAAAGTTGAGAATGAAGATGGAAAGTTTTTTTAAGGAAGCAACATTTCTCTATCTGCTTCTAGGACTCTACTTAGGTTTCAACTTTAGCTGCCTGTTGCTAGCATATCATGTGAAATTAGTTATCGGGCATTTGAAGTTAAAGAGCTGATTTTACAGCTCATTGAAGTTCTAAGGGATGCATTGCATTTAATTAAGATAGTTCTTTACATAGGGTTTAAATATATGTATAACGTGTCCCTGGCTATCAACAGGTGAAATTAACCAAATAACTGGAAAAAAAAATATTTGCCTCCAGATAGTAATGAACCAGCCAAAAATTTACATACTGTTTTCACATGTACAAGCACAAAAATTCTTCTGCTTAAACAAAGTGATAGGGCTGAAAGAGAAATTCCATAGATAAGGAAGAGTAGTATTTTTTTTAATAACTGTTAATTTATATTTTCTTTTTAGCTGTTTTCATTTAACTTTTTTAACTCATCTGGAATTTGTTTTGGTAATTTACTGTAATTAGCAATGTCTTTTTTTTTTTCTTTTTTTTGCAGTATGCAGGCCTCTCACTGTTGCGGAGCACAGGCTCTGGACGCACAGGCTCAGCGGCTGTGGCTCACGGGCCTAGCCGCTCCACGGCATGTGGAATCTTCCCAGACCAGGGAACGAACCCGCGTCCCCTGCATCGGCAGGCGGACTCTCAACCACTGCGCCACCAGGGAAGCCCGGAAGAGTCGTATTTTTAAAACACAGCAAGTGTTCAATTTAAAATGTACCACCAGGGAATTCCCTGGCAGTCCAGCGGATAGGACAGCATGCTTTCACAGCCAAGGGTCCAAGTTCGAACCCTGGCTGGGGCCGTAAGACCCCACAAGCCACGTAGCGTGTCCAAAAGAAAAATAAAATAAAATGTACCATCCAATGGATTTAATCACAAAGAAGAGCAACAGAGGCTGTACAATCTAGGAGGCAGAATGTGAGAGTGGTGTCAGATGACTTTTTGACTTATCTGGACAGCGCTCTACTGCTAATTGACCTTCTCTACATAGGCTCTGGGCCCTGGTTCACCCTAGCAGAAAAGTACCCATCTGATAATCTAGAACATTTCCCATACACCTCTTAGCTTTGTCATTGAAGAATTTTCAGACTATACCATAAATGAAAGTGTGATAAATGAGTTTGCTGTGACTCTCTCTACAGTGTAAGAAGAAAAGTAAGTGGCTGAGGTTTGAGAAAAGTTTGAGAGAGGTCCTACCTAGTGACAAGGAAATAATAATTATACCAGACTTAGAGATTTGCAGTCGCTTATCTGAACCCTTTTGCACAAGATGTGTTTCAGAATTCAGAAATGTTAGGAATTTAGACTTATAATTGAATATGTGTGTCATATAGAATATCCCCCTGGAGTCTGCGCAGCACTCCATAATCAAACACATTCACATTTGTGCAGCTAAATGTATAAATGTTTGTACTAAGTGAGATAGGTAAAAGGTGTCAATAGCCTCATATCAGGTCAGGCCATGTTTTGCTGCCAAGAGAGTTATGAAATAACATCAAGTTTTTAGAAAAAAATGTAATTTCAGAATTGTGGCAGAGGGAATGTACACCTGCATTATCCTTTTCAATGCAGCCTTACACACAAATTTCACAGTCATCTGTCAAAGATGCACTAAGGTTGGTAACACAGGTAATAGCTTCCCTGTATGACAATGTGGAACTGAGTGTTGAAAAAGGTGAAATGGCTTGACTTAAGGTCTTACAGTTGGTTCTTGGAAAAGTGGAAACATTAGTTTATAGGGATGCTCAAATAATGATAAAGCACAATAAAACATCCCCCAGCACTGTCCTGAATGTCCACACTCTTGTAGAGAGATGTAACGACCTCATCACCTGGTCCACTGGCACTTCCATTAATACCTACCCTCATGGTGATCCAATTACCAGCCTTTATAATAAATTCCATATGTCCTATTATATATACAGAGAAATTTAAAAAATATTTCTCTAAAAAGGAACTTCTCTAAATGGAAACTAATTGTTTCTATTACCCTCTAGCAAGTGACAAAAAGCTTTTCTTTACTTTTCTATAACTTCTAAGTAAAAGAGCATAGAAGGCAAACATTTCTCTTATTCCTACACGGAATGCCAGCTTCCTACTGAGAGAGAGAGAAGATATAAAATGACAAGAGTGAGACAACACCCAAGAGAATGATTATGAAAAAACAGTCCTTCCCAAAGAGTGCAGTACTCAAAGAAGAGGAAAGGATAACACACCTGTAGAGGAACTTGACAAACACTCCCTCAGCCCAGCGACCAAGGTCAGCAGCAGCAGTGATAAGTCATGTTGAAATTATGTGTCCTTGATATGGTGTGATGAGAATGGTGCTTTTCCTGTGTCTTCCCCCCTCTCCAAAAAAACGTATAACCCCAGTCTAATCATGAGAAAGACATCAAACAAACCCAAATTGAGGGGCATTCTACAAAATACCTGACCGTACTCAAAACTGTCAAAGTCATCAAAAACAAGGAAAACCACCTGAAAAACTATTATAGTCTGGAGGAACCTAAGGAGACATGATCACTAAATGTAATAAGATACCCTAAATAATATACTGTAAGAGAAAAAAGACATTAAGTAAAAAGTAAGGAAGTCTGAAGAGAGCATGGACTTTATTGAATAACAATAATGTATCAGTATCAGTTCATTAGTTATGACAAATGCACCACACTAATGTAAGGTGTGAATAATGGGGGAAATGATGAGGGGCATATGGGATCCCTCTGTACTAGCTTTGCAACTATTTTGCAAATATAAAACTATTCTGAAATTTAAAATTTATTTTAAAATACTCAATAATACGCCAAATATATAATTAAACAGTAAAATGGAAAAAATTATTTAGGGTATGAAATAGCTTAACTTATATAAAAATATTTTTATAATAGAGAATGTTCTTCATTGTCTGTGATTTATAAAACTGGATTTCTACTAACGTTCTTTCACTGTTATTCTCAGTTTTCCTATTTAAAATTTGGAAACTAGATCTGGAGAATTTGGAATTGTATAGAATTTTGTTCATCTTTTTGTATCATGTTTGCAAATGTAACTCACGCGGTAACTCAACTGTGCGAAGGGAGTATAATTTTGTCCTTTTGTCTCTAGCTTATCTTCCTTTTGAGCTCACACTTTACGGTTGGTGGGGAAAATAACTTCTTGTTTTATGCCATTCAAAACTTAGTCTGATCCTACCATTAAAATCCCTTTAAATACTGTTCACTCTCTCAAGGAAGACGTATTCTCAGTCTCTCAGTCTGCCCCGTCTTCTTTCTGTCTCCCTTATTGTTATCAGCTGAATTTCCATGACGATAACTGGGTTCACTGGAGGAGAATGTGACCTCATGCAGACTTGTGCTGGAGAGAAGAGTTGGTGCCTCTGGATCCTCTGGTCTCCAAGGAAATCTCCTGCCCACCAGGTTGCCAGGCATCTGTAACCTCTGATGCTGAGGACCATCCTGGTGAACTTGACATCCTTTCTTTTAGCCCAAGGAAAGCCATGTGGGGATTTTGAGCTTTGGCATCATTCTACCAGGCCACAGTATCCAATATTTACTCCAATTCAAGGTGCTCCTCAAAACCACCTTTAATTTACCTTTTAAAGAAATCACGAATATTTTAAAGCTACGTCTTTAGGTCAAAGTAAAACTGTCAGAGTTAATCTTTTCCTATGCCCTCAGATACATCCTAAAACTGGAGATCCTTCTTCTCCCTCAAAAGAGGACTTTCATTAGTCAGATCCAAAATAGAGTCATGTAGAGTTGGTTTCTCTAAGGTCAGATGTCACTTGGTTTCTCTAAGGTCAGATGTCATAATCCCATGCTTTCTAAAGGGCTTGTGATGGACTAATTCAGAAAAGGGCTGGTATAACCCAGTGCTTCTGAAGCAGTGTGTGCTCAGATCCCTAACCGCTATTGACAGAAGGATTAGGCTTCTAAAGAAGACCAACCAGGTCTTTTGTGGAGTAGCAGTTGGGGGAACTTGGAAGCCTTCGTCTGGCACTGTTTGGACTTCCCTAAAATGTAGACAGGTCCTGGGCCTTTTCTTACCCTGAAGCCCCCTCATGAATATAACCTTAGGCCGTCCCGTTTCTTGTGAGCAGTGGAGCCTGCAGCTGGAAAGCTCTCTGTATAGACAGACTGAGCTCCTTATGTGCCTTGTTAGGCCAACAAAGTTACTGAAGTGAGGGTGACAGGTTAGAAATGTAGCAGGAACAAGGAGGCGAATGGTGCCCCCCCTTCTGATTCTTTAAAAGGTTTGATTTTTCTGTGCCAAACGGAGAACTTTAACTCTCCTGTCTCTTAGTTTGGCAGGACAAGAGAAAGGTTAAAGAGATTACAACTTTGTTAATAGAAGCCTTTTTATTGGTCCAGAGAGAAGACTCCAAAGTAAAATCAGTCTTCCCCTTTACCCTCTAGTCTTTGCTTCACACTCCTTGAACCAGTGGTATGAATTGTCAACCTACAAACTTAGGCAAAAGACTGAATTCCATGGGGAAATAAAGACTCAGACAACCCCACGATCACTGCAACTAGCTCAGGGCATCCTGAGTCCCTCACTACCTCTCTTCTACCTTCAAACTGTCTATGCTCTGTGGAATCCCATTTACCCCCAAGGGCCTGCTGTAATATCCCCTTTTCTAGGAAGTCTTCATTTATCTCAATCTCTCCCTCTATTCTGTGCTGGAAAACTTCATAACTCTTTCTGGGCTTTTCTCCACTCCTAATATCACCTTAATTCATCTTATCACGTTGCATTACAAGACATTCATTTGCATTGTTTTTATTTTATAGAAAACTGAAACTCTTATGCATCTCTCTATCCCTAGTACCTAACTTGTATCTGGTACATAGCAGGTGTTCAATAAGTATTTGTTGAATAAATGAATGAATGAATGGGTACTAGGGGCAACATGTGCAGCTAAAATTCAGGAATTATGATTGTTACATGTTCTTAGGGAAGAACAGCCCCTCCCCTAGCCTCAGAAAATGAATTGTGACTGGTGTAAGGCTGCTATCTTCCAACTACTCTTCACCAGTGATTGAACCGGGGAGAGGGCAGGATGTACCCATGCCACAGCCATGAAACATAAGGGAAATGCTCCTAGGAAGGCGTTTGCTGACCTGATAAAAAGAACAGAAACATATGATGTTCCTCTTTCTACTCCTTTTCTTCAGCATCTTTCTATTCCCCTTGCCTTGTTTAGTATCGGCACATAGCCGGTGCTCAGTAAATAGTTGTTGAATGAGTGAATGAATGAATGAATAAGTACTAGGGGCAACAATTGCACTACCTTACCCAGGCATCACCTTGAATGTGGATTTCGTGGCTGGTGCTGCAGCAGCCATCTTGCCACAGTGAAGGAAAGGCTGGGCATCCCAGATATCTACTGAGCTGCTGAACCAACATCCAGCATCCATTCACGTTGCTATGTGAGAAAAGCAAACCTCTATTGATGTAAGTAACCATCAGTCAGGTTGCTTTGTTACTTGCAGCCAAAACATCCTAACCGATACGGGGATCATATTCTTTTCATTGTTGCCTCCTTGCCACGTACTGTGTTCAGCCACACCTCTCTTGTGGGTGCATCTCCATGGTACTGAGAGACTTCACAGTCCATGTGAGAGAAAAGTTGAGGCTTTTCTAGACCTATAAATTTCTTTTCTAGACCTTAATTTCATTAAGTCTTTTGGTGTGACCCAGTTGTTCACAAATCTGTCTGAAGACTGCAAATAAAAGATTTTAATGCAATGTGTTAAGTGCTGTATAGCAGTTTTGATAAAGCACCAAAAAAAAAAAAAGATTGCTACTAATACTAAACAATCTTAAATGTGTTGCATTCTTTATCTTCAGCAATGGGGAAATCCCCACCCCCTTGCTTTCCTGACACTTCCTGTTTCGTTCTAACAGAGGAGGCCAAACTCTCTTATTCTAACTAGGTTTCTGTCATTGGCAAGTTTTAGAAATAATGTCACTAGGGAAATGACAAGTAAGTGAAATAAAGTCTCCATTGTTGGGCTTCCCTGGTGGCGCAGTGGTTCAGAGTCCGCCTGCCGACGCAGGGGACGTGGGTTCGTGCCCTGGTCTGGGAGGATCCCACATGCCACGGAGCGGCTGGGCCCATGAGCCATGGCCGCTGAGCCTGCGCGTCAGGAGCCTGTGCTCCGCAACGGGAGAGGCCGCAACAGTGAGAGGCCCGCGTACCGCAAAAAAAAAAAAAAAATCTCCATTGTTCTATTTCCTCACGGGTGAGCTTTATAAATTCAAGACCCCCCCAAAATTAGTTCTCATTCAAGTTGACTCAATAAGAGCAGATCAAAGTGTTTGTGTAAACAGCTAATTTACTCCAGGGGAAATCTATTCACCGACTTTCCTGCAACTTTTCTCTCTTTCTTCCTCACAACAGCTCTTCCTCTTTAATCCCACCACAGAACAAGACCATAGGTGGAACTCTTCAACATTGTGACAGAGAATATCAACAACCTGACAGATGAGTGGTCAGCTGGACTTTCATTTTTGTCCCGTGTGGTCTACTGAGACAAATACATCCCACTCAGTAGATATCTTGTTTTCCCACACCTTTAAATAAAATACCTGTGATAAATGAGAGTACGTGTGTGAGTACACATTTATTAGAGGAAACTGGGACACTACACCCCAATGTTTTATTAGTATAGATTGATTCTCTCACATTACTCCTTCATCCATATTTCTTGAGGATAGGTCAGTCTACAGGTCTCCAAAAGGTTAAAGTAAAGCAGCTAGGATAAGAAATTGCACTTTGAGTACCACATGCCTTCTTGACATAGAATTAACTTGACCTATAGGGCCAAGTGTTTACCTTTCACCCAGAAAGGAAGAGTCTACACAAGATTCATCATCTGAAGATGTAGGACGATAGAGGGAATCCTGAAGCAGGTATTATATATTAACATTTGTAGTATGACTATGTTTATATGTTTATATTTTGCCTGAATGAATCATTGACTGCTAACAAATTACTGTGTGATCGTCACCGGAACCCAGGCATTACACAGTCATTGCCTTATCCCAAAAGGTCAAATCTCAAGTGTTAAGTAGTGGCACAGTGGTCCCTCAAAGGCCTTCTGGAAAAAAAGTTTTTTAATGCAGTGAACCATTAAGAAAGGTTCTGAAGTGACAGGTAAGAGGGGGAAAATTTCTCAAATGTACGTGCCTGAACTTTCAGGATGAGGAAAGAAAAGAATGAGAGAACAAGGTAGGAAACTGGAGATCCTGGATGCTTGGGTCTGCTGTGTCCAGTGGGCTCACTGGGCAAGTCATCTGGAGTGGGACAGATTGTTCCAGGCTGTGAAAGCTGCCAGATAACAGGATTTCTGGGATTTCCTCCTATTCCCTGGGGCAAGCTAGAAATGTAACTCTAAGCTGTCTCAGTAATGGGATATAAACTGTGTGTCCTTAATCAAGGAAGGCAAGGGTCTCATCTTTATCCATCCAATCTTGACTAGAATTCTAGAGAAGTAGCTCTTTGTGGGGAAAAAAAGTAATGGTCAAAAAGTTTGTGAAACACATTTTACTTTCCCTAAAAGATGATAATGGACAGAGCAAATCAAAAGTCTTAAAACAAATTTGATTTGAAAAAAATCTTGTTTTACCCAGTATTTCACATTTATTTGATTCACAGAAATTTTGGGGGGAATCGTTGGTATAGACTAATGGGCAATAAGGCCTCTTTTCTCCTACTATCTCCACATGCTTCTAGACCCATCACTCACAGATGTGCAAATGTAAAGCAAGTATTCTAGCTGTCCTTGGGAAAGACCAAAATGCACAGGATTCTGACTGGGAAGTTAAGAGTCTTTTTCAATAATATCAGTTGGATGTGGCTTTTCATGAGACCTATGCTTCTGCAGATTGTTTCCTTTAGGAAAATTATGAATTTAGGGCTTCCCTGGTGGTACAGTGGTTAAGAACCTGCTTGCCAATGCAGGGGACACGAGTTCAAGCCCTGGTCCGGGAAGATCCCACATACCGCGGAGCAACTAAGCCCGTGTGCCACAACTACTGAGCCTGAGCTCTAGAGCCCGTGAGCCACAACTACTGAGCCCATGTGCCACAACTACTGAAGCCCGTGTGCCTAGAGCCCGTGCTCCGCAACGAGAAGCCACTGCAATGAGAAGCCTGCGCACCACAACGAAGAGTAGCCCCTGCTCACCGCAACAAGAGAAAACCTGCACGCAGCAGCAAAGACCCAACGCAGTCAAAAATAAATAAATACATTAAAATAATAATAATAAAATAAATACGAATTTACACAACATAGACTCCAGATAGGCTACAGGAAGCGCCTTCATGCTGGAAGACTGGAATTGCCAAAGCCAAAACTTGACCCCTCTGCAAAAGCCCCAAACCCGAGCCATTAACCCAAACTGTGGGAAACAGATGACATCAGATCATTGAATTCTCAAGTCTTTTATATGTCAAAGGGCAGTCATAGGAATGGAGCTACCCCTAAAAGAAGTAAATGTGCTCAAGTAACCATAACCTTGGAAGAGAACAATTTTTACGCAAAGAAAGAAGAGGTAGCTCGAGTTAAAAGGAAGAACCTTTTCCTTTTTCTTGATCTGTACAAGGCTGGGTCTGGACTCCCGTGAGGGCAGCATAAACATGCCATGTACGGGAAGGGCGGCTCCTGTTTACAGAAGATAAGCAGGTCCTGCACATGGTGGTTGACAGAGCCTAAGAAGAAATGTGCCCAGGTGGGCATTCCTGTGAAGGATGGGGTGATGGATTTTCAGAACCATCCTGTCTGCCATCCTGACCTCAGGGATTTCAGTCACTTCCCATATTCCTAAACCCTCAAAAATTATAGACTGCCCTCACTTTCTACTGGGGGATTACAGGAAGGGTCTATAGCCACACTCAGGACAAAATAGGATAGAGAAAAACAAAAGAGCAGGACACTGGCCACAAGGGGAGGAGCAGAGCAGTGGTCCAGAGCCAGACAACTGGATTAGGCACCAAAAAACCAGAAGAGATATGTGGAAATTACAAGACTTTTTAAACAGAATGGGGCCTCAGACAGCTGTGACAGAAACACCAGAGTGATGACTCTGGAACATTCAGGATACACATTCAATACAAGACATTGTTCATATATTTTTCTGACAAATAAGAAAACAGCCATGGTTCTAATGAAAATATCATCTTGATAGAAATGTCTGTTATTATTCTTCATGGCCAAGGATGACAATATGAATGGTGGTGGGTATTTCTGAGTGTTCTGGAGGAATTCCAAAGAAGGGATTAAGGGCAAGAAAACTATGAATGTGAAAAGGACAGTATTTTAATCCCACATACACCTAGGGACGACTGCCTTTGTTATTTCACTGTTGATAATGTATCATGACTCTTTTTCAGAATCACTTGAAAGTCAACAGTATGCTGCACATTTTGTGTTCGATCACCCCAACTTTGATTGGCAGACCTCTACACCTTCTCACTCACAGAGCATTACATTTTTAAAGCATTTTTAAAAACTAAAACAAAGGGCATTCTCCAATAGTCCCAGAGATTTGTTTGCTCTTCTTTACTAAAAAAAGCATTCTAGAATGTCAGGCCCACAAGAGCCTCCTCACCTCTGATAGAAAAGTATTCTCTTGTCCAAACACAGACCTACTATGGATTCTCTGCTTTTAAAACTACCATTATAATTTTAACTGTCATATGTAAAGAATAGTAGTGAAATAGCTGAACAAACGGAACATTTTGACTTATTAAAGAAAAGAAGTAAGTAACTCTGTAAATACAGCTTAAACTTAGCTGGAGCCAAGGCAAAACCAAGCTGCTTTTATGGTTGTGTTAACATTTAGGACACCGTGAATATTAACTCAGAGTTTGCTACTCACTGGGGAGTTCTGTGGACCAATTTGCTTAAATTCAGAGGCTAAAACACCTTTTTAAAATGTCAAGTATGTATAGGGAAAAAGGGAAAGAGCAAGGTAAATGCAATTAGCAAAAATGGAAAATTGGGGAAAGTGAAATTTTGGCATTTGTATTTTGACCTCACATAGAGATAAATAGGGCTGTGAGTCAATGAGCATAAGGACTCTGAATCCAAGACTTGCCTTACATGACTGTGCTCTAGAAGCTTCCATGGGAGGTACATGTGAGATCAGCTTCTGATTGTACTGGCTACCTCAGGCTTACCAGCAAGGGACCTATGTGAATAGCTTTGGTGTCCCATGTTCCAAAAGCTGCATGCAGGGCATTATGTTTGAAGCCCACTAACCATACAGTTTTTAATCTAGAATGAGTTATTTACATCTTAAGTAGTAATAAGTAGTATTTCAAAATAGCATTTTAAAGAGACATAATGAACATATTGAAAATAGCATTTAAAGAGACATAATGCTACAAATAACAAATGTTGGAGAGGGTGTGGAGAAAAGGGAGCCCTCCTACACTGTTGGTGGGAATGTAAATTGATACAGCCACTATGAAGAACAGTATGGAGGTTCCTCAAAAAACTGAAAATAGAGTTGCCATATGATCCAGCAGTCCCACTCCTGGGCATATATCCGGAAAAAAAAAAAACATAATTCGAAAAGATACATGCACCCTTATGTTCACAGCAGCACTTTTTACAATAGTCAAGACATGGAAGCAACCGAAATGTCCACCAACAGACTAATGGATAAAGATGATGTGGTACATATATACAATGGAATATTACTCAGCCATAAAAGATGAAATAATGCCATTTGCAGCAACATGGATGGACCTAGAGATCATCATACCAAGTAAAGTAAGTCAGACAGAGGAAGACAAATATCATATGATATCACTTATATGTGGAATCTAAAATACAACACAAATGAACGTATCTACGAAACAGAAACAGACTCACAGGCATAGAGAACAGACTTGTGGTTGCCAAGGCGGGGAGCGGGGGTGGCCTACTGTATAGCACAAGGAACTATTTTCAATATCCTGTAATAAACCATAATGGAAAATAATATGAAAATATGAAAATATCTATCTATCTATCTATCTATCTATCTATATAAAATATATATCTATATATAGAGATAGATAGAAATGAATCACTGTGCTGTACACCAGAAACTAATGCAACTTTGTAAATCAACTATACTTCAATAAAAAATAAATTTTAAAAAATAAAATAAAGAGACATAATGATCAGCCACATTGATTCTACGGCACACCTCTGAGGGTCTCTAAGGGATTTTTTTACTTTTCTTGATGTTTAAAAAATTTCTTTTGTCTTTGTACCTCAATTTTTTCGGGGTGGTCCTTAAATGACAAAACAGGTCATTGCTGAGGAAGAATCACAGTAAAGAACTAGGAGATTTCATCCACTGAAGTCTATCAATGGTATCTATTGATTGAATAATGGCCGCAAGGAAAGCTATGAAAACAACCCAGATTGAAGGCTATGGGGTAGGGCATTTGTCAGTGTGAAAAGATTCTAAGAGGCACATTCCACTCTAGGAGTTTATCATAAGAAAACAATGAAGGATTATGAAAAGATGTAACAAGGGGGTTCTTGGCAGCACTATTAATAATCATAAACATTGAAGGCAACCAAAAGTTCCAGCAATAGGGGATTCATAAAATAAATCATTGTATATTTAGACAATAAAATAATCTGCCAGTCATTAAAAATAATGTTGGAGAAATGTGTTTATCAGCAGTAGAGAGCTGTTTACGATATATTCATAGGAGAAAACAGGCTACAAAGCAGAACAGATAGCACAATACTATTTTTATTTATATATATGTGGGTTGAAAAGTGGAATCACGTGCATCAAGGTGTTAAAGTGGTTAACTTTGGGAGGGTGGAAGAATGGGATATTTTTATTTCTCCATCCTTTTGAACTTTTCTGTAATGAGCGTATATTACTTTTACAATAATGAGAGGCAAACATTTTTAATAGCAAATAATAATAATAAGCATCTCAAGAATCTGGAAGATTCATTTGCAGTTAATATTTTAGAACTTAACTATACTGACATTCTTTATTTGTGACAATCACTGAGGGGCCTCCTGGCATTTGGAAAAGGAGGGGTCAAAATGCTGGACCGTCCACACAGGGAAGAACTGTCCCACCAATTGCTGTTTTTGTTTGTTTGTTTTTATTTATCTGGCTGCGCCGGGTCTTAGTTGCAGCATGCAGGATCTAGTACCCTGACCAGAGATCGAACCGGGGCTCCCTGCACTGGAAGCGTGGAGTCTTAACCACTGGACCACCAGGGAAGTCCCCAATTGCTGTTTCTTTTCTCTTTTTTTTTTTTCCGGTACGCGGGCCTCTCACCGCCGCGACCCCTCCCGCCGCGGAGCACAAGCTCCGGACGCGCAGTCCCAGCGGCCACGGCCCACGGGCCCAGCCGCCCCGCGGCACGCGGGATCCTCCCAGACCGGGACACGAACCCGCGTCCGCTGCATCGGCAGGCGGACTCCCAACCACTGCGCCACCAGGAAAGCCCCCAACTGCTCTTTCTTGCTGGGTGTCTATGCACAGGGAGTGGAGATGCACACATTTGACATAATACTGTGATATTGTGCAGAGATTCCTTTTTCTTTTCACAATGTTCATTAATGCTATTACATATAAAACTTATCTAGAATTGAAGAAATCAATGACTTATTATACAAATCCCTTTGGAGAAACCGGTGTAAATGACCTGAATTGAAGAAACCAGAGAAAACCTAAATGTGAGAACAGAGAGTTTATTCAAAGATGAATGAAATGGCCCTTGCTCTTAAAAAGCACATGGTCTATACAGAAGGCTAAAGATATCAGGTTGAGAAAAGCAAATGCAATAAATGAGACGTGTGTGTGTTGTGTGTGTCTGTGTGTGTGTGTGTGTGTGGAAGAGAGTGAGAAGAAATTGAGATTAAGGAAGCAGCCTGGGGGAAACAAATTTATAGCAGTAAGAAGAGCTCTGCTGAGAGAAAATGCTGAAGAAGAGGGAGTGTGACAATGAATGCCCAGGGAATGAGAGCCTCAGCCCCTTGCAGAAAGTTTGAGGAGGGAAACCAACACCACCAAATCAGGGAAAGCCAAATCTCTGCTCTACCTAACTTGCCATGGCAAGGTTGGGTATCTCTGTAGATCAGGGTACTTTGCCATCATATAGTGCCCAGCTGGGAGCTCTCCAAGCTGGCCTCCGTAACCCCAGAAAAGGCACTGCTCTCTGCCCTGAGCGAACCAAAGAAGCTCAGTCACCAAGTGTCCTGGGCAACCTTGAACCAACTCCTAGCCGCCCTGTGGTGACTCCAAAGTAGTGCCAAGGGAGCATCAATTTCCCCAGACCTTCTCAAAACCTCTCCAAAATTCCAGAATTAATTTGGTGCCCAGAGAATCTCTGGACTTTGAAATCTTGATTTAAGATTGCCAGTCAGCGATACCCACTGAATGATGGTGGTACCTATCCATCTGTCTATCCATTTATTCATTCAATCAACAAAAATATACTAAGTAACCTAAGTGCCAACTCTGGGAATACAAAAAAGAGGAAGACCCAATGTCTACCTCCAGATAGGACAGATAGGTAAACCAGTAAGTACACTAAGGATTACCAGCACCGTGAGAGAAGAGATGAGAATGAAGAAACAGACAGCTACGTAGACACAAAGAAGGAAGAGAAGTCCTACCTGGGACAGTCAGGAAAAGCTCCAAGGAAGAAGTAATTCTCCAAAGATGGGTAGGCAGAAGATGTAGGGAAGCTCACCTGAACCCTTTGGGTCTTCCCAAGTATGAGTCATACTCCATGGATTCCCAGTGACTGAGACCCAGCCTGACCCAGCTAAGGAGAAATTGGGAATGTACTGGCTTGAGTACCTGAAGGGTAGGAGTGTGGCTGAGATGCCCAGAGTCAGGGACTCAGCCCAGCTGGACTCTCTTACCTCTGCCTCCCTCTGTAAATCAGCTTCTTTCTCTCCTCCCATTGCCTGGTTTTCTTCACAGAACAGACATGGCTGCTGCAGCGACGGACTCACATTTCCCAGCTTTTCCTCAAAAGAAAATAGTTCTCTGCTCCCAGGTTTAGTTACTGACACCCCAGGAGAGTTTCTGATTGGTTTCTTGAGTCACCCACTGGGGACTCATCACTGTGGCCAGGGCAGTGGCTACTGTGATCACCCAGCTTGGTGAGGGGCCTACCTTTTGACCAATCACTATGTACAGGTAAGAGGGATTATATTATATAAACATATGAATTCCCCATAGGATCCAGGTCGGGTAGAGAGAACAGCTTCCCCAAAGAATGAGGGTGCTATTCCCAGAAGGCAGGAGGAATAAGTACCAGGAACACAAAAGAATAAATATCCACCTGCCAGGACTCCCCCAAACCAGTCCTAGTTTCCACGTGGGGACAGAATTTCCTGTTCCAGGGTTCACATGACAGCAGTGAGGCTGAAACCACAAACCAGCTGCGGGAGCTGGCTTCTCCCAGGATGTAGGTGGTGCAAGTCCCTCTGGCTGGTTGAGGCAGAGCCAGATACATCACCACTGGAGCAGGGCAGAGAGCAAAACTGCCAGCCCCGAAGGCATGCTGGGCTTCTGCCAGGGAAAACACCTCGAATGCCCATATCTTCAAGGCCATCAGCTGTAGCTGACCCTGAAGAGGATGAGCTAAAGGGTTGTGGTGAGTGCTTATGGTCACAGAAGCAGTAAGACTCTTGTGGGGCTGGGGATGGAGGTGGGGCTGTGAGAGCGGGGAGTGTCAGAGGTGATGGGAACTGGAACGGGCAGCATGGTTTCTGGGGCAAATATTAACTCCTTAGCCCTTGGTACCCAGGCAGAAGGGAGGATTTCCACATGTCCCTTTTTGGCACCACGCCTCATAATCCCTCATGTGCCCTTCCCCACTTGACAGTTTCTCTTCATCACTCATAACTATCCTTCCCACTATATATTGTCCTTATTTCCCTTATTTACTCTCTGTGTCCTCCACTAGATTGTAACCTCCACGAGGACAGGGATTTTTGCCTATTTTGTTCACATCTGAATCCCCTAAGACAGTGCCTGCTATATAGTAGGCCCTCAATGATATCTGTGAGATTGATTTTTGCAGGACTGAATTCCCAAGAAAGAGACACAGTCTCAAAAGGGAGATTGCCATCTGTTAGAGAGAGAACTTTTCCCCACTCCATATGTCTTCTTCCACGTGTAGCAAGCCACCAAGCATAGTATTCCTGGGCACTCCTTTCCAATTCACTCCTCCCCTGGGAAGATGGAGTGATGTACTCATCGATGCATTTGGGACAAAGAACGAGGCCTCCCGTCACCCTCAGGAGCAAGCTACCCCCCAGGAAGCACAATTTCTGCTCTGTTCCTACTTCCTGTGATTTCCACGGAGCAGGCTTGTGGTCCAGCACTGCGACGGGTAGGAGCACAGACAATGCCCTCTAAATCCTGCAGCTATAGGTTCTATTTCCAATACCAGCTTTCTCAGTAGTAAAGGTGCTATTTTGATTCCACACTTGCCTACTCTTTTATCTTCTTTCTCTATTGGTTCAAAATTATTTATTGAACCCTGTTGAGTCCTAGCATCACCTAATAATGGCATGATTGGTAAAAATGAACTTATTACAAAGCAGCATATGGCACCACCCAAATTATGCACTGTTGCATATCGGATTCTCTGGGAAACAGACCTTAAGACTCTGAGATTTGCATGCAAGAGGTTTTGGAGAGACTACCCTCAGAAGCAACCACCTAAGAAGAAGTGATGGACAGGGAGGGAAATTGAACTGCAATACAGTAGCAGCCTAAGACAATAACACGGAGCTCTAGGGCAGACTTGGGCTGCTAGGCCCATGACCCTTTTCCTCTCCTTGACCAACCATGGGAGGTGGACAGCCTCCAGGCAGGGGGCATAACCATGGCCGGGAGTAATTCCCTAGGAAAAACTCAGCTGGGAGTCATCAGCAGCACACGCTGGGTCCTGGGAGGGGCGGTCCTTTGTGAGCACCACAGAGTCCATCTCCACACCATCCACTTTGTTGTATGATGCTGAGTGTGACAACAATGGCACATTAGCTACAATACGGAGTGGGGAGGGAGGTTGGGAAGAGAAAGTTTTGAGTTTAAGCCTGTAAAGGGGAAAGTGAGTGACAGAAGACACCACCCAAGTGACATCATGTGCACAAAATTTCAGGTGGGTCAAGGAGAATGCTTCTTTCTTCCACTGGCTCAGGAAGCACACAGCAAATCCCTTGAGTTGGGTTTCCAGATTCTACCCTCCTCCATCTCCAAAGAGGAGTAAAGAAGGATTTGCTGGCTGGAAGGTTCTCCTCACCCCAGAGAATGTCCAGTTGTCTTCACACATTACAACAACTACTATGGCTTAGTTTCTCCAATGAATGTCATAAAAGTAATACGGTTCTTTCTTTCTTTTTCTTTTTTAGGTTTTTGATTCTCCTTTTCCCATGCTGCTACAGACTGAATTGTGCCCCCTCAAAATTCATACATTGAAGTCCTAACCCCCAGTATCTTAGAAAGTGACTATATTTGGAGATTGGGACCATTAAAGAGGTAATTAAGGTTAAATAAGGTAATAAGTGCAGGACCCTCATCCAGTATAACTGGTGTCCTTATAGGAAGAGAAACACATACCAGGGATACGTGTGTACAAACGAAAGGTCACAGCAAGAAGGTGGCCATCTGCAAGCCAAGGAGAGAGGCCTCAGGAGAAACCAAACCTACCGACATCTTGGTCGTCAACTTCCAGCCTCCAGAACTGCGAGGAAATACTTTCCTCTCTTTAAGCCACCTATTCTATGGCATTTTGTTATGGCAGCTCTAGCAAACTAATACACATACCAATGTAAGGCTTTACTTTCCTGTTTAAACACCAGACTTAATGTGTTCAATATCTGCCTCACTGAATGTTTAGGGAGAAAAATGCCATTTGAAAGAGCAGCACTTTGGAGACAGGCCCCACTACCACTCTCCTTGGTCCTATAATCTTCAGCAAGCCTTTTAACTCTTTGGAGCCTCAGTTGCCAGACCTGTCCAATGGGCTTTACACACAATTTTAACACACTGATCTATGTCACAGGAGCAAGAGCTGCACAAGATCAGCTGATTTTACCGATCACTTCTTCAAGTAGAGCTCTTCCTCGCCTTATGATGGGGTTACATCCCAGTAAACCCATCGTGAATTGAAAATATTGTAAGTCCAAAATGCATTTAACACACTTACCTACCAAGCATCAAAGCCTAGTCTAGCCTACCTTCAACGTGCTCAGAACATTTACATTAGCCTACAGTTGGGCAAATTCATCTAATACAAAGCCTACTTTAAAATAAAGTTTTGAGGGACTTCCCTGGTGGTCCAGTGGTTAAGACTGCACTCCCAATGCAGGGGCCCTGGGTTTGATCTCTGGTCAGGAAACCAGACCCCACATGCCACAATTAAGAGTTCTTATGCCACAACTAAAGATCCCTCATGTGGCAACGAAGATCCTGCATGCTGCAACTAAGACCTGGTGCAGCCAAATAAATAAATAAATATATTTTTTTAAAAAAATAATAAATAAATAAATTGTTAAAAATCAAAGATAATGGGTATACAAAAAGAAATTGAAAAACATGAATACATAAAACATTAGAAGCAATACCAACAATATCTTAATTTGATAGCTGCTTGCGATTTAACTGTGTGGAGATCATAGTTCCAAAAAAATCATGATGCTGATTTTATTGTGGCTCTTTTTTCTTTTCTTCTGATAGTGAAGATCATTGATGTATGTTAACCAGATTTATAACATTAAATTTAAAAAGACATTTGGATGATTTAGAGGGTTTTTTAGAGGGGTTTCTTAGAAATCTATTTACAAATAATAATAAAGCTTTAGACCAAGGTAATCTATCAAGATGAACTATCTAGAGAGAGAAAGGAGAAGAAAAACAAAATTAGTTGAACTTCTTCTATTTTCTAGGCCCTATGTTCAGCACATTACATGTAGTATTTTATTTAGTCCTCACAACAATTCAGTTAGCTAGGTATTATTATCCTCATAAGATGAAGCCTATATTAGGGGCTAAATAATGTGTTCATGATCTCCCTTTTCAAAGGAGAAAGAACTGGAGTTCAAAATCAATGTATTTCAGTTCATGGGCCATGGCTTCTTAGATTTTTTTTAATAAATGGCAATATGGTGATCATGGTCAAAATAAAGATTATGATCTTAACCTCGAGGAATCTGTGACCTCAAATAACCAAACATATATCATCAACTTAACATTCTAAGATAGTGTTTCCCAGGCTATACATAGAACAATAGTCTTTGTTAATTTTCTATGTTTTTAAAAAATTGTTCTATGGTCAACTATGTTTTGGTAAGTGCTGCATTTTACATCCCCTTCTTGGAGATTCATGGTGTTCATCACCATATTAAGGGCTCAGAGAAAGATTTCCTTTTCATCAGGTAGCTCCAGTATTCCCAGAAACACACTTTGGGAAACCCTGTTCTAAGGCAGTATCTAACAAAGTCCAATTACGGGAATAAGACGGACAGCTCTGTTGTTTACAGGAGGGAAAGACAGATTGTGAGCTAACGGGTTTGGAACTGGGACTTTATCTACGCCTAAGGGTCTAGACAAGAAGACGATCCAGGAAGTGAAAGGCATTCTCCAAATAGCACGAGAGAAGACCCGTTGGTGGCACAGAAGGGCATCAGCTTGGCTGAAGTAAGGATTGTTTCTGGGAAACAGCTGGAGGAAGTGAAATTAGGTAACCAGAGTTAGAGCATGGATGGCTTTGCAGGCAGGTCAGAGGACACTGGAATTTTCCCTGTAACAGGGTTACCAATGACACCCTATCAGTGCTTAAGGCTCTACAGTTTTCAAGGTGCCCTTTCCTGTCTTATCTCACACACATTATCACAACAAGGGACAGACGGGGTAGGAGGTAACTGGAGGAGTGGGGCTTTGTACTCAGGCTCCCTCCTTCCTATCTCCCCATGCCGAGAAGGGAGTTTATAAGGAGACAGCCCTTTACCTTTGGTCACTACAAGAACATTCTGCAACTTCAAGAGTAAAGGATCAGTAAATTACACGTTACTTGATTACCTCATTTAATTATTATTTCATTAATGCACTCACTACAGCACTGAGAGGTGTTGGCACTTCACAGGTGAGGAGACTGAGATTCAGCGAGTTAAATAAGGTGTTTAGACGCTCCGGAAGCCCAAGCCAGGAATCACGATCATGATGAGAGCAGAGGCAAGGAGAGGAGTGACTTACAGGTCTGTGGAATTATGGGAAGAAATCAGGGGTGAAGAAAAGACTGGAAAAAGCCAAGGAGAAAAGGAGCTAATTGAGTATAAGGGGTTCTGAGAGGTGTGGGGAGGCTGGGCAAATGAGGGCATAGGTGTGGTGAATGGAGAGTTCCTTGTCTAAGACTGTGAGCAAAAATGAGGGATAATTCGAGGGAATTATCCTGAGATAGAGAGGAGGGTAAATGTGGGAATCTCTGGTTGGCCTCAATCTAACTGGCCAAGGAGGTGAAATAGTCCACTGGGATAGAGGAGGCGTCACCAAGAGGAACAGGAGATGCTTTGCCTATGAAGCTGAACAGCAGGATACCCTCCCTAGCAATGCTCTCCGGTCCGGGATGGATGTAGTGATTAGTGGGTCTTGTCTTCCCCAACTTCCAGAAAAGTAAAAGAGATCTAGGGGTTTGTGAGTGATTCTGGGATCTCATAACACCCTAGGCCTGCCTGTATCACTGCATCATCTACACTCTGAACCAATATCCCTGGCTAGACTGATAACTTATCTGGCCTCCACTAGATCAACCTTTTTGGCATCAGGGACCGGTTTCGTGGAAGATAATTTTTCCATGGACGGGGGTTGGGGATGGTTTCAGGATGATTCAAGCTCATTACATTTATTGTACACTTTACTTCTATTACTATTACATTGTAATATATAATGAAATAATTATACAACTCACCATAATGCTGACAGGAGGTGGAGTTCAAGTGGTAATGTGAGTGATGGGGAGCAGCTGTAAATACAGATGAAGCCTCGCTCGCTCACCCTACACTCACCTCCTGCTGTGTGGCCCGGTTCCTAACAGTGGATTGGGGACCCCTGCACTAGATGATAAACTCCTTGAGAAAGGGACCCTGTCTTAGTTGACACGGAAGCCACGATGACTTGTACTATGTCTGGCAGATAGGAAGCATGCAATGAGCATCTAAGGATGGAGAAAAGTTGAAGAGGGAGAGACTGGCTGACCCTGGGGTCAAGACTGGATAAAGTATCTGAGCTGCCCAAGAGGGGATTCATCACTGAATGAAAGGAGAAAGCTCGTGGTCCGAAGGGAGATGAAATTGCACTGGAACCAGCTCACACTAGCTCCTAAGAGTAGATTTTGCATCTCTTCCCAACTGCGTGTCAGTGAAATCACATTGGCAGCTTAAAATCAGCAGTGGTGTGAGTATTTACAGCATGGTAATTGGCAAATGCTACATATCAGGGCTTCTTTTTTCTGAAGAGGTGGCTGTTAAAGAGATATTGGCACACCACTGTATGACACCCAGACTCGTCACAGGTGGAACAGTAGAAGTGATAATTGGAGACTGCAAACAGTGAAGGGGGCCTCCACGCAAGACAGCAGCCCCAGGTCCCCTCTGCAGAGGACACACATACCAAAAGAGTCACCCAGAACCAATTCTCATGCTTTTGTTTTTAAGGGCAGGGGTGAGGGGAGCTCCCGTCTTGCTATCTCATCTCTTCTGTCTGTTATTATGACACCTGGAAAGTGTACAGATGAGGAGGAGAAGTTTAGTAAAGACAAGAAGTATAAAGACGAGTTGGTTTACTATCACCTCTAATTCTCTGGGGAATTGTTTTGGTCTTGGCCTTTAGCTTTTGCAAGGGGACAGAAACAAGAGAATGCTCTTGGGGATGTGCACGTGCACAGACCAGAGAAAGGAGGTGATATAGACAAGACTTTCAAGGGACACATCCGATGCCCTCCTGTGGTTAAGCGCTGTAACCCTTTGGCAGGAATGGTTGAAAAGTGTCTACACCCCCTTACCCAATACAGACAATATTCCAGACTTTTTCTCACAACTCACCCAGCTCTAGGTCACCCTATCTCAGTCATGCACGCTAGCGTGGACTCAGAAATCAAAAGAAATTAGAGCAGAACCAAGAAAAGCTGAGTTGTGGATCATACAAGGTTTAATGAAGGTTCACAGTCCTTCCCAGGGACCATCTTCAGTCTGATAATTGGGAGCTACTACGTGAATGAGTACAAGCTTTACATTGGAACGGCCAAGGCCATTCTGTGAGAAGTTAAAGGATTTTTATGCTTATCAATTGATTGTCAGAGTGAATTCTTGTGCCAGCAGCACATATAGGAACTGAGACCCAGTGACAGAGCAGCATGTTCGTGGTCAGGCCTGGCTGCTGGAATTTTTCACTACTGTTGTCCTAGGCACATATTTTATGTGCAGATAATTTTGAGTGAAAAATAAAAGCTCTCTTCAAACAAAAGAATGTTTATGTTCAAGAGTGATAAAAAAGAAGTTATTAGCCAGGAAGTGTACATTATTAAAACAAGGCAATTTGATGCATTAACCCAAGAAAAAGTTTTCATATCACAGGTAGTTCACGTATAATAACTCTTGAAACCGACATGGCTATTTCAATTTAAAATGGACAGTCTGAGATTTTCTCCTTCACCAATTTAATTTAAATTTTAAAAATGCACTAAATATTTTCAAGCAAAGTATGAAATCGAATCAAAAATTATACCAGAGTTAAATTTGACTGTTTAAAAAAAATCAGTGGATAGTTAATAATCCGTGATATTTAGAGTTGAAAATCTGACATTTCTTTATTGCACTTCTGTTATTTGATGCCTAAGTAACATATGGTATGTACAAAATGTATTATAATGCCAGAATAACACACCAAGTTTTAAGTTAATATAATCTAATCTACTCACTCACATTTTCTACCAGTGTTTAAATGTTCATTGAGTTCCTAAGGAAAATTAGGAATAAGTAGAATAGCAATTCTTATTTCTGGACTTTAAGAGTGTTTCAAGTAAATAAACATTAAATTTTGTTTGACAGATGAAAACTCTAGTTAAGTCATATGACAAGGCTATTCAACAGTTTGGGTGAAAATGTTTAAATGCAATGATGAATTAGTGGTCCTGGATCCTTCTATCCCTACTCAAAACACTAAACTTTTCTTAAGGGGTAGAGTTTGAAGATTAAATTCAAAATGGCACAAATTTGATTCTGTGATTCCAATTCCCACCATGTAGTCTAAGAAAATAATTCTAAAAATAGAAGATGCTTCATGCTCATAGATGTTGATCCAGCATTATTTATAATCTAAAAGTGTTAAATGACTAAAACGCCCAGTGATATTTGGGGATGTCATCTTGAATATATCAGCGCTATGGGATGATTTGTGAGGGGTCCTTGCATAACAGAGTCACACAACTGGGAGGTACCAGGCCCCACTGTGAAGATCATGGGATCTGGGTCATTTCTCCAAGGATGCTTAAAAAGGTCAAAGACAGTATATCTTTTTTTGAGACAGCAAAAGGTGATATTTTGATGTCTACAGCCACTGCTGATTGATTCCACTTGTTAGTTTTAAAAGTATAATCAAATAAGTCTACATAATTAAGAGAACGCCTGCAACTTTTGCCAAAATGTCAGTGTATTATAGAGCTGACTCTAGTTAACCAGAGAAAAGGGAGTACAGAAAGAGGTAGTAAATTTCCTGTTCTCAAATTGTTTATGCTCCTGTTAGGTTAGCACACTAAATTGTTTTTCATGGTAAACATTGGAAAAACATCATTTCAGGGTACTTTAAAATATAGTATAAATGAAACTCATCAACACTGAGAGGCTTTCGCATAAAAGGGCTAATCAAAGGCAGGCGGTGTAATCCAGGCCCGCGCACCAGGGCCGGGAAGCAGTCAGGACTGCACAGAGCTCGCTGCTGCCCTGTTTCTGTAGAGTTTTAAGGGACGTGAACAAAGTACAGCCCTCGTCCAGCCAGTGACATGTTTGCTCACTTCATAATCTGCTTCCTACATAAGCTGTTACTGAATGGAAACCAAATGGACGCGCAGCAAGTCTGTGAACAGATGGCGCTTCTGTGTGATGAAGAAAAACTGAGAGCAGAGGGACAGCAAGTTTAAAAAGGTGGCTCTGTCCCCTTCCCCCACTGTCGCCTAGCTTCCTCTTCAACCTCCTCGGGTAGCCCCGTCCTTCTCGGCGGCTCCTCCCACCTTTGTTAGGATGAAAGACGTTACAGGTTAGAGAGAGAGAAGATGATGCTTAATCCTAAATCCCCTTTGTATGTTTCAGTCGGGCTCTTGTCTCCTAAAGTAAAATAAAGAGGCAAAGGCAGCTGGAAAATGGCAGCAAGGCCATACACAAAGAGCACATGGCATATGGTGCCCTTCCCTTCTCCCAGGCTGGTTGAGTCTCCCTGGTCATGCTGGGGGCTTGTTCTTAAATATCATTTGGATGCTATTGTGTGTCTGAGGCCCGGAAAAATGTGACTGTCTTGCTGAGCTGGAGGGAAGAAGAATCTAAAAAGGATTTATGGAAATGCCTGGAAATTTTGCCAAAATGTCAGTGTGCTAATTGTATGTTGAACTACATCTGAGGCAGCTCCATCTCTATGTATGGGTCTGAAAGTGTGTGCGTACTTTCTTGTTACCCTTTGGTTCTTCTTGCCTTGTCTTGGATTAGGATTCTATAGCATCACAGTAAAAGCGGTGTGGTATGTGTTATAATGAGAACATTATGCTAGTGACAGTGACCACACAAATCACATTTTCCGGGGTAGTTCCTATTTCAAACATTCTGTTTCTGTGCATCTATTTGGGACTCTCCTACTTGTCAGACCATCTGTTGCCCAGGTTTTTTATTCCAAAAATAGATGGTCCCTTGTTTATCATGAAACAAGTATATAGTAGGCAAGAATAAACACTGTGGAAAGGGAGGGAGATATGAATGAGTGAGTGAATGGATGAAAGTGCTACACTAGGAGGTGTCCAGGAGGCTTAACTAGTTGTGTTAGCGCTTGACCAAGAAAAGTAACCCTCTGTGTCTTTGGTTTCTTCATCCAGAAAATGTCTAGTCAAACCTAATGTATTTCTGAGACCCATCCAGACCCAAAAATCTATATTCTCATAAAAAAGGATTTCATCCAACATTCTTAACCTCTTTTTCTGAGTTCCTGGTCTGATGACTTAGTTGTGACTAATCAAATTTACCAGTCCTCTTACACGCACATAGGCAATGACATTTAAGTTTCTTTATCTTATGGTAGGCGGCAAGTCCAAGACTGGAAGACACTCAAAGAACAATCCAGGCTTCCCTGGTGGTGCAGTGGTTGAGAGTCCGCCTGCCGATGCAGGGGACACGGGTTCGTGCCCCGGTCCGGGAAGATCCCACATGCCGCGGAGCGGCTGGGCCCGTGAGCCATGGCCGCAGAGCCTGTGCTCCACAACGGGAGAGGCCACAACACTGAGAGGCCCGCGTACAGCAAAAACAAAATTTAAAAAAAAAAAAAAAAAAGAACAATCCATAATGGCGGGGGGATATATGCAGAAACTAGATGATTTAGTCTTACTGTGTTTCTTTAAGGGGAAAACAACTATTAGCTTTAAGGCAGAGGGGATGCCAAGGTGTAGAGGCAAAAATTAAAGGAAACTTAGAAAAGAATTTGAATCGATGATTTAAGAATAATATACTAAGTGAATCGAAAAACATAAAAGTGAAACACGAGCAATTTGGGGCTTGCGTGGGACTGTTCTATAATGAAGACAAGACATCTGAATTTATAGCCAAGGGAAGAATGCCTTGTAGTTAACTGCATGCACTCAAAATGTGGTCCAAGTTATAAAAAGAAGAATTGAGGGGTATTTTTGAAAATTTTTATTCTAATATTTAATTTTGCTAGAAAGAGTGTTGTAAATCAAATACAGTAGTTAAATTAAAGCTGGTAGATATGTAAGCAATGCGTTCTTTCAGAGCCCAGGGTCTCTTAAGGGCCCTCCAAGCTGGGGCAGGGTGAGAAGCCCCTGGCAAAAGAACAAGCAACTTCTCCCCTCAGCACATCCTTGCCCCCAGCAGGGTGAAGAAGAGCTCTCTGGGGACTAGCGGGAGGAGAAGGAAACCAGAGTGGGAGCAGGGGGGAGAAACCTGGGTCTGTGCACAGTCAGGGAACATCTCCCAGAAAGGCCTCCACAGTACTAGTACATATGCAGCAGAACACCAATATTGAGTAGCAACATAATTAACTCTCTAGTTACTTTTTAATTAACTTACTTTTTTTTTTAAAGCATTTACTTTTTTTTTTTTAATTTATTAATTTACTTATTTGGCTGTGCCGGGTCTTAGTTGCAGCACGTGGGATCTTTAGTTTGGGCATGTGGGATCTAGTTCCCTGACCAGGGATGCCCACCGGACCCACCGCCAGACAAATCCCGTAACTTACTCTGTTTGTATTTGACACTTTGTATTGATCAGTTGGAAAACAGATAAGTTTATTCAAGGGAATTTTTTTTCTTTTTTAGAATTGATAATTTTTTAAGAGAGAATGAGAAAGAAAGATAAAGGAAAGAAAGGAGGGAGGAAGGGAAGAAAATGTGTTGCAACCCTTCCCCCTGTGTTAAAAGCTTCATGTTTTCTAAGCCCAGGCTCAGAGTATGGTTTCTCGCTAAAATCCTGGCCTGTGGCCCTGGCCAGGAGAGTAAACTGCTGGTCACCAGAACATAATTCTGAACTTGTTCTTTAATATCTGTTGAAGTTCCCAGGGCAGCATCCAGGCATAAAACAAAACAACCGAGTTTTTGTGTGGCACTGAAGCAAAGCAAGGAAGTAGTCCTCTGCTACTCTCCACTACCCACTTCCTGCCTCCCGGGAGTCCCCTCCTTGTTTAGAAAAACTCAACAAAAAGAGAAAATCTTTTTATAAAACATAATCCTATGTTAGTCCGCATTAGACTTTGCACAATTTTACTAGCTCTGCCATTGATCTAAGTGTCTATTCCATCTAAAATAATAATATCTATCATGTATTAAGCACTTAACGTGTGGCAGGTAGTGTTCTAAGCACTCTACATGCAACTCCATAGGGAAGTTAGCAAATATTAGTCCTATTTTGCAGATGGAGAAATTGAGGCAAATGAGGTGAATGACTTGCCTGGGTCACAAGACCAGGATCAACCATAGGCATTCTGGCTGCAGCGTCTGTCTTCCTAATCAAGGAGGTTGAAAACTTTTTGCAGGAATTAAGCCTCCTATTTTCGCTTGTCTTCTTCTTGGTAAACCATACAGAATGCTTCATCTCTTCAATGAAATCTGGAATCGGGTAAATATACAGAGTAGCTCAAAGACATTCAAGTCCAAGAAAGCTTTGGAAGTGCATATTTGGTCATTTTGAAGGACTTTCAGCAAAAGTTGCTAGTGTTTTAATCTCTGCTCCCATATGTTTAAAATAAAAAGCTTTTATTAGAGCAGGTCATTGAAGTAAGATACACATTTTTTAAAAAAGAAAAAAGAAAAAAAAAAAAAAAAAAAAAAGAAAAAAGAAGGAAGGAAGGAAGGAATGGCTCCGGGTCTCCTGAATGACCCAGAGCCATTGTCTTGGAAGAAAATGATAACTAGGACTACAGATATCAACAGTTTTTAAAATCTCAAAAGAATGTTTGAATTTAGTTTGGATAGTTTTTTGGTTTTTTTGGTTTGCTTGTTTTTTTAAATTTATTTTTGGCTGTGTTCGGTGTTTGTTTCGTGCGAGGGCTTGCTCTAGTTGCGGCAAGCGGGGGCAACTCTTCATCGCGGTGCACGGGCCTTTCACTATCGCGGCCTCTCTTGTTGCGGGGCACAGGCCCCAGATGCGCAGGCTCAGTAGTTGTGGCTCATGGGCCTAGTTGCTCTGTGGCATGTGGGATCTTCCCAGACCAGGGCTCGAACCCGTGTCCCCTGAATTGGCAGGCAGATTCTCAAACACTGCACCACCAGGGACGCCCTAGGTTTTTAAATTTTATTTTATTATTATTTTGTTTTTTCTGGCTGTGTTGGGTCTTTGTTGTTGCACACAGGCTTTCTCTAGTTGTGGCGAGCAGGGGCTACTCTTCGTTGCGGTGCACAGGCTTCTCATAGTGGTGGCTTCTCTTGTTGCAGAGCACAGGCTCTAGGTGCACAGGCTTCAGTAGTTGTGGCACGCAGGCTCAGTAGTTGTGGCTTGGAGGCTCTAGAGCGCAGGCTTAGTAGTTGTGGCGCACGGGCTTAGTTGCTCCGCGGCATGTGGGATCTTTCCGGACCAGGGATCGAACCCGTGTCCCCTGCACTGGCAGGCAGATTCTTAACCACTGCACCACCAGAGAAGCCCTAGTTTGGATAGTTTTGACATCTACCTTTAATCAACAAGTATGGTCATTGTTAGCATTTTGGAGCATTTCCTCCAATAAGCATTAATATTTCTAATCACAACCATATTGCTTACATAATTTAACTTCCAGATTATGAGTGGGTTGTTTTTGTTTTGGGGGAGGGTTTTGGAGGATTGTTGTGCCTTATAAATAGCCCCCAGAGCCTTGGGGGAAAGTAATGGTATTAATGTGTGAAAAGAAAGTACCTATAATACCAAAAAAGCAAAAAGTTCCATGAAGAAGTTAGTTTTGATGCAAGAATAAGTCCACATTTAATATGCTTTACATTTCACTGTTTCTCATCCACAGAATGAACATCTGTGGCACCAGAACAACTTGCCAGGCAAATAGCTAGATTCTAGTTATTAAACAAACAAAAATCCAACCAAGAGCTCTGAGATCATGAAATTGAAGTACAACAATTAACCACTGGGGAAGTCTAAGTTTTAAACTTTTACACCAATGTTTGAGCCTGTGGTCAAAGATACAGCTTAATTTGATCATTTCCTTTCTTGAGTTCCTTGAATGGGTTTGGTACAATACAACCACTAGCAGAATATATATAGCTCGATGAACTTACTTAAAACATCTCAAGGTGCTTGTTGAATTGGAATGGAAAAAAGAGGTCAGTACGGTCTGAAATCTCCCTGTGGAATGCCGAATGTGTGGGACGTTCATAGAATGGACTGATAATTGTGTTCAGGGACATCCACTTTTTTTCTTGTCTGTCCCCCATTACAGACTGCATGATCTTTGTCACCTGTGATCCATGTGATTCAGGTAAATGTATGTGACATCATGAGGTTGTAAGTTGGTGGGTGGTATGATGTAACCCAGTGGTTTCTAACCCTAGCATCTTGGTAGAACTGCTGGGTGAGTTTCTTAAAAATATTGATGCCCTGGCCCCAGCCCAGACCAATTTCTTCAGAATCTCTGGGTGTGGAACAGGAGCATTGGTGTTTTTTTTTTTTTTTTTGCAGTACACGGGCCTCTCACTGCTGTGGCCTCTCCCGTTGCGGAGCACAGGCTCCGGACGCGCAGGCTCAGCAGCCACGGCTCACGGGCCCAGCCGCTCCGCGGCATGTGGGATCTTCCCGGACCGGGGCACGAACCCGTGTCCCCTGCATCGGCAGGCGGACTCTCAACCACTGCGCCACCAGGGAAGCCCGCATTGGTGTATTTTTAACTCCCAGAGGATAGGATTGTGGAACCCAGTTTGAGGCACACTGATACAGAGAATCCACAAAGGCTCTGAAGCCAGCTAGTGCTGAGCGCAGAGACTGGCCCTGCCCCTCATTAACTGTGCAAATTTGAATCTTGTTTTCCTGTCTGGAAAAGGGGATGATAAGACCTACTTTATAAAGCCACTGCAACTATGAGATGATAAAATATGTGGAATATGCTTGGTAAATAATAGATACTCATTAATGCCAGGACTCTTCTTCAAATTTCGTCCGACTCTGAAACAAATCTAATTTTGCTGAATTATTTCAAGAAAGTAGCTCACGGGGCTTCCCTGGTGGCGCAGTGGTTGAGAGTCCGCCTGCCGATGCAGGGGACGCAGGTTCGTGCCCCGGTCCGGGAAGATCCCACATGCCGCGGAGTGGCTGGCCTGTGACCCATGGCTGCTGAGCCTGCGCGTCCGGAGCCTGTGCTCCGCAACGGGAGAGGCCACAGCAGTGAGAGGCCCGCATAGCGCAAAAAAACAAAAAACAAACAAAAAAAAAGAAAGTAGCTCACATAGCCAATGACTTTTCATTCTGTCCCAAGGAACTGGCTTTTTGAAGCTGTGGAGTCCCTGGCTCAGGAGCTCGTCTGGCGGGACTGTTCAAAAACAAGGCAAGTGTGAACACCATATCCATAGGCAGTAACACCGTCCCATGCCACACCATAGGAGGAACAGAAAGGTCTGCTGTTGACTATATCTCCACAGATATAATGTGCAGATTTTCCCCCCTTTAGGAAATGACTCCTTGAAGCAGCCCAGAGGCTCCCTGTTGGATGACTTGCTGAGTTGTAAAGGTTCGGGTGGCCATTTCCAGGGATGCCCTACAAACGTGTGGAGCAATGGGAATCTGACGCAAGGCATTTTCTTTAAAATACGATACATAAGATACATAATGTGGTATTATGTATATATGTCCACAACATATTATATTATGTACATATATTATGTATATATGTCCACAACAGACCTCCTCTTAATGACCTGGAGATGCCCCATGAGCTCTGTAAGGAGGCACAGAGGGAGTGAACGTTTGCAAGTGCGTGCTGCAGCTTCATTCTCCTGGCAGCCCCACCCAGGGGTGTGTGAGCGGGAAAAAACCACAAGCCCTTCTCCTTAGCGCTGCTCTTTTTCCATCTTCGTCTTCAGCAGACTTCTGCCCACTCGACATTCTAGAAAGGACCAGGAATTTTGTTCACTTCTGTGTTCACTTCAGAAAGAGGGGAAGAATTATTCTTATTTTTATTATCATATTTCATTGGCCTAAATTAAATACTCTCCACTCTTCCTTAGTGTTCATTATTTTGCCATGGAACAATGTATGTTTGGGGGTTCACGTTTGGATTTTCACCACTTAGAAAGAACTCAGAATGTATCCTTGAGGCAAAGACAGGAAACTTCAGCACAAACAGTGATGGCAACTACATCAAAAGAAGGCCACTGGGGCTTCCCTGGTGGCCCAGTGGTTGAGAGTCCGCCTGCCGATGCAGGGGACGCGGGTTCGTGCCCCGGTCCGGGAAGATCCCACATGCCGCGGAGCGGCTGGGCCCGTGAGCCATGGCCGCTGAGCCTGCGCGTCCGGAGCCTGTGCTCCGCAACAGGAGAGGCCACAACAGTGAGAGGCCCGCGTACCGTAAAAAAAAGAAGGCCACTGGATTCTACTTCAAATAAATCCGCATTTCTCGTTACATCTGTGGTGCACTGCGGGACTGAAATCTGTAGCTTTTCAACATAATATGTGTCTAGATCAAACAGTATTAAATAATCATTAAAATCTGCTTTGTCCTTCTTGAAGAGCTGCTCATAGCCTCACATTGTGCTGTGTATTAATGGAACGTTGGATATTATATAAAATGTGGATTGCAACTGTCTTGTGTGGTAGACAGTTTACTAAAGTATTATCCAGAACACATGCTATCTGATTTACTAACTTATTATCCATTAAAAAAATCCCTGGGTAAATAAATGTGTAACTAAAAGAATTGTTACTCTGTATAATCAGATGAATAGATACAAACAGGGAAGATTGCTGTCATTATGTTGTATATTGTGCCAAACAGATGCACATGATTTTTTCAAATAGTGTGCTATATCAAACTGCTTCCTTCCATCTAGCCTTTGCTTTTATCAATAAGACATTTCATATTTCCAATTTTCTGAGGTGGCCATTCCCCCGCCCCTCCTTCTCCTCCCACCCTCCTGCCTTTCCACCCTGCCCCAAAGCTTCCAGCCAATGGGCTTGGCACAGAAGAGAAATGACTGGAAACATCGGGTCTATAATGCGTTGCTAGTGCTGGGTCTGCCCTCACCCCAAGGAGCGTATCATGCCCCAGAGAACGTTGGAAACTCAACACAAATCACAGTGAGTGGAAACCGAGTCCTTGGAAGTTTGCCGGTTGCCCCAGATAACTGCTCTGACAGAAATGGGCTGAACTGCATCAACAGCATCTGTGTTTTGGATTCTTGGGTAGATGACAGTGGTGGGACTGCACGCATCTACCCATCCTGCAGCCACTCTCCCATTGGCGCACATATCTTAGGTGACTGGTAGGACTGCTAAGGCAGTGGTCACGGGCAGAGACGGTAACTGGCCCTTTCCCTCTTTCTATCCCATCCAACCATTCCATCCGTCCATCCCATCCCCGCAAGAAACCTTCTTAGGTACCTAGCACATCAGGCAGCATGCTAGGAATGCTGAAAGACGCCCAGAGACTTGCTAGTGTGGCACCAAGTACGATATGGAATAATAAAAGAGATGCTCATGTATGAGATGCTTCTGGAGCACAGAGGAGGGGCACTTGACCCAAACTGAGGCCCAACTCCTGCACTAAGAGTTGGAATCAGGGAAGGAGGTAAGCCGTGAACCGAAAGAGTTGAAGATGTCAGGATAAATTCCAGAGCTTGGATTTGGCAAAATGGGTAGAGAGTGTGGCATTTATTAGAATCAACAAGAAGGATATGGTACCTTCCGTGTCCTCAGCCCCTCCTATGGAAAACTCCCCACCAAACACTTTTTATTTATCTTTTATTTTATTTATTTATTTTTTAAAACATCTATATTGGAGTATAATTGCTTTACAATGGTGTGCTAGTTTCTGCTCCATAACAAAGTGAATCAGGTATATGTACACATATATCCCCATATCTCCTCCCTCTTGCGTATCCCTCCCTCCCACCCTCCCTATCCCACCCCTCTAGGTGGTCACAAAGCACCGAGCTGATCTCCCTGTGCTATGTGGCTGCTTCCCACTAGCTATCCATTTTACATTTGGTAGTGTTTATATGTCCATGCCACTCTCTCACTTTGTCCCAGCTTACCTTTCCCACTCCCCACAAACACTTCTTTTTTAAAAGCACCTTTATTCAGATATAATTCACTTACCATACAGTTTACCCATTTAAAGTGTGCATTTAAACGATAACTAGATATCATGGTGATCATTTTGAAATGTATAGAAATATCAAACCACTATTTTGTATACCAGGAACTTACACAGTGTTATAGGTGAATTATAATTCAAAAACAAAGAAACAAACTCAGAGAAAAAAAAGGTCAGATTTGTCGTTACCAGAGGCAGGGGGTGAGGGGAGGGGGGATTGGATGAAGGTGGTCAAAAGGTACAAACTTCCAGTTAGTATAAGATAAATAAGTACTAGGGATGTCATGTACAATGTGATAAATATAATGAACACTGCTGTATGTTATGTACAAAAGTTGTTAAGAGTAAATCCTGAGTTCTCATCACAAGGAAAAAAATTTTTTATTTCTTTAATATTATGTTTATATGAGATGATGGCTGTTCACTTAAAAAAGATAAAGACTCAAAAAAAAAAAGAAAAAGACTCATAAGCAACTACCATAAAGATATTTTTAAAAACCTTTGAGCTAAAAAAGGTAATAAAAATAAATAAAGTGTACACTTTAATGGCCTTTAATGTATGCACAGAATTTTGCAACCATCACTACAATCAATTTTAAAACATTTTCATCACCCCAAAAGAAACACCACACCCCTTAACCATCATCTTCCAATTCCTTACCCACCCCCAGCCCTAGGCAATCACTCATCTACTTTCTGTCTCTACAGATTTTTCTATTTTAGACATTTCATAAAAGTGGAGTCATACAGTATACGATCCTTTACAACTGGCTTTTTCACTTAGCATGAGAATTTGGGTTGTAGAAACACTCTTGAAGAAAGGCAGCCCAGGGGTCCTACCCTTGGTCACAGCTGATTGGATTGGATCCGACCCAAGCAAATCCATATATACTGGTCAATAACCAGTAAGGTGGTCTGGCAAGAAAGGATGTGCTTGGCAATCAGATTCTCTCCAATCTGAACCGCAAAAGTACTGAGAGAATGATTCAGTAGGATTCAGTGGCAACAAGCAGGGGGGAGCTGACGATGGCAGGATGCACAGCGCTTCCATGAGCTAGAGTCGGGCTGTGAGGGGTCAAGGCAAGCCAAAGCTACACAGGAGCAAACTCTATAATCCAGGTGAGGAAGAGGAAGGTTAACAGAAGCGATGGGGTAAAAAGAAAAGGACGCACGGCACGTAGGGTGGACCAGCCACTCAGTAACAAGTACAGAGTCCGGCAGACCCTGGAGGATAGCTGAGTAAGGTCAGCAGTGGGGACCAGACTAAAAGCATCCCAGATCCTGCTGTTTACGTTCCCAGAGCTGCTCTGGGATTCTTCTGATCCACTGTGGTTTCTCTTCCCCTGAAGCCTGGTTTTGTTTTTGTTTTTGCAGCTCTCACGTATGTATTTTTACAATAAAACCATCATTACCTGAAATGATACGAATAAGCTTAAAAAGAAAAGCAGCTAAGCGGGATGAGGGAATAATGGATTCAGGACAAGATGCGTTATGTATGAGGTCCACACCTCGGCTCCAAGCTGAGTGGGTGCTGGGAATATAACTGCACAACAGGAAGGTGAACAGAGAAAGAGAAGAACCAGAGATGGTGTTTGGGGACCAAAGCCACAACTCTGGCATCATTCTGCTCCAGCATAGATGCCAGCAACCTTTGCAGTATGGCTGCTTGGGTCTTCATATATTTCCTCCACCTGCTTAGAAAAGCAAAAGGATTTCCTCATCCTCAGCTTTGATTTCCATTTAACTCAATGAACCTCTACTGAGAATCAACTTATACAAGTTGATATTACGGCACTATACCATACGGACTATCTATCTGGCAGGGGTTAGAGGGTGGGGTGATTAGGTCCCTAGACTCAAGGGAAAGGAGAGAAAGACCTAGTGTTTATTGTGAGCTTACTGTGGGTCAGGCTTGCACCACGCTATTTATCTTATTTAAACCTCTCAACAACCAATGCAGAAACCATGAATAATCACTGACTAAAAACAGACAAAACATGGCTTTCAATCCTAGCAGCATCAGTAAGTGACCGTGAACCCTTGCTCTAATCTCCACTGTAGAACAGGATAAGAATATAGGCCTCAGGAATTCCCTGGAGGTCCAGTTGTTGGGACTCCACGCTCTCGCTGCTGAGGGCCCAGGTTTGATCACTGGTCGGGATCCTGCATGCTGCACGGCACAGCCAAAAAAAAAAAGAATATATGCCTCTCGGGCTGTCAAGAGTAGTAAATGAGTGCTCCAGACTGAATGTCTGTGTCCCCCCTAAATTCAGGTGTTAAATCCTAATCTCCAATATGATGGTAGTTGGGAGTGGGGCCTTCGGGAGGTGATGAGGTCATGAGGGTAGAGCCTCATGAATGCGATTAGTGTCCTTTAAAAGAGACCCCAGAGAGCTCTCTCCCCGCTTCTGCCATGGCAGGACACAGCGAGAAGGCAGTGGTCTATGAACCAGGAAACAGATTCTCTCACCAGACACCGAAGCTGCTACTGCCCTGAACCTGGACTTCCCAGTCTCCAGAACTGTGAGGAATGAATGTTTGTTAGCAGGGTGTTAGCAAGTCTCTGGCATTAGCAGCCCAAATAGACTAAGACGAGGTAAAATGTGTACAATTCCTTGTACATGGTGAGTACTGAATCACGGGAGCTGTTATCATCATCATCACTACTATCCACTGGCGTGTGAGAGGCAGGCCGACTTTTAGCCCAAGACTTGCAGACTGTATACTTGTCCTCTACATCTTACTACAGGCTCTGAGGATAAGAGACGTATCTGCCAATAACCATAATACAAGGCAAAACACAGGGCAGGGGAGGGTCAGAAGAACCCGGTTCCAGCCCTGCCACCTCTTCCTCCCTCTTTGTGTCAGTCACCTGCCCTCGGCCTCTCCACCACTCCCCTCACTTCACCTAGATGTTTACAGCACAGCTGACTCTGCATGGAAGCATTCTGTGGACTCTAAAAACTATTGTGCAAAGGTTACAAATTAGGGTAATTTGTGAAAGACTTCTGGATATTCCAGATCGACTTTTCATGCAAGTGCACACTTGGAAGGGACCCCGCTGTAAAGGCTCATCAGCCCCCACCCTACTTAGGCAATAACCCTGCAGCAGGGAACACCTAAATTGGGTTCTAGGGGCTTCCCTGGTGGCGTAGTGGTTAAGAATCCGCCTGCCAATGTAGGGGACACAGGTTCGAGCCCTGGTCCAGGAAGATCCCACATGCCATGCAGCAACTGAGCCCGTGCACCAGCTACTGAGCCTGCGCTCTAGAGCCTGCAAGCCACAACTACTGAGCCCACGCGCCTAGAGCCTGTGCTCCGCAACAAGAGAAGCCACCGCAATGAGAAGCCCGCGCAACACAATGCAGGGTAACCCCCACTCGCCGCAACTAGAGGAAGCCCACGCGCAGCAACAAAGACCCAACGCAGCCAAAAATAATTAAGTTTAAAAAAAAAAATTGGGTTCCAGAGTAGGTAGAGGGAGTGGCTCCGGAAGGTGGGCAATGATGCCAGGAGGAGAGACGTGTGAAAGGCAGAGACACACGCCCACAATCGTATTGCTCATCTCCCTGCGGGTCTCTCTGAAGGAGCCCAGACCGCACAGCCCCACAAATCCCCTTCTGGGCCATCTGGAGTGTTGGTGCCATCTGTGGTCATCAAACTGACTGAAACCCTCATAATTAGCCACAAACTTGTAAAACAGAAAGCCAGGGAAAAGACCACATCAGTGGAAGTTGCCTTTGGAGATGAATTCAGACCACCCAGAAAGGCACTTAATTCTGCAGAGTTCAACAAATGTTAGTGCACAACATTATCAACAACCAATACTGAGAAGTAAACCCAAAATCGGACCCTCTAATTCTGAAACTAACAAAAACCCACTGAAACAAAGAGAGTAGACAAAATAGATAGTTATGAGCACTTAACACGCAACATACACCACTGGCTCAAAAACACGTTTTAATACTCTGAGGTGCAGAGACCTGTTGTCTGAAGGATTCCCCAGATTCTGCTGTGATCTGCTGTGATTTGGTGAGCTGTATTTATAGAGGTACCATGGGCAAGGAAAAGAGTGCTCTCATGAAGCTTACCTCCTAGTTAGGAACTCATATAAAACTACAGCAACAAGGCAGGATATAATGAGTGCTAAGCTGCGTGACCCAACCAAAACCGTTTAGCACTTGGCAGCTGTCGGTAAAGGCTGCAAATATCAGTGAAGGCGCCAGAAAGGAGGCTGAATTTGCACCAGAGCTTGGAAGAGAAGACCTTCCACTTGGTGAGAATAAGCACCTGGCACATAGTAGGTGCTCAACCAACATCTGCTGGATTCTTTCAACATTGCTGAACAAGGACTTGCAGATGGCCATGCGCAAGACGGATGTCCAGTAACATATCACAAACCCCCGTCTCCCCATCTTCCTTCTGATTCACCTCACCAATATCTCCAAGGAAAGGCATTCATGGTAATACCACTTCTACTTCCAAGAGGAGGAGAGGTAGGGATCTGGGGAAAGAGCAGAAAGGCCCTTTCGTCCCAGAGGACCCGATATTTCAACCACTGTTCCTTACAGCTCTTTTAGCAAAACCTCTGGCTGTATGCTTTCTAACTTGCACTGTTTCATCAACGCCAGTCCCTAACCACCACCAGCAGGCATTCTGGTTCCTGCTGTTGCTCAGAGAAGCCTGTATGTCCTTGCAATGTGTGGAATCCCTGTTAAGATTCCGGATAAATGTCCTCAACAATTAAAATTCATTCATTACGTAAACTAAATCAAAACAAGACCCTTGGGCTTCCCTGGTGGCGCAGTGGTTGAGAGTCCGCCTGTCGATGCAAGGCACACGGGTTCGTGCCCCGGTCCGGGAAGATCCCACATGCCGCGGAGCGGCTGGGCCTATGAGCCATGGCCACTGAACCTGTGCGTCCGGAGCCTATGCTCCGCAACGGGAGAGGCCACAACAATGAGAGGCCTGCGTGCCGCAAAAAAAAAAAAAAAAAAAAAAAAAACAAGACCCTTGCAGTTTTGCACATGGAAAGCACAGAGAACCATGCATGCAGCTAATCCATCGATTAAGTAAAGCGGACAGATAAAAACACACAGAAGTAGCCACAGGACCAGTGTGGTTTATAAACCAAATACAAAGAGAAAGGAATATTGCCTCCTCCTGTCGTATGATTTTTGTCAATTTTGTCTGTTCATAGACAAAAGTTCACAACTTACTTTCCACATAAACATGTGATCGATTTCCCTCTTCAGAAACACAGGTTTTAGAAGCTCTGAATGTATCTGAACATCTGGGATTCCCACTGCAGCCAGGATCCACATAGATGTGTAGAACTGAAGAATCATCACTTTACGGAAGAGGAAACTGAGGCCCAGAGAGGCTCGATGACTCACCACAAATCATAACAACAGGGAATTCCCTGGCAGTCCAGTGGTTAGGACTCAGTGCTTTCACTGCCAAGAGCCAGGGTTTCAATCCCTGGTCAGGGAACTAAGATCCCACAAGCCACGTGGCATCGCAAAATAAAAAATAATAACAGTTAAATTCAGAGCCAATCTGCAGAAACGCACAAGTTTCTTCACCCCTAGAAGGTGGCTCTTTTATGCATACTCAGCATTTCTCAAAGTGTGCTCCAGAGAACAGAAGTACCCGGGGTATAGGTACTGTCTGGAGAGGGGAAAAAATATTTCATGGTCAGATCAATTACGGAAATGCTGTATTAAAGAAAATTAAGTTGGTTTTTTCACGTGTTCATTTGAAGTGGTAACAAGCGTTCTTGCCAGGAGAGGTGGGGAAGGGGGGAATGCATGGATAGCGGTACAGCCTTTCTCAAACTCTATAAGGCAGAAGTTTTGTGTTCCCGAAATACCTGGAAACTCCCTAGGGACACTGGCATGTGGAACACTGACACAGCTCGGAACAAGCCGCTGGGAGGCCAGCGGCTTCTCAGATATTTCATGGGCTGGAATGGTTTTTATGTGTCTGCCTTTCCTGGGGCCGCCTTTCTCTCTCCGCAGAACCTTCTACAACAACCACAGAAGACATGGTCAGTGGAGCCTCTTGGCCCTGATATAGTTACAACTGAAGGGTTTTCTGTGTCTCCTGCCTAAAAAAATGAGAGCAGCAGGGACCCAGCTGTGACCCAGAGCTGATGGAGGGCATCGAGAAATGCGGTTCATTCCAATCACTGGCAGCTTGTACAGCCCGGGAGGCTCGCCCTGCCAAATGTGTCTTTGGAGTGTACCATCAGACCGCGGTCCCGGTCCGCAAGAAACAGAGCTGTGTCCAGGGGCAGAGGAAGGGAAAGAAGGAGGAAGAAGACGCTTTTTCTCTGATGTCTTTGTAAGACTTTGGTCACTGGCTCTTAAAATGCCTCTTTTAGCTCTGTTGCTACAAAGGTATTAACTGCTCTCCTCGTCCAGAGCCCATGCGAAGGGAGACCTCTGTTTCTGGTTCATCGACGTCACTCGTGGGTCTTCTTACCGACCTCTACGACCACAGAGCTTTCAACTCCTTGGAAAGATCTAGACTCGGTGAAGAGCTTTCCGCGACCACTGACGGGTTTCCGGAGCTAGAGCTCCCCCTGCTGGCAGCCACAGCGCTTCGTAACGTCGTCCGGCGTTATTTCATTCCTGCAAGTGCTGAAGCCCTGATTGAGCGAGCTTTCAGTCAGCCACTCTATTCTCGTATAGTGGCTCTTTCCAAGGACTTGAGCTGACGTCGGTGTTCAGCCATGTGTGATTCTTACTTCCCCTTGGCTATCTCCCTTTTACTGAAAGATACTCCAGTTTGCCCAGCCTGGATCGAATCAGGGTCCTCTGGACTGGGAATTTAGGTTTGGGAAATTTCCCAAATTAAAACAAGGTCCTCGTAGGACAAGTTTCTCACTAATAAAATTACATTTTCAAATATCAGACCCTTTGCATTGCCCATCTAGATGGAAGAAAGAAAAAGAAGGAAAGAAGGAAGGGAGGATGGCAGGGAGGGAAGGAGAGAAAGAAAGAACAGCCCTGCTTTAGTATCATGGGGAGAAGACATGTCTAAAAAAATGTTTCCCTTAATTGGGATCCAGGGGATGAAGGGTGGAAAAATACCTCAAGAAAGTTGCCCTTAGGAGTGAAGTCTGCTGCACAAACTTTGGGAATCTGGTTTCACTCTGCTCGGATTGCTAAGCCTTTCCTTGCTATAGGACCCTGTGGGTTTCTGTCGAATAGAAGAATGAACAGTAAACATTCCCTCATTTCTAACTTCATCTTCAGAGACCAGACTCTCCAGGATCCCTGGTGGCTGAGTAACTTCATGTCCCTATTTGGCAAATTCCTGCTAGGTAAAGCTTTAATAGACACTATCCTATTTTAAATGGAGAACTCTGTGCACCTTTTAATCTCCCAAATAGAAAGATGAAGGGAAGGGACAGAACTGAGACAGTCTGAAATGGACCTCTGGTTTTATGGTGTGTGATAGGGGCAAGGTTTTCTGCTATTTTTTTTTTCAATCAGACGATGACTCATTATGATCACTGGCACAGAATTTGGAGGCTCTTTATGACCTAAGAATCAGAGAGTGTGTTTGCTATGTTTCCTTCCTCTAAAGGTGGAATGTGTGCACATTTGTAGGCTCATTGAAAATAAGAAATGGAAAGACACCAAATGCAAAAACCTAAATAAAAGCATACCTCCTTCAACCCACTGAATATTCAGATTTACAAAAATGAATAACAAGGGAGCAAATCTTCATTTTACAGAAGGATGCACCATGGGATTCCTTTACATTTCAAGTTCCCCTGATGCATAAAACATATGGTTAGATTTACAAAACTTGATTTACACAGTTTTTTAGGAAAACATCTTTGCAGAAAGATTAGGTGTGATTAGACGCAAGAGCTCTTCTCTCAGGAGGGAAAACAAATGAGCTTAGCTAACAGGAGATGGTAGAGTTAACAACCAAAAACTCTTTATGCCATTTGGGAGGGCTGATTTCAATTTTGTGGAGTTCTTAGAGATTTCTTAGGCAACTCCAAATGACTGCTTACAGGGATGGGAATAGAGCTCCTCTAATGGCCTGCCTCACACACTGGGTGGGGTTCAACCTTTTCTGATCTCATGAGTTCTAGAAAAGTCTGAACACGGCAGCTGGGAAATGGTGGCATGGGGCCCCCTGTGAGGCAAAGCACTGCTGGGAGAGACAGAGAGAGAGAGAGAAACAGACAGAGAGACCTGCATGGCATCGAGAGTATTTGGCTGAGCCTAAAAGAAGAAATGTGTTATTCTAAATTAATTGGTTTGTTCCAGGTCTAAGGAGGTCTAAGAAGACGCTCAGAGCCTACAGGATACAGCTGGGTTTTCCAGTTGCAATTTCCATTATTTCCGAAGACCTGTCTTCCCATGAAGTCTTGCCATGTACAGGGCAAACAGTACAGCCAGGTAGGTGATGGGGCAGGATAAGCTCTCATCTAGTTCCCTGGATGGTCAGAACTCACTCCATTATTAAATTCAGATTCAGGATAATTAGCCGTTCTAACCTTAAAGGAAAAACAAGATTCAATTCACATACTCTCTTCTAATAAAGAAATACTACCCTGATCCGTTCTGAAGTGTCTAGGAACTTCTGTCACATTGTGGTCTAATCCCTGATCTGCCTTTAGCCTTCTCATCTGAGAAGGAGCCATGAGAATCGATATCCACATTCCTTTCTCTCCCTTTCATTCTCACCACGGTCGCACTTTAGGATGGTTAGGAAAGGGAGCGTTCCCGTTCCTTCTTCTCTCTCTTGGAATCAAGGCCACAATAACTGAAAACCAGTGCAGACGTCCACTTCCGTTAGCTTCCATCTCTGTTCATGCTACAGTATTTGTTTATGATTTTGTCCCCGTTCTGGTGATGTAGCACATTTACCGCTCATGAATATCTGATACTGAATTAAACCATTTGTCATTTGATTACATAAAGAGCATAATTCAGTTCAGAGCAAGCCATCTGAAAGAGAACTCATTATGATACCACGATTTTATTTTATTGGAGCATTTCGATTGTTAAATAGACAATACATGTCTTTCTTTTAACATTTTTTTTTTTTTGTCTAAAGATGAAACCCTGCCTTTTACTTTGCAAACTGTATTACTTGATTTCATTTAAATAGGGAAAAGTTGTTTTCTAAAATATTAAATTGTTTAATTTGGGACAAGTGGAATAATAATGTTTTGCCACGAGACAGAGCTTCAAAAATTAGAAAGGGAATGTATGCCCCCCCCACCCCACCCCCGTTTTTTTTAAAAAAGGCCAAGTTAGTATTTCATAACAATTCAGCTAAAAGAACCAGCAGCAGCCTGGCTAGAATGTCCGTCAATGAAGAAGTTGTAATTGTGTTCTGTGCACATTAATGATACGGATGCATTTAGGCATGCAGGGACACATTATAAATGTTCGGCCATTATCAACGTGACTGCCACAGCATCTGATCAGGGCACCTACTGCGAGCAATGATGACAACTAGGGTTTTGGTAGGTGAGCTGCACAGGCAGCGGGTTCTTGCCCTGCCCACCCTGTCTGGTGGCGGCTTCTCGCCAGATTTCCAGAGATGACCTAGTTGCACAGATGAAAGACTGCCTCAGGGGGGCCTGACCCTGCATGCTCTGTTCCCTCAGGTAGAGGCTGACTTCCTGACGGTGACATTGAGCAGCCTGTTCTACAGCCTGCGCGCCCATCATTGGTGAGGGGACACCACCGGCAATTAGTAAATACACAGAGATGCTCAGAGGGAGGGGTCCATAAACACGCAGAGATGGCAAATTGTTCGCAAAAGTGGCAAAGCATTTGTGTTCTTCTGAACGTTCATCGATTTCACTTAACATAGCTATTTTCTTGTTTGATTTTTTTCTCTTCCCTTTAATTTGACCAAAGCAAAGCAGGAAACAGCCTTACAGCTGTAAAAAAAAAAAAAAAAAAAGCCAATAAAACAAATCAAACTAAATAAACCACCCTTTGAAATCATAAAGATATTTTCTTTTATTTTCAATAATTGATAAGACGTAGCCACGTAAGAAATTTTGATTTAGAGAACCAGTTCTCAATATACCATCAGTAGCAACCACCCCCAAATATTTTCCTTTCTTCAGTTTCCTCCCTGTAAGAATATTTTTTGCTTTTTTTCCCAGGACACAAATTGCTTTTAAAGGTCCAGCATAATATTCTACATGCCCAATATTTGCTGATTCACGTTCTAATATCGAACATTTCTTTTTTCATCAAATGCTTCATTGGATGTATAATTTAGATGAAACCATCATCAGATATAACTAGGACAAACAGACCCCTGAATGCTAACCGACTGTATAAGACACCAAACATATTTAGAATTCCTGTTCTTGCTTACATTTGATAAGTCTACTGTATGATATTCTTTAAAAACTTCCAAAAGCACATGAGCTACATCTGATATTACTTCTAGAATAGCAAGTGGCTTTCTGTAACTTTGTAGAGGATACAGGCAGTCCTCTGTATCCTCGGGTTCCACATCCATGGATTCAGCCAACAGAGGACTGAGGATATTTCGGAAAAAAAATCCCGAAAGTTCCAAAAAGCAAAACTTGAATTTGCTGCACACCAGTAACAATTTACATGGTATTTATACGGTATTTACAAGTATTTACCTGGCCTTTACCTTGTATTAGGCATTATAAGTAATCTAGAGACGATTTAAAGTATATGGGAGGACGTGCATAGGTTATATGCAAACACTACACCATTTTATATAATGGACTTGTGCATCCAAGGACTTTGGTGTCCCCTGCGGGCACCGGGGGATGACTGTAAGGGAAAGACGACACTAGTCAAATTGTGCTCTCTCTTCAATAATCTGTTTCATGTCAAAAGTTACTGTACCTGTGTTTGTGATGATTTTTCCTCTTGATTAACTTTCTACAGAAATCTGTGTGCATCTGCATTGATCAAATATAATGCCCAGATCATCACAATTTGTGTTTTCATATTAGTTCCCCACTGTTGATCAAAAGGCAGTGAACTCTAAGGTAGATTTTATTTGTTAAAAGACTAATAACAATAAAAAGCTAAAGTCATGCAGTTGTTTAAGTGAAGTGCCATGTCTGCACAATGGTATTGCATTTTTTGTTTGTTTGTTTGGTCTTTTTTGATCATTTGAGGACCCAGTGTCCTGAGCTGTAAAATGAGGACATTGGATTACATGGTATCTAGGTTTCTTACAATACTGTTTCAACTTAAGGGTTGGTTTAGAGAACAAAGCTTGTCATTTTAGGGTAAAATAATTTAGGCTAACTCCTGTGTGGTCTCATCAGCCACCTGGTGTCACTGTCAGATTACCTGGTGGGTGTTGCTGACCTCAGAAATTTGGGGGCAGGACACCATTCTCTGGGTTTTGATGTTGTTATTGTTTGCTTTTGGTTGTTGCCTTTGTTTTTTGGTTTTCACTCAAGTACTTTGATTTCTTTCCCCGGCCTTCTTCCTGTCTGTTCTCTTTCTCTGTTTCTCTAACACACACAGCCTCCCTCTCTTTTCCTTTCAGGACCCCTGACTCCCCTTTCTAGCTTTCTTGCCTGCCTTCTTCTCCCCAGTCCTCACAAGAGTTTCCTTCTCCGACTTTCTGCTTATTCACCACTTCCCTCAACTACTTGTTTCTAAATCACTTTAGATCCAGGGGCTCCTGAAAGGGTTCTCTAGGGGCTCAAACAGTCCTTCAAAAGATAAAGATCGGCCCAGGGAGAAGGAGACAAGTTTGTCTCCCAGAGGTCACCTAAATGTGGAAAGACCCAGACCTGTATCTGGTCTCCTCTGTGGGCAGGTGAGGGCTTCCCAATGCTGTTGAAGTCACCAAATTAGTGACTGGCGTAACCTGAGCACGTCGTTCCCACTGACCAACAGAGACGCGCCTTACTGTTCATTGTAGCCCCCCCATCACCGTGAGTGGACAGATCACCGCAGCCTCCCACCCAGTCATCCTTAGAAGAACAGCTTTCAGGGAGATGCAAACCCCTCAGAGACTAAAGGGTAATCACACCAAGATTCAAACTGCTTTAAGTCTCAGGAGAAAGTACGGCATTTAAAAAATATAGTGAATTTGGTCATCAAAGGATGTAATGGTAGAGGCCAGCACCCAAAGAGCAGAAAGAAGCACATTCTAAAAAATCCCCCATTGTTGTTACTGGTATTTGGTATTGACCGTGTTTTCTACCTACACCCAAATGTGGACAGGAAGTGCTATTTCCTGTTGGTGCTTACATGGCTGACAGTGCACAAAGCCCAGAAGACTTTCCTCTCTACCCCTGCCAGCACCTGGCCCTTCAGATGCATACATAAGAGCCTGTCTTGATTCACTGGGTAACTCCCATCATGAACTCCAAAAGCCAACGCTTGTGCATGTAGGAAGCTTGCATGGGTAGGAATCAGTGGCAGAGATCCTTGGACTTGACTGGAGCACACAGAGACCCAGGATCAGTCAGAATCCTCTTCTTGAGATCCATGCTAAACAAAACGCTCCAGAGCCCTCAGCAACTCTGGATCAACCAAGTGCAGCAAGCATTTGTTAAGGACCCACTCCAGGCCCAGACCCTGAGGATGCCGAGAGGGGCCAGCCTGGCCCAAAGCTAAGCTCCTACAGCAAGCTCTTGAGATCTAGAACCACTCTCTGCTCAGGCCAGAGGAGACCCACCACCTACTAGACATGGCCTGGTTTGCCATGGCCAGGAGACTCCCCCCAGGAGCACCTTGGAGGCCTAGGAATGTTGTGAGAATGCAGGGTCAGCGAGGAGAAAAGTGACTGCTTCCTGCAGGCGCCGTGTGGACTTCAGCTGTCTGTCAAAGCATTTTCATCTCCACGCGCAACTTGTTCACTGTATATCAACTCGGGTGTATTAGCTCGGGAAGCAAGTCTGACAAGATGACCTGAAAACACTTGAAATCGGTGCCATCCCTGCAATTCATGAGGGGTAAAGCATCTCGAGGGGACAATCTCCTATTTGGATGCACCCAAGTTCATCCAGTTAGCTTCAGAATCATAATAAACACCCTCGGTGAATCCACTATACAAACCCCTGTTCCGGGCTATGCCAAATGTAGGCCCCGCTCTGGATCTTGTGGAGGGAGGAGATCTGCCTGATTCCTTTTTGCTTCACAGTATACCGCGTCTTCTCGTGCAGGCTACCCATGGTCACAGTAAAGCAACTAGAGAAAAGGTACGAAATATTTAAGAGTTCTCTTCAAGCTGTTGGCAACACTAGAGAACTTAGGCTAAAATTTTTGAAGACGCTTTTGGGGTTCAGACCAGCTTGCCTTCTTAAAATAAACAAGCCTCGGGCTTCCCTGGTGGCGCAGTGGTTAAGAATCCACCTGCCAATGCAGGGGACACGGGTTCGAGCCCTGGTCCGGGAAGATCTCACATGCCGCGGAGCAACGAAGCCCCTGCGCCACAACTACTGAGCCTGCGCTCCAGAGCCCGCGTGCCACGACTACGGAAGCCCATGTGCCAGTACTACTGAAGCCCACGCACCTAGAGCCCGTGCTCCACAAGAGAAGCCACTGCAATGAGAAGCCCGCGCACCGCAACGAAGGGTAGACCCCGCTCGCCACAACTAGAGAAAGCCCGTGCGCAGCAATGAAGACCCAACGCAGCCAAAAGTAAATAAATTTATTTTTAAGAATAATAATTAAAAATATAAGCCTCACCAATGTGTGAGCTGAGGTTTTCTTTGCACTACACGATTTAGCTACCTTGTGTGTTTTTATGGCAACCTCCCTCCCACCCCTAGCCCCACCCCACCGTTTATCACGTCATCTTATCATAGTCTCTTTCTCCAGACGCAAATAGCACACTAATGTTTCCTTTTGTTAGGGTGAGTTGTCAATCTCTTCAAAAAGGGAACAACTACAGACAGCTCTTTCTTTTGATAATCTTCCTGACACTTGCCTGAGCCCGGCTGATCCATCACAGAGAGCCTGGCTCCGTGGAGAGGCACATGCCGACAGTCAATCAGTATGGGTGTCGCTTTGTGTCCATCAAGAAAATATGTAAAGTGAACTATCTTGTATTTTGCGCTAGTAAATAGCCTTCCTTTTTTTCCCTAAATCTTGTCTGTTTTTCATAGGCTAACAGTACAAACACAACACACAGAACTCTGCCCTTCTAATATGCGAGTCTGAAAGCCGTCCTCTTTGTGCAGTTTCTGGCTTATTGGTGTACTCTGTTGTTTTCCATGACGAGGGAGGGGGAAGCAAACATGAAGACTCAGAACGCCGTACTTCGGGCTCAAGAGCACCTGGTTAGACTCAGGAATGCTGGACTTGGTGTGAAACTGCTACTACATTACATCATCAACCATAAACCTTCCAGCCACCGGAAATCCTCTCAGAGACCATAGTCATCAGGTTGTAAATGCAGAACAATCCAGAGAACTTGTAGGAGAAAACTAGGAATATGGAACCAGAAAAATATAAGGCAGTCATGTCTCTAAACGAGTTTGATACATCAGCCTAGTTGCTAAGCCCAAAAGTTTCTTTTGGAAACTTTTTTCCATGTGGGGGGAAGAGAGAAGGCATGTGGGAGGAAGGAGGTGGGGAGGCTGGAATGGAAGAAGGAAAAAATAGGTTTTATAGTTACATTTGTGTACTGGGTAGGCAGGCCAATCACTGGCTGTGGATTGCCCCATTCCTTCTTTTCTGGGAATAGAAATGGATAAAAATAACCACCAACCGCCAATTGCAACTGGTTAAGATCTTTGGCTATAATTATAACGGGACCTGTGAGACATTTAGATTCAATATACAGGCTTGTAAATAGAAAAATCTGTAGGAAAACCTAGATGTCCATTGATCAAAAATGGTTAAAAAATTATAGGGATTCGTACTATGGAATCTTCTACTGCCACTCTAATGAGGTAGATCTTTGTGTTCTGCCATAGAGATGTGTCCAATACGTGTGGAGTGAAAACAGCTTTCTGCATCATATGAATAATGCAATCCCATATTTTATTTCTAAAGCATGATACAAATGCCAACTATTAACAATGGTTACTCCTGAGGTAATGGGACTGTGAGAGACCAAATTTTATTTTTTACATTTCAGAGGTTTGCTTGAATTTTTTCCAAACAAGTATTTATTTGCTTGGCTATTTCTTTTAAGCCTATAAGAAAATTTTACTTTCACTCATACATAATCTGGCCAGGAAGGGTTTTAGGAGAGAAACTTCATGTGCCTCATTGCCTTGGAGAAGAAGCTATGTGTATTTTATATATATATATTTCCCCCTGGGGGGGATAAATTAGAATGGAAAATCCATGTTTAAAAAACTCCCAGGCAGGGACTTCCCTGGTGGCACAGTGGTTAAGAATCTGCCTGCCAATGCAGGGGACACAGGTTTGAGCCCTGGTCCGGGAAGATCCCACATGCCGCGGAGCAACTAAGCCTGTGTGCCACAACTACTGAGCCTGCGCTCTAGAGCCCACAAACCACAACTACTGAGCCCATGCGCCTAGAACCCATGCTCCACAACAAGAGAAGCCACCGCAATGAGAAGCCCGCGTACAGCAAGGAAGAGTAGCCCCCGCTCACCGCAACTAGAGAAAGCCCGCGCGCAGCAACAAAGACCCAACGCAGCCAAAAATTTAAAAAATAATAATAAAATTTAAAAAGTCCCAGACTTTCCTCTGCTTGGCTGAGAAAAATAAGATTTTGGTGTGCTCTGCCAATGCGAGTGAATTGAATTTGTTTAAATGGAAGAGAAACTGGTTCTTCTAGGCTTCCCACAAAGATCTAGGGATTCCATGACAAAGAAATAATAATCCCCGTGGCTTCTAGACTAAAAAGAACTCTGTAGAGTCAACATAAACAAACATCCTAATAAAACCCCCTTTTACTTTAAACACATATCTCTCAGAATTATTTTTCCTTGTCCTTTGACTGAAAATAAAAGATGTCTTTAAAAAATAAATAACTGACCAGGAAAATGAACCCGATTTGAAAATTCAACGAGCGTGCCAACCCACAGCACTGGAATTTTGTACAAGACTCTCACTCCTAATAAAGAGAACGGAGTATTTCACAAAAAGCCTGAGGTGGGGGATTGAGAGACCAGGGCAGTGATACTCACAGATTAGAGCAGAAAGAAACGCACTGTGCGTATTCATGGAAATGCTTTCTAGTCAAGGGGAAGGGGTGACGTTACAATAAGGATGGAATCAGAGGACTTGAGCCAGATACCTTTTTTTTTTTTTTTTTTGCCCCTGTAAATAGAATGATCTGTGAAGATGTGAAATCCGATGAGAATTTTTAAACGACTTTTAAAACCTCATGATATGATGTGTGGACCCAAACATAACTTTCTGTCTCCTGCTCCAAGACTGGGCTAGATTGGGACTACTACATTAACAATATCTGAATAAACACACACACACACACACACACACACACACACACAGAGAGAGAGTCCTTTATCATGTGCTGAAAGATGAGTACACACAAGAGAAAGAACAAATGTGGAACAAGAGATGGATAATGTAAAAATGTAGAAGCATGTAAGAAATACTCACACTCAACAGTAAAGGATTACAAAGCCTTTGGAATAAGTTTGCTCATAAATGTTACCCTAATGGCAACTTCTAAATATAATCAAAAGGGAACAATGCTAAATGTCCATCAGTAGGAAAGTAGTTTACAAATTATGCTACACCTAATAATGGGATGCAGCCATTACAGATGATGGTTTAGTTTTAGATTTAACGACATAGAAAGAATATGAAGTGATAATTATGTAAATTATATATTTGTATCTTATATAAATGTGAGATCTTATTGGTAAATATTTATTATATATAAATGTAAATATTTTATTACATAAAGTGAGAAGATTGGATCACAATACTATATGAAGAGTTTGGTTTCTTTTTGTAAAAATGCCTGCTATACATAAGCAAAGCATAAAAAGTGTAATATAGAGAAAACAGTCTAAAATGGGATACATATATTATATGTGCTCAGGAAGGGATGTCTGGTATTGACTAGGAGGGGACACAACAGAGTTTGCTATGGTACAAGGAACGTTTTGATGTAGGTGGTGGTGATATGGATATATACTATTAAGAAAATTTTTTTATGTTGAGATGTGCATTTATGATTTGTGTACCTCTTCATGTGTATTTTATACCTCAATGTAAAAAAAGAAAGAAAAACACAGGACAAAGGTATTAATGATACTATCTTTGGAAAATATGGTTGATGCTTATTTTTCTTGGTCTATCTTTCTATTACTTAAATTTTTTTACAACAATCACTTCATTTACGATCTGAAAAAAATAATAAAGCAGTTATTTTGAAAACAAATAAAGCCATAAAGACCATGATCATAGCGATTTTTCAGAATCAAGCTAGAGCATCTCTCTGCTAGACTCATTTCTTTATTTGTGGGAGAGACATATTACCCATATCGTGATTTCCATACATTGTACACATTTTCCCCCATCCCAAGGAAATCAAGTTTTCACTTTGTGGTTGAAAGGTGTAAGTAACATGGAGACCTCATCCTCCTGCCTCATTAGGAAAACATCCAACCAAAAAAGGTCAGAAACCAGAGCAGTGTCCAGCCCGGGAGGGAAGTGAATGAGAGAGGAGATGAAGGAAGGCCCGTCTCAGATTCCCGCAGCTCTGGCCTACAAGTTGAAGGGCTCCGTTGAGGTGTGTTGCTGTGTACGTGCCAGGTTATGTTTATTTCATGTTCTGAATGATTCCTTTTTAACCTACCAAGTATTTATAGCCCATAGAAACTCAGAGATGAAAGTTTTTCCAATGTGCAAAAGCCACAAATGACAAATTCTTGTTAGAGTGGCCGAAGCCAGGAGGGCTCTCAAGCCCGCGTGTGTGTCTGTCCGTCTGAAGCCCCGTTCATTATGACTGAGCTTTTCTGGGCTGGTCCTCAGTGGAGAATGGGTGACCCTAGGAGACCATTGCGACCACTGTGTTGTGAGCTGAAGGAGAGCCATTGAACACAACAAAAAGGATGCTTCAAGGACGCACTGCAACACAATCAGAACCATGCCACAGGCTCTGATGGCTAGGAGGTGACAGCAGGAGTGACACAATTAGGGACAGGAGTGGTTCAATTTAGGGGGAAAAAAAGCTCACAGAAGTATGCTGTTTTCGGGACAAAGAGGCCGAGTTCTAAAGTACCCCCAGTAAGCAGCTTCCACAAAGGGCTGACCATGTGCCTGTAGCAGATGGCCTTTAAGCCACACTCAGACCTGGTGCTCTAAAGAGTTCAGGGGCAGCAGGCTTGCAGGCGAGGGAGAGTGGAGCTGCGTGAGGATGCACGGGTGCCCCGGGTACCAGAGACAGGCCAGGCCAGACAAAGCTGCCCCTGGCAGGACTGGTGAGTCTCCAGCCTGTGTCTGTTCTCCTCCTGCCTCTTCCCCGTCGCCCCCCTCCCCACAACTCCCCACTTTATGCATTCTGAAAGGATAAGCCAGTTGAAAATGCCCATGTCTCATTTGTTCAGCCATTTGGGCTACGAAGCTCAGTCAACCCATCAGTGAATGCTTTTCCTCTAGACAAAATTCTTGGAAAATAAGAACTTTATAGTCTTCTGGAAGTCCGGGTTGGAAAAAGCTACGTCTTCCCTAGCAGGAATACTAAAGATGCACACGATACCCTCATCAACGACTCATATCAAGAAGTAGGGGAAGATGTAGATGAAGAAGACAAAATGGAATAAAATATGTGTTTAACCAAATCGTTTTCCTGGACTGTAGGCCCAGGTTAATCCTTCATAAATATGTTCACAACCCACTCATGACAAGTGAATCGCAGCCAGCCTTTGGCGTGCTCTTGGGATAGCAGCAATGAGGAATCTCTTTGGCACTTCATCTTTTCCGTGTTGCTCTTGAGTTTGGGGATGAGGAGTTCAGGGGTGTCAAAGTTCCAACTCGACACACTCTAAACACTGACATCTTTGACTTCTGGGAGGGCTCTGGGTACACATTTTTAATTTTTCTTGCAGTTCTTGCAGGTAAGTTTCCTTCTTCAAATGAGTGTTGGGTGCAATAACATTAGTGAGGGGAATACACATGCGTCTTTTAGAAAAGATAAACCCTGTAAATCCTATCAGTTTTAGGAAGCAGACTTTCTGTACTAGTAGGCACAAGCGCAGTCTGTCTTGGCAAAAATACCCACTTCAGACTGACCAGTCCTTTAGGCACTCAAAGAACGGCGTGTTGGGCTCAGGGCTTCTGAGTGCGGTTGTGCGGTCTGCGTACTGAAGAAATCTCAAAGAAACCGTAACGTGCCAGCTCATCTACCACACGTGGAGGTGTCGCTTGATGCTAACAAGTAGATGAGTGTTTACTTTGGGATATTGTTGTCCTAGGTTAGAGTAAGTACTTGCTCTTCTGTTCTCCTCTACGCCCTGACTCAGGTATAATGGCAGTGCTATGCCTTCACATGCCTCACATTTGTCCAACTCCCCAGCAGTCCATCTACCACCAAACAAGCACTTGGCTGTCTGCACACCACCACATAGCAATAAGCTCACCAGCCTGCCCCTCAGTAACAATAATGATTATTTCCATGCACCAATTTCTACTACATGCCAGGACCCGTGTGTGCTGAGGGCTTTACGGATGATGTCATTTAGGCCCTTACAACGAACATAGAGAGGTCGACTGGCCCTGTCTGTCTGACCCCGGAAGTCACGTTCTTCATGTGGTGACTATGGGATCACCTCTTCCCTCCATCCCTCTGACCTCCCGCCAGTTCCCACGGGCTCGACGTGCTCTCCTGCACAGGAATGCTGCTTCCTGTGCCTCGAATGCCAACCCCCCCCACCACCATTCCCCTCCTAACTCCTCATCTTTTGAGTTCTCAGCTCCAATATCACTTCCACTAAGTAAATTAGGTCTTTCCCTCCCCAGCACTTACACCACACAGGCACTGCACGTTAGTTTGTACTTGTACTCGTTCGATATCTGCACTGCTCACCGCGGGCCTCACCTCACCTCACGGGTGCCTGTGCCTGGTACCCGTACTGCCGGTGCCTGATGCTGAGTGCCGGGCACGCAGGAGGCTTATAAACATCTGATGAAGGAATGAATGGCCGAGGGCTTAAGCAAGGCAGATAACACTCCTCTTCAAATTGCTTCTAGTTTAGCCACACGCGATTCTAATTGTGATGAAAACTCACAACTGACACTGACTCCTTCCTTCATTTTCTGTCGGAGGCTTCAATCCGTCTCCCTGAGGAGCCCCTGGCTCCCTGCTGCTCTGGTCTCCCCACACAACCCTCATCTTGCCCCTCCCCGCTATTTCTCCCTCTCCAAAGAGGGCTTCTTGACCTTCCCTGATGATGAAATTCCGGCCTCATGTCCCGCAGGGTAGCATCCTTCCTAGGTTCTCTGGTAAGACGCAAGGCTGCTCACCGTTTTTAATGTTAGTGTGGCTCAGTCCCACCACTAAGTACAATATTACTCATTAGTTTCGTGTACCATAATCATATTATAGTGATATAATACACTGTGACAATCTTGATACTTTCGTCTGACGAGCCAACAAACCTGACAATCTCATTTTAAGGCATCTGCAAATTAAAGAAAAAAATGTACCCTCTAATGTCATTGCACCCTCCCCACGAGAGGAGGGGCTGGACCCACTTGGAGTACGACATTCAGAGATGCTGTCAGAATTCTGAAAGTTAAACAAAAATCCTCTTGGTGTTACAAGTGAGAAGACAAAAGCAGCCACCACCTGAATAGATAGTTGTCACTCCAGACGACAGTCTGCCTGCTATTCAGAGACGTTACTTTGGAGAGGGACGCGGTGCTGAGGCTTCAGCAGGCGTTTCTACTGGGTACCCGACTCCAGCTGCTGGTGGGTGGGAGACCCTCACCCAGCGTGGCTGGTCCCTCATCGGCAGGCCATGGTTCTGTGTCCGGGAACAAAGGCTACCATACGGACCTGACATAGTAGCCCTGTTATGGGGTAAGGCTAGTATCCATCGTTTATATTAATCCAGAAAACTGCAGTACAAAGCTGTGTTGAACCATACCTTGTTGGATATTTGATGTGTCCACTTAACCCTGTTGTATTTTTTTTTTTTAATTGTGCCTACCGGTCTTCTCTGGTGGCGCAGTGGTTGAGAGTCCACCTGCCGATGCAGAGGACACGGGTTTGTGCCCCGGTCCAGGAAGATCCCACATGCCGCGGAGCGGCTGGGCCCGTGAGCCATGGCCGCTGAGCCTGCGCGTCCGGAGCCTGTGCTCCGCAACGGGAGAGGCCACAGCAGTGAGAGGCCCGCGTACCGCAAAAAATAAATAAATAAAATAAAATTGTGCCTACCATCAGATCAATATATTTTCTGGCTTTTTCACATATAGACTTTCAATCAAAATTAATTACTTGCAGCCTTTAAAAAAACTTAGCTCCATGCTATAAATAAAAAGCAAACATTCTATCTAGTTCTGAGCTTTCAGAGGAGGAAGAAACCCGCAGGAGCTTGTAAAAACCATCAGCTGTGTTTGCATTAGAGCAGAGGCTTAGCGGCTGGTTTTGAAAGCGCCGAGCAGAACCTGTACCTCAGCGGTCAGAGTCGAGCCCCCAGACTTGAAGGGCGGCGTGTGTCTGGAATCATTTCCCGGCCTTAATAAGAAGCTCTGTCCTTCCCAAGCACAGATTAGTGCTCCTCTGTGACCCCAGCACGCCGGCAACTCCAAGTCGCTGAGATGATGCTCACCTTTGGGAAAAGAATGCTCTAATCTTGATCCTGTTCCTACGGCTGCAAGAATCCCCCCCTACCACCACCACCCGGGTTGCATGTCCTTGGTCTTTTTTCTTGTTTGCTTTTGTGGTCTGGGTACACTGCTCCTCTCCTGCCTGGGTGAGGGAGCAGCACGGAGCCTGTGGGGCTCCCTCCCTCGCATCCTCATCTGGGTAGCAGGCTTTTTCAACCCCCAGTCCTTCTTCACAGGTAGGAAGCACATCATAACTCATTAGTAATTTACTGCTACAGTAATTTTTATAATTACTGCCAGGAGGCCTCATTAAATTTGATCTAATGAATAAATATTGTATTTTTCAACGTGATTACCAGAACAGCTTAAGCTGAGTGCCATAAACAATTATTTTCCTCACTACTCAGGATGTCGGTGACTATTGATTTTTATTTCATAAAGAATTTACTGTAGTAATACTAATATAAATGACTTCAGGAATAGGCAACATCCCCCCATGTCAATTCACAAGCAACACAGAGCCCCAGAAACAGCCAAAGGGGAAGAAGGCTGGGAGTGAGAAGGAAAGAAAAATCTGTCTGGAATATAGAGGTCTGCTGAGTGTCTGTGGCCAGCCGGGGCGAGGTGGGGACAGGGTGGTGCTGCTCTGACTGCTGACAGTGTACGGAGGTCAAGGTTCCTGACGTGTGGGTATGGAGGTCCCCGGCTGGGCTATACTGCTAGCACTTGATTTTTGCATGTTATAAAATAGTCAATAAATTCTGCTCAGTTACCGTGTAAAACATGAAAACCAGGCTCTAATGGGGGACGACTCACACCAAACCCTACTTGCTCATTTTTTTTTTGGGCGGTGCACGGGCCTCTCACTGCTGTGGCCTCTCCCGTTGCGGAGCACAGGCTCCGGACGCGCAGGCTCAGCGGCCATGGCTCACGGGCCCAGCCGCTCCGCGGCATGTGGGATCTTCCCGGACCGGGGCACGAACCGTGTCCCCTGCATCGGCAGGCGGACTCCCAACCACTGCGCCACCAGGGAAGCCCCCTACTTGCTCATTTTTGTTACTTCACTGCCACTGAATATCTTGTGCTTTCTTGCTTTATTTTTTTTCTTGGTTTCTAATGTCATGTAATGGAATTTCACACCTTAACTAGCGGGATGGCTATTTCCCTATATCTTCTGCTTTTTATCCCACTTGATACCCCATCCTCTTCATATCTAAGCTACTATGAAACACTGGGATTCTCTGTGATTTTTATTTCTCTTTCTGTAACCGAAACATGAATTTGCTGCCCCAGGTGACCCTCACCTGTCCTGGCTGGCTCACTGCTCTCGCCAGACCTCTCTTCCACACCAGAGCAGTCATCCTCAACCCTGGCTGCACGTTAGAATCATGGAGGAACTTTAAAAATATGCTGGTACCCAGGCCCTACCCCAGAGATTCTGATTTAATTGGTCCGGGGTAGGGCATGGCTATAACTCTTTTTTGAGCTCACCAGATGATTCTAATGTGTGGCTAGGGTCTAAAACCACTGCCCAGGAAGATAAAGCAGACGAAGGCAGGAGGTAGAGAGTGAGCCAGGAGCCAGAGCTCCACGCCCTGTGGGTAGTTGTTATAGGCTGAACTGTGTCTTCCCCAAATTCGTATGTTCACATTCTAACCCCCAGTACCTCAGAATATTACTGTATTTGAATATAGGGCCTTTCAAGAGGTAATTAAGGTAAAATGGGGTCATACATGTAGGCTCTGTCCTTATAAGAAGAGGAGATTAGGACACCGGAGAGCACAAAGGGAAGACCATGTGAAGATACTGGGGAAAGATGGCATCTACAAGCCAAGGAGAGAGGCTTCAGAAGGAACCAACCCTGCCAACACCTTGATATTGGACTTGTGAGAAAATACATTTCCATTGTTTAAACCACCCAGTCTGTGGTACTTTGTTATGGCAGCCCTAGCAAACGAATACAGTAGTTTTCACAGATTGTGGAACCTAGTGGCTAAAAGCAGAGATTCTGGAGGTGGAACGAGGCTCAAACCCAAGGTCTGTCACTTACCAGATGTATGGTGCCCTGATGTTTTGGTTATCTATTGCTGTGTATGAAATTACCTCAAAGCTTAGTGGCATAGAACTACTCTTTGTCACATTCACCAATTCTGTGGGTCAGGAATGTGGACAGGGCATAAAGGGGGCAATTTGTCTCTGTTCTACAATGTCTGGGGCCTCAGCTGGAAGACTGGAAGGATGAGAGTGGCTCATAAGCTGAGGGCTTGTTTTCTCACACGTCTGGTGATTGATGCCAGCTGTTGTGCCGGCTGGACCCTAAGTTGACACTATAAGCCAGATAACTTACATGTGGCTTCATGGAGCCTGGGCTTCCTTACAACATG